>NC_041395.2:284996271-285737521 GCF_900747795.2 Erpetoichthys calabaricus
GAGACCCTGACACGCATAATTTAAAATGGCTCTCAGTGGACCCCTACATGTATCCTGCTCTCCTTCTGTTCTGTTTCTCTCTCCTTAGCTTTGCTCACCTGTCTTCTACAGTAGTTGTAGCCTTTATTTTGTAGATTTAGCAATGTGGTTCTCAAAGGGGTGTGGGGGAGGTGATTAGAACTTTGAAATGATTAGGATTAACTTTGAAAAAAAGGCAACAGGTTTCTGGCAAAATACCACCCTTAAGTGAGTGTTTTTTTTTAAATATTGTAGCAGTAGAGGCTTTTATCGACCTCTTGAACCCTCAGGTACCACTCCAAACACCAGGTAAGAGTACAATTATTATTTATTGTATAATAATAATGTGCACAAAGCACCCTTCACTCCACACTACTCATATAATCAATAAACACTATTCTCTACAATCAAAATACCAATCCTCCTCTCCCAGCTCAGCTCAGTGTCTGGGATTTCCCAGAGTCCTTTTATACCCCCTGACCCGGAGGTGTTCCTGCTCAACAGTCCACAAGTCCTTATTACTTCCGGGTCAGGGTAAAAGTCCTTTTCTTCAACCTGGAAGTACGTCATTTCTCCTGTTCATGTGACCAGGACGTTCTTCCAGGTTATAGGGCACATAAGAGTCCACGAACCTCCCTACAGCGACTCCCAGTGGTCCCCAAGGTATCCAGCAGGGCTGTGTATAAAAACTACAAAGTCCATGAGGCCCTGCTGGAATTCGGGGCACGTCCATGCTGTCGGGAGAGCTCCTCCTGGTGGCCTGGGGGTAAGGGCCGGAAACTCTAGCCAGCCATCCATCACAATATCCACAAGCACCAGTTTATAGTAATGGAGTTAAACTGACATGCCCACATTCGTACATGAAATGAAATTATAGTTATTATTCACCTCCAACCAAAGGGGATGAGCTACTGGCACAAATGTGAAAGAGGATGCTGCAGTGAGAATAATGGCTGCAAAGCATATTGCTGTGGTTTGTGGGATATCCCATAAGGTGGCACAATTGCAATATGTTCACATGATATTGAGAACTTTATATTAAGGTTATCCTAATTAACAGAGAACTTTCATTTGTACTAATAATCCTTCCATTTATATAGAATATACTACATTAATGTCATTTATATGAAATAAATTCATTGCTCTACTGAAATGCACTGGTGCTCCGCTTGGGGTCCTGCAGCCAAGAGAGACTATAGCCTTTCAGAGGGAATGCATGAATTTATGTTGTTGCTCTAAATCAGTGTTTCTCAACCTTTAAGTATTTGCAACCTGAGTTTTCATAACAGTTTTAATCGTGCCCCCCCTAATGTTTTTTTGAAAGGAGCCCACTAATACCAATTTGTTCTTTTTTAATTAATGATATATCATAGATGCATATTTTATTATACCTACTTAACTTTTATCGACATTTATCTAACTCTATATTTATTTTTCTAGTATCAGAATGTAGTTTAAGGTAATTTGTTTTGGTTTCAATAGATGTATTTTTCATATTTTCGATTCTTGTTTTCTTTTTTTCACATCTTTGTGCCCCCCTTTTTGTTACTTCATGTCCCGCTAGGGGAGCCCACCCCACAGATTGAGAACCACTGCTCTAAATTTTGCCTAAAATATAAACAAGTCAGAAATCCATTTGTCCATTACTGAACCTGTTTGATCCAGCTCGGGATCATAGGGGCAGGGGTCAATCCTGCCAGTACTGGACAGGAACCAGCCCATCTCAGTGCATTCAAAAAGCAGAAATTAAATTTGAAACGGTCAAAAGAACAATAAAAAGTCACATAATATTCTCCAACAATCTTAACGCAGTGTTGCATTGAGTACAAGGCAGGGACCAAAACTGTTCTACTGCATTGAAAACAGGACAATAGACAGTAGTATCACTTCTTCAGATCCTTCTTTATTTTTCTCTCTTTTACTTCCCAAGCACCACCTTTTCATCCCTTGCCTCCACTGCCACCTACTGGCATGGCATCACAATATACCACACCTACTCATTCACAAACCCACAACCACACTTAGGTGCAGTCAGTTTGTAATTGGTAATTAAACAAAATGTCACATAATAATGATGTAGAACAAAAGAATAGTACTTTGCATATCCATATTTCATAATATATTGAATTGCAAATATGATAAATGCACCCACACTGACAGATGCATATAGAATATATATACAATGCAATATATGCAGCCTTCCACTGAAGAAGAGAGAAGTGGGTTAGAGGGTCACTCATTTTTCTCAGGAATCTCACTCACTTACTTTCAAATCAACTGGAGGGCTGAGAAGTCCAAAGGCTGCACATTCACATATAAATTTAAGAATCCCTAATAATCCTGACTGCTTTTCTTACTTTGACAGATTCTACAGATGGTTGAAAAAACATTGTCTTTCTTTTACAACCCACAGCCACATGCAAAGGCTTATTTATAAGCAGCTGTGTTGCTTCCCCCACCCCATGGTTTCTGAAAAGACTTGTTTTGGAAACTCAACCCAGGGGATCAGGCACCCCTAGCATGCACCTGCAGTAGAGGACTTGAGCCCAGACCTTCTTATGGCCCTGTAGCAGAATGTTCATGGCCACAGGTCCCTCAGGGAAGCTTGGGAAGAATGTAACCTTCTCAAGTGCTTAGTTCCTTCTAAGTCTGTTACTTCTGCTTCAAAGTCTTGGCCTGTGTTAACAGCTATGGGCTGTAATGCTTCAGACTATCTGGGAATGCAGGTGCGTCATCATTTGACAGAGCAGGGTGGACACATGTTCACTGTCTTACTCTTGCTGTCATGTTCAGGGTTATTCATAAAACCGAGTCGACATCACATGGCTTTGAGAAATAAATTCAGTTCTGTGACTAAGATAATAGAACATTATTCCTTTTTTTTAATAAAAGCTCATTGACTTTAGTGATCGTTGGCCTGCTTTTGTGCTTTGAAGTGGTGCTTAGATGCACTGATGGCAGTCTGACACTTTGCTGTTTCAACAGGCAGACAGGAAGATTAAGCCATTCATTAATATGTAGCGCCTCCTTATTCCTTGAGGCGTGAGGATAGTACTCTGAGTTATTTCTACATTGCAGCACCTCACACGCCACGGCACTTGCAGGTGGAGTAGATCTGGATAATCCAGTGATAGACACTATGACAGGCTGTCACCCTGTAGCCCTGTAGACACCCAGCTCCCCCACCTGAGGTTAAGTGTTTTCCAGCCTATGTGAGTGTGCCTTTGAGGTGCTGATAGATCACAGCTTCACTTCTCACGTTCAGCTCAGGGGGTCTTTATATAAAAAGTGTGAACTCAGACAAACCAACTGACCTTTAGCCCAAGGGTGTTGCTCAAATTTATCTATCGGTGACGTTGATCACAGAAAAGTATTTGCCAAACTAATTTTTTGCCTGTGAGAAATCTATGAGACAACTTTGCCTGCACTGAAATTCCAGACGTCTTCTGTCCTGCTCAGCCATTGGTTGGTTTTACTGCCTCTGAACCTTACCTGTCTTTTGTCATCCATTAGCTATCACTGGCCTTCAAACTAGTTAGACAATGTTGATTAAAACATTATTAGGGTGTTTCAAAAAAAAATTCATCCATCCATTTCTTGAATCTACTAATTATAATTCAGGGTTGTGCAGCAATGGAGCCTAATGCAGCATCATCTGCTATATCTGGTGTACATGGGATCAGGCACTGACTACATTTTAGAACAAAACATAGCCCATGGTCTTCTTTTGTGCAAATGGGGAATCTGTGCAAGAACTGGTGGAGATAGGTTCAACAATGTGGATCTGCATGCTGGAAAAAGACAGAAAACCATTAAAAAAACACATTCAGCTTTATATATTACTAGCTGAAGAACATGATGTCGCCCAGGTATATTTGTGTAATGGGTTAAGGTACTGTAAGAAAGAAAATATTTATGTGTTTTTTTAAAATATTGCCCCTTTTGCCACTGTTGGCTAAAATGTCAGTGTCCCATCTGTCATCTACATTACATCACTAATAGCTATGAATTTCTCTGCTGTCTTGAGGTAAGAATTTATTCCTTTTATGTTTGATTGGATTCCATAATTGCTATAACTCTTTCCTAGGTTGGAACCGTGAACATTACTTCTTTGTATTTGTTGGTTTAGTGTAGTTTCACGAATAATGTTTAATCCCACATTAATAAACTGAACTGCTGAATAATGAATATATGGGCAATAGAAAACATCTACAGCGGGGGACCAGAATAAATGAGGTTCACAGACATCACTGCAGGTCTCTGTATTATTACAGTAGACAGCACCAGTGGGAGATTCAATATTGTTATGAAGATGATTGAAAGATGATTCATCCAAAGAAACATTTGCTATAAATCACAACACTATAATTGTATGAAAACCTAAACTTATAACTGCCTTATCATAAAATGGCTTGAAAAATACATGCCATCTAGAAACAGCAGAAGATACCACCACAATCCTCATTTATTCTCTTTCCATCATATTCTGAACAGCGACTTGGCATGTACTTAAAAATCATGCATCATTCTATTTCATCATCGCTTATCTGTTTTGTACCTTAGCAATAATATGCAGGTGTACAATAGTGATGGCTTTTCCAAAAATGTCAGGTTTAACTTTAAAAAAATAGTTTCATTAGTTCAATTCAGAGGTATTGTCACTGTGTACACAGTGCACTGAAATTCCTATCTGCACATTTGTCAACACAGAGCAAGGCTCCACTGACCTTGACCAGTGGGTCAAATCTCACTCTGTTGGTTTTGTATAATATACGCCCATTCATGCATCCATTTTCTAAACCAGCTTATAATATCTCTCTATTATATAAAAAAATCTTGGGACGAGACATTTTTCCGGCAACGAGACGTGATCTTTTCACGAGGGACAGAGAGACACTTTCACATCCAGTGAGAAAGGCACGTCACGTCATACTTACAACCTTTTGATAGGAAGTCCCGTGATACACATGCAGAGCAGGTTAGAGATAATGGAAGCAGGAAAATTTGAAAGTCTCAAAAAAATGCAACACCTCTGACGTCAGACACAGAACGCCCTCTATATCGCGGAACGCCCATAGCGTCAGTCACGGGACGCCTTTGACAGCGCATTGCATGTAATGATGCGATCATCATAACGCCCTTTCCCAACGTCACTCGCATCATGCCCTCTGCGAGACAGTAGTGACACGCTCGTTGCACAGTATGCTGCACTTGTACAAATTACAACAATTTCTATTTGGACAAACTTTAATGACTTCCAGTCTCACATTTAAGCTATCCAACCATTCTAAGCACTTTGCCGATATAAAGACTTTTTTTTTTTTACTATTTTCAATGATTGTTCATTACGTTTTCTCCTGAACCGTTATATTATAGTAAAAGTAATAAATCTTATTACCATTTAGTGTTTCAAACAGAATCTACCTCATGAAATTCATGCCTAGAGATTTTAAATCTATAAATGTATTTCATATTCCCACTAGCAAATTATAAACATGTGAAACGATATTAAGCTTAATTAATTTTTAAAAGGTTTGCTAAAACAGTGCTACATATAAATTTGGTTTTAAAATTGACTGGGAAACATTTTAGGAAACAGTCATTGATTTATTGATTTGATCCATCAACGTTTTCATTGCTAAAAGCTGTTTGTGTAAAATACTGCATGTTATGTCCATATCAATTGAATGGTATGTGACAGCCAAGAAATTTTACATTTTTGAATAACTTTTGAGTTTGAGACAATCGTGATTAAAACATTTAAGTAGATCGAAAAGTCCCAACTTAGATCAACATAAAAACAAACTGTCTTTGAGTCATTGTCTTTTTTATTTTTGATAAATATCAAATACTATTACTTCTACTACTAATAATAATAAATAGTGGGTCAGTTGCACTGGGCATTCAGCAGGGAAACATCCCGAGGTGATCTCATCATTAAACATACAGTATTTATTGTCTTGTGCACACAGTAGAATTATATTGTTACTTACATGTCTCTCCAGAACAGTGATAATATAACAAAACACAAGAAATATAGATATATATTCAGTTATATTTCAAATATTTATACATAGTCTTTTTCTTAAAATGTTTGTTATTACGATTGTCTGTTCAGTAACTCCACAACTAAAACACTTTCTCTGAAGCCATACTGAAGGCCACTTGTTCTTTACTATTTGCAGAAGGAAGGAGTAAGAAAAACAGTTGTGCAGAATGGCTGAGTGTGTAATAATCTTGGCAGAATGTCTTTTAGATACCAGCAGCTGGGTGCCAGTAATATTTTGTGGCTTTCACCACCCTCTGCAGTGATCCAAGCATGTGTGCCCCACCAGGATGTGATGCAGCCACTGAAGATGGACTCCAGACAGCACCCGTGAGACATCTCAGGAAGGCATTGGTGAACTTGGCAATTAGCAAAACATGCTGTTCCCTCATCAATTCATCAGTGATTGTTACTGTACAAAATTTAAACAATCTCACCATTTCCACAGCACCCCACAAAAACAAACCACAACAAAGTCCTCCATCAACTGTATGGGTCCTTTGAGTAGACAAGGAACTCATGAGCCAGGTCAGAAAGCCAGTCCATCCCCACCTTTCTTTACAGTGGAAATTTTGAAGGTTGTCAAAAAATTAAAACAAAACATAACAGCATAACTGGTAGAACAGCAGCAACTGATGGGAACTTTTTTTTTACCCCGTATTTCATTAAGATATAAGAGCATATCCTTCATGCAGTCAAAAGTAAATAACAAGCAGGACATGACTTCTTCAATATCTTCATCATTTCCCCTTTGGTCTAATTTTCCAATTGTGTGTGTTACTTCGTCCTCGTCCATGTACAGAACTCTTGGCCCAACAAGTCGGTCACAAGCAGTCAGGGTGTTTTTGATCAATGAAGACTCTTTTGTGAAAAAGAAAACAGTACAGAGTGTGAAGTATTTTATTAGGAATATCAACACATTAACTCCACTTTCACTCAAAGAACAGTGAAATTGGCTTATGGAATAAACACACCAATATGACCACAGCATTTCATAGGAATGCTTATCTCTATTGATTTCTCTTGCTTTTTGCCTCTACTGTACTCTGTATTCATGAGGTAGAGTAAAAAAGAAAAAATAAACTCCAGTGAACAACCATAGCAGTTCATCTTCAAGGGAATGTCGTGTCTAATTGGAAACCATTCAGAAAGTGTAGAAATAATTCAAAAGGACTAAGTGCTCTCAAGTGAAAAAAGCATACATTTTTATTTACTAATACATTGCTCTAAGACAATCTGTATGTCTACAGGAATTGTATTGAAGTGAGTACCTGAAAGACAAAAATAGTCCAATTACCACAATACAGTCGCTTATGAGGGCCAAATTCATCATTTCAAATAATATGTAATTTAATTGTTCCTAATTTAGTAAGCATACTTTAAAAATTACTAAAACATTCACCAAAACATATTGCAATAGAAATGCTGCATTTAAAAGGTTATACGTAAACTTAAAGTGTTCACCTGAAGTAAATGATCACTCCATATTGATATTGAAAATGAAAAAAATAACCCTTACCTTTAAGGTATTTGCTGTGTTTGAGGCATTAAGAATCATTTCACTACATACAGTACCTGTCAGGTCTGTGCCTTGGTGCCAACCACATTTTCCATGCTACAAGGCACAGCAATACAGTTTATTAAATATGCATTTCTGCAAATCAATTATGCAGCATTTCAATAATTTTAATACATTACAATTTGCTAACAACTACACATAACCATAAATATGCTGATCTGCAAATTCAGTTAATACTACCTAATGCCACAGATGAAACTGATCAAAAGCAAGCCTATGAAGCTATTAATTGCCTAAATGTTAAGAACAGTAAACTAAATTTGATATTATTCATTGTACTGGCATAAATAATTCAGTCAACATTTTCAAAAATACATGCATTTTATATAAAAGTTTGGGTATTTATAGGTGAAAACACTCGACTTTCTACTGTATTCCAGTTCAATAGTCTCATACCACATTATACTTTTACAAAATATATTTCACATTATCACATTTATCACATATGGAGTAAGCATACACAATATCAAGCCCTTGAGAAATGTGTGAGTGAGTGAGAAAAGGAGAGATAGGCAGCATGTGCTTCAGTAATGGAAAAGAAGGGCTGGAGTGAGAAAGGTCCTTGCTGTTCCTTATCTTGTCTGGAATTACTGGAAGCAAAAACAACTGCAATTTAATAAATCAGTTACTGCACACAAAACCTCCATTTTTAAGATCACTATTCTCTGCCCCCATAATGCCATTGACGCAACACAGGCCTGAAGAAAGACTCAAGTCAGTGTTGGTCAAAGACTTTATGTGAAGTTCTAATATATAAATTGAGTGTCAGAGAACATTTAAACTGAGAATTAGGAAGCACTACCTGTGGTACACAGAATGTCCTTCTTCCCGCGTGGAAACTGAAGACGGCTGTCTTTGCTGGAAGAAAAAAAAAATTCAGAAATACTGTAAGCTGACAAATTCTGATAACTGTTCTTCCCTTAAAAAA
This sequence comes from Erpetoichthys calabaricus, assembly GCF_900747795.2. Classification (NCBI taxonomy): domain Eukaryota; kingdom Metazoa; phylum Chordata; class Cladistia; order Polypteriformes; family Polypteridae; genus Erpetoichthys; species Erpetoichthys calabaricus. The sequence continues at coordinate 285,004,843 of NC_041395.2, forward strand.
AAGCTTGAAAGTTACACACCTTTAATTCTGGCTTTCCGAAGTAAGAGAAGACACTTAAGAAATGTAAATCAGGAAATTGCAATAAATTCTATGAATAAAAAATAGCATCCTATTTCTTTTAATAAGAACAAACATTATATTAAAAGATACAGCCAATGATGCTTTTAAACATTTATGAAAATATATTATATGTTGCCAGTCAATTGTAGGTAGTGTAACTCCACGCTTTCGTTCTTAAAAATTAAAAGTATTAAAAAAGTATTCATACTATGATCTTTGTCATATTCTACTAAATATTTTAAAAAAGAAAATTATGTTAATAAACAGTAATGAATTAATGAATCTAAAATTAATCAAAGCAAGCTTTTCAAAAGGTGGAAAGGTACACAATATACTATTTTGTCAAATAAAATCTTGTTGTTAAGGTGGAGATCTAGCTGTATTCAATTGTGTTAAAAGTGTCAATTGATCAAAGTTTACAAGTTCTGAGAGCTTCACATCCCTCCATGGACCACCACTGTCCTTTTGTGGCTTTGTAAGTGGCTGATGAGGCCTTTGTAATCTGATCTTTTAAAGGAAAATAGACAAGCAAACTCCTGAGCACCAAACACAACTGTAGGTTCCTCTGTGGACTTAAATATACTAATGTGTCTCTGGTGAATATGCAATAGATATAACGCTCTTAAAACTGACAAATATGCACAAGAACAAACGTTTCACTTTATTTCAATTGAAAAAAAAATTCAAAAGCAGTATTTTTGAAAAATGTAGGAGAGGTAACCATGAGACGTTGAATATTGTTTTAAGAGTTTAAATAAACTATACTATCATTGGAAGAATTTTACAAAATAATAGATAGATAGATAGATAGATAGATAGATAGATAGATAGATAGATAGATAGATAGATAGATAGATAGATAGATAGATAGATAGATAGATAGATAGATAGATAGATACTTTATTAATCCCAATGGGAAATTCACATTGTCTAGAGTCTAATTTGAACTTTCTTGAACAGGAGGTAATTGAATATTGCTTTAACTCTTGACCTTTGTTTGTAGCTACTTGTTAACATTTTCCATTATGTACCGTAAATATATATACAGAACTGTGAAAAAAGATCTAAAGTGACCTAAGTGTATTTAAACTTTTGACTAAATATTACTATATTTGAAAACATAGTATATCCACTATTAACTGTGTCTTAGAATCTTGTGCTCTTTTTCCACTTTCAGTGGAAAATCACTTTATATTGACTCAATCTCTCTTCACTTTCCTTCTGAAATATATTTTGGTATCTGAAATACCAGGGGCCTCATGCATAACGCCGAGCGTAGAATTTGCACTATAACATGACGTAAGCACAAAAGCCGAAATGTGCTTACGCACAGAAAAATCCAGATGCAGGAATCTGTACGTACGCAAACTTCCACATTCTTCCACTACATAAATCCCGATCAGCGTGAAAAGTAACGCTTGTGCATGCGCCTGCTGTCCCGCTCCAACTCCTCCCAGAATTACGGCTCTTTGAACATGCAAAGCAATATAAATAGCCCTTAAGCTCAGTGTTCTGTGAAAAGACAATGGGAAAAGCAAGAGGAGAAATGGAAGAATTTCAGCGAATACCAAGTGGAGGCAAGGAAAAACGTACTATTTGTTGGTTTAAACAGTGATATAAACAACAAAAGCAAGCTAATCGACTGACAGCATGTTGGAGAAACTCGAAAGCTCAAGTTCACAAACTCGCACAGTGCCTGAAATAAAAAAGAAGTTGTCAGATATCAAAGTCACTGTGAAAAGGTGAGACGTAGCCCACCATGTTAGTGTCATATGAAAGCTTATTAGGGTACAGAGAAAAAAAAAGGCACACAGTGGGAAAAAAGCACGAAATGTCAGCTTCAATCTCGAAATTTCCACTTTAATTAGGTAGTTTATTTTGTCATTAAAGCAGAACATCATAAACTTCATCTTAAAATCGTTTAATTAACCAGTTTCTCAAATCACATCGTAATTAAAGTAGCACGTTAAATGCTTTGTTTTGTATGTGTTCTTCTATGTGCTCTATGTGTGTGAATCACTACGTGCTTCTTAAACCGGCTTTCTCTTCCTCCGACAGGACACAGAATCCATTACATTCATGATATTACAGCTCTCTGAATAACTAAAATACTGAGATGTATACGTGATATCATTTTCATGATGATAGGAGTTAAAGCACGTTATTAAACATGGGAACACGGTGGCGCAGTGATTGTGTGCGACCTTCGATGAAATAATTTATTGCAGCAGTTCTCATGGGCATCTCTAGGCTTGTGGCGGCCCTGGGCAGAGAAAGAATCAGTGGCCCCTTCGCCCTTATGCACGGCGGATGGCCACATCCGTTGCAAACACTGCATAGCCGCCTCGTGCTCATGACACAAGCGTTTAACTTTTGGCTTAATTTGCCGCTGCGTTTTTAGTTGTGACATTATTTTCTCTTTCTGTTTTATATTCAATATATATTGGTGTGGTGGCCCCTGGGATTTGGCGGCCCTGTTCAGGTGCACAGTTTGCACGTGCCTACGGCCGCCCCTGCAGTACTGTCTCTTTCAAACGTACTAACCTCCAATTTCTGCCCTTCCTTTTCTTTCTCCAAGTAACCGATCGCCACACAATCAGCTCTGTAATAAACGTTAAGCCATCTGTAAGCTTATAACGCCGATTCTTCAAAACTTTTAAGGAACATTGAAATATCTTCGTAGTACATGTTTAATTATTCTATCGTTCATGTCTGTCACAGTGAAGCATACAATGCTTTTATCTGTATAATATAATAAACATATTTTGCTGCATTTCATCTTAAAAATGATATCGTCATCATATGTAAATACGCGCTTTATAAAGTGGCTCAGGTTGTGCAATATTATAACTGTAGTGCAAGTTTACAGTGAGGTGATTGTACTTATAAGTCCAAACAGTTCTACGAGGAGCAGCTGATGGACTTTTTGAGTGCATTTAGAGCTCTTGGGATGAAACTCTTTCTGAACCTCGAGGTCCGTACAGGAAAGGTCTGACGCGTTTGCCGTGTGAGAAGCAGTTCAAATAGGAAGCATGGCTGAGGCAGCGTGTGCTTGATGCTGTATACCGATAATTCTCTTTCCGATCAGCTGCTCTGAGTGGTGCAGTGAGAGTAATATGGAAAAAGATGATCTGTTGTGGCAACCCCTAATGGAAGCAGCTGAAAGAAGAAGAAGAAGGTGCAGTGAGAGTAACAACGTTAAAGCAGTTATGGTATTTGGAATAGTTTGACCATTCCGTGGACCATTATATTGCTGCAGGTTAATTACAATCAGATGTATTAAACTAATAAACAATATGCGGTTAATTTCAGTGTATTTATAAAGCCGTGTCAGGAAAAGAAAGGATAACCACATAGGAACAGTAGCACTGCTTTGACACTGGGTGCCGCCAGTCTGCAAAACCGAGTGGAGAACTTGCGTACGACTGGGTATGACGTACCGTAGAAATGTGCGTGGCTTTACGCCAAGTTTAGGTTTTATACATCACGATTTGAACGTGGAAACATTCTTATGCAACATTTCTGCGTACGTACCATTTATACATGAGGCCCCAGGTTACAGATAGGTTTTGCTTCTTATTAACTAGCATATACTTGATATAGAGGACAATTATTGGGCAGGGCAATTATAAGTACTTAATCCCGGTCACAGATATTTCATTATGATCCGTTACACTTAGGTATGGTCAATTATACTCAACAACGGACAATTACATATAATAATAGTTATTATAAAAAATAATTGGCAACTGAATCTGTCAACTTACTACTCCGAATTGAGTTTTCCGAACAGCCATGTAACAAAACGCTACACAAACAGACCTGCTTGTTGTTTAATACTTTCTAAGAGTGCTTAGTATTGCACGGCACCTGAAAGTCGATTCAACTAACATCTTTAATACACTCTGGTATAATTCGTACCTTACCAGTAAAGTATGATTTTATCTAATATTAATAAACCTTGCAACAAACTCACTGCCATCTTGATTTCCAACTCGAACTCTGTCTTGTTCTTCTTTCCTCAAAAAGCTTTCATAAAGATTTATTCAAAGTCCACCATTCCTTCGGGCACCTACAAAAACAATGATGGATGTATCAAAACTGACATCAGAGGGCATTCCATGATATGAATTGCAGGCTGCAGCTAGACCCTTCTCAAAAAATGAGTGAAAAGATCACATTAGCACAAACAAACGGAAAATACTCCTCAGTGAAATAACGGAAAAGTGAAAAGACATCGTATAGTGTTTGAGAACAAAAGGACAGGTGCTGTACAGGCTCTTAAACGTTCGAAGTGCTGCCCGAAATGCTGATCACGCGCAACGAATGCAGCAGCAAGCCAGTAGCTGATCGAGCTAAGTGGAGGTAAAAAAAAAAACACAACAACTGTTACTTGTTTCCCAATGTATCACCATTTTAGAGGGGTTTCAGAGGAGCGACCACGTCACCTTGGTGTGCATTCAGCCACACTCTTCACAACGGTGCGTGGCGGGGGTGGGGATTGGTATGTGAGCGAAGTTCAGATCGCATGGCAGTGCTAATGCTGGCAGGGGGGGGAGGGAAGGTGGTAGGTGAGCAAAGTGCAGATCACGTGGCAAAACAGGAGCAGCAAGCCAACAGCTGATTGAGCAAAGATGAGTTAAACAAAAATGTATTTGTATCCCATTGTATCACCATTTGGGGTGCGTTCAGCCCCTCTGTTCACAATGGCGCAAATCCTGTTGCGTGATGGGAATTGTAGTTTCCATGTCGATACTTGTTTTTGTGTGACACCTCTCTATTATGACCCCTTTCCCTGATACCCCATGTAGCATATACAGTTTTTTAAACTGTACCAATAGCAACACACATGTAAAATTTTATGAAAATCACTTCAGGCACTTCTGCATGATTAGAGAACAGAGAAGCAGACAAAGAGTTTGAGATTTTATTTATGTAAATCTAGAAAATGTGTATTGCATAGAATTGTATATATACGGTATATATATTGTCACACTTGCCCATTATAGGACCTTCTTTCTTCAAAGGTATGTAATACCACTCTGGAATAAGATGGGGTGCTGTTGCTAACATTATCTCCTGCTTCCACCTCCATTGTTCCAAAAAGATACCCTGTGAGGGCAAATGAAACCACCTCCTCCAGGTTCAAGTCCTATAAAGCTGGGCATCCCTGGAAGGAGGCATCTCAATTTGGTTCAAGCTAGACTTGAAGATGGAGCTTTTTACAAAACAAAGAGTTTTTACAAACTGCGAGAAGGCTCTAGCCAGTATTTCTGTTGATTGACACCACTGTGCATTTATTTTGTTTTCAGTTTATTTATTGAATTAAATGGGACGAATCCGCTGGAGTCATAACAATTCTTTTAGACCCGATCCTTGCTCCTTGCTATTTTTAAATAGCAATAATAAATAGCCAACAGACAGAAAAGGGTTTGGGGATGACTGTATACTGAAAAATCAGAAAAATAAAGAAAACACATCTTTACAAAACAGAGCTCAAAACGGAACTAACTAACAGGATGAGTCTGGGCTATAAATATGGTGGAAGAGGTGGAGTCAGGGAGGCCAGAACAGGAACTGATGTGACAGGTAAATGGGTTCTAGGTATCGAAAGTGACGTCATCAGTGGTTGGACTTGTGATGTCAGTTGAGAGACATGGTCTTCGGCTGGTCTGCAGAGTGACAAGAGAAAAAAGGATCAGATGACAACACCAACCCCTGTTCTGGCTGAGAAATAACATTATATGAGCCTGTAAACTGCCTCCCATATTGCACATGTGTAAATATACTGTGTGTATATATATACATATTGTCTCACACACGTGCATGGGAGGCAGTCAGTGGACTCGACTACATTTGGTATGCCAGACAGAGGGTTGAGTAGATGTGCTAATGCCTCTTCTCTTTCTCACCCAGGTATACTGTATATATATATATATATTTAAATATACAAATATATTTTATATAGTATCTGGCAAATAATATATATATGAATATGAATATATATGAATTTGAACCACAAACCTAAACTCATTGAATCTGATCAAATTTAGAGTCACTACCATCCTTGTATACCTATATTTGGGGGGTCAATGGAAATCTGAAAAACACTGTATACCTAATTTAAATACAAAAGTCCTGCTCTGATTATGACTGAGCTTAAACAAAAAGAAAGGCAGCAATGTTTTTTGCTATCCAGATATATGATTCTGCTCCATCAAAACATGAGAAATTAATAATGCAATCACTTTAAGCAGGTTTTAATTGAAAGATTCTGTCTTCCTATTATGCATACAGGAGACTTTACTCATTACAATCCAATAGACTTAGTTTTGCTTTCAGCAGAAACTGGGCAGTTTTAAGTAATAAAAATAGTGGAGAATTGCACGGGTTTGTGTCAGCCTATGATGCTCAATACTAAGAGGAGAAGCAGAAGAAGCTTTAAAATCAAAGGGGTTTCTGCATTTCAAATAAGAAGATATTTAAAAAAATACATAAAAGCTAAAAATTCAGCCGGTGTATACAGTAATTAATGTTGCCACTTATGTCGCATATAAGCACTAACTAAAATGTCCTGACATATTTTAATTTTTTTATTTGTTCTTATAACAAAGGCATCAATAGGGGCCACAAATTCAAGCAAGTTACCAGTGTACAGGACAGGGGCTGTGCTGTGAGATGGTCCTGGGGGTTATACATTGGTATGTCCTGGAGCAACAACTTTGAGGTGTGCCCAGAAATTACAGAAGCACTATCAAATCTCCTCTAGGAAATGAGGGACATCTTTCTACTATGGCCAGTCACAGCCAGTAGCAAGCCCCCTAAGGTATTTTCTAGATACTCGCTATGGTGCAATAATGACTGGATTCACTGTGAGGCAGCACATATGCTAGCTTCAGTCCATGGTACATGGCATTCTAGTTATCCATCATTCATATTACCTTTCCTTTTAGTGTGAATTTGGCAATATGCTGGCAGTCCTCAGTTTAAGGGTTGCTCTATTGTTTTGTTGGAGGAGTAAAGGGAGCTACATTCACTTTTTAATGTATCCCTCACTCAAGTGTGCATACAGTCGCTAATCTTTTAAAAATGCACTTGAGGTTTAAGAATGCAATGTACCTCCGAAAACCTAGAAGATACAGATGTCTGGGCATGCAATTTAACAAATATCACTGGCCTTGGAACTTTGGATTTGTCACTCCAAGAAGAGGCATATATGTACTTTCCGTATTAGAGAGAAGAGCAGAAAGAGTAGCCAGCATAGCAAACACGATCAAAAGAAATAAAGATAAGGTGGGGGAATGGAAGGAAAAGAATGCGCACCCTTTGTACCATAATTTCCTGTCTGTTATTTAATATATTTAGGGTTTGAACATTTACATTATAGTCTATTTAGGATCTTGTATGCTTACAGTCAGTGGAGCTTGGTACAAATACTCATAAATGTTTATACTGTCATGAATTTGACAAAAGGTCAACCCTTGAGCTCAAGACTAAGAGAGATGTCTAACCAGAAATATATTTTAACTGTTTTTTATGCATAGAATTCAATGCTGCATTCCCATGAAGCCCAGTTATTTAGGTTTTGTGTCAGACACCACTCAAAGCTTAATTATATTAAGTCTTCCTGTTGAGAGGATTAGCCAAACACTCAACCAGTTTTGTGGTTCCTTTTCTTAAGAACTCTAAACCTAGCATTTTCTCAATTTTGTAGCTTTCTTTTACCATGCAATTCAATTTACATAGAAAATTCAAAGATTAAAGCTGACTTTTGAAAAGGACCCATGTACTGTCCATTTTAAATCCTGCTCTTATGGCAGTCTTTGCCATCTTTGACTATTGGAAATGAAGGATCCTAGAAATTTCTACCTTCTGATTGTTCATTAATTTCAGAATCTGGAAGTTTATGTTGGCTTTAATAAGCTATTACCTTGAGCTTGATTTTAATTATAAACTGTACAATAGAATGCAAAGCAGAACTTCCTCACTTAACTGGTGCTACATTGTTTTCTATTTATAAACACATTGCAGTATTGTGGAGGATTATGGAAATTAATATTAAATGTATACACTCAGACTGCTAGTGCTGCCATTTCATGCTGGTTACAGTGTGTTTTTATTACTTGATTTCAATATCTATTTTGTGTGTTTTCTGTAGTTCTCTGTATATTTATGTGAACTTTTGGAGTACTTGGGTGTTGTACCGTGTTAGCCATTATGGATGTGGTGAGAAGTTAAGCAAAATGACAACTTCTATTGAATAAATAGAAAGATTAAAATATGCAAGCTTTAAGGGCAACTCAGGCCCCTTCTTGAGGCAAGATTAAGTTTTGGAAAATATGTTTTCTTCCTACACTTCAACACTTCACGCTATTGGTGGACTGATTGGCCCACTTACCTTGGACTGGCTTCTGTGAGTATGGCTGTGTATAAGCATACCTTGTGATCGACCGGTGGGACGTCAAGGGCTGCTGTTTCTGCACCTTGCAACCCAAACTCAGATAGTAAGATGTATTAGGAGAATCTAATTGTCATGATTCACCCTTGAGTTTTGATTTATTTTTGTATTTTTGGTGCTTTATTATTGCTTTTTCCTCAGATTTTGTTGCTATTTGACTGTTGTTAATTTGCTTTAATTATTGGTTAATTGTTTGAGTTTCTGAATTATCCTTTGCTAATTATCTTCCATTAGTTTAACTACCTCCCCCTACCCCCACACATGCTCTCTTAATTATGTAATTTATTTTTACTGTATTTTATGGTGGGATGACTGTCCTAATTAGACAAGGCTCCAGGTGCAGTAATTATTCATCTTTGCAGCCCTGGGGTCTCATAAAAACATTTTGCAGTCACTCCAGGAGCTAATTTGCATTAGATTAAGATGATTAGCAGAGCTGGGTTGAAAATCTGCTGGCAAGGTAAACAACAAAACATAAGTCAGAAAATCTAAAATGCCCAACAAAATGGTTAACTGACTGCAAACCTTACAAAAAGAAAAGTGAATTAAGGGCAGGAACCAAATCAAATGATAACCCACTCCTAGGTTTAGCAGTAGATGGAAGTTAGTGTTTTCATATAGTCCAACACACAAGCAGAGGTACTACAAGGCACAAGGTGGAAGGTAATAGGTGTGACTCGGTCGTTAACATTTATTTTTTCCTTGCATCCTCAGTGGAGGAAGATGCTACCAAAACACCATGATGTCACTTCCTCAGATCTCCTGGAAATCCCATTCCTTCAGGCCTGGCCAGTGTTTATGGAAAGTTCCTACCAGAAGGTGGTGTTCATTAATGGGCCAGCTTCAACAGAGAACAGAGCATTGCACAAAGAAGTTCTAGTGATGTTGACAATAAAAGTCCTCGGTTTTATGTTTATTTTTTTACATTCAAAAAGAGAATAATGATCTCCACATTTAAACAGGGTTACCCTGGGAGTCCCCAACCCTTTGTCTATATTTTGCTTATTACAATATATTTTTCGTGTTTTGTTATGATCAAAGTTTTATGTTGGTGAAAGTACAAAACAAGTCAAACCAATTAAAAATATTAAATATTACAAAAACATAAAATGGGTCAGCATTGCACCTAAACCACGACAAACACCCACCAACACTTCTCCCCTCCAAAGAACCCAGCTGAACCATACATCCATCCATCCATTATCCAACCCAATATATCCTAACTACAGGGTCATGGGGGTCTGCTGGAGCCAATACTATACATTAAATTGTGAATTTCCCATTGGGATTAATAAAGTATCTATCTATCTATCTATCTATCTATCTATCTATCTATCTATCTATCTATCTATCTATCTATCTATCTATCTATCTATCTATCTATCTATCTATCTATCTATCTATCTATCTATCTATCTATCTATCTATCTATCTATCTATCTAAATGAAAGCTAAATGTAATAAGAAATGGCTTGCTTGAGATTAGAAGGGCGGGAGAAAGAGTCACAAACATCCAGAAAGAGAATAAACACCATGAATGTGGATGAGGAGCAAATTCTCTCTGGTCATGACCTCTAAGGGCATGCTTCTGACACAAGTTGGCATAGCCTGCAAAAAAACAAATTTGTGGCCAATTAGTCCCCAAAATTTTAACAACAATGAAAGCACTTCGAAATCAGAAAAGCCAAGAAAATGCATATCTGTTCTCCTAAAGTGTTGCACATAAAAATGTTAACAAAAGCCCAAATTTTAACAAGAACAGAGTTAGTGGTGCTGATCACTGGCCATCTGGTACCTGAACCATTTTCACTTTGGAAAGCTACTTTCTTAATATTTCAGCTCAATGACTCGGTAAACTACAGAGAACTGAAAAAAGGTTAAATTAAGAATACAGAATATCCAAACATTAAATTAAAATCAGTCCAGAGATTTCCAGTGAGAGGTGTGTTTTCATTTCTGACTTCCTCATACTGTATATGCTTAGTTTGATTCACGGTCAAGGCAGTATCAGGTGCAAGGCAAGATGGGGAATGGGACACAGGGTGTCAGCAAATCTATCACAGGGCAATACCTGTATATTCTATTGTAGAAAAATATGTGTTGATAGCTATTTGTTTTGGTGCAATAAAATCCATGAGTGAAATAAATTAATCTTTTAAAGACCAAAAATGTATTCTTTATTCATTATATGCAATGTGATTTCAATCATCTCAGTTACTTTTCAGTGCCATTGCTGAATAAGCCTTGTAACTGAGCTCTCTGTTCAAGGTCTTCCTACCGCCCACGCCGTCAGACTATTAGGTGATGAGCCTGAAGCTTACTGTCAGCACAGAGAAGAGCAGAAACAATGGTGTGTTATAACGTGAGAGTGTTTGAGACTGAGCAAACTGCAAGTGTAACTTTGAATGAAATTCCGTTTCAATGAGAAATTATCAAAAGATGATGACGTCTTGTGTTCTTTATCTCTAACAATAAAGTAAACAACTAGGTAATTATCATTGCTAAAATAATGATGCAATTCTGAACAGGAAAAAAATGATGTGGGAGAGAAACAGTAGAGTACACAAAGACCCAAGTAGATATGGAGAGAACGTGCTGACTCCCACATTCAAAACACACTCATGATAGCTTATTTGACTGTAAGTTGGCTCCTACGAGTTGAGAATGGCTTTGTGGGTGTTGTGCCTATTTACGTGTATAATATCTCTTTGTGTCCACATGGCTTTTCCTTTGGGTACTTGTTTTCATTTGCTGTCCATTAACAGAACTAAACTGGTCTGTTGAGTGTAATGTGTGCATGAATCTGCTCTGTAAAACATTGATACTACAAGCAGGACTGCTTTGTGCCTTGCTCCAGATGTTACTGAGATGGACTCTGGCCACCTTGATCTTAAACTGGTACAAAAACAGTGGATGGATGGATGGATATATTAAAAAGTTCCGTAAATAGAAAGCCATTTCTAAAAATTAGGACAAACATAATCCCAGTAGTTTCGCTGTTGCACTGTTACAAGAATATATCCATAACTTAATAAACCCTTCAGAATGCTATGTTTCATAAGTCACTAATGAAGTGAAGCAGCATATTTTTAACTATCTTGTAAATTCTGGTAATAATGTAATTAATTTCAGCTGTATTCACTTATTTTTAAGGAATGTTGGATTTATTTAAAAAGAATAAACAATCAATACACAATTTGCCACAATATAACAATGTGTACCATCCTAAAGTGCAAGAAATATACAATGCAAGTGTACACGGTAAGTTTAGTTGTGGTTACTTTTGCTCTTTTTTCCTTCTTTGGCTAGACAAAAGCAAATTAGCAGTGTGTGTGGGGTTGCTATTAGACATGGAGAAAGCATGATTAGAAACTGTCCATCCTTCAATCAGTCAGTACTTCTTTGTAGTTCAGCAGGTGCGCTTTTCACCGCCACAACTCCCCAGGCAGGCAGGTGTTGAGGAAGAAGGGGGAGGGGATCAGGCTAGGCCGGCTTCAGGATACAATCTGGTAGAAGATTGATTGGCAGGCATTGTCCACAGACTTAGCGTCTACAGCTCTGCGTGCCAGTGACAAACACCCCAATCTGACAGGATTAACTAGTTCATTGTCAATGTCAGCCAAGGTTAAAAACAGGCATCCTGCAGGCAAAGGGGATGAGATGTACACCTCAAGGCAAAAAAAGGGTTAACTTTGCTTGAGCCGTTTCACATGGAAAGAGCTGGCAGAGGGACACAGGTGTCCAGATCAGCCCAGCAATGTCTGACAGATTCCTTAAAAAAGTAAACAAGGTCACTTACATTTCTGACAAACCTTTTCCAACAATCCCAGTTCTTTACGGATTCTCTTTTCTAGGTCAGTCATCTGTGGGAGTTGTAGAATGGAAACTGGGGGAGAAGGTCACGACCCTTGAATTTTAGAGCACAGGTGTGCAAAAAGTGACTTTAGGGGAGAGATAAAAAAAAATCTACATTTTCAGCTTGAGTGGCATACTGCTGACAAAGCAGCAGCAATTCCCGTCCCTTAGGACATTTGAGAGAGTCAGATGATGGTCTTCATATTATCATTTTATTAGTTGGTTTGAATGCTGATTTTTAAATGTCATATCAATGAAAACAAAATTAATTGAAACTGAAATAAAAGTGCAGCCATTGATTATTGTATTTCAGTGTTAAGAATGTATGTTGTGTATTATTTTTGGTTAAACTCCTTGCTCTACTTTTAAAACGTTACAGTAGTACATTAAATCAAGCTGAGACCTTGTGTGTACGTTGTTGAATTTCTTTCTAGCTGGCAGCAGATAGCATATGAATATGTTGCAAATTATTGAAAGATCCGGTACAGCATTTCAACAAATTTTTCATCCCTGTAACAGAGAGTAACAATGGAATGGCAACATTAAGCATTCAGCACTTAAAGTGAGCCGATGATACTCAGTGGTATCAGTGCAAGAAGAAAGGGATATAGGGAGCAGAGCTGCATTAGATTAAATATTTATCTCTGCTTCATCTGTGCATGGGTATCAGAAGTTAGGGTTAGGGTTAGGTATGTCTAGCCTTGGGAATTTAGGGATGTATATGGGTTAGGGTTTGAGCTAACCTATTAACCCAAATCGATTCAAACCGCTTCCGGCCTGAATGCAGCCAAGGTGGCATATGTATCCCACCAATGCCAGTTGATGCATATTTGATATGTACCAAGGATCGTATTGAAAGCACTGGTCATGCCATGTAGCAGTCGTACTGGAAACTACATCTGCGTACTAATTTCTTTTTTTACGTAATTGTAAATAAATTTAGGCAACAAGGGGTTAAGCCACCACCACCACTATCCAACCCGCTATATCCTAACTACAGAGTCACGAGGGTCTGCCGGAGCCAATCCCAGCCAACACAGGGCGCAAGGCAGGAAACAAACCACAGGCAGGGTGCCAGCCCACCGCACAGGGGTTAAGCTGTAGAAAAGAACAAAATCTGCAGGAGTGCCAAGGCCAAAAGACTGTCCAGCTCCCACTGGGCATTCTACCTAACATAAATGTTTCTAAATCATACCACTTAGTTTTCATGGTTCACATGATAAAATTCTGATGAAATTGGTCTCATGGACAGATGAGGCACCCATCTTCATTCCATCATCTCAGGGGGCTGCATGGTGGCTTGATCAGGTGGTGGTGGCAGAGATCGGCACCACAGATGTATCGGAAAAGACAGCAGAAAATAGTGGGGATTAGTACAGTTCCCTGAAGAATATGAAAATTCTATATCCAAACAGTCAATTAGGAATACAACTGAAATGCAGCTATGAAAAAACCATGTTAAAATAATGGGCTTTTAGCAGTTTTTTGAAATGCTCCACAGTATTAGCATTGCAAACTTCTATAGGTAAAGTATTCTAGATTATTGGTGCGTAGCAGCAAAAGCCCACCTCGCCATTTCTTTTAAGTTTGGCTCTTGGAATTATAAGCAGACCACCATTAGAAAATCTAAGGTTACGACTTGGGGTATAGGGGGACAGGCATTCCAAAATATAGGACGGAGCAAGATTATTTAAGGCTTTATAAACCATTTTAAAGTCAATTCTGAATGACACAGGTAACCAACGTAACAATGCTAAAACTTTTGAGATGTGCTCAAATTTTCTTTTTCTAGTTAAGATTCTGGCTGCTGCATTCTGCACCAATTGCAACTGAATGATGTCTTTCTTAGGTAGTCCTGTTAGGAGTGCATTACTGTAATCTAGTCGAGTGAACAAACAAAAGCGTGAATTAATTTTTCAGCATCTTGTAAAGGTGTAGAAGGTCTAACTTTTGCTATATTCCTTAAGTAAAAATGCAAAGTCTAACCTTTGTAGTTTAAAAATTCATATGTGTGTATATAGGTGTGTGTGGTCATGCCATTTTCATTGCCAGTCATTGAGGTTTAGTGGCTTTAAAAAATAGTCCACCCAAAAATTACATTTTTTTAAGTATGTTACTTACTCCATGTAGTTTGTAGTGCTGATTCAGAAAATTTTAAATCTCATGTATTTTTTGGCAAAAGCACCTAACAAGTTTCTTTTAAAGTGGAACTCGTTAGTGACCAACACTAGACAGCAGTAAACATTATTAAAAATATCCATGAAAAAAATCTCACATTACTCATGTCCAATAATCTGAAAATCAAGTGGTCCTGTCATATTGCTTACAATGTGCAAAACGCATGTATTTTTTGCTAAAATAGTGTTAAATAATTAATTCCAGATAATGAAAGTAGTGCACAGACTGATAATATCTTCACATGGGGTTGTGCTTTTGAACTGAAAACAGCTCTCTTGACCAATGAATAAGGGAGAGAGTGGGGTCTTCTGTATACTGTATATGAATATTTGCCATACTGTATCTGGCTAGCGAGCAAAATGCCTTAGTAGATGATTCACTTTACACTATCTGGCAAACATTAATTTATGTTCTTAACCTGCTTATTCAGTTAATGGCTTGCAATTCTGGTACAAATTAAGAGCTATCCATAAATGGGACGGCAAGCCATTCCCATATACATCCACTTTCATTCTTATTATGCCAGGTTACAGTTGCCAATCAATTTAACCTGAGTGTCTTTAGAGAATATATGTAAAATGAGCAAACTTCACAAGGAGAGAAACATAGAACTTTTATTTAATATAATACTTAAGATATTTGTATATATTTAGTCACTTTAAAAGCTTGCTGAATTTCCCCGTGGGAATAATAAAGTTTATCTAATCTAATCTAATCTACTTTTTTCAAGTTTAAATACACAGTGCAACTGTTTACATGTAATTTTGCCCAGTCGGAGGGCAGACACAGGCTGGATAATGGACTCGGTCAGGAACCTGGAATTGAACTGTTAACCTTATCAATTTCTCTCTTCTCCACACCTTAGTAGGGAAAGGGCTTGCAATCTAGAGTAATCTGAAATACTGCACCACCCTCAAGTCAGTCTTTCTCTTTCAGTCTGGTAGACATTTTAAAAAGCTACAGTTTTCCACAGTACATTGTGGCTTGCCATAGGTGCTCCTAATTAACTCCTAACATAATAAAATTCAATTCAATAATAGGAATTTATCAACAGGAATTAAGCGTTCCAACAACGATAATAATGAAGGAGTGGGTATAGGGTATTATACAAACAAAAACAACAAACCTATTCCCCTCTCAGACCTGCTGGCACAAAACAATAATTTTCCTAACTACTGCATTACTTCAGACCTCTGGTCACTCCTTTCTTTTCCTTGCTGAGTGAGTCAATGTTTGCTTGTCTGTTCCAACTCCAGTATATGCTGGATGAGGGATTGGATGAATGACCCTGGAAGACTTTCTGGGCACTGGTCATCCAGCTAGGATGCCAAAAAGTCCTTGGAAGATATGTAGCCAGCCTCTCAAAGGGCTAGATGTGACCACAGTATGCAGCAGCTTTCTACCGCCTTCCAGCAAACTAGAAGGTCTAAGCCCTGACTCTGCAATCTCATCTGGCAGACTTTAATTTGAAGTCCATGATGAGACCTCCACCAACCTTTAGAGGACTCTTTGGCATTCTACCTGGACAATGAACCATGCCATCTCCCAGATGGCTTCTTTGCATTTCATCTACAAAGTGGTCTGTGCCAACTCTTGAGTGGCTCTTTGCCATTCTAGGCATTGGTCCCTGGGCCAGAGAAAAAAAAACCCTACCTTGCACCTCACTGCTCTGCAATTTTTCACAACTCATACAAGTAAACTAATAGTAAAAAGGTGCTGTTAATTAAATTGGAAGAGTTGAAGGGTTAAGTAATGGGCACCACCTATTCTCCCATACAATCTCTTTGAAATTCCTGCTGCCTCAAGAAATTCATACATGTCAGGGAATGTGATATCTTATGGAATTAACACTGCAAATTTGTAACACTAGGCTCGAGCACTCACAAGTCTAAACTGGAGAGTGAAAGAGTGTTTAGGAGGGATTATTGGATAAAAAGAACGGTGGCCATTTATGAGGCAGGAGCTCATTATATCACTTACCAAAGCCTGTGTCGATATCCGAAACTATTTTTTATCTATTTCATTTGCAGAAACATATACCTTAATGAGCTTAGGTTACCCCCATCTCTTCATAACAAACCCTTACACCTCATAAATGCAGCTAACTTTGTCCAGTAGCAGCAACAGTCCCTGTAAATGGAGCGTCACTCAGTAAGAGAAAATGTATTCCTATTTTGTGTTGCTAATTTTGTTGAAGGGTGGAAAATAATGATATAATAATATAATAAATAACTTATCCAGCGGTTATGTGAGTAAAAGGTGCTGTCCCGTCACTCTTCTTGTCAGAATGAATTAACATAACTAAAGGAGATCTGGTAGACTTGTGCTGACAAGAAGCAAGTCTTTTTTTATCTTTAAACTGATGGCATTTAAAAACGTATTTTTAGAAACAAATTGTCAACTTTCACACAGTGTTAATAGCACAGTGGGAAATTCAATACATTTCAGGTAGCTATAAAAATTTGTATTTTGGTGAGAGAGGTTAGAAGGTTAGAGGTTAAAAATCAGACAAATGTTTCCTTTGAACAATCACCCAGCTGTTATCCTGGATACTTGCCCATAGTGGCCTATAGACCTGGCAGGCTCTGTCTCACCTAACACATCTTTTAATATCATTCATCAGTTATGGATAGACCATGAAGTGCATGGTAAGCTGTTGATTGAATTTTCTTGCTAATTCCTTATTGCAGACATTGCAAAAGATGCTACATTTTTTGTTTATCTGTGTTTCCATCCATCCATCCATCCATTGTCTCCCGCTTATCCGAGGTCGGGTCGCGGGGGCAGCAGCTTGAGCAGAGATGCCCAGACTTCCCTCTCCCCGGCCACTTCTTCTAGCTCTTCCGGGAGAATCCCAAGGCGTTCCCAGGCCAGTCGAGAGACATAGTCCCTCCAGCGTGTCCTGGGTCTTCCCCGGGGCCTCCTCCCGGTTGGACGTGCCTGGAACACCTCACCAGGGAGGCGTCCAGGAGGCATCCTGATCAGATGCCCGAGCCACCTCATCTGACTCCTCTCGATGCGGAGGAGCAGCGGCTCTACTCTGAGCCCCTCCCGGATGACTGAGCTTCTCACCCTATCTTTAAGGGAAAGCCCAGACACCCTGCGGAGGAAACTCATTTCAGCCGCTTGTATTCGCGATCTTGTTCTTTCGGTCACTACCCATAGCTCATGACCATAGGTGAGGGTAGGAACATAGATCGACTGGTAAATTGAGAGCTTCGCCTTGCGGCTCAGCTCCTTTTTCACCACGACAGACCGATGCAATGTCCGTATTACTGCGGATGCCGCACCGATCCGCCTGTCGATCTCACGCTCCATTCTTCCCTCACTCATGAACAAGACCCCGAGATACTTGAACTCCTCCACTTGGGGCAGGATCTCGCTACCAACCCTGAGAGGGCACTCCACCCTTTTCCGGTTGAGGACCATGGTCTCGGATTTGGAGGTGCTGATTCTCATCCCAGCCGCTTCACACTCGGTTGCGAACCGATCCAGAGAGAGCTGAAGATCACGGCCTGATGAAGCAAACAGGACAACATCATCTGCAAAAAGCAGTGACCCAATCCTGAGCCCACCAAACCGGACCCCCTCAACACCCTGGCTGCGCCTAGAAATTCTGTCCATAAAAGTTATGAACAGAATCGGTGACAAAGGGCAGCCCTGGCGGAGTCCAACTCTCACTGGAAACGGGTTCGACTTACTGCCGGCAATGCGGACCAAGCTCTGGCACTGATCGTACAGGGACTGAACAGCCCTTATCAGGGGGGCCGGTACCCCATACTCTCGGAGTACCCCCCACAGGATTCCCCGAGGGACACGGTCAAATGCCTTTTCTAAGTCCACAAAACACATGTAGACTGGTTGGGCAAACTCCCATGCACCCTCCAGGACCCTGCTAAGGGTATAGAGCTGGTCCACTGTTCCGCGACCAGGACGAAAACCACACTGTTCCTCCTGAATTCGAGGCTCGACTATCCGACGGACCCTCCTCTCCAGGACCCCTGAATAGACTTTTCCAGGGAGGCTGAGGAGTGTGATCCCTCTGTAGTTGGAACACACCCTCCAATCCCCCTTCTTAAAGAGGGGGACCACCACCCCGGTCTGCGAATCCAGAGGCACTGTCCCTGATGTCCATGCGATGTTGCAGAGGCGTGTCAGCCAAGACAGTCCTACAACATCCAGAGCCTTGAGGAACTCCGGGCATATCTCATCCACCCCCGGGGCCCTGCCACCAAGGAGTTTTTTGACCACCTCGGTGACCTCAGTCCCAGAGATGGGGGAGCCCACCTCTGAGTCCCCAGGCTCTGCTTCCTCATTGGAAGGCATGTTAATGGGATTGAGGAGGTCTTCAAAGTATTCCCCCCACCGACCCACAACGTCCCGAGTTGAGGTCAGGAGCGCACCATCCCCACCATATACAGTGTTGACACTGCACTGCTTCCCCTTCCTGAGACGCCGGATGGTGGACCAGAATCTCCTCGAAGCCGTCCGAAAGTCATTCTCCATGGTCTCCCCAAACTCCTCCCACGCCCGAGTTTTTGCCTCAGCAACCACCAAAGCCGCATTCCGCTTGGCCTGCCGGTACCTATCAGCTGCCTCCGGGGTCCCACAGGACAAAAGGGTCCTGTAGGACTCCTTCTTCAGCTTGACGGCATCCTTCACCGCCGGTGTCCACCAGCGGGTTCGGGGATTGCCGCCACGACAGGCACCGACCACCTTACGGCCACAGCTCCGGTCAGCTGCCTCAACAATAGAGGCACGGAACATGGCCCATTCGGACTCAATGTCCCCCACCTCCCTCGGGATGTGGTCGAAGTTCTGCCGGAGGTGGGAGTTGAAGCTACTTCTGACAGGGGGCTCTGCCAGACGTTCCCAGCAGACCCTCACAACACGTTTGGGCCTACCACGCCTGACCGGCATCCTCCCCCACCATCGAAGCCAACTCACCACCAGGTGGTGATCAGTTGACAGCTCCGCCCCTCTCTTCACCCGAGTGTCCAAGACATGTGGCCGCAAGTCGGACGACACGACCACAAAGTCGATCATCGAACTGAGGCCTAGGGTGTCCTGGTGCCAAGTGCACATATGAACACCCCTATGCTTGAACATGGTGTTCGTTATGGACAATCTGTGACGAGCACAGAAGTCCAATAACAAAACACCTCTCGGGTTCAGATCAGGGGGGCCATTCCTCCCAATCACGCCCTTCCAGGTCTCACTGTCATTGCCCACGTGAGCATTGAAGTCTCCCAGCAGAACGAGGGAGTCCCCAGAAGGCATGCCCTCTAGCACCCCCTCCAGGGACTCCAAAAAGGGTGGGTACTCCGAACTGCTGTTCGGTGCATACGCACAAACAACAGTTAGGACCCGTCCCCCCACCCGAAGGCGAAGGGAGGCTACCCTCTCGTCCACCGGGGTAAACCCCAATGTACAGGCTCCAAGTTGGGGGGCAATAAGTATACCCACACCTGCTCGGCGCCTCTCACCGGGGGCAACTCCAGAGTGGTAGAGAGTCCAGCCCCTCTCATGGAGATTGGTTCCAGAGTCCAAGCTGTGCGTCGAGGTGAGCCCGACTATATCTAGCCGGAACCTCTCAACTTCGCGCACTAGCTCAGGCTCCTTCCCCTTCAGAGAGGTGACATTCCACGTCCCAAGAGCCAGTTTCTGTAGCCGAGGATCGGACCGCCAAGGTCCCCGCCTTCGGCCACCACCCAACTCACACTGCACCCGACCTCCTTGGCCCCTCCCATAGGTGGTGAGCCCATGGGAAGGGTATCTGTGTTTCCTTTCACTTTAAACAGGGATAGTAAGTGAGACCACGATGTAATCAGGTAGACCAGGAAGTAATGACATAATGGACAAATTTAAAATTCATTAATTAAAAAAAAAATTCTGAATAAAGCCATCCTGCTTCAAAGCATTATAGCATAACTAGGGGGCTTACCCCCTTCTTGCTTCACTCACCAAACCCCCTGGCCTGCGCTATGCGCCAGCCACTTCACTTCTCTGCTGCTCATGTTGTGAAGAGGGGTGCTGAACGCACCCCAAGGAGACACAAAACCCCCTCTTAAACGATGATACAATGGGAAACAAATACAGTTTTTTTTTACCTCCTCTTTGCTTGATCAGCTGCTGTATTGTTGCTGCTGCCGTGCCACGTGATCTTCATTTTGTGCAGCGCTTCAAACATTTAAAAGCCTGTACAGCATCTACTCTTTGTCTTTTATTTCCATCCCAGTGGTTAAATCTCTTGGCACAAAGTCTCATCTCATGGGATGTGAGTTTTTGATATTTTAGTTTATAATTCAAAACTGAAAAAGAATCTGAAAATCTAACAACTTCACATTAAAGTTCAATCAATTCTGAAAAGAATGATACCAAACATATATATGTAGGTTTTAACATAAGCCCGATTTAAAGTGTGACAAAAAACATGACATAAAAATGTCACATACTGTAAAATCGTTGCACAAAATCGTTGCACTTTTAGGCTTAGGATTTTATATATATATATAGAGAATAGATATGAACAGTACTACAGGAGACAACAGAATGAAATAAAAATAGATTTCTTAATTTATTAGTAGTACTAGGGTGTTGTACCATGTTAGCCATTATGAATGTAGTGAAAAGTCAAGCAAAATGACACCTTTTATTGGCTAACTAATCTTGTAATCTTTTTATTTAGCCAATAAAAGGTGTCATTTTGCTTGACTTTTCACTTAATTTATCAGACAATTTACATTTCAAAACAGGAAGTATCAGTCTCCTTTAATTTCCCTTCCCTTACACTTCAAAAGTGCAAGTTTGTCTGAAATGTCTTTTGAGCACAGCAGAAGTTTAGGAGCACCATGTGCATACAGTAGCTCCATACTGACATAAGCTTCTCTCCACTGGGCTTGTTCTTCTTGTCTGCATGTGGATGTGAACACAGTCTGAGCTTCACTTGTGCAGTTAAATTCTCTCACACAACATAAGTATAGAGGAGATCTGTCACAAGGAGAAGGTTGAAGCATAAATGGGAGGACTTTGTGGAGAAGGGTACGAAGGCAAGGGGAATGCGTGAGGAGGATATGCATGGAGGATAGGTAAAGATGAAGGTACTCATCAAGGCAGCTGACTCTGAACAGAGGGGAAAAGAATAAAAAGATAATGATAATACAGTTCCCCAGAATCTGACAATATGTTCGGAACTACTGAAGAATAGAACCAAGAATTATTATTGGTCAGGGGAAGTAGACAATGCTTGGTGTTAATAATAACAGTACTGCACTATACATTGTTATTTTATGAAGAAGGTGAAGGTGAAGCTGAAGGTGTGTTTCTGTTTGCAGGCAAATCCAGCAATATCTTTATTGGGGGAACTACACTAGATTCTAAGTCCCTTGTGAAGATACTATAGCTCAAATCTAGAAAAGCATTCTTCTAAGTTTCTGCTTACATCTTGAGGAGAATACAAAAAATGCTTTGTCCGTGTTTACCGTAAGAGTTTGGGGACCGATATCTGTTTTTTGCACCATCTGTGGGAATGCAGTCACAATGCATTTAATTGATTCTTGCATAACAAAATCCACAGATTCTTTAATGGCATAGAATAAAACATAGCTTTTACTCAGGTTTTCATAGTGTCACAGGAAAGACAGACTGTTAAAAACAATATGAAGTGTGCAAGTGTAGTTATACGAAAAATCAATTACTCCTCACTTTGATTCCCAAAATGCAGGTTAATCAGGGATTTATACCACCAAGAGAAACTAGAAGAACTCTCAATAAACACTCAATAAAATGACATTTGGATGATGATCCAACATTGGATGACTATTCAGTCGTCTGAATATACATTTCCATTACGAGGTCCTGAGTAGCCTCAGCTTATCTTAGTAGCTTTGAGTACAGCACACAGCTTGCCCAACACCAGACTAATTCAAGGCACATTCACACAGTCGGCCACACTCAATCACACAGAGTCATTGATTAATCTAATGTGAACTTGTTTGGAATGTGGAAAGAAACCAGAGTACCTGGAGAAAACCACACAGACAGCGACAAAGCCTGGAATGAAGCTGTCAGGCAGCAATGCTAACCCACAGATTATTACGCCACCCAAAACAATAATAATAAAAATAATGGTTGCAGTGGCTAACACTGCTTTCTGCCTGCTCCTAGATCCTAGGTTTGAATCCTAGTGTCTGTGTGACTTGTGCATGTTCGATCTGTTTCTAAATGTTATTTTTTCCAGTTAACTCCAACCCCACATTCTAATTATATTCAGATTAGTCCAGTGTTTGTGCGTGCGTATGTGTGTGTGAGTGTGCTATGCATGAATGTGTTCTGCCTATAGCATGATGGTGTCAGGATTGACGCTATACCCTGTGACAATAAAACTAATTTCAGTGTATTTGAAAATGAATAAGCTGATAACAATCAGATTAATATAAGAAGTGCAGCATGCTGGCATTGTGGGAGTGCTGTTGCCTCACAGTAAGGACCCCAGGGTTTGCATCCCTGGGTCCTCCCTGCACAGAGTTTGCATGTTCTCTCCACATCTGCATGGGTTTCTCCTCACTGTCCAAAGACATGCAGGTTAGGTGGTTTGGCAACACTGAATTGGCCATAGTGTGTGTATGGTGTGTGGGGATCTGTGTGTGCTTACCTTGCTATAGACTGGTGCCTTGTCGAAGGTTTGTTCCTGCCTTGCACCCTACAATAACTGAGATAGGCTTCAGAGAATATGGTCATAATGATCATGGAAAGCTTGAAGTCCACTATACGGTTTTAATTTAAAACAGTACTTTGCACTTTGGACATGTTCACCAGACAGTTTTATATTTAATAAGGTCTCAGTCAGGCTACTTTCAAGGGCTGAATATATTATTAGCTTTCTCTTGAATGATACAAGACTTGTTACAAAGTCTTAGAGCACCACTGAGATAAACCATCCTGGGACAAAGACTGGTCAATTTAGATTAGATTTTCTATAGTGCATTCAGAAACTATTCAGACCCCATAACTTTCTGCACACTTTATTGTGTGGTAGATTTAATCTTGAATGGATACATTTGCTATTTCTGCCCATCAATCTGCACTTACTACCCTACAGTTACAGAGTGAAAACATGTTTGTGAAAAGTTTGCAAATTTATGAAAAAATAACAAAAACTGAAGTTTCATTGTGACTGATGTGGATATTCATTATCAGAAAGAAAAAAAGTATTTTAAAATACAATATTGGAAAGTGGATTTCAAATATGAGCCTAACGCTCTTGTGGGAGTTTCCTTATTTCTTCACCAGCAGTACTTTGCTATCTTTGAAGGTTAGCAATGCCATCAACAGCTTCTCTATTATTAAAAAAAATGAGAAAACTAGATGAGGTCAAAGACAGAGCATGATGGTTGCCAAAGTTCTTGTAGTGATGCTCTAAGAGTTTATAACTAAAGCAGCAGTCTGGAGCCTACAGTTTTCAGCACCTTGCCTCATATTCTGCTTATCTCCAGCAATTAAAACATCTACATTCCTTTCACAGTTTTCAGCAATTTCAGAATGATTCTATTAAGTGGTACTCAGAAAAAAAGCATGTACTGTAGATTATACTAGAAGACTTTCTTTTATAGAAATAAAACATTACTCTTATCTTAGAGGTTTGAGAAGAGACCTGATAAAAGCAACATTAAATTATACAGGAAATATTTAAGACTGATGCCAGCTAAAACTTTATGTAATGCTATTCAACTCAGGCACAAAAGCTGGAACCTGGCCTAAAATAAATTTCTGAAATGTCAGAAAACAGGATAGACTCTGGCTCTTCATTACCATGAACTGGATTAAGTGGATTTAAAAACAGTTACAATGCATTTATTCACATGAAAACTGTAAAATACATGGACATTCATACTATGATAGATAGATAGATAGATAGATAGATAGATAGATAGATAGATAGATAGATAGATAGATAGATAGATAGATAGATAGATAGATAGATAGATAGATAGATAGATAGATAGATAGATAGATAGATAGATAGATAGATAGATAGATAGATAGATAGATAGACACTATGGTCTGAACACACCAGAATGACTTTAAACAAAGAAACTACAAAAGAAAGAAAACGTCTGATTTGGCAGTCCCAGTCCCAGTGAAGTATTGTGCAGACTTATTGCTGTTGGTATAAATGAGACTCAGTAGCGTTTCTTGTCACACTTCTGCTGAATAATTTGTTGGCTGAAAGTCCTCAGTGTTAGTGTGTTATGGAGAAGATGTGCAGCATTGGTCATAACGCTCAGTTTTGTTTTAATTCTCTCCATTGCTAATACCTCTGTGGGGTCCAGAGTGAGTCCCATAACCGAGTCTTCCCTTTTCATCAGCTTGTTGATTCGGTGAGCCTCTGTTGAATTGATGTTACCTGCCAAGCACACCACAGCTTAGAAAATCACATTGGCAATTGCAGAATTGTAAAACATGGAAATGCAGACACTTCTCTTTGTACCAAGAAACAAACTTTTCCATCTGACTCCTGTACTCTGTCTCATCCCCTTTATCGATTCACCCCATAAGCGCAGAATCATCTGAGAAATTCTTCATGTGTTAAGGAACATCTTAATGCAGTTAGGTAATTAGAAATTAGTGGGTTGTGTCACTTTTATTGCCCTTTCCTTAAAAAAACATTTTTCTTATCTGATTATAATAGGGAGTAAGTCTTTATTCAAGTGACTCTTTGTGAGGACTCAAGACAGAATTCAGAATACATGGGTAATTGAAGCCCTAGGAACAATCAACCATATTGTCATTAACATCAAGAGTTACAAACAGTGGGAGTCAGGAAACTGACTAGTTTGATCCAATGGCCATTTTGTTTAATATTGTATACAAAAAAAATACTAATACAAATATACTAATTTAATATGCAAGAATAATCAATCCTTTCAATTTTGATCCACATAATGCAGTTCAGGGTTACAAGTGAGTATAACTGTAAAAATTAGGTAGTTTGAAAAATAGTTAAAAAATGTATTGAAACTGTAAAACTGTAAAACTCTTGTCAACAACAGGATGAGATTATAAGTGAGAGGGATTAATGAATATTAAACAAAATCCTCACTTTGTACCTTTGAGAGGATGGTGAAGGCTAGGGCTCCGTTTCAACTCAATTTCTCACAATACATGAACAAGAGCTTAAAATGCTATATTTTTCTTTGCATATTGCACATTCATATATCAAAAAATATACTTTATGTATGAAACATACTTGTACTGCCATGAGGGAAGGGTAGTCATTTTTTAAACGAGACATGTAGATAGAAGGACTAATATAGAAAACCTTTAAGCAGGCAAAAGTTTACAGTAGAAATCAAAAAGAAAAATAACCCAGAATATCAAAGTCCAAAAACATTAACGAAAGTCAAAATTCATAGCAAAATAAAGTTCTAACCCTAAAATCTTCTAAAGAAAGACAGAGGACAAAAAATGAAAAAGATAGAAAGATGTGGTCATCAAAATATGGGAAAAGAACAAAACCAGGAATCAGACAGACTTTTCGTCAAAGCCCAAAACAAGAATCACAACAAGAGAGTAAAGGATCGTAACCAGAAACTGAAAAGCTAAGCAGAGATTATCACAAAGAATGGGTTTGTTAACCATCAAGTTTGGTTACCACAGAGTTGAAGGGAATGACCTTTATACCATCATTCATTTGAGAGTGGCTGTGCCTGTGATGAAAATAAAATGGGGTCAATGGCAGAACGCAAACAAATATTCAACTTTGTCAGGAGCAAAAATCACAAAAACAGACAGCAGATTCAGGTTCTCTGTACTTATGTACTATAATAGTTCTGATCAATTGCTAGAACAAGTACAGAAAATTTCAAAATAATAGTATGGCAAAACAATAGCTAGCACCACTAAAGATTTTGTTCATACAGCAAAGGAAGGAACAGTAAGAATCAGCTATATACAGTATTAGCTCACAGAATTGCCAAAAGAAACAAATTGTTTTCTGATGGATAATTTCTTAAAGAGTGTCTATGGGAGTTGGCAGCAATCCCCTGCCCAGAGAAGTAGGATGCATTTTAACCTCAGTCCCTCCACCGGTGAACGGTTGGTTACAGGTCGGATTGAGGAAATTGTGGAGAATCTGGTACTACAGCTGAAATGCACAGTTGAAAGTGTTAATTTCTTCTTTTTGGTCTTGGATAAGAACTGTGATGTCTGTGACACAGCACAGCTGCTGATTTTTGTGAAAGGAATAATGAAAGACTTTGAAATGACACAGATACTGGCTTCTATGCAGTCAATGAAAGGGACAACAACCAGTTAGAATCTATTTACTGAAGTCAGCACGTGTGTGCAAAATTTAGGACTGCAGTAGGAAACCCAACTGACGGTTCTCCTAATTTGTCAGGTAGAAATGTTGGACTTTTAAAAACAATGCAGGAAAAAGTGGCTGAGATTAACCCAGCCCAAAAACCGATACTTGTACATTGTATTATTCACCAAGACGTTCTAGGTAAAGTAGTGCTGAAAATTAATCATGTGGTTGATGTTGTAATAAATGCTGCAAATTTAATCAGGGTAAGGGCATTAAAACACAGACAGTTTGTTATATTGCTGGAGGAGCATAAGACTGATCACACTGATCTGGGCTACCACACAGCTGTCAGGTGGACAAACTTGGACAAAGTGCTCAAACAGGTCTGGGATCTGAAATCAGAGATTCGGAAGTTTTGTCAAATGAAAGGAAAACCCATCCCTGAACTAAGCAACACTGAGTGGCTATCAGACTTAGCATTTGCTGTTGATGTGACTGCACTTACAAATTAACTGAATACAAAATTGCAAGGCAAAGGTCTTTTTGCACTTGATATGCACAACCTAGTCAAGGCTTTAATGAGGAAGCTGCTGCTTCTATCTCAACAAGTACAGAGGAACACATTGACACAACTGAGAGGGAGGACTCTATCTGCTGATCAGATATGAAGCCATGTTATGGGGACTGCATGGTGAGTTTTCCCAGCAATTTGAAGACTTCAAAGCAGTGGAAATGAAATATTCACCATCTCCTCTCCTTTTACAAGTGATGTGGACAGTGCCCCCAGAGAGGTACAACTTCAAATTAAAGACTTGCAGTCTGATAACATTGCTGGCAGAACACTTCAAGTCAGTGCCATTACTGACATTCTACAATTTTCTCAAAAGAAGAATTTCCCACACTTGTCCTCTTTGCATCAACATACATATGTGAACATACATTCTCTATAATGAAATTCAACAAATCCAGGCGCAGATCTTCTCTCAGTGATGACCATCTGTCTGTTGTACTCTGAATAGCAACACTTCTGTGCACTAGTTGAAGCTCATCAGAAACTTAACTCTTCCCACTAAGTTGTCAAAGGTACAGAGACAGTAAAATACTTTATCAGTGATTAATGCAGTAAAATGTATTTCTTATTTAGTTTTTTTGTTTACACAATCAGTGTTAGAAAACATGCTATAGTGTGCATATGTACCATGGTTCAATAAATTAAAAAAAAATCTCAATATGTGGTCTATATTAATTTTATTATGATGAAAAAAAGAAACATTTACCATAATGTAACAGTTGACAGAATGTGTTTGGCCCTCCTCAACAAGGTGTATTCTTACGTGTCCCCCCATAAAAAATAGTTGTCCATCCCTGCCATAGACCATCAGTATTGTCAGTCATCCCAGGTAGACAGAAACAAATAGCCCTCAAAATGGCAAATGTGCAACTCTTCTAAACTTTAATATCTGCTCAATTTAATGACCATTAAGAGAATACACAGCAAATAAGAAATATGCAGCAGGACCCAGAATGCCAGAAGTAGAGACACTGCCAAAGCAGTAAAACATCATATCTGGTTAACTTAACAAAAGCAAAGAATGTCAGTAATTGAATAATTAATAATAATAATTCTTTACATTTATTTAGAGCTTTTCTCACTACTCAAAGCGCTTCATTAAGTGGGGAGCCACTTCAACCACTGCTAATGTGTAGCATCCACCTGGATGATGTGATGGCAGACATTTCTGCGCCAGTACACTCACCACATATTAGCTGTTAGGTGGTGATAGCCAATTAGAGAGAGGGGATGATTAGTGGGCTGCAATGACTAGGCCGTGATGGGCAATTTAGCCAAGACATCAGGATACACCCTATATTTACGAAGGATATGCAGGGATTTTTTATGACCACAGAGAGTCAGGACCTTGGCTTTACATCTCATCCTAAGGACAGCACCATTTTTACTGCACCGTGTCCCCATCACTACACTGGGGCATTGGGAATCACATTCAGACCACAGGGTAAGCACCCCCAACTGTCCTCACCAACACCTTCTTCCAGCAGCAACCCAAGCATTTTCCTGGATGGTCTCCCATCCAAGTACTGGCCAGACCCAAACATGGTTAGCTTCAGGTGAATGACCTGTTCTGAGGTGCATGTGCTATGGCTGCTGGCTATCAAATGATCAGCTTTGTAAAGCAGCACAGTTAAGTTCTTCACCAAAGTTTTGATGTAAATCAAGATAAATGCTGGCAACAAAAAATACATCAAGAGACTAAAATGTGTGCCAGTGTATGGAATATTTTGAAATGATAATTATAGTTTAAATTTACCTTGTGAAATAATAAGAAAACAAAAGGAAATGGTGAAGGGTTGGGGACCAGCCATTACTTCTTTAAATGCAGCAAAGTATATTAATATAAAAGGTCCAAACAGTGAAAAAGAATTGTGGGCATCACTCGTCTAATGCTGCCTCTTTTCCAAGGCTTTTCTCTGTAGAGCTCCTTGCTGTCTTTGAAGTTCCTTGCTCTTTTGAATCCAGTTCCCCATTGAATGGCGAGTTCCCATTGTTCTGTGGCCGACTTGGAAGTAACATCAGTGGACTTTGTCATCTGGGCTGCAGGTGAAAGAGAAGAGGCTGTTAATGACTGTGTTTCCTCCATTTATGATTCTTACCTTAGAATTGTGAAATAGATGCTCCTAGTTTGTGTGTGTGCAACACTTGTAAAGACTTCAGTAACATCTTTAACCACTTCACTGGTTTTACCGCCTTTATTTGACTAATGTATTATATTAATTACATTTCACTTTTAGTTCTCGTCATGTCACGGCATCCCTTTAATCATAATGACCACTGAGGCATTCTTTATCCCGCATCCAAGTATGTTTTTTCCTTCTCTCTACTTTGGACAAACCAAATATAGTCTTCAGTCCTAGTCTATCCAATTAATACTATCAATTTAATTTTTATATATCATAATTCCTAAGTAAGTATGTCTGCATAGATTTATTGTTCAGTTTGCTGCTGCTTATAATGTACATACTGTACTTAATTACATTTTCTCTAATCATGCCTCATATACTATATTTTTTGTTAGACAGAGATCACATTGTGGAAATCTGTTTCTGCTGGCTGTTGAGGTCTAATGTTTATAGTTATGTTATGCTTTGTGTTAAGCCATGTGGTGTGTAGTTATTTCTTGGGAGTTCAAAGGCCAGTGTCATAAATTTCCAGGCTGTCTCCACCAATGAGAATGAAGCACCTGGGTTATCACTTAATGTTGTTGTCTTGCTCTGCTCAGCTACTGATCATAAATTACTGCTTTCTGTAAATTACTCTGGGTGGGCTCATTTGTTAAGGTCAAGTTCTTCCAGTCATACTAATCTACCCTGAGCTGCAGGACTGCTCTGGGGAAGTCAAAGTGCAGCTAATGGATTTATATTTCATTACATCTCCTGTAATGTACAGCGTGGTTTAGGAATGTATTCAATATTGTACAAAAGGAGCCAGAAGCTAAACTACATCAACTTTAATAATTATGCACACCCCATAAATGACGCAAAGTCTGTCTATTTGCTATAATTCAACTAAGAATGTCTGTGTATGTCTATCTAAGAATATATCATTTAATTAACTGGTGCCAGAGTGTTTATAGAAAGCAGCCATGTGCTGTATTTAAACAAAAAGTATATTTTTAGTGAAGGGGAGCCATGCTAATGGGTTTTATTTATTTCAGCATCTTATGAAACAACCTAAACATCCACTCAGGAATATCCAAAAGGCTTTATTAATGTAAATAGTTGACAAGAGAGCCAAATAAAGGCTATCAATCAGAATCATCTTTGACAATTAATTTTGAAAAGGTCAAAATTAGTGCAGAAGGCTATCTATCTATCTATCTATCTATCTATCTATCTATCTATCTATCTATCTATCTATCTATCTATCTATCTATCTATCTATCTATCTATCTATCTATCTATCTATCTAATTACTTAATAAGAGCTTAAATCAAGTTTCGAATTATGTAATGTCTTTTAGTTGTATTTTAATTGCTTGCAAAGCACTAAAGATCTTTTTGTCAATGAAAGCCAAACAAAAGAAACTTTGAAATGCAATAGGACTTTTGCTCAGCCACCATCACTCCTCTTTGCCTAGTATAAATTTAAGAGAATAACCTTAAATTCAAATGATTTTTAAATAAATATTAGGATTAAAATGTGTGGTTTATTATGGTTCCATTTTAACTCACTTAAGACATTGGCATCTCTTTTTACCAAGGCTTTTTGTGACAGTATCATTTTCTCTGAATATTCTAAGTCTGCTTGCCCAAGGAGCAACTGAACTGATCATATAGTTTATCACATTATAAAATGTCTTGAGTAATGCAATAGCTGCCATGAAAGTAGTTTTCTCCAAAACAAAATAGGTAAGGCCTCCAAAAATGCTTGAAAGCAGGCCAGAATCTTGCTTGTTTCCCCAGCAGATGCTTAAAAGTCTTCAACCAGGCTAATAAGGAACCTCCTGGATTCTACTGGACCAAGCCCCAAAATTTTTAAGCTGGCAAAACAACTGTAATAATAATTTTAAAATCTTTAATGAAAGCTCCACAGCTTGTATTTTCAATTAAGGATTTTTATAAATGGAAGGGTTTATTTGAAAAAGTAGTAAAATAAATAAAAAGGAAACAGGGGAATAAAAAAATAAAAAGAAACAAAATAGTTGCCTTAAAGGCAATCTCAAGAAAACAAGTTTCCAATAACGCAGCCTGAAAGCCAATAAACAGGCAGGAAAAATTCAAAGCAAGTCTATCCAAACAGAAAAAGGATTACTGTACACAAAACAACTCTAACAAACGATGAATACTCCCCACTACTGAACAGTCTCATTCAGTTTAAATAGTCTGAGAGAGGGCCCAGGAGTGGTGATGTCATGGTGGCCCCACCTCCTGGAGCTCCACCCACAAAGAACAAGGATCATAACTACATTTTAAGGCAACACTACATATGAAATAAACAGAAACAAACATATCGACATGATAAACAATAACTCAAAATTAACAAAACAACAATAAAACATAAACTGCACATAATTTTGACCCAATGCATAAAAACAGCCAAGGTAGAGCTGACTCACTACACAGGCCTTTCCTTTACTTGATTTTTTTTTTTTTTTTTTTAGATTTTTAGTTTCTTCTTTTCTCTGAATATTTTTCTGCTAAACACTGCTTATCTAATGATAATTTAATTTTTTTTTACAATTCAATTAGTTAAACACTTACTCTATTTACTGATATTCCTCCACTGAAATCTCACCTTACTGTATATTGTACCAAATACTATACAGGTTTACTTACTACAAACACAAACCTGAGTAGACTGTGTATAATTTGATAAGACCATCTATTCCCATGTCATATGACTCTTATAACACTGCAAGTATCTGTTTTTCCCAAAAATATTAAGGGGTTGAGCAGCTGAA
Organism: Erpetoichthys calabaricus; assembly: GCF_900747795.2. NCBI lineage: Eukaryota > Metazoa > Chordata > Cladistia > Polypteriformes > Polypteridae > Erpetoichthys > Erpetoichthys calabaricus. The sequence continues at coordinate 285,037,177 of NC_041395.2, forward strand.
ATGCACAGATCTGGTAAATATTGATTGTTTACTGTCAATTTTTCCAGTAATAGTGTTATTGCTAGAAGTACCCGTGATCCTGCTCAGGATGAAATGGGTTGGAAAATGGAGGGATGGATGAAAAGATTGTTAGGAGTATGTTGAAAAGTCAAGCCACTGTTTCACTTTGCTGGGGTTGAAGAGGTGTCTCATTGATTGAGTTCAAAACTCTTAACATTATTGATCATCCTACTATTTGATCATGGCACATTTGTAAATTTTTTAACTATACAATGTTTTATCTACATTTTATGGCACTAAAAATACATTTAATGCTATACAAAGAATTTAATTGCTTTTTGTCTGCCTTACTTTTGTACAGCCTGTCTATCGTGCAAATGAAGTTAAACGTTTATGCTCTTGCTGTTCTACTGTTTTAAGATTACAACCCATTTGCTGCAGTTGGGTAGGTGAAAGGCAGGATTGAGTTTCAGGTGAGACTTAGGCTACCTCCACACTACTAGATTTTCATTTAAAAACTCAAATATAAGTCTCCATTTTTGCCTTTTGTCCCCATGCTCCAGCATTTATTACTCTTAAAAAAAGAGACATTTGAAAACGTTCTCCAGAACTATACACTTTTGAAAATGGCAGCTTGCTGTTACAGTGTGGAAGGGTGAAAACTCTGACTTTTGCAAATGTGAACTCTAATCTTGTTTGTGATTAATATGTAGCCCTTCCCTTTCTGGATCCTGCTCATTACAACATTTCATTATCTGATAGTCACTCCTCACAGAAGAAAGCTATTCCAACACAGTGGACACAGAGGCGCTTGGCGCTTGTTGTGCTTCTTACATGTATCCATCTAAATTGCATTTTGTACTGTTTGAATGTTGCATCAATGCACAAAAGACAAATACTATTCACTACAGTTTTGTTACTATCCCTTCTAGGAGTTTTCTGCTGATGTGACCATGGCCCGTGTATGCAAATACCTAGGTCATTTGTATTTTTCATTGTTCTGGTGCGAGCAAAGATACTTTGTAAATGATGTGAAAACACTAGTATAAATGGAGATTGTTCTCATTTAAAAATGTAATTTTTAAATGAAAACATAGTAGTGAGGTGAGGATGTAGCCTTAGATTCGGACACAAACAATAGGGCTGCTAGCATTTGGCAATCTATAACCTTGTCCTTTTTGAGCTCCCCACGTCTCTAATCAACAACTTTTCCAAGTCTATCCACAAATGATTTCAGGCCTTGTAGCTGTCCACTTATCTGTGTGGAATGTTTTCTCTCTTTGAGTCCATATCTGCTTAAGTTTCATCTTGGGTTCAAATTTGTGTGCTTGTGGAGAGGTTGATGTTCTTTTTTTGCCTTCATATATTTATTAAATAATTTATAATTTCATCAGTGGTTGATATACTCATACATTTGATCACAAAAAATCACCTAAACACCAATTTTGTGTGCAATCTAAACAAACACAAGTAGAATACAAAAATGTCACATGGGCATCCCAGTCCACACAAAGTGCTGCAGCACCATGTTGTCCCTTACCAGGTATAAGCTGTGAAATCATCTTGAATAATGATATTATCACTCCTTCACTTTCCACAAATCTCTGTTAGCACTTCTTCTAATACAAAGACTGGTGCAAACAGAAAATAAATTAAATCAGATTTCTAATTCAACAAGACCTTAGAAAAATATCTACATGTAGACACCAGTACATAAGCTAGCTCTGGGAAGAAGGGTGTCCATTCATTTTGCTAGGGAGGCTACTTTTCTGTCCTCATCTGTAAATGTTTACATTTTTTCTTGCATTGATGTTATCTGGGACTGATAGAAAGACCTTCTGGGTTCCATTACAGAAGAGTGGGCCTTGTCTCCAAGGAGCACTAATGTAGGAGTGCAGACGGGGTCACAATTTAGACACTACCATTTCTAAACACTGGAATTAGTTAAATTTCCTGTCAGAGACTCACACTATCCAGGGCAGTGTATTCCCTGTAATTATTTGGGACCTCTTCTGCCCGTAAATGGTTTCATCTCAATTACTAAGCAGCTTGAGTGTTAAGGAATAAAACCAGTCATTAAAAATATTTGGTTTTTTATGTGGCTAGCAGTCCAAAAAGACTTATTAGTGTGTGATAAATAAACATGTTGATTACGAGTTTATTACCATGGTCACTGAAACATATAAGGAACATACAGAATGATAAATAAATAGGAAAGTGAATCTCTTCAGCTTTAAACCTACCTTTTAAATTATTTTAGTGAACTTTGTGATGATTTGAGCAGCAGAGAGATAGATTCTTTCTTTTTGGAGCATGTTGATTGGATTGAAAAGGATTATCACACACAAGCTGATGTCAGGTATGTGTTAATCTAAACAGTTTGTCACGAAAACCAATTTATTATTCAACATTCTTAGTCAAAAGTCAAAGCATAACCAAATTGACTCTATTATAACTTTTGTTTTTATTCTTGTGCAGCTCCATTGCTGAGCCATTGAGGATTGTTGCTTTACTGATCCAAAGCCCAGGTGCCAGTATGTATGTGCATCCATTTTCTTATAACAGTGGCTCATTGACATCACACTTTGCATCACTGTTGCCTCTCATGTCTTTCATTGGCTCCACAGGCATCAATAACATAAAATTAATAAATAAAATAATAATAATAATAACAATAATGCAAGACAATAAAATTAATTACCTCATTGTTACAAAAATGACATAAAGCAAGTCAATCATTCAGAAATGACAGTAGCAACAGAAATATAATGACATTAATAATCCCAAATTTTAAGTAAAGTGAAACAAACCTTTCTCCAATACAATTCTGATATTACCTAATCTCAGTTTTCAATATTCTCAATAGTCATAGTCTCAATGACACTGAGGAAGTTAATTCTATCAAACTCTACTAGTTAAACTTTGCTAGTTAATTAAACAAGCAGGACAATGGAAGCAATGAATGGGAAGTGCATAGTGAAAACCAGGAACTGTTTCTTCACACAAAGAGTATGGGTCTGTAGTACTAGGGTGTTGTACTGTGTTAGCCATTATGGATGTTAGTGAGAAGTCAAGCAAAATGACACCTTTTACTGGCTAACTAAAAAGATTACAATATGCAAGCTTTTGAGGCAACTCAAGATCTTGCCTGAAGAAGGGGCCTGAGTTGCCTCAAAAGCTTGCATATTGTAATCTTTTTAGTTAGCCAATAAAAGGTGTCATTTTGCTTGACTTCTTCACACAAAGAGTAATGAGAATATGAAATAAGCTGCTCAGTCATGAAGTTTAAACACACACCTTCACAGCATTTAAGAACCAAACTGAAAGGATTTTGTATTCACTATTAACAAGAGGGCTTAGATAATTGTATTGTCCGTTCATATACAATGTTCTTTACATTTTTAAATTCTAACTTGAAGCAGTAGTACTTTCTTTATCTCATGATCCGATCTCAGAAATCTGAAATGTTAAACTTGGTTTGGTCTATCTGTCTGTAAGGCAGGTATGTGCTTTTATGCCACATCTCAAAATTGTGTTAATTACCTGGTATTGTCGTGGTATACTATGTGGATATCTGGACGAATGTGTCCTGTGATGGACTGAGCTTCCATTAAGAGCTGCAGCTTGTTTTGCAACCAGATAAATGTTACAAGAGTCTTCTGACATTCAGTAAATGGATGGTATAATCAATGGTGCCATTTGCTCTAAAAGCATTATTCCTATGGTAATCTTTCTAAATAATAATGCTGCACTTTCAGAAGCAATATGAGGGTCAACAACAAAATAACATGGCTAAATGTGGAATTTCATTTTAGTTTAATTGTAAAGGTACAAATAAAATCAAAGAATAGTAGCAAAAAATCTGCCATTGTAGTTCTTTCATGTAGTCTGTAGTGTATGCTTGAGAAGACTACAGGATGAGACATCTTTTCATGACCCATAGTTTGCTATCTACTGACTGACACTGAGCTTGTTTTCTTCCTCTGTCTGTGTTGTCGTTTTTTTTGGTGTTCACCGTATGTTCCATATTTTGTATTTGATTCACTTTCTGTATTAATTGCTTTGCATTTGGTCAGCTGTGTAACACTCTGATGCTGTTGCTTGTTGTATAAAACAAACATACTGTTTTCTCATTTGCTGCAGTGCTCATCCTCCCTACACACAAACTAAACAAGTTGCACATGGCCCCTTGATGATAATTTAATAATGACATTATTTATTGTTTAGTGTAAATATTGTATGTGTGAAAATGTTGTATCTCATATCTAAGAAGAGTCAACTACTATGGACTAGAATGTTAAATCCATAATGGGCAATGGCTGCCTTGTGCCCTTGGGGGATTAGCACAGGATTGTTATAATAGCTGTTCTCTTCTGGTTCCTGCTGAAGTAGAGTTGCTGTCAAATTATCAGGATAGGCTTTAGTTGTTAGCAGTAAAGGACTGTTAATTTTAAATTCATTTGATGATACTACAGACTTTTCTTGGTTACTTTTTGATTAAATCGACACCAGAAACCATGTCTTCAGCAGATAACACAACCTCTTGAAGGCTGGTGTAATACTGATCTACAAGTATCTTATTTATCTCAGGATACATCGTGTGCCAACAAGATGGACAACATCTCTGAGTGGATTAGTCACTGTTTCATAGAGGCTGTTAAGGCCGGAAACTATAAATCTATTGCATAAATCCAGTCAAGATTCAAGTGAGTCTTTCATAAAGTATACCACTTGCAATCAAAAGCCCAAATGGCTGGGTTAGTGAGGATTTAACTTTATCCTAAATGACTATAAGTCTTGATTCTTGGATTTAGGCTGAGACTGAGACTGAAATTGAGAGACAACAATCCATATTGAAATTCTCAACAGTGATGGGGAAGCTGGTTAGAAATGAAGCTCACTATGCCTTCAATTGTATCTGCATTGGCCACATTTTTTATATGTAAAAGACTTTGCCAATGTACCAGAATTTTGCTTTTAAATTTGATTACATTAGAAAATAATGTTTTAAAATATGGGTGGTGTTGTGTCATAATGCTTCCTGTCCCCAAGCAAACAACCTCTGTCATAATGAAATGCCTCAAACAACTAGTCATGGGTCACATTAAAGTTTGCCTCTCACCTTCACTGGACCCCTTGCAGTTCACATACCATACCAATTGGTCCACAAATGACGAGCTCACACTTGTCCTATACACCATACTATCCTACCTGAAGAAAAAGAACAGCTATGCTAGGATTTTGTTCATTGACTTCTGTTCAGCCTTTAATACAATCATCCCACAGCAGCTAATAGTGAAACTTTCCATGCTCAGATTGAATACCTCACTTTGTAACTGGACTCTGGACTTCTTGTCAGAAAGACAACATACAGTACATGTTGCCATTAAAACATTGTGCTCCATCAAACTGAGCATGGGAACCTTGCAGGGCTGCGTGTTCACTCCATTGCTGTTTACCCTGCTCACACATGAGTGTACTGCCAGTCCAGCACAAATAAACTCATTAAGTTTTCTGGTGATACAAAAGTAGTAGGATTCATCAGTAATGAAGATTACATTTATTACCGATCAGAGGTGGAACAGTTAGTGAGCTGGTGTGGGGACAACAATATCAACAAGACAAAAGAGCTGATAGTGGACTTCAGAACAAAGGCTGAATATACCCTTCTATATATCAGTGGCTCTTCTGTGAAGAGGGTGGGCATCACAAAAGTCTTGGGCATCTACATCACTAAAGATGTCCCCTGGACTCTCAGCAGCAGTTGTACTTCTTTATAAGGCTGAAGCGTATGAGAATCCCTCCTTCCATCCTCACCACCTTCTATTTGGGCACTTTTGAGAGTAACCTGACAAGCTGCATCACATCTTGGTTCAGAAACTGCAGTGTGACTGAGAGGAAGACTCTGCAACTTGAGGAGATGATGGCTGAGAAGCTACTGGGGACTCCATCCTCTCCATTGAGGATGTTTTTAAGGACAGATGCCAGAAGTAAGCCCTCTCCGTTGTGAGAGACTCCTCACACCCCTCTGACGAACTGTTTGATTTCTTGCCATCTAGTAGGAGATATCACTCCGTAAAGTCAAGAACAGCCAGAATGTACAATAGCTTCTTTCCACAGGCAATAAGACCGCTAAACTCTCTGCAACATGCACATAATAAGCTAGTTTGTATACGCACAGTATAATTATTTATTTTTAGTGGTAGTATTCAATTGACTATTTTACATAAGTATGGGTTGGACTTTGGGTTGACTTTTGGTTTAATTTTTTTTGTTTTTTTTTACATTTTCCCTTTTTGCACATTTTCTGATCTTGAGTAACACAATTTTGTCCCACTGTGTTTTAGATATGGCTGGAATGACAAATAAAACTTGAACTGAACTGGTTAGCACTTCTGTGTCACAGCTGAACACCTTGCTTGCTTGTGTAAAGTCTTGCCAGACCCCATGGGAATCTCCATTTTGTCTGAACACTGCCATTTTCTCTCAGAACTTTAGGGTGCACATTTGTGATGATTCAAATTTTGGCTTGATATGTCTAAATGAGTCAGACTGGTGCCGCATGCTGGGTTTATTCTTGTCTTGAGTCCAATGCTCCCTAGATTGACTGTGGCAATGCCAAAGCAAACAAAGGAATAAGCTGTTACAGAATGTCAACAAATCAATATTTAAAAAGCTGTTTAAATTTATGGTCCAAAATGTGCATTTTAATATTGTTTAAAAATCTACCAATGCTTTACTATCATAAGTATAATATATTTTTATATCCCATTGGGGTTTAATCTTTTCAGTTTCTCACTTTTTTTGCGATCTATGTGACATGAGTGACATGAGAAGGCCACTAGCATAGATAATGGAAAAAATGAATGGCCTTTTACTGAAATGTTCAAGGACACTAAATCAAAACATTCAAAACATAATTAGAAAGGAATTCATTTCCTAGTTTTTCAAGTGTAAGGGGTGCCCTGAAAGACATAAAGCAGGTGTCCTTGTCTGAAAAACTAATTTAATTAGCAAATCATTTGTTAAAATGAACAAAATGTGAGGACTCAGATTCAACTTCCCACGTCTTTGAAGAAGCTAAGAATTACCCTTGGGGTGTTCTTCATCTGCCTATTCAAGTTAGATTGTGCGTGAATATATACAGGGGCACTGCTTGACTGCCAGTGAGAAGAAAAGCACAGAATGTTTACATATTTTCATTAATACATGCAAATACATTGGCATATGGTGGCAGAGGGTGGTTTTCATGTTTTATTTGCAATGATTATAGACTTGGTTAGAATTTGGCACTCCACTTTTTCCCCCCTTTATCTTCTGCCTGCCCCTGTGGAGGTAAAAGTCAGCGATGGGCACTCAAGGATGAAAAGGACAGCTTCTTTGAAAATTACTGTATACGTTCCATGTGAGCAAGAATGAAATGAAGAACAAATTTAATCAGCAGCAGTCTCCAGCAGCAAACCCAGCAGCACTGAGCATAATGCAGGAAATTACCATTGATGGAGCTCAATTCCACCGCTAGACACAATCACGCAACTATTCACACAGGGCCAACTTGAAATCGCTAATTAATCAAACTTGCATGTATTTGGATATGGAGGGGGATACTCCATGCAGACACTGACCAGGTAGAGGATCTGAACTGCTATTCTAAGCACTATGTTGGGTACGAGAGTACAGACAAAGTCCAAAGAAAAGTTGGGGTGTCAACCTGGCCACCCCATTTCATGAAAAAATACAAGAAAACAAATGGCTTTAGCAGCAAAATAAACAGGTGCTCGATGGCACAAGTTTGTGAAAAACAATCAAAAGATCTATGACCTCTGATATCTCTTTGCTAAGGGTCTGTCCATGGGGCTCTATCTTGTATTAGTTGGCTAGGGTCAAGACTGAGACACCTCCTTCCCCGAAATGACTGCCTTTATGTGGTTTGGGCCAGAAGAGGCATGACATCTTGGAGCGATGATAGATAGATAGATAGATAGATAGATAGATAGATAGATAGATAGATAGATAGATAGATAGATAGATTGATAGATAGATAGACGGGGTTCCTCACCGTCGTAGGGCTTCTTCTAGGAGCTGCGAAGGAAAGAGACTGGACTGTTAGCGCCAGCGTCCCCTCTTGTCCAAGAGTCTCATACCTGCTCTTAGTCGATAAAGTAATCCACAGACATGCATGCGTGACAACTAATAATAATAATTACATTTATATAGTGCTTTTCTAATCTACACAAAGCACTTTATATAGGCTGTGAGGAACCACCTCAACAACCACAGAATCAACCTGGATGATGCAATTGTAGCCATTCTTGTGCCAGTACATTAACAGCGCATTAACTATTAGGTGGTGAAGGGGTGAGAGAGATTGTTAGCCAGTTAGAGATAGGGGATGATTAGGGGCCAAAATGGACAATTTAGCTAGGATATTAGGGGACACCCTATTCTTTTCAAGAGATGCCCATGGATCTTTTATGAGCCTCTGGGCCTCCTTCATGAAAAGTACAGTGATCCCTCGCTATATCGCGCTTCGCCTTTCGCGGCTTCACTCCATCGCGGATTTTATATGTAAGCATATTTAAATATATATCGCGGATTTTTTGCTGGTTCACGGATTTCTGCGGACAATGGGTCTTTTAATTTCTGGTACATGCTTCCTCAGTTGGTTTGCACAGTTGATTTCATACAAGGGACGCTATTGGCAGATGGCTGAGAAGCTACCCGGCTTACTTTTCTGTCTCTCTTGTGCTGACTATCTGTGATCCTGACGTATGGGGATTGAGCAGGGAGGCTGTTCGCACGCCTAGACGATACGGACGCTCGTCTAAAAATGCTGAAAGATTATCTTCACGTTGCTACCTTTTGTGCAGCTGCTTCCTGAAACGACATGCTGCACGGTGCTTCGCATACTTAAAAGCTCGAAGGGCACGTATTGATTTTTGACTGAAAAACAAACTCTGTCTGTCTGTCTGTCTCTTTCTCTCTCTGCTCCTGACTGAGGGGGTGTGAGCTGCCGCCTTCAACAGCTTTGTGCCGCGGTGCTTCGCATACTTAAAAGCCTATTGATTTGTTTGCTTTCTCTGTCTTTATGACAGTCACTGCTCCTGATGCACTCCTTTGAAGAGGAAGATATGTTTGCATTCTTTTAATTGTGAGACAGAACTGTCATCTCTGTCTTGTCATGGAGAACAGTTTAAACTTTTGAAAAAGAGACAAATGTTTGTTTGCAGTGTTTGAATAACGTTCCTGTCTCTCTACAACCTCCTGTGTTTCTGCGCAAATCTGTGACCCAAGCATGACAATATAAAAATAACCATATAAACATATGGTTTCTACTTCGCGGATTTTCTTATTTCGCGGGTGGCTCTGGAACGCAACCCCCGCAATGGAGGAGGGATTACTGTATTCAGCATTAAATGATAATACTACACTTATTAGCAATGGAGCAATTACACTTGTGAAATGTTAACTTAACTTAATGCAAAACAGTTCAAAAGCTTTACTTTGTGATATTAGTAATTTCTCTATAATATTAGAATAACTGGGGCGGCACGGTGGCGCAGTGGGTAGCGCTGCTGCCTCGCAGTTGGGAGACCTGGGGACCTGGGTTTGCTTCCCGGGTCCTCCCTGCGTGGAGTTTGCATGTTCTCCCAGTGTCTGTGTCGGTTTCCTCCGGGCGCTCCGGTTTCCTCCCACAGTCCAAAGACATGCAGGTTAGGTGGATTGGCGATTCTAAATTGTCCCTAGTGTGTGCTTGATGTGTGGGTGTGTTTGTGTGTGTCCTGCGGTGGGTTGGCACTCTGCCCGGGATTGGTTCCTGCCTTGTGTCCTGTGTTGGCTGGGATTGGCTCCAGCAGACCCCCGTGACCCTGTGTTCGGATTCAGCAGGTTGGAAAATGGATGGATGGATATTAGAATAACTCCTTCATTTATTTTTAGCTGACCTGTATTTCACTCAGTATATGTAACTTACAGAGCTAGTTTCTTTTGTCCAGCAATGGTGTTGATTTTCTACAGAACACATATGAATATGCAATGAACGTACTGGTCTTCTTTTTTATCCATGTAGTCTGTCTTTTTTCTGTCATTTAATATACTTTCCTATGCCAAAGGTCTATCTAAAATGAAGATTAATTTAGCATGAAATTTGGCATAAAAATAAAATGTATTCATTGTTGCTCCTATTGTATATTACACTTGTTACCAAAATTGTTAGTAGATTATTTATGAATCGTCTGTTTTTATCTCTCATAAAGCATTAACATAACATAACTATTTAATGAAAATATGTGTAGTTGTTCCAGAAAACCTCTTCATCAGGGGTGCTCAAGTTTAGTTCTGGAGGGCTGAAGTGGCTGCATGTTTTCATTTCATCCCAAGTCCTCCTTGTAGTCATAACCATCAATTAACACTAAGTGGCAAAAGACAAAGAATCCTGTAGCTTACCATTTAACTTGGTCTCACTTACATCCGGGTGAATCATTTAACTTGGTCCCACACACCCATGTGTGTTCATCATGAATTATATTTTTAAATACAATATTTGGAAAAAAACAGAAAAGACAACAGGGAAGAATTGAGGAATACTAATCTCCTTGTTTGGATGATATTCTCAGAAAGAAAAAATTGCAATACAAAAATAAATGCACTAACTTGGCATAAAATTAAATCATTTCTGTTATTGGCAAGGACTGGCATCTTATTAAACAATTGGATTAGAACAGATCTTGAGCATCCTTGCTCTGTATTATCTGGTGTGTACCATACAACGTATTCTAATAATTCTACAATCATAAGCTAGAAGACCACATAATAAGAACACGTCATTTATTCACAAAATGATTTCAGCGTGTCAGCCATTACATCTGATACACAAATGCATGCACACCTGCCTTGCTAGAAACACTATTAATGAAGTAAACAAGAAAAGAAAAACAAATACACCATTTCCCAGACTACATATACCCTTTAAGAATTACTCTGCCACTGTCTGCAAGGTTTGAGATCTTGAAGGCCAACTTACAAGTAAGCACTTGCATTTAATATGCTAATATTTTAATTGCAAATATATTCAATATTATCTTTTTGGCCCTCAAGTAATGATATTATACCTATATGTTTCTTTGCAATTTTTGTGACATACAGTACTATGCAAAGGTTTTATGGCATTGTCACATTTCAGAATGTCTCCAGTGATGTTCAGTCACAGACTTCACTTATATAGTTGGATTCAGTCGCTGCACACTCCCGTGATCAGCAGTCATGTAGTCTGACATATGCGGCGACTCGGTCCAACTAGTTTGAAATTCACCCTGACAAAACAGTTTAACTTGGCCTTATGTTGCAGGGGTGGGTGCTGTGTGCATGAAAGATGACAGCGAATGAGTGCTCATGGAAGTACAATGTGTATAATGTAGCTACAAGGAATAAGAAATTCTTTTGTTTTGGACCTGACAAACAGAAGAGAGTCTAGTTTGTCTGAAGTTGGGTGTTTACATGCCACAACAGAATAGAAAAAAAAGAAAAAGGTAGAGATTGCAGTTGAGCTCATTATACCTGTAAAGCTTTTGCATAGGCACTACATTTATCAGGTAGCATGGCAGGCTGTCAGAAAAAGCAATGAGCTCATGATACTTTGGTAAAAGTGAGACCGTGCTGGAAAGTTGTCACACAGTCATCTAATTGGAAAATCCTGTGATTTCTAGTAATGTAATCTGACTTACTCTGTTGACGAGATCAGCAACTGTTGTTGTCAATTTTGACATCCCCTCTGACTGGACGTCATGTAATGTGACATTGGCTTTAGGCAAATTTAAAACAAAATTATGTAAAACTAACATATTCTTAAAAATAATGAAGAGAAAGTTTCTAAATATCAAACAATTTACAACAAAGAACAGTAAACAATAAAAATAAAAATCAAATAAAAATTTAGTGAGAATGCCCTTGGCCCTTCACATTGCGTTAGTTCTGTTAGTAACACTGTCTGGCAGTTTGTTCCAAGCATCTTCAAAAATTGGACACAGCACCTCTGCACACTCTGGTTGGTTGTGTCATTTGCTTCTGTCTCTTCAGGTAATCCCAGACAGCCTTAAAAATACTATTAAAATTAGGGTTCTGTGGAGGCCATACTATATGTTGTACAACTCCTTATTTTTCTATTATTTTTTTTTTCTGAAGATAGTCCTTTCATACCTTGGCTGTGTATTTGTGATCATGGCCCTGTTGCAGAAAGAAATGGGGACTGACTAGACATGATGGTATTGTGCAATGGATGAGAATCTGCATTAAGTATTCTATTAATTCTGACCAAATCACAAAACTTCATTTTAAAAAATACAACCCAAAGCCTACAGGGAACATCCATTGTGTCTTACACATTACTCAGCAACCCAATTGTTGTGTTTTTGTGCATAGGTGAGTCATTGGCTTTACTTCAACTTCGAAGTAATGGGTTTTTGGCAGCAACTCTTCCATGAAATCCACTTTTGACAAAACTTCTCTGGACCGAAGAGGGATAGCTTGGGATTAATAAAGTATCTATCTATCTATCTATCTATCTATCTATCTATCTATCTATCTATCTATCTATCTATCTATCTATCTATCTATCTATCTATCTATCTATCTATCTATCTATCTATCTATCTATCTATCTATCTATCTATCTATCTATCTATCTATCTATCTATCTATCTATCTATCTATCTATCTATCTATCTATCTAGCAGCCCTGTGACTTCAGAGATGATAGCAGTGATGGACCTCTTCTGATTTGGAAGGGACATCAGTTTCATGCATCTCTCATCTGCTGCACTCATTTTTTGTGTCAGGCTGTTGGGTTTCTGGTTCACAAACTTTCTCATTTTCTTGTGCATCTTAAAACTCCTGTCTGCTGTGAAAATTCTGGTTCAATGCATAATGCCCACCTTGTTTCTTGTTGCCATGCTCACTCTTTTCATGATATCAGAGTTGATGATTTGAAGGTTAAACCATCACATCTGCCACACCCTCACTTTTTAGTTTGGTTGTTCTTCTCCCACTTTGATTCTTTCCATACCTGTTTCTGTCTCAGTTAATCAGTTTGGTTCAACCATATCATTTTGTCATTGATCACTGATCATTACTTGTTAAATTTGATTAATCATGCACTCAGCTAGAGACCTATAAAGTAATGACAGTAGTCATCTTTTCTACTGACAAACTAATGGAGAAGAAAAAAATAAACATCCAAGGAAAGATTTATATAAAAATGAAGATGTTTGCACAATACTATGAATATAAGGCAAATTTTCAGCTGGTAAGGAAGCAAATGTATTAATTTAATCTAAAACTATGCATTTTAGAGAAGATTATAATTAAAACTGATCACTCTATTGAGAGGATGTTACTGACTTTGGCCTTTATATACTATACTTTATTATGTTATGGCTATCCTTGACTATACTGTCCTCAACTATGAAACAAATTGCATTCTACAAGCTAAGAGCAAATACACACAAAAATTTAAAGTAAATTCACAAGCAACTGCAAATGCATGAAACACTTTATGTTCACGCAACACTGCAGTGAGTCTTCTTTACTAACAAAGGCTTCCATTTGAGAAGATAGAAATACATTACTTATTGTGTAAAATAACATGTACCGGCAAGAAGTTGTACTGGAAATGGCCAAATGTGGAATTCATAGTCTGGAAGAAGATAAATGGTGTATGAGGAAATGTTTATAATAAGATAATATCTACAATTGACAGCCTAACACATGCTTTACATTTTGAGCAAATTGTAAACATTTCTGTCCTTTATTTTAGATAGACTTAAAATTTAAAGATGACAGAAAAGTAAAAAGTTAGACTATTGAACATTATAATTTGCTGCTAACTATTTGCTCTGTGAGTTAAAAAGCATAGAACAGTTTTCTGCAATTCATTTATGCATCTATTTACTGTACATTCAAAACACACTTTTATAATATGTAATACAGTATTTTAACAATAAAGGTACACAAAAACACATAAGGTAACAGAACAAAAAGAATGAATTCCCATATATTAAATGACATGTAAACAAAATCTTCAAATAAAAGAGGGGAATCCATTTGCCACTCAACTGATGCTGAATGGGTATGGGCTGTCAAGGGGAGATTGAGATATTCACAATGCTTCTGTTATATATTAGAAATGTAGAATTATGATTTAAGCTAAGATTTGTATATCTCATTTCTTCATCCAAAATCATTCTGCTATCATTCTGATTTTGCAGGAATTCACCAAAAGCTAAAGTTTCACTTGTAGGCGGCACATCAACTGCTGAAGAAAGTTCAGTTGTTTGGGCTTCAGTGGTGTTTTGTTTCATATTGGCAGGTGGCTCCGTCACATATGATGAAGGACACAAGAATTCTTCACATTGTTCCAGGAGAAGCAGCTCAGGGCAGGGTTCTCCATCATTTGCAGGCTGTAGAAGAATGTAACGTGTTCTTTGACGCAACCCACTGCCACAGGTGTGACTGCACAATCCCCAAGGTGACCATTCAGACACCTCACAGTCTAGAGGTGTACCTTTAAATGATAAAGTTGAAAAGAATATATGAAATTGTACATTAAGTTTTATATGTCAGAATTAGAAAAATGCCTTTAACTAGTTCAATAAACAAATGATCAATGCCTATCAGGATTTCAGCCATGTTCTGCCTTGCAAAGTTTCTTCTTTGTTTTTGTCATTTCCCACCAGAAGCTTTTGTTATGTCTGTGAATTTTAAATCACATATTAATCAGATCGCTAGGACAGCATTTTTTCACTTAAGAAATATAGCAAAAGTTAGACCTCTTATAACATTGCAAGATGCTGAAAAATTAGTTCACACTTTTGTTTTCAGTCGGCGAGATTACTGTAATGCACTCCTCTCAGGACTACCAAATAAAGACATCAATCAATTGCAACGAGTGCAGAATGCAGCTGCTAGAATCTTAACTAGGAAAACAAAATCCAAGCACATCTCTCCAGTTTTGATGTCACTACATTGGTTACCTGTGTTATTCAGAATTGACTTTAAAATACTACTTATGGTTTACAAAGCCTTAAATAATCTCACTCCATCTTATATATCGGAATGTCTTACACCTTACACTCCAAATCGTAACCTTAGATCTTCAAATGAGTGTCTGCTTAGAATTTCAAGAACTAAACTTAAAAGAAGTGGTGAGGCGGCCTTCTGCTGTTATGCACCTAAAATCTGGAATAGCCAATAGGAATTCGCCAGGCTAATACAGTGGATGGAGCACTTTAAAAAACTGCTAAAAACACATTACTTTAACATGGCTTTCTCATAGCTTCATCTAGTTAATTCCTGATGCTCTGTATATTCAATTAATTATCATTATTATACATAGTGGCTCCAAAATCCGTACTAACTCTTTCTCTCTCTTCTGTTCTTTTTCCGGTTTTCTGTGGCAGCAATCTGCGCCACCACCACCTAATCAAAGCACCGTGATGTCCCTACATTGATGGATTAAAGACCAGAAGTCCACATGACCATCATCATCAAGTCCTTCCATGGGAACCCTGAGTACAATGAGGACAGACTGATGTCATTTATGTTAGGTAGAATGCCTAGAGGGGGCTGGGTGGTCTCGTGCCCTGGAACCCCTGCAGATTTTATTTTTTCTCCAGCCATCTGGAGTTTTTTTTGTTTTTTCTGTCCTCCCTGGCCATCGGACCTTACTTTTATTCTATGTTAATTAGTGTTCTCTTATTGTAATTCTTATTTTGTTTTTTTTCTCTTTCTTCATCATGTAAAGCACTTTGAGCTACATTGTTTGTATGAAAATGTGCTACATAAATAAATGTTGTTGTTGTTTGATTTGTGTTTTCTTTTTATCCTTGCTCCCATGCCCTCTTTATTGCCAATAATGCCAAGTCTATTTAAAACATAGCCTGGCAAATGCAACTTTCTGTGGCGTTAGTAATCTTAGCTTGCACATTCTTTGGCAAATTTTTTGTACTCACCACTTTGAATAAAGTTAGCTGTCTTTTGGGTATCTTTATTTTTGATTTTTTTTTTGTTTTGTTTTTTTAGTTTTTTAATATGGCATTGACTTTGAGTATTTAAAGATTTTGGGTAATTAGATCTATTCTGTGTTTTTCAGTTCTTTCATTTTCTTTGTGATTGTTCCCTTTTCTGCCTCTTTCTTTGCTAATTAGTTTAGTTATTTAATTTTGAATAGTTTTTCTGACTCATTTTTTTAATTGTTTTGTTTATTTCTTTCCATATTTGTTATTATTGATTATTGAATGCAGAATTTTTTCCATGTTTGGACATAAAATTCTTCATTTAATTTAAATTAATAATTCAATTTTGTATTCAGTTGGGGAAGCCTTTTGTTGTTTTGGTCTTCTCTTACAGCAATTTCAAAACACTACCTGTTTCTGAGCATTCATTAAGAAATCACGGGCAGTTCATCTATGTGTTATAATTTGAAAAACATGGAAATTGCATAGAATAAGTGGTTGTAAAAAGTCTAGTCAAATAATTTAATCAGTTACATATATTTAATTTGAATTTGCGAAACTGCACTTACCTTGCTGCATTGTAAAAGTTAATACACCCTGTGGGTGCTCTGGAGGAAAGACAGGCATCCTGGCTGGGATAAAGAAAGGTTTCATATCTGACCATAAGGCCATAATGGAAGGACCGAGAAAATGGACTCACCAGGAGCAGACATGGCAGACAGTGTTCCTCAGGGCTAAACCCAATTAGGACACCCTTAGGGTTGCATGGGAAATGGAGTCTGGAAATGCAACCCTGTTGGGGTCTTTGTGGTCCACCATAGGTCACTGTCAGGGGAGGACTGCCTGGTTTCCACACAACTCGGAACTGTTCCAGATGACTGGGATAAGAGACCGGAAACATTTCCTGGGTCAGGCTTAAAAGAAAGTCTGCTGCCTCATTTGGACGAGTCAGAGTCAGGAGGCAGTGAGGAGAATTTAGAAGGCTGTATATTGTCTGTAAGTTTAATTGTATTGAGCTGTCTGGATTAATAATGCTTACATTTGCACCAAGAGTTGTGTGTGGGTCATGGAGTTTGGGGGCTTGGTGGCGCCCCCTACTGTTTACAACACTTACTCTGAGACATGTTATTCGTTAAATTATAAACATGTGGCCACTACTTAAACTCCATGTCATTTTTTTTTACATTCCAATGCAGAATAGATGTCTTCAGTGTAAATCATAGCTCAGTTTAGAAGCATATTGAGCAAAATAGTAGCAATTGCCATTGTACATATTTCTGAAATACAACAACAGCAAACCTAAAATACTTTACCACATACAAAGCTAGCATACCACTTATGGCGCTGTGAAATTCTGAAAGATGTTGACTGTAGCAGCTTACTGTATCCACACCACTAGCAAAGAAAACCTTATTGACTGGCAGTCAAATAAATTCAATAAAGAGGGTATGTATAATGAGAGAAGCTCCCTGATTAAAGAGTGATTTTTGCTATTAAAAGATAGAAAATGTGACTGTTCCCCTTTAACAAATTCTCAATGGTTTACGTCATATTCCCAATACAATATTAAATAATATACTTCTTGCTATTTAATTTCATAATCCCCTGTTGATCTAGGTGAGTTTTGGAGTGTTTGGGTTATCTTTTACTCATCTTTTTTATTATTCTGTTTTCATTTTTATATGTATTTTTTCAGGATTTGATCATATCATCTAATGTTTGCACGGTGCTGATTGCTGCAGACCACGTTGAGCACATGTGCCAGTAAGTTTCTTAATGAATGCCAGGTTATTTGATGGTGAGGTGTTGAGGAGGCTCTCTTGTCTGAACTTTACATTAAAATAAACAAAAGGCTCTTTCATAATGTTTTGGTAGAGAATTTCAGGTTTCTGATTTAAGTATTCTCCTGACTACTAATTTTTTATGTAACTCCATTTAGAGAAGTTTGAACACCAAATGTTTGAGCCTTGTTTGTTTTGTGCTTTTATTTTCTGGATAACAGCTTTAGCCTCAGTGGCCCTGATAAAATACAGTAGACAATGAAATGCTCTTACTTACTAAATGATTGTGCTAGTCACAAACAGTATATCTCATTTACTCTTTACAAAACACATACACTATCCCCTGGTCAATCATATGGTTTTTATGTGTTTCTTGACTAGGGATCAGCACCTCAAAGAATGGCAGAAGGAAAGGCCAATGCTGCTACTATAAATGTTATCACTGTTCACTCAAGTCAAAGAAAGTAACCAGGCAGCCACCAGACATGCTATCTCCTACTGCTACAGATCATCTACCACCATCTTTATTTTTATTTACTTTGCTGTTGTCTAGTAAATTGCACAATTTTTGGTTTAAATTTGTCAGCTTTAATAAAGCATGTTATGTTATTGATATTAAATTTAGATTCCATGTATAGGCTTTTAAAAAAAATTAATAAATGAACATTAAAATGAAAAATAACAACTCTTTTTGTCAAAAAAATAAAATAAAAATCCTACAGAGGAAGACATTGAAGTAGAAGGTGCTGTAAAAGGACCAAGACCAATGAATGTAAGAGATCATTTGTATTCTTCTCATTAGTCACCTATCAACATCCTTGTGAAGCATCATCTCCATGATTAGATGGGATACACTGATAATATTTTTCTAAATGGAAAACTGTTATATATTTCTGGTAGATTAACTGCTACATAACACATTTTTTACACGTATCAGTCTAAGTTGACGTTTTTTGACAAAGACCAGTCAAACTTGGGGTTGGTGGTGGCTTTACACATTTACAAACAATAAATAAACAGCATAAATGAAATACATGCTGGATGTAAACTTTAAGTATGCTGAATTTGTGCATCTTATTTTATGATTTTTTTGCTATCTTAGCGCTCTTTGCTTTGCAGTATGCTCTTAAAAATAATGATTCTTTAATGGCATTGTATGGTCCTTTACTGGGTTGCGTAGTTCCTTGTAGAACTATTGATAGACAAAGCACCATTTCATTCTGAGAAGGGTTCTTTGCATATGACGTTCACTCTTTGTGCTTTGAAAAAATGTCCTAATATGTAGAGGAAAAAAAAGAAATATTTAATGTGTGGTAGGCTACCTAGTAGAACACTGCTGTAACAGATTGTGAAAACCAGAATTTAGCTTGTGTTCTTGTTTGCAACTGGGTCCTTTTAAAATCAGGACCCATTTGTATTTCACAATTCTGTTACAATCTAGTCATGGTTATTAACAGACCTAAATAAATGGAATCTTTTTCTGGATGGGTCTTTTGGGACCCAAAAATGGCTCCACTATGACATCGCTATGAAGAACCACTCTGGCACATTTATTTTAACAGTGTATTGTATATGAAGTTTGGTTTATTTTTGACTCTACCTCTTTGCTTACTAAGCGAGGTATATTAATACACAGAACATATAAACTCCACTCAAACTGAAATTGAAAGTGGAATACAAACTCACTGTATTGGATCCATCTATCAGAGGTGCTAACTACAATGTCTCTGTGTTGTCCTACCATTAGAAATGTGTGTCTGACTGTACTGCATGCTTTTAATTTCTAGAAGCTTTGGGTGTTGGCAATATTGTTTACAAGATTTTCAGTGAATAGGTTTTATATTATGTAAGAGTTTTACTGATTACTTCATACAGTACTTCTAAAACTTTCCATAGGTAACATAAGCACAGTGCAATGCAAACAAAAAGAATGAATGAACATTAAGCAATAAGTTAACTACTTTAAAATTGAAATAATGGCAAAGTTTACTCTTTACAAATAGCTACATCTTATATCTGTTTTTAGAATTTTCTTACTTATTGCACAGTTGAATGTAAGAACACTAATTTAAACATAAACTAATCTGATTAAAATTTGTTTGCAGTCCACTTTACCTTTCATTGCCTTGTTTTCTGAATTTTCATTAACAACTCCACTGTTGATAGAAGACTCCTTTTCTGTCCTCTGGGCAAAAGATGGTTTGGTTTGATTGGCTTCTCTATCCATCAAGCTTTCATTGTAGTTAACCATTTGTGTAGATAACAGACGAAACTCTAAATAGCCCAATCTTGGTAATTTTTGTAAACGAGGATAGTAAAAAGAATTGGCAGGATGAGCAGGACTTTGTGCTGTAATGGGGGAAATTGGTTCTTGGGGCTCAGTGGCAAAATTTGGAGAAGAAAAAACAAAACCACTGTCTGTTCCTGCATCCCAAGGATAAAGATCAAAAATCACAACTTCCTCCCAATGACCACTTTTGCAAAGATTCAGACTGTTGACTCCAACAAACCAATCTGGACTTGGAATTATGCGGGCCAAGATGGAAATCTAAAATTGAAGAAGATCATCCCATCTTAAGTAAACTGACTTGTAAGGATGTCTGAAAGAGAAGTTAATCTTTGAATGCAGAAAGAAAAGACACTACAAGGTAAGATTTAATGTTGACATCTAAAAAATTCAAAGAGAAATTTATTTTCAAAACCTTTACAGTTGACTTTTCATTGACTCAAACCAAACTCATCCAAGATCCAAAAGGAAAAATAGTGTGCATTGTCAACTACAGTACAGACTTATTAGTAATCACTATTAATAAAGATTTCTGATTCAAATAAATGTATGATGCAACTGGTGGTATTTTAGCATGTAGAGTTAAAATAAGTTAAAATAAGGTTCCTTCATAGGGTTGTGGGGTTCACACCCCATGACAGGGCAAACACATCAGCTGTTGGAGCGAAACATCTGCTTCTCCAGATTCAGATAAGCTAGTTGAGGTGGTTTAGAAATGTAGAATATGATTTGTCCTGTGCACTTCCCTTGGGAGATACACCAAGCATTGCTCATTGGCAGAAGACTGAAGGACAGACCCAGAATTTGCAGTTTGGATAATATTTCTTGTGTCCTAGTCAATTTATTTTCCAGGAAGGCCTGGAGAAAGTTGTTGTGTACAGAGATGCCAGGTCAGTCTGGTAGGTCTATCTATCTATCTATCTATCTATCTATCTATCTATCTATCTATCTATCTATCTATCTATCTATCTATCTATCTATCTATCTATCTATCTATCTATCTATCTATCTATCTATCTATCTATCTATCTATCTATCTATCTATCTATGTCCATGTATTTTAAATGCTTAGTAACTGTTTTTAAATCCACGTAATCCAGCTCATTGTAATGAAGAGCCAGAGTCTATTCAGGTTTCTGTCATTTCTGTAAAATTAATTTTAGGCCAGGTTCCAGCACTTGTGCCCGAGTTGAGTAGCCTTGCATAAAGTTTTAGCTAGCATCAGTCTTAATTATTTCCTGTATAATTTAATGTTGCTTTTATCAGGTCTCCTCTCAGACATCTAAGATAAGAGTAATGTTTTATTTCCATAAAAACGTCTTCTAGTATAATCTACAGTACATTTTTATTTTCTGGGTATTTCTTTTTTTCAAGTGTGTATTGCCCAGAACTTATCATACTGTATACTTTGTTAACATATCATGCATCTCCTACTGAAAAGGAATCAAGCCTATACATTTCTGTGATTATGTTATTAAATGTTATTAAAGGTGCCTTATGTTTTTAATTACTTACACAATAATATAAAGGTAAAGTTGCAGAAAAATTAGAGACCTCTGCCTTGCTGAAATAAAACTCACAAGTCAAAAGTGTCAGTTCTATTCAGCCTCTTTCAATTGCATTTATGAAAGGATGACTGCATACAGCAAAATGCTAAATGACTGTCACCATATAGTGTATACATTTCTTTGAAAGTGGCGAAACTCTAAACTCTGCCAGTTTGGCTTGGGTTTTGTTGATTAATGACTAGTTATTGGCATCACATGCTAGTGGGGGAGGGTCACAGAAATGACTGGTGCATCAGTTCCCAAAAATTACCACTTCAGTGTTATTATCTTCTCTTGAAGAACAAGTTCTTAACATCTAAAAATGCAGCATTTTAAACTAGCATTTTTGGTAACTCTTTATTTATGTGTTTTAAATTGAATTAAATTTTAAATATGAATTTCGTATATACTTTCACTTTCCAGAAACAAGAACAGGTGTAAATGTTATTCAGCATAGGATCAAGTTCTGTATTAAAACAGAAACTCCTTGTATGTACATAATATAGAATGTAGACAGACAATTTTTACCAGAGGAGAGTCAGGCATCAGAGTGACGGTGCTGCTCTGCTTTCCTACTCCCGCTTTAATGGCATCTATCAAGAAGCAAGTATCTGATTCCAGTTCCTTTGCCAATAGTTCATAATTACCATCTTCAACAAACACTTTAAGCCCTGGCGATGCCAGCCCACCTTCAGTCCAAATGAAATCCGGTGACTTGTGAGAACAGCCTGTAAAACAAAAAACAATTAAATTTTGCTCTTCTCATTATTTTCAGTTGGCCTTTTACATGTACTTTGTCAAATCCTACCTGTGATTTTCATATTAGGTGCAATAATAAACTACTTATTTAATCTCTTAATTTTTTTGCTGTTCAGGGTCACAGAAAGCCAGAGTCATGTCTGAAAGCATCTGTCAAAATGCAGAAACTAACAATGAAGATATATCATTCAGAACACATTTACACAAAGGTTTACTATCAGTCCCAGTCAATTTAAAGTCACCAGTTAGAATGACTACATGTGGTTGGATTGAGGATAGAAATTATAATCCTTAATTACAATGAAATTGTAATTGATTATTTCTTTATAGATAAATTTTTGCCCCATGATTAAAACTTGCTAGAATTACGCTATTGTTATCTCCGCCCACGCCTCTTTGATCATGGAACTCAAATCATTATGCCCCACATACTCATCTCACAGCTGGCATCTTAACCAACTTTTATTAGCGGACGAGAACTGTACAGAGGTAATATCCAAACAAACTGATTTTTTAGAGACAAATACATCCTCAGAGGTCTCTACAGGAATACTCTGGGAAACTCTGAAGGCATTTCTAAAAGATGTGATAAAGGCGCCATATATGCACCCGACCCAACACAGATTAGACATGGAGGCACATGTATAAAATAAATAAACTTTTATTTTCCTTCAGCTGGAGGGCACGTCTTCCCCGTGTCACCCAGCCACAACACAGTCCCAAAGCACCAACACACAAAAGTAACACACTCTTCTTCTGCACCACCGCTCCTCCCAGGCAACCTTGTCCTTCTCCACCCGACTCTGGCCTCTGAGTGGTGGTTGATGGCTCCTTTTATTGGGCACCATGAAGTGCTCCAGGTGCTTGATTGCTGCACTTCTGGGTGTGGCGAAACCTGTGCCCAGAAGGGTCCAGCAGCTCCATTGGCAATTCACTTTCAAAATGCTTCTGACGTAAAGGGTATTATCAGAGAGGGACTTGAACAGAAAATATCACTATATGCAGATGATATGGTATTGTATATGTCAGATCCACAAAATACTGTGCCTGCAGTCCTGACAGCGCTAGCAGAATTTCAAAAGATTTCTAGACTCAAAATTAATTTGAATAAAAGTCTGCCTTTTCCAGTGAACTCTCTAGCACACAATATTAGATTAGACACCTTCCCTTTTATCATCACAGATCAGTTTAAATGCCTAGGAGTAAACATCACAAGTAAACGTAAAACTCTTTATCAACAAAATTTTGCTGTCTGCATGGAAAAACATAAGAAAGACGTGCATAGATGGTCTACCCTCCATCTCACTTTATATAGAAGAATTAACACTGTCAAGATGAATATCCTTCCTAAGCTTCTTTTCCTATTTCAAAGCATCACCATATACATTAACAAATCATTTTTTAAGAAGTTAGATTCAATCATAACCTCATTTATTTGGGATTTTAAACTTCCACGCATCCAAAGGGTGACCCTACAAAGATCTAAAGTAGAAGGTGGCCTGGCTCTACCTAACTTTCAAGTTTTTTACTGGGTGGCAAATACACAAACTATAAAAATCTGGACATTAACACAAAAAGATGAACCTACACACTCTTGGTTCACAATAGAAATAAAACCCTGAAGTACTTCTTTATATTCCTTGCTTGTGCCCCAGCAAATACAAGTTATCATCAACATGCTAACAACCCAACTGAGCTTCATTCACTCAGAATATGGAACCAATGTGGAAAGTTCTTCAAGAAAGAGAAGCTTTTATCTGTGGCACCTCTGCCCAATAACCACCTTTTTCCACCCTCTCAAATGTACACAGTTGTTAATGTTTGATCATACAGGATTAAATCACTTAGAGATTTGTACATAGATAATGTCTTTGCATCCTTTGAACAATTACACTCCAAATTTAACTTTCCATCAACACAATTTTTCCCACTATTTCCAAATTAGAAACTTTGCTAAACAAAATCTGCCCAATTTTCCTCACCTCCCACCTGCTTCTATTCCAAAAGAAATATTGATCAGTCTTGAGGACTCAGACAGCATTTCTATAATATATAAAAACATTTTAAAGTCCCTTCTTTTCAAAGATCCCAGAATACAGTGGGAAAGGGATCTTTTACTCAACATTTCAGAAGAGGAGTGGAAGGTCAGCCATGCACAGAATTCACTCGAGCTCCATATGTGTAAAGCATACAATTATTCAACTTAAAATCTTTTATCGAGCACATCTGTCTCATTTAATATTGTCCAAAATATTTCCAGGGCAAGATCCAACCTGCGAACGTTGCAATCAAACTCCAGCCTCATTGGGCCATATGTTTTGAGCATGCACCAAATTAACATTATTCTGGACCAATATCTTTAAATGCCTTTCAGACAGCCTTGGTGTCACAATCCCTCCTAATCCATTAACAGTTATGTTTGGTGTACTCCCAGATGGGCTTAAAGTGGAGAAGGACAAGCAAACTGTAGCTGCCTTTACTTCACTATTGGCATGTAGACTTATCTTGCTCAACTGGAAGAAATTCTAGCTCACCTCTTTTAAGTCAGTGGGTAACTGATGTCTTATACCATTTGAAATTGGAAAAAAAATCTAATTCTCACTTAGAGGATCTGTTCAAAACTTTTTTTAAAACCTGGCAGGATCCAAACATTTTAGAATAAGCATTTACATTGGGGAAAAGGATTCTCTCCCCTCCTTTTTTTCTTTATGGATGGGGGCTGATTTGAATTAATTTTTGTGAAGTGTGACTTGCTTGTATGGAATGTTACTTGATTTTAATAAATTCAATAACATGTAAAAAAAATCAATTGCAATCCTCAGAGGCCGAAAACTTAAAAGTAGGGACAACATGCAATCATCATACATAATGCACGTCAGACACACATCCAACCAAAGTCAGCTGCTGTTTAATGACAGCACTGCTAGCTGTGCCACTGTGTCATTCATAACAAATTTTAATGTTCTTAAAACAGACTTATGGTGTCCTCATAATCCAATTATCCAAGAGATAATAAAGCTTTCCTCTGAAAAGTACTTACAAAAAGTGAAGAAAAATTAACACTTTCCAGTAATGATTATATATGTGCTTTGTTATAAAGTGATTAAAAGCTGTATGTATTATTTAATATGTCCCATAATTTGCCTGGGTGTCCACTCTGTGTGTTGCAAGTGTCAATCAAGAATGATTCAGGTGCAATTTTGTCTCCCAGATTCCTGTAGAATATACATCTGTGATATAAGATTAGAAGGGGCACCTGCCAGTAGGGAATTACAATAATCGATGCGGGATGTGATAAAAGCATGGACAAGTTTCTCAGTGTTAGAAAAGGAGAGAAAGGCGCGAACACGTGATATGTTACGGAGGTGAACCAGTCCATTATAAGCTGTTCTCACACACACACCCAAACTCACTTAAATCAAGCCAGTTTACAAAGATCAATTGATCGTTCACAATTTTAGAATATGGGAAAGAAACCCATATAAGGAAAGGGAGTAAGGACAAACTCCAGACACATAGTGACCAGCCCAGGACTCACACGCTACAGTATCTCCTTTAATCTAAGCAGCAGCAATCACTCTTGTGATACTGTAAATTTTCCTCATTAAATCTTGTACGTAATTTTCAAATGCATCAGTTAAAGAGCTGTTTCAGCATTTAATAAAGTCTCAGTATGCTTTCTCAGGTTGTTCAGACTCCTTAATGTCATGACCATAATCACCTTCAAGTGGGAGATGAAATTTAATGCAAGTAAATGTAAAGTATTACACATTGGAAGTATAAATGTTAGATTTGAATAAAACTTGGGAGTTCTGAGTATTGAAAGTACTTTATGAAGAAGATTTAGGAGTCATAGTATACTCATCGTCATCAACTTCCAGACAGTGATCAGAAGCCATTAAGAAGGCTAACAGAATGTTAAGTTATATAGCACAATGTGTAGAATACAAGTCTAAGGAAGTTATGCTGAAGCTTTATAATGCACCGGTGAGGCCTCATCTGGAGTACTGTGTGCAATTTTGGTCTCCAGGCTACAAAAAAGATATAGAAGCACGAGAAGAGTGACCAGGCCGATTTCAGGACTGTAGGGAAGGAGTTATGAATAGAGAAAAAAATAGTTGAAACTTTTCAGTGCGAGCAAAAGAAAATTAAGAGGTGACATGATTGAAATGTTTAAAATTATAAAGGGAATTAGTACAGATCATTGAGACTTTAAAATGAGTTCAACAAGAACATGGGGACACAGTTGGAAACTTGATAAGGGTAAATTTCGCACAAACATTAGGAAGTTTTTCTTCACACAGAGAGCCATAGACAAATGGAATAAGCTCCCACGTAACATGGTAAACAGTAGGACTTTAAGGACTTAAATTCAGCTTAATGTTATTTTGATAGAATTAAGTGGATAGAACTGGCAAGCGTTGATGGGTTGAATGGACTTTTCTCATCTAAATATTCTAAAGTGACTTTAATATGCTAAACTAAAACTGGGAGCTGTCAAGGCCACAACCTGGAATTCTTTTGTCAGCACATACACATGTGTGATTTTAGGAACAGATGCAAACAAGCAAATTAACAAACATAAATAAAGATGTCTTGTTAACAGACCAAAGAATATAATGTATTAAATTGTTAAAGGAAACATCTGTGTTTTGTACTTTCATAACACACAGGTTAAAAAAAAACTTTATAGAGATATCATGGAGTGTTCAGGACATTTATTTGAATGAAAACATATTTTTCTCCTGTTTTGGGGTTATGTTTATTTTCTCCTTCATTCACTGGAAAGCTGCTGTTCTTCATCACTGATAATAAAGGATCCTAGTTTTTCTTTCACATACTTGGTGAGCTAAAATAAAAGAGCCGTTTTCTACTAGTGGCATATTTTGAAAACTGCCTGCTTGCATAGATGGGGCTGCTTCTGGGAGACTTGATGTGGCTCATTAGAAATAACTGAGACTTGCAAGCTGGAATGAAAATAAAATTATGTGTTGACTAGAAAAAAGAAAGAACATAACAGAATTCTATATATACAGGCTTCTTTACATGTCTATTCAGCTCATCCTCACCTGCAGGATTCAGTTGGTGCTAATGAGCCACAGCATGCAGACAATACACCTCATGGTCTTTGGATGGAATGCAGCCCTGTTAGGGCATTTTAACAGATGGTTTTAGGCAAGAGCTACTGTAGCATTATTTTTGTAAACACAAGTACTACTCAAAAAGTACTCCTGTCTTCATTTTAACAGTGATTAATTTCTAGATATCTCTGATTTAAATATAAATTGTGATGCTTTATGTGCAAGTTTTTTTTAATTCCTTCTCTACTGTTGTAACAATTATGACAGGAACTGCTGTATCCTCCTCTGATGCCACATTTCCCTGGTGTGTGTGAGTGTATGTGTGTGTATGTGTGTGTGTGGGTGGGTGTACGTGTGTGCAAATGAATCATGTACAAAAGTAGTACCATGCAAGATGAAGGAAGTTTTTATGTTCCTGGTCCTCACCAACTGTACTCCGTATAAGATGTTGCTCATGCTCAACCTGCTCTGAATGTTAACCAAAAATGGATGAATGTTGTTTACTCAAATAATGCTTAATTTATATAATTTAAACAGGAAATTATAATAGAAGTATACATTCATATTACTGTATATGCATGTGACTGAGCATGTGTGTATCTGAGCTGCGCTTAACAATGGACTGACGGCCTATTCAAGGCTGGCTCCTACTTTATATTTGATGTTGCTGCAATAGACGCTGATATCCTGTGCAAGTGAACTGGATAAGCCAAGAAAGAAAATGAATGAATGAATGAATGAATGAAAACATAAATGCTGTAGTAATCCATGGTATGCCATATACTGTATACACTGTAAACTATTAATAATATTTAGTACAGTCTGCGGAGGGTTGGCGCCCTTCCCGGGATTGGTTCCTGCCTTGTGCCCTGTATTGGCTGGGATTAGCTCCAGCAGACCCCCGTGACCCTGTGTTCAGATTCAGCGGGTTGGAAAATGGATGGATGGATGGATGGATATATATATATATATATATATATATATATATATATATATATATATATATATATATATATATATATATATATATATATATATAATATGTAATATATCCAATAATATAACACAAAAACATTAGCTAATCAAGTAAATAGTAAATATTAACTATTAAGGTGGAAACAAATCTAAGCAATTGTAAATTCTAATACAGACCTACTCTGATAAATAAACATCTACAATCACAAATGAACTAATGCACTTTAATTCCTATCATAATTTTCTATCCCACGTCTGTTTCACACTTCATGCCTTATTACTGTCAAAAATTCTAATAATAGCTATAATGAAGCTACCATATTAGATTGGATTAGATAGACAGATAGATAGTGAGAAGGACAATGCGCAGTGGTGGGTGACCCGGCCGGGATGAGGCAAGGTTCTTTACCTGGATGTGAGGCCAGCCTGTCAGAAGCACATAAAGAAAGGCAGGAACTGGCATCCCAGCAGGTTTGGACTGAGTAATAATAACCGGCTGGAAGGCCAGTGTGATAGAAGGACCGGGGGAGACAACCAGTCAGTGTTACATGCTCCCTGGACACAATAGGTGAAAGGCTCCCTGGGTGACACTACCAGTATGGACACCCACTAGGCATGCTGGAAACTGTAATCCCATAGTGCAGCCTTGTTGGGTTCCAGGTGAGGCACCAGTGGGTGCTGTGGGAATTTGTGATCTCTACTCTCTGAGGCTTCAGCTGACCTGGAAGTGCTTCCATTGAGCTGTGCCCTAGCATCAGAGATACTCCCAGGTCTAAGGTAAAGGAAGCCACTCAACCTCACCCAGGAAAGTTGGAGTCAGGAGTGGAGCTGGAAAACACTCACCTGGGAGGAGTGGAAGAATGAGAGAGAGAGACAAAGGAGAAGAGAGCATTTATGCTTACACAGCATGTACAAAACCTTTTTGTAAGGTATTTTGGTTAATAAACCTTTTTTATTGTATGTGTTTGGGGTTTGGGTCGCTGCAATGGTCACAATAGATTGATAATTTAAATGAAAAGGCATACATTTTTAAATAAGGTATAATCTAAAAAATAAAGGCGCCGAAGAGGTTACTCAGAGCAATGCCATGTGGAACCATTTTTGGTTCCCAAAAGAACTATCCACATGAAGGTTTCAGAAAGAACCTTTAGTTTGATCTGTAACAGGCTGCATAAATAACATGATAACACATTTACATATGTCAATCGGTTCCTGATTTTAAAAGATCTCTTACTGCATTCAATAACACAGGCTATGTTCAGGTTTTCTTGCTCTTTCAGTGTCCTGATAGGTCACTAAGGGAAATGAGGACCTTGATTTCCTAGAATAGAAGAAGATACCATTTAATCTCCTTTCATAGTGGTGACCCCTCTTGTCCTCTCTATGGTTCCCTCATTTTTTCCTTGTTTGGATGGGATTAGTTTAACACAAGGAGGTGCCCAAAGCTGATCATGACTCCAGGAGTATTTTGACTATAAATGTGTTTTCCTTTAAGTTTAATTTATTGGGTTGCGGGGGGCTTATGGGCCATGAGGAATAATATTGTTTGAGTAGTGGGGGAACATTGATTCCTGCAACAACCATCTAGATGAAGAAGCAAGAAATAACTTTTAATTATTTTGATCTGAAGCAGATTCCATTAACATATACAATATCATATTTGAGAAATGCCAATGGGTTCATAATTTTAAAAGGAAAAATGAATCTGGATAAACTCTGTTTTTTTATCTGTAGTATCCTGCTGGGTACCCTACTATACATTGAAGATTTCTGTTTTGTCCTATTAGAAACCTTTTAAAAATCCAAGAACCAAATTCATATGCTAACAGACATTTTCAGAAAGAAATTTTTCTTTGTCTAGCAATGGTTCTATGAGGAACCACACAACCCAGTAAAGTGTCATTAAATAACCAGTTATACATCTAAAGGCAAAATAAGGGGTTCTAGCACAAAACACATAAAAATATAATGAATTCTAACTGTAAATGGCAAACCAGATTTGCAGAAACAAACAGCCATCCATTTTCTGACATTTAATTTCCACATCAGGGTTCCATCAGCTAGAAGCTATCTTTTATATAAATTTCTTTGTATGCTCAACCTTCATTAATTACCTGTATATATTTAATAATTTGATTATGCCAGGAATCGAAGTGATTTTTCAAATTTGTACCGAAGGACAAAATTTTTTTTTAAATGATACCTGAACGAATTCTACATGAAAGAACTGTCACAAGACCACAAACACGTGTCAACTAAAATGTAAATATGTGTCAGGATTATTAAACTGATCATAGTAAGAAATAATTAGGAACATTTCTTATAAACGTGTTTAGGAATTAAAGCCTCACTGGGACGTGAAGAAAAGAGGCACAAAAGCTGTCACCAAATTGGACGCAGCTTAGTTACAAATCTCACGCACTTAACTACAGGATAACGAGATCACATATAGCTTCGTGTGCTCTGCATTCTGTTTTTATGCCATATTTTGCTTTATTCTACTATTTATAATTGTTGTGCATCTTGTGGCTCGTGGAAGTTCTCAATGTGGCAGAAAAAATGAATTGAACTAAAGTGTGAAAGGTCGGCAAACTATTAGGATCATGTAATGTATATAAATTGGAGCATACTTAAATGCGAAGGTGTGCTAATGTTTACATCATTTATTCCAGTAAACAATTGTTTTATTCAGTAAGTCCTACAAGCTCGATGAGCCATCCTACAAACTCCTGTAGCTAAATATGGACGCGGCACTAACAGAAAGACGCACCACAAAGATGACAAACGAGAAATCTTCATCCGGGCTAATGAGGTAAAGCTGAGCCCGACGAGGCCAGAAGATAAGGAGCTAACGGTGGAGTTCAGGGAAGCTTGTGAAACTCGCTCAAACTCATTTTTATCAGTTTAATGAATTATGGAAATCAATCACATGCCATTAGATGATAAGAGAAAAACGAGTCCCTAACTAACCCCACTTGAAAACAGAGAGAACTTGCCAACTCCGCATAGATTGGGACTCATACAGTACTCGAACCAAACCCTCTGCGCCACCTTGTACGCAGAAATAGACAACTGGCGGTGGTTAATTACAGATGTGTGCCGTACTTTCTGACAGCTGTAGGCTGACATCCTCTTTATATTAAATTAACACTCACCGAAAAGCCGAGACCATTGTGCTGGGGGACGATAAATCGGGTACTGCTTTGGAAAATTCTGCGGACTCCATTCTGCGTTGAAGGTAAGAGAAAAGTTCGATGCGTATACACTTTGACAGGCTGTTGCGTTTATTTCAGAGAGCACCTCACGTAGCGAATTGGCTACGAAAAAAGTCAGAAAAATGGCAGAGGCTGGTAGGCTGGTGGTTTCCATAGCCAGATTATATTGACTGTGCAAAGACCCTCTGGCGTACTGCACTTGTATGTGGGCCGCTGCTGTTCAAATAACCCTTTCAGCTGTCAAGTATCCAAGTCAAATATTTATTTGTTAATCGAGGATACGTTAAAAACAAGGTAACATTAACTTTCAAAGGAAAAAACGTGTCGTTTGTCGAAAAACTAGAAGCCTGAGATGGCCAACTTATTTGGAAGAAACGTTATTCAGCCTCCACCTATGGGTGAATTTTGCATGTTCGCCAGTTTTTTAATTCTTTTTTTTAATAGTTATTTTTGGTAAACGATGCCATTGTGTTGGTTTGTGTGCGATTGTACCCTGCAAGCGGCTGGCACTATGCCCAAGGTCGGTTTCTGTCTCGCTCCTCATACTGTGAGGGTAAGCCATAGCTTTTCAGGATCGCTGCCATGGTCGTGCATTGGAAGCTCTCATTTGTGGATAGTTTAACAGACGTGCCCTGATGTTATTGGTCTGGCAGGACTTTGGATTGCTAAATAATATAATACAGGATCTCATATATTAAGCATTTTCAGAAATGACATGAAAACTTAAATGGAGTGTTATATTGTATCCTGCAAAACACGACCGAGGCTGCAAATAGATGAAGCCAGTTATCTGTACGTTAACTAAGTGAACTTTAACATCAATATTTCTGACCAAGGACAGTTTTAATTAAACAAGGACACAAGTGCGCATTGACTGCTTCAGCCATTAGACTGTCAATAACCTTTGCGAGGAGGATAGCAAACACTGCCAAGACATTTTGCATCAACAGTTTGCAGAATTAATGGTGCTGCCAAAGTATTTCACAGAAACAACTGTGTTCAGATATGATCATGTATGATTTATTATTTTTTATCTTTATTAACGATGCACATTTCAATTTGACCAGAAGGAATCATAATGAAAGGAGCATTATCTAAAAAAGCTGTTTGTCTGGTCCACTTCCCCTGCTAAGGCAACTCACTGAGATATCACAAAAAATTATTCAGGGCAAAAGTGAGTTGTGAGAATTTACAGTTACAGTTACATATGAGTTGGTAGTCTGCCACATACAACATTCATTTCTGTCCTTTTCTAATCAATTTGGATATTTTTTTAAAAAGTGAGTGAAAACATATAAAAAGGACCAAAACTTTAATCACATTTTGAGATGGGTTGGGCAATTTTTAGTAGCATCCAAAAACAAACATGCTGCAATTCTCCCATATTCCAAAGCAAACTGCTTTTGTACATATTTTATGCAGTTACATTTATGAGGTAGGGGAAGGAGAATAAAAGGTAGAAAAAATTAATTTCTTCCTGCAAGCCTGACCCTTTTATTTTTTTAAAGCTATCAAAAGATTCTGCTTTTGCTCCAGCCAAAGCACACTCTGCCTCCAATCTAAAACATTTCTTCACCCCCTTAGTAGCCTGTGATATGTGCACATAAAGGCTGAGCCTGTTTACTAAATACTAGAAGCTTTACCATACTACAAACTATCAAATCCATCATTCCATTGTCTTTGTACCTCTTAACTTATCCCACAGTGGTGAGTGACCATCTTTCCTGAGATTACAAGAAATCATAAAAGGAATTTAATATGTGATTCCAGTTCTCGCTTTCACAAAACAATCTAACTCTCTTCTCTTCTAACTCTCTGTATTTGTAGAATTGCCTTCTGTAATTCAGACATTTAATTCCTAAGCTCTGGCTACATACTTTAGTCAAGGTGTTATATGGCAGGCTTGCGGTTTACCCCAATTTTCCATTGGGAAATGATTTTTTGGATGCTGTAGGTTGTTGTAGATTGATGTAATTTAATTTTCCTCTTTCTTGAGATGTAAGAAGGTATTGATTTGGACCAAAAATGATGTACTTCTAGTATTATATCTGCTGTAAGTGTTCATTTTCTTTGTGAATACATAGTAATATTTATTTAAAAGAAGCACAGGATCTTCTGGATAATTGTGTTTTTTTTTATTCAAGATTACATTTATTGTCATGAACATAGTATTACATAGTGTACACAGTATAAATACATTCCTGAATGTCTTCTCAGAACAGCTGGCAATACAATTCCAACAAAGCACACACATATATATCAAGAGGCCACCAAAGAGTCACTGGCAACTATATGCCCAAGCTAATGGATTTCAGCAGTGCCTACAGGTAAGGGCTCTCTGGCCACACTACCCTTTCCATACTCTGCACCAAAATAAATTGTGTCGTGCATTTGCACATGGAGAAAAAGTTGTATGTATCAAAGTCACAGGTTTCGCTGCAAATTGAATTTAATGCAAATTGTTTCATTCATTATTAATTGTATAATTGAAATACATGCATGATGTGATATGTCAACTTATGATATGCATATCCTGATAGCATTTTCCTTAGCTAATTTATTGTACCATAGCACCACAGCAGGATTTAACTGTTCACCCAGCACTGGAGCACCATTGTGACCCCCTGATTACCAAACCACAGACCCTGTGTTAGGCCAGACTTACATGTCATGTACAAGTGAATTTTAACTGATGTGGATTGATGGTGAACATTGTGTTATTGAGTGAGAAATGTTTAGCAATCACATGCTTGAAGGATGCATATAAACTATCTTGCATCAAAAACACTCAAACATGAATCATTGCAATATTATACAGTAGTTTAAAGTTTTTAGTTGCTCCATTTGAAAATAACATATTACAATTGAGATTGGGAGCAACTTTATGAATTACAGTTTCTGATAGTACACAAAGAAACATAACTGCAAGCTACTAAAAGACTTTAATGATTGTGTGCTTATCTTATTATCATTGTTATTTGAGATTCACCAGTTGTATATGTGACAGTGCAAAGAAATCCAAAGTATACACATTAAATATAAACCGGCCTCGTTAATATCTTTAAGAACTCTACATGTTCTCCCCACATAAATGTGAGCTTGAGGTTAGAGGGAGACTATCCTAACGGAAATGCTGAGAAGGAAAGCACTATTACTAATTGATCTCCATTGCAAAGATTACACATGCAGGTACTATAAAAATGTACACAAAGCACCTGAATAACAGCAGTTGATGGGAACAAACTAAAACTTAGTTTTGAGATGGGTTGGGCAATTTTTAGTAGCATCCAAAAACAAAAATGCTGCAATTCTCCCATATTCCAAAGCAAACTGATTTTGTACATATTGTATGCAGTTACATTTATGAGGTAGGGGAAGGAGAATAAAAAGTAGAAAAAAAAAATTTTTCTCTGCAAGCTTGACCCTTTTATTTTTTAAAGCTATCCAAAGATTCTACTTTTGCTCCAAACTTAGGGTCTTAGTTTGTTCCCATCAACTGCTGTTATTCAGGTGCTTTGTGTACATTTTTATAATACCTGCATGTGTAATCTTTGCAATGGAGATCGAATAGTAGTAGTGCTTTCCTTCTCAGCATTTCCGTTAGGATAGGCTCCCTCTAACCCTAAGTGGAGGAAGATGTCTGACTCTGGCATCACTGCAACTGCCATATTTTTTCTGAATTCTACCTTTGGGGAAGATCCTACACTGGGCCCTGGATTGGAGAGATGTCAAAGGTGAACAATGTGATCATGGTGGTGGGCCAAGGATCGGGTCTAGTCCCTCTCATCTATCTGAACTTCCACTCTACGCTCTATCATCGAGTCTCATTGTTTGTCCTGTCAATGCTATACTAATGATACACAGCTATACTTGTCATTCCCTCCAGAAGACCACACAGTATTAGGAAGAATCTCAAGCATGTTTCACTGATATGACAGCTTGGATGAATGAACACCATCTCCCACTCATTCTGTCAAAGACGGACGTTCTTGTTATCCCAGCTTATCCATCTATTTAGCATACCACCTCCGTTCAGTTTGGCTCACTACCACTAACACCCTCCAAGTTGGTAAGCAACCTTGGGGTGGTGACTGATGACAAGCTATCCTTTGGACAATGTTGCTACACTCTCTCCATCTTGCATGATCATCCTGTACAACATCCATAAGATCACACTGCATCCGGCAGAGTATGCAGCACAAATCCTGCTCCAGGCTTTGGTCTTGTTACTTCGAGACTATTGCAACTCTGTGCTGGCAGGAACACCAACATATTTCAAAATCCCGCGACACATCTCATTGTTCAACCAGCCAAGGTGGGCACATGTCACTCTTCTTTTCAGATCATGACACTGGCTTCCTGTAGGGGCACTTATTAAATTTGAAATCCTTGATGGTTGCTTACAAAGTAGCCAGTGGGTCAGCAAATATATATATGGGGACACTTGTGAGATCCTATGCTACTACTCGATCATTTAGCTTTGCTGTTGAATGGTGTCTGGTGATGCCACCTCTGAGTGGTATCAAATTTCACTCCAGACCCTTTTCAAGTGTAGCTCCTAGCTGGTAGAATGAGCTGCCCACCTCCATTAAATATATAAACTCAGTCATAACTAAAATAACACAGCTAAATCTAAAATTTTCAAACCTGCTAAATCCAATTTAGTATCACAGAAAGTCAGTTCTATCCTGTCAGCATTGAGTGTAACATATGAGACACCAGTCCATTATGGTGATCATTCACTCACATATTAATATCTTCATTGATGTGTGACCAATTAGAATTAATTACCAGATAGTCAAACATATATCATAATGTTGTAAGGGAAAATCTAGAGCACCTGCACTAAAAATGCACAGATTCAAGGAAAAGATGCAAACACCACACAAATGATGAGTGTAAGACTTAAACCAAGGGTACCGGATACATAAGGCAGCTGTGCTAACCACTGCACAACAACCATCAACATTTTCCAGTCAGAGTGGTCCAGTTTAGGATTGTGGAAGGTTTGGAGGTTATCCCAACGGCACTGGACATAAGACATGACATCTGTGGAAAGGCTCCAGTCATTACCAGGCACCATAAGTAATGAAATATTAGTATTTTTTTGCCATTTTATATTGCTTAATTCAAAAACCCAGTGCTTCTTTTTAACCTGTTTTTCATATGTTGAGTTGTTTGCAGTTATGTTACAAATTTTGCATAGTCTTTTAATTATTTTTTACTGTAATAATGTTACATAAGGAATTTTTAGTGGTGCATGGCAACCTTTAACAAAGTGTATTTCTTGGAACAATTTCCATACACAGTGTGTGTTTATTTTGATAAAGTTAATGTAGTTTTTTGTAATATATATATATATATATATATATATATATATATATATATATATATATATATATATATACAGTATATATATATATATATATATATATACAGTATATATATAATATACAGTGCATCCAGAAAGTACTCACAGCGCATCACTTTTTCCACATTTTGTTATGTTACAGCCTTATTCCAAAATGGATTAAATTCATTTTTTTCCTCAGAATTCTGCAACAACACCCCATAATGACAACGTGAAAAAAGTTTACTTGAGGTTTTTGCAAATCTATTAAAAATAAAAAAACTGAGAAATCACATGTACATAAGTATTCACAGCATTTGCTCAATACATTGTTGTTGCACCTTTGGCAGAAATTACAGCCTCAAGTCTTGTTGAATATGATGCCACAAGCTTGGCACACCTATCCTTGGCCAGTTTCGCCCATTCCTCTTTGCAGCACCTCTCAAGCTCCATCAGGTTGGATGGGAAGCGTCGGTGCACAGCCATTTTAAGATCTCTCCAGAGATGTTCAATTGGATTCAAGTCTGGGCTCTGGCTGGGCCACTCAAGGACATTCACAGAGTTGTCCTGAAGCCACTCCTTTAATATCTTGGCTGTGTGCTTAGGGTCGTTGTCCTGCTGAAAGATGAACCGTCGCCCCAGTCTGAGGTCAAGAGCGCTCTGGAGCAGGTTTTCATCCAGGATGTCTCTGTACATTGCTGCAGTCATCTTTCCCTTTATCCTGACTAGTCTCCCAGTTCCTGCCGCTGAAAAACATCCCCACAGCATGATGCTGCCACCACCATGCTTCACTGTAGGGATGGTGCCAGGTTTCCTTCAAACATGACGCCTGGCATTCACACCAAAGAGTTCAATCTTTGTCTCATCAGAGCAGAGAATTTTCTTTCTCATGGTCTGAGAGTCCTTCAGGTGCCTTTTGGCAAACTCCAGGCGGGCTGCCATGTGCCATTTACTAAGGAGTGGCTTCCGTCTGGCCACTCTACCATACAGGCCTGATTGGTGGATTGCTGCAGAGATGGTTGTCCTTCTGGAAGGTTCTCCTTTCTCCACAGAGGACCTCTGGAACTCTGCCAGAGTGACCATCGGGTTCTTGGTCACCTCCCTAACTAATGCCCTTCTCCCCCGATCGCTCAGTTTAGATGGCCGGCCAGCTCTAGGAAGAGTCCTGGTGGTTTCGAACTTCTCCCACTTACGGATGATGGAGGCCACTGTGCTCATTGGGACCTTCAAAGCAGCAGAAACTTTTCTGTAACCTTCCCCAGATATGTGCCTCGAGACAATCCTGTCTCGGTGGTCTACAGACAATTCCTTTGACTTCGTGCTTGATTTGTGCTCTGACATGAACTGTCAACTGTGGGACCTTATATAGACAGGTGTGTGCCTTTCCAAATCATGTCCAGTCAACTGAATTTACCACAGGTGGATTCCAATTAAGCTGCAGAAACATCTCAAGGATGATCAGGGGAAACAGGATGCACCCGAGCTCAATTTCGAGCTTCACGGCAAAGGCTGTGAATACTTATGTACATGTGATTTCTCAATTTTTTTATTTTTAATAAATTTGTAAAAACCTCAAGTAAACTTTTTTCACATTGGGTGTTGTGTGTAGAATTCTGAGGAAAAAAATGAATTTAATCCATTTTGGAATAAGGCTGTAACATAACAAAATGTGGAAAAAGTGATGCACTGTGAATACTTTCCGGATGCACTGTATATATATATATATATAGCAAAATACCCGCGCTTCGCAGCGGAGAAGTAGTGTGTTAAAGAGGTTATGTAACCATATATATACATAAACATATATACATATATATACATATCTACATATACACATATCTACATATACATATATATACATATACACATCCACATATACATATATATATATATACATATACAAATTTACATATCTACATATATATATATATATATATATATATATATATATATAGATATAAATATAGACATACATATATACATACATACATTCACATATATATATATATATATATATATATATATATATATATATATATATATATATATATATATACTGTATACTGTATATACATATGTACTTATTGGCTCCTGTATTTAGGATATAGCGGGTAGGATAATGGATAGATGGACATCTGTATGCATAGCCCTATTTGCCCGTTTTCATTTTTTTTCTTTCTTCAGTAATATTTCAGTAAACCCGGAGCTTGTCAGTTCAAATCCTGGTACTGACACCACTGTGTGACCCTGAGGAAGTCGCTTCACCTGCCTGTGCTGCAAAAAACAAAAGTAATGTAACAAATTGTACCTCAGATGATGCAAGTTGCTGGAATAAAGGCATAAGTAAAATAGATAAATATGTATTATACACATAGGAACTATTCATTTATTTTCAGTTAAGTCATCTGCAGCAAACTTTTATAAATGAGGGTTTCTCATTTTTAGATCTTCATTGAGGTTTACTCTTGGAGAGCTTTTTTCATTTCATTGAAAATTAAAGCAGCAGCTGCCAAAATATGTAGCTTTCTTATTAATTTTTCAACTTTGTGTAAAATAAATTTATAAAGTAACATAAAAGGTTTAAATACTGATTATCCTTTTACACTAAAATATTACTAAAGAGAAACAAAAAAGTAAAATGGATATGTTCTTTTTCTTTAAGGAGATTAAATATTACTGAAGAAAGAAAAAATAAAATAAAACAGCCAAATGGGGCTATGCATACGAACTTAAAAGGTTTAAATAAAACAGAAATATATATTTTATTTTTACTTGCTTAACTTGTGGAGGGTGTATCGTGTAGCAAAGCCCTAACTTTTTTCGTGAAAGCCCGTTTCAGTCAATAAGTCTTAAAAAAAGGTGTAAAGATATTGACAATAAGCTAAGCAAACCCAGGAAGACATGGAATCGTTTAAATCAAGTATCATTACATCTTCCTTTCTTAAAGAGAAGTAAGGCAGTACTTATAAGCTTACATATTTATATATAGACATACATACATATATATATATATATCTATATCCGAAGCCGTGCAAGCACACTCTTGAGAATGCAATGTATAGTTGTACAGAAGAAAAGCAATCTTGCCTCAAATGAATGGCAACCTTTTGTAGGTCTATGAACTTAATTTAAACTTTAGGTTTACACGGTGCCTTCTTTCCGAAGTACCTGTACTCATGAATATGTCTGTATGTGTCAGTCGGTCAAATCCACGCGCTTCGCACCGGCGAAGTACCGCTTTTAAATTTTTATTAAGAAGAAAACAAAACCTTTTTAAATTGAGGGAAAATATACTAATAACAGTTTGTTAAGGATCTGTTTTTTTGTGAAGCTGCCTTCACTCGAGTGATCACTTCGAGCTGACTTGTTGGCCAACTATAAGCGTTACCTGGTAGGTAACCACCCATACAATCAGATTGTGAATCAGACTACGAATGCCGTGAATGTAATTACCCCGATCTACATGTTGTCAAATAAACGAACCACACCCCGTGGCGCAATTTTAGGGGCTTCGCCTGTAGCGCTGATGTCCGAGGTTCGATTCCCGTAAGGGAGTGAAGTGAGTGGCTGGTTACCTACCAGGTAACGCTTATGGTTGGCCAGCAAGTGAGGTAACATCAGCCACGGTGCCTTCAGTTGTGAGAAGCAGATCATAGAATGGTTGAAAATAGTTTACTGTCAAATAATGCAAAGAGTACGCGACACGTCTTTCCTCCTTATTCTTGGCTCATCGGGCGTACACACTCACTGCACTCGCTTACGGTAATCGAACCTCGGACGTCAGTGCTAGAGGGGCTTCGCAGCGGTGAAGTATTGCTTTTAAATTTTAATTAAGAAGAAAAGAAAACCTTTTTAAATTAAGTCTTAAAAAGAGGTGTAAAGATATTGACAATAAGCTACGCAAACCCACCAAGAAATGCAATCGTTTAAATCAAGGTGCGAGTCGAAAAACACCATCCCATAATATTAGTTAACGATAAACACATTTCTATATGTATTGTAAGCATACAATACAACTGATAATATGTTGCGCTTATTTATCTGGTGTACCGACATTTTTGCGCGTTTAACGTCTGAAATCAAATGTGGTTTGTGCCCTTCAGAATGAAAACAGTTTGCATTTACCTTTTTAATAAAAGGCGAGCTTTTAAGCCTGAGAAATCACCCCGTAAATGCACACGTTTAATTGCACATGTGTTAATATGTATGCTTACACAGTATTAAAAGACACTCAAAAATTAACGTCATTTACCTTCGTTCCCGCGTTTGACTCGTGCTGTAAATCTCTTCCTTGTTTTTAGTTCACGTGATTACGTAGGAGGCGTGATGACGCGATTCGTGACCCCGCCTCCTCCATTAGAGTATGTGGACAAAAAACATGTTCCAGTTATGACCATTACGCGTAGAATTTCGAAATGAAACCTGCCTAACTTTTGTAAGTAAGCTGTAAGGAATAAGCCTGCCAAATTTCAGCCTTCCACCTACACAGGAAGTTCGAGAATTAGTGATGAGTCAGTCAGTCAGTCAGTCAGTCAGTCAGTTAGTCAGTGAGTCAGTGAGGGCTTTGCCTTTTATTAATATGTATAGATATATATATATATATATAATATATATATATATATATATATATATATATATATATATATATATATATATATATATATATATATATATTAATCAGTTTGGTCTTATTTGACAATTTGCAGTTT
Organism: Erpetoichthys calabaricus; assembly: GCF_900747795.2. NCBI lineage: Eukaryota > Metazoa > Chordata > Cladistia > Polypteriformes > Polypteridae > Erpetoichthys > Erpetoichthys calabaricus. The sequence continues at coordinate 285,078,888 of NC_041395.2, forward strand.
AAAAAATACCTGTTCATTAGTTCAAAAGTAAAATTGGGTAAAATATATACAAGTATGCATAATAAATGTAACATGGGCTGGCGTGCAGTGGCTGAGTCCATTTAAAAATTGTTTTCTGCAAACCTTCAACCCAAGGAAGCACAGTAGCTAGAAAATAATGGAACATGTGAGTGCACAGCTTATATAGTAAGGCAAGCTTTATTTCTTCTAACTTATGTTCAGTCCTACATTTTGCTGTTGGAAGGTAACTTCCACTTCTTTCATTTTGTGAGTAGAATGAGATCTTTCTGGCAGATAACTTTATATTGTGAGCCTAGGAATTACTTATGAACACTTTGAAATCACTTCAGTAGGAGAAAACCCCCATATATGATATACCATTTTACTCATTATAATGTTAAGTTATGCAAGATGTGAAGCTTTTTTGGGGTCCCCCCACATTTTTGGCAGTCTAGACCCAAAAACCTAACAAAATTTTCACACCATTTTTGAGCCATATTTTGTGCAGAAAAGTATACCCTTATGATAAAAAGTAAATCATTAGGTGCCTTCAGCAAAAATAATCAGAAGGACTTGATGTGGTGCAGCCTCATCAGCTGATCCTAGGGGTTCACCCCCTAATGGGATATTAGGAGCTAAAATTACTCCTTTTCACAAAATTTTGAAAAATGGGGTTTGGTAATATAGGCATGTGGAGTGTTATTTTATGCCATTTCAAAGCTGCTGATCACAACTTGGATAAAGTGTTTGGCATTTGATTCTTTACTGGTAGTCATAGTCCTCTAAGAGCCACCCCAATGGTTAAAATGACAAATTTCATATATAAACATGTGGGGTATTGTTTTAGACCGTTTCAAGGTCAGCAATCACAAATATATCATTTTTGATCCTTTATTAGATGTCTAGCCCTCTTGGACTGATATCAGAGAATATTTAGACTTTAAACATTTAGATTGAAGCACACATTTTAATATTTCAAATAGCTGAGGAAACTATTCTTGTTTATTTCCGCCTCATGAAGTAACCTCACTTATTGGAGTTTGCCCATTTTTACCTGTGTCTTTGTGCCTTTTCTCTAGGATCTCTAAATTTATTTTCAAATCCCATCTCAGGTGAATTGGCAGCTCTAAATTGCCCCTGCAAGTGCATGAGTGTGCCCTGCACTAAAATAGTGTCATTTCTTTCTTTCATGTCAGGCAGCCAACATGAACTCTTGCACTTTGATAATGAGGTTCATGAAGTAAGTTTGAAAACTGTTACGAGTATTATTTTTTTTTTTGTTCTTTATTTCGCCTTATACAATTTCTTGTATTAGGAATTTGGTAGTTTTTGCATACCCCTTGGGGTCAGAGCGCAGGGTCAGCCATTGTACAGCGCCCCGGAGCAATTACAGGTTAAGGGCCAGGCAAGTTCTCAGAGTATGTACAGGAGGAATTTGTATCTGATTACACAATCCTGTGAACAGACCATAAGACATTGGCTTATTTTCTAGATATACTGTTCAAAATTAGACAGAGGAAACAGATTACTAGTCAGTGTAGGTGTTACAGATAAAACAAACCAAACTGCAAAAAAAAATCTGTGCAAATTGTGATGGACGGCCGGCGTTTCAGTCTGGCCGGGACGTCCCTCAACCAAGAGAAAGAGCCTTTTTAGGGCAATACATCCCCTGGAATGCTAGATGGCAGCTCCCCTGGACGGAAACGGTTCCCCAGATTCCCGCAGGGCAGCATGGGACATGGAGTCCGGTTCTTCAGCCCTGTTGGGTGCCGTGGTTGCCGCCAGGGGGAGCTCACCAAGAACCCAGGGACTATTATGGTGATGTTAACCCGGAAGTACTTAGGAGTCACAAGGACGGAAACCTGTGGTACTTCCGGGACACCTGAAGAAGGCGTTTGACCCGGAGACAGAATACTTCCGGGTCAGAGACTTTAAAAGGACTATGGGAAACCCCAGCAGAGAGAGCCGGAGTTGGGTGGGAGTGTGATGAAGCTGCTGGGAGTTGGAGGATTGTATTATTGATTATTAGTGTATTATTATTGGAAGAATTGTGAAGTGTGTGGTGCTTTGTGCACTTTATTGAAAAGAAATATTAAAAGAATATTCTTATGTTTTTACACGTGTGTCTGGGGTGTCTGTCTGGTAGGTTCAACATAGCGCTATAGAGTGCTTTATTCCACAAAATATAAAACACTACAGGTGCTGGTCACAAAATTAGAATATCATGACAAAGTTGATTTATTTCAGTAATTCCATTCAAAAAGTGAAACTTGTATATTAGATTCATTCGTTACACACAGACTAATGTATTTCAAATGTTTATTTCTTTTAATGTTGATGATTATAACTGACAACTAATGAAAGTCCCAAATTCAGTATCTCGGAAAATCAGAATATTGTGAAAAGGTTCAATATTGAAGACACCTGGTGCCACACTCTAATCAGCTAATTAACTCAAAACACCTGCAAAAGCCTTTAAATGGTCTCTCAGTCTAGTTCTGTAGGCTACACAATCATGGGGATGACAGCTGACTTGACAGTTGTCCAAAAGACGACCATTGACACCTTGCACAAGGAGGGCAAGACACAAAAGGTCATTGCTAAAGAGGCTGGCTGTTCACAGAGCTCTGTGTCCAAACACATTAATAGAGAGGCGAAGGGAAGGACAAGATGTGGTAGAAAAAAGTGTACAAGCAATAGGGATAACCGCACCCTGGAGAGGATTGTGAAACAAAACCCATTCAAAAATGTGGGGGAGATTCACAAAGAGTGGACTGCAGCTGGAGTCAGTGCTTCAAGAACCACCACGCACAGACGTATGCAAGACATGGGTTTCAGCTGTCGCATTCCTTGTGTCAAGCCACTCTTGAACAAGAGACAGTGACAGAAGCGTCTCACCTGGGCTAAAGACAAAAAGGATTGGACTGCTGCTGAGTGGTCCAAAGTTATGTTCTCTGATGAAAGTAAATTTTGCATTTCCTTTGGAAATCAAGGTCCCAGATCTGGAGGAAGAGAGGAGAGGCACAGAATCCACGTTGCGTGAGGTCCAGTGTAAAGTTTCCACAGTCAGTGATGGTTTGGGGTGCCATGTCATCTGCTGGTGTTGGTCCATTGTGTTTTCTGAGGTCCAAGGTCAACGCAGCCGTCTACCAGGAAGTTTTAGAGCACTTCATGCTTCCTGCTGCTGACGAACTTTATGGAGATGCAGATTTCATTTTCCAACAGGACCTGGCACCTGCACACAGTGCCAAAGCTACCAGTACCTGGTTTAAGGACCATGGTATCCCTGTTCTTGATTGGCCAGCAAACTCACCTGACCTTAACCCCATAGAAAATCTATGGGGTATTGTGAAGAGGAAGATGCAATACGCCAGACCCAACAATTCAGAAGAGCTGAAAGCCACTATCAGAGCAACATGGGCTCTCATAACACCTGAGCAGTGCCACAGACTGATCGAGTTCATGCCAAGCCGCATTGCTGCAGTAATCCAGGCCAAAGGAGCCCCAGCTAAATACTGAGTGCTGTACATGCTCATACTTTTCATGTTCATACCTTTCAGTTGGCCAACATTTAGATAGATAGATAGATAGATAGATAGATAGATAGATAGATAGATAGATAGATAGATAGATAGATAGATAGATAGATAGATAGATAGATAGATAGATAGATAGATAGATAGATAGATAGATAGATAGATAGATAGATAGATAGATAGATAGATAGATAGATAGATAGATAGATAGATAGATAGATAGATAGATAGATACTTTATTAATCCCAATGGGAAATTCACATTTCTAAAAATCCTTTTTTTGCATTGGTCTTAATTGATATTCTAATTTTCCGAGATAGTGAATTTTGGACTTTCATTAGTTGTCAGTTATAATCATCAACATTAAAAGAAATAAACATTTGAAATACATCAGTCTGTGTGTAATGAATGAATCTAATATACAAGTTTCACTTTTTGAATGGAATTGCTGAAATAAATCAACTTTGTCATGATGTTCTGATTTTATGACCAGCACCTGTATATCTTCAAGTGGAGGTCTTTAGGTGGTGTGATATCTTGAACCATCTTAAACTTGAGTAGATTACTTCGGATTGCTTATTAATATTTGGTATTTTAGTTAATAGGTTTTATTTTTTATTTATTTTAGTAAATTAATAATCCATCCATCCATCCATCCATCCATCCATCCATCCATTGTCTCCCGCTTATCCGAGGTCGGGTCGCGGGGGCAGCAGCTTGAGCAGAGATGCCCAGACTTCCCTCTCCCCGGCCACTTCTTCTAGCTCTTCCGGGAGAATCCCGAGGCGTTCCCAGGCCAGCCGGGAGACATAGTCCCTCCAGCGTGTCCTGGGTCTTCTCCGGCGCCTCCTCCCGGTTAGACATGCCCAGAACACCTCACCAGGGAGGCGTCCAGGAGGCATCCTGATCAGATGCCCGAGCCACCTCATCTGACTCCTCTCGATGCGGAGGAGCAGCGGCTCTACTCTGAGCCCCTCCCGGATGACTGAGCTTCTCACCCTATCTTTAAGGGAGAGCCCAGACACCCTGCGGAGGAAACTCATTTCAGCCGCTTGTATTCGCGATCTCGTTCTTTCGGTCACTACCCATAGCTCATGACCATAGGTGAGGGTAGGAACATAGATCGACTGGTAAATTGAGAGCTTCGCCTTGCGGCTCAGCTTCTTTTTCACCACGACAGACCGATGCAACGCCCGCATTACTGCGGATGCCGCACCGATCCGCCTGTCGATCTCACGCTCCATTCTTCCCTCACTTGTGAACAAGACCCCGAGATACTTGAACTCCTCCACTTGAGGCAGGATCTTTTCCGGCTGAGGACCATGGTCTCGGATTTGGAGGTGCTGATTCTCATCCCAGCCGCTTCACACTCGGCTGCGAACTGATCCAGAGAGAGCTGAAGATCACGGCCTGATGAAGCAAACAGGACAACATCATCTGCAAAAAGCAGTGACCCAATCCTGAGCCCACCAAACCGGACCCCCACAACGCCCTGGCTGCGCCTAGAAATTCTGTCCATAAAAGTTATGTACAGAATCGGTGACAAAGGGCAGCCCTGGAGGAGTCCAACTCTCACTGGAAACGGGTTCGACTTACTGCCAGCAATGCGGACCAGGCTCTGGCAACGATCGTACAGGGACCGAACAGCCCTTATCAAGGGGGCCGGTACCCCATACTCTCGGAGTACCCCCCACAGGATTCCCCGAGGGACACGGTCGAATGCCTTTTCCAAGTCCACAAAACACATGTAGACTGGCTGGGCAAACTCCCATGCACCCTCCAGGACCCTGCTAAGGGTAGAGAGCTGGTCCACTGTTCCGCGACCAGGACGAAAACCACACTGTTCCTCCTGAATCCGAGGCTCGACTATCCGACGGACCCTCCTCTCCAGGACCCCTGAATAGACTTTTCCAGGGAGGCTGAGGAGTGTGATTCCTCTGTAGTTGGAACACACCCTCCGATCCCCCTTCTTAAAGAGGGGGACCACCACCCCGGTCTGCCAATCCAGAGGCACTGTCCCTGATGTCCATGCGATGTTGCAGAGGCGTGTCAACCAAGACAGTCCTACAACATCCAGAGCCTTGAGGAACTCCGGGCGTATCTCATCCACCCCCGGGGCCCTGCCACCAAGGAGTTTTTTGACCACCTCGGTGACCTCAGTCCCAGAAATGGGGGAGCCCACCTCTGAGTCCCCAGGCTCTGCTTCCTCATTGGAAGGCATGTTAATGGGATTGAGGAGGTCTTCGAAGTACTCCCCCCACCGACCCACAACGTCCCGAGTCGAGGTCAGCAGCGCACCATCCCCACCATATACAGTGTTGACACTGCACTGTTTCCCCCTCCTGAGACGCCGGATGGTGGACCAGAATCTCCTCGAAGCCGTCCGAAAGTCGTTCTCCATGGCCTCCCCAAACTCCTCCCACGCCCGAGTTTTTGCCTCAGCAACCACCAAAGCCGCATTCCGCTTGGCCTGCCGGTACCTATCAGCTGCCTCCAGGGTCCCACAGGACAAAAGGGACCGGTAGGACTCCTTCTTCAGCTTGACGGCATCCTTCACCGCCGGTGTCCACCAACGGGTTCGGGGATTGCCGCCACGACAGGCACCGACCACCTTACGGCCACAGCTCCGGTCAGCTGCTTCAACAATAGAGGCACGGAACATGGCCCATTCGGACTCAATGTCCCCCACCTCCCTCGGGATGTGGTCGAAGTTCTACTGGAGGTGGGAGTTGAAGCTACTTCTGACAGGGGGCTCTGCCAGACATTCCCAGCAGACCCTCACAACACGTTTGGGCCTACCACGCCTGACCGGCATCCTCCCCCACCATCGAAGCCAACTCACCACCAGGTGGTGATCAGTTGACAGCTCCGCCCCTCTCTTCACCCGAGTGTCCAAGACATGTGGCCGCAAGTCCGACGACATGACCACAAAGTCGATCATCGAACTGAGGCCTAGGGTGTCCTGGTGCCAAGTGCACATATGAACACCCCTATGCTTGAACATGGTGTTCGTTATGGACAATCCGTGACGAGCACAGAAGTCCAATAACAAAACACCGCTCGGGTTCAGATCGGGGGGGCCATTCCTCCCAATCACGCCCTTCCAGGTCTCACGGTCATTGCCCACGTGAGCATTGAAGTCTCCCAGCAGAACGAGGGAGTCCCCAGAAGGTATGCCCTCTAGCACCCCCTCCAGGGACTCCAAAAAGGGTGAGTACTCCGAACTGCTGTTCGGTGCATACGCACAAACAACAGTTAGGACCCGTCCCCCCACCCGAAGGCGAAGGGAGGCTACCCTCTCGTCCACCGGGGTAAACCCCAATGTACAGGCTCCAAGTCGGGGGGCAATAAGTATACCCACACCCGCTCGGCGCCTCTCACCGGGGGCAACTCCAGAGTGGTACAGAGTCCAGCCCCTCTCAAGGAGATTGGTTCCAGAGTCCAAGCTGTGCGTCGAGGTGAGTCCGACTATATCTAGCCGGAACCTCTCAACTTCGCACACTAGCTCAGGCTCCTTCCCCTTCAGAGAGGTGACATTCCACATCCCAAGAGCCAGCTTCTGTAGCCGAGGATCGGACCGCCAAGGTCCCCGCCTTCGGCCACCACCCAACTCGCACTGCACCCGACCTCCTTGGCCCCTCCCATAGGTGGTGAGCCCATGGGAAGGGGGACCCACGTTGCCTCTTCGGGCTGTGCCCGGCCGAGCCCCATGGGTGCAGGCCCGGCCACCAGGCGCTCGCCATCGAGCCCCACCTCCAGGCCTGGCTCCAGAGTGGGGCCCCGGTGACCCGCGTCCGGGCAAGGGAAAACGCCGTCCAAAATTGTTTTCCATCATAGGAGGTTTGTTTAACCGCTCTTTGTCTCATCCCTCACCTAGGACCAGTTTGCCTTGGGTGGCCCTACCAGGGGCATAAAGCCCCGGACAACAGAGTTCCTAGGATCATTGGGACACGCAAACCCCTCCACCACGATAAGGTGGCGGTTAAAGGAGGGGGTAAATTAATAATAATAATAATAATAATAAAAAATGGCCAATGCAAAATTCCCTACTCAGTGCAGTGTTTGAACTAATTTCTGCTGTAGTGTAGTCCCACTGTGGGCAAAAGGCAAGCAGCACATCCAGATGAGATAAGCAAAGGGAGTTTGCTATAATGTGGTTATTTAAGTCAAGGCAAGTCAGGGAGCAAGCACCAGTACAGCATGTTGCCGTACACACCGCACGACGAAACAGCTCAGGTTCCCGGTTGGCGACCCCCCAGGCAGATAAGTGGGCCACTCCCACCCTCTGGAAATGACCCTCTATCTGCTGCAACCGGGTGTTACGTGGGCAATCCCTTGGCCTGGTCCAGCCACTTGGGTCCCCAACAATGAGGATCTTATGAGCCGGATCACCCCCAGGAAATCATGCCACATGGCCGTAGTGCTGTAACTGACGCTATCTCACAATGCAGGTAATGTGCCTCATTCGGGAATCCATGAGCAACCACTCATTCAACACAAAGTCAAGCCAGCAGTACCCAAGGATTCTTCGAAGATACACAGTACCAAAGGAGTCCATTCTTCATCTCAGATCACTGGATAGCATCCATGTCTCGCAACCATATATGGTTATTTAACTATATAAAAAATATGTAGTTTATTCAACAAAGGTAAAGACAAAAACATTTTTCCTTGGTTGTTGCTAATGGAGGCAGATGAAATGAAACCAAAATTAACACTTCCAACTGAAGACCTGTATAGTTATGTAAAGCAAATTATTATCAAGTCCAGTTCTATTGTAGCTTGTCTGGCTAAGAGATGAGACATCTCAGTCTTCATGAGGAGTTTAGGACCTGAATTCACATCCTGGTGATTATGTTTTGACTAAAGCTTATAATGAAATAAACTAATTTTATTAATATTTTTGGCTATCACATTTTTGTAAATTTTAAAGGCAAATGACAAGCATTTTTAATGTCTTTAAACATAAGAGAAAAAAAACTGTATGTATATATTCAGGGCGGCACGGTGGCGCAGTGGGTAGCGCTGCTGCCTCGCAGTTGGGAGATCTGGGGACCTGGGTTCGCTTCCCGGGCCCTCCCTGCGTGGAGTTTGCATGTTCTCCCCGTGTCTGCGTGGGTTTCCTCCGGGCGCTCCGGTTTCCTCCCACAGTCCAAAGACATGCAGGTTAGGTGGATTGGCGATTCTAAATTGGCCCTAGTGTGTGCTTGGTGTGTGGGTGTGTTTGTGTGTGTCCTGCGGTGGGTTGGCACCCTGCCCAGGATTGGTTCCTGCCTTGTGCCCTGTGTTGGCTGGGATTGGCTCCAGCAGACCCCCGTGACCCTGTGTTCGGATTCAGCGGGTTGGAAAATGGATGGATGGATGTATATATTCATAAAACACTGTTGGTATTGGGGTAGTTTGCAATAATATGTAAAAGTTAACAAGACTTGTGCAGAAAGATTCGTACATATTATTTGTTCTAATTAATCAATGATGAAAAATGTAAGTGCAAATTTGGACTTTTCTAATGAATTCATAATGTGTTTCTCGCAACATTAGAACAATCTAGATGAGAACAGGTCATTCAGCCCAACAAAGCTAGCCAGTCTTATTCACTTAATGCTTATAAAATAGGGACCTTCAAAATAAACTTGATGTTAAAGTCCTACTGTCTACCTCACTACTTGGTCTACCATATGTCTATCTCAGAGTAAAGAAAAACTTTCTAATATTTGTACAAAATTTACCTTTAATGAGTTTCCAACTGTGTCCCCATGTTCTTGATGAACCCATTTAAAAGTAACAGTCTCGATCCACTGTACCAATTCCCTTCATACTTTTAAACACTTCAGTCATGTCTCCTCTTGATCTTCTTTTGCTTAAACTGTAAAGGCTCAGCTCTTTTAATCTTTCCGCATAACTCATCCCCATAGCCCTAGAATCAGCCAAGTTGCTCTTCTCAGGATTTTTTCCAGCACTGCTATGTTCTTTTTGAAGCCTGGAGACCAAACCTGCACACAGATTAGAGCTCACCAGTGTGTTATAAAGTTTGAGCTTAACCTCCTTGGACTTGTAATCTACACATCTTGCTATATAACCTGGCATTATGTTAGCTTTCTTAATGGCTTCTGAACAGTTGATAGTTCAACTCATAAATCTTTCTCATAAAGTGTATACTTCACATTTTCTTTAAATTAAATTTCATCTGCCACAAATACTCCCAAGCCTGTATGCTGTCCAAGTCCCTCTGTAATGATGCAATGGATTCAAGATTATCTGCCAATCCATTACACCTTAGTAGCATCTGCAAGGTGAACGGCTTAGCTTAATACTTCATTACTTTGTCATCATCTCACCAGAAAGACAATGGTGTTATACAGATACGCATAAACTTCCTCCTTGTATCATTCAGAATCAAAACACAGAGTGCTCTAGTGGTTATTTTTTCTCATATGTGATTTCAATAGGTGTCTTAAAATTAATCAGGCTTTATTGTATACTTAGAAAGTCCATTTAAACTTGGCTCATACTAAAGTCATGGATATGGCAGTGGTCTTCTGACTTAAGGGACTTGGGTTCAATTCCCAACCCAGTCAACATCTTTCAACAGAAAATGCTGAGAGGAGCTGCTTGACAAATTCCAATAAAATAATATTTGTACTGAAGAAAACATTGCAGGAGCCAAAATTGTTTACTTTACATGAGGGAAAATAAATGAAGAGATGACAGAACTGGAATACCATGATAGAAATGTGAATGATAAAAGGGACAAATATAGTAAAAACCATTTATTATTTTGGAGTCTCCAGTTATTCAGCAAGTAGGAGGGAGGTAATGTTTGAGGCTTGTTAGGTGTAACTTTCAAAGTTGCAAAGCTTTTAAAAAGAGAGATTGACAAAAACATAATTGACATTTAAGATTTAATAAAGCTTTGGGTGACAACTAGTCTTTGAGAGCAGGGGCTCAATAAATCTATAATTAAATCAAATGAAATGTTGTAAACTTTATCTTCATTCAAATACTCGAAACCCACTCCATTCCATTTTATTTAAAATATACAAATTCAAGAGATATGCCTCGTAAATTAAACACAGAAAACTTTACTATCCATGCGATTTGTCTTAAATGTTTAACTTTATGCTGATCTTAATAGTTTATTATGAAGGAATGAATGACAGTAAGAAATCGAATTTAAACGAAAATGATACTTGAAGGTTTGATTTTTTTTCAGTTATAAAATGAATTATTATATCATCTTGGTTTATTAAGTATGAACAGAAATTAGTTTAATTAGTTTATACTGTAAACAAATATTTCAAATAATCCTACAGTATTAAGAATAGAGTGAACACGTAAATTGCAAATATTAGATTTCAATATATAGGGCGAATCTTCTAATTTCTAACAGCAGCTTCAGTTTCATTATACCTTTAAAAAAATCGTACCTATTTGTTTCCTCTTAAAAAAAAATAAAAAAGAAGTTAATTGCAGTCCACAACTATGAATGAATAAAATGACAAAGACGACAATAATGTTTTTTCGCTATAATAAAAATACACAAATACTGTTCAGGTTATGAACTGCAATTAGCGTTGGCAGTTAATGGATTTCATAATCATTTCATGCACAATTTATAAAGAAAAAATATTTTATTATGCCACTTAATTACCTGTAAACGATAAGTGGAATATGTATATGTCCCATATTCACATATTAAGTGACGCGTATAGAAAGTCGAATATTTTGTTCTATCCTTATGTGCGCGGTGATAGGACTGAAAGAAAAGTATGAATTATGTGCGGTAAACTATTGAAAGAAAGAAAGAAAGAAAGAAAGAAAGAAAGAAAGAAAGAAAGAAAGAAAGAAAGAAAGAAAGAAAGAAACCCCGATTAGCCAAACCCTCCCATAGTACATTAAGTTACTGTTCCGATTATAATTCTAGTGGTCGAAAATGTTATGTTCACTTGACTAACAGAGCAAAAATATATCCGAAAACGTTTAAATTATTGGGTTTGTTTAGTCCTATCCTTGATAAAATCATTATATGGGTCATCGAAACCACTGAATTATTAAGTACACAACTGATGTTATTTCGACAAATGCTGACTGAATATGTATCTATTAAGCATGTATGTTGTACCGTGTAAGCCATTATGAATGCAGAGAAAAGCCAAGCAAAATGACACCTTGTATTGGCTAACTAAAAAGATTACAATATGCAAGTTTTCGAGGCAACTCAGGCCCCTTCTTTAGGCAAGATTGTAATATTGCATATTGTAATCTTTTTAGTTAGCCAATAAAAGGTGTCATTTTGCTTGGCTTTTCTTAAGCATGTACAAAATATCCCATGTAAACGTTTAATTCTTCCTGATGGCTTATTTGGTTGGTTGAAAAGGGAATCCTTTTTATTAAAATGCAATTTTAATACCATCGCTTACCTCCAACTTCTTCCGCTGACGTGACACCTTTGGCTCACGCGTGTCAGATCGTTTCTTTGTACTCACTGCTCTGCAGTGCGCTGCCAGTTGTTATTTCCGTTGATTTTCACTGCATTCACGTCTTTCGATTCGCTGGATTATCTAATGGATGGGTGGGTTTATTTATTTTTCCCCATTATCTATCCATTCATACTTGCATAACTTGCTGCTTTTTGTACGAAAAAAGCCCCTCCAAAATACAAATCGCTTCAACATTTAGTTACCATTTATATTGTTAGGTTATATTCTTCGCACTTATTCATATGAATTAACTTCTACCTTAAAATTCTGGATATCACTGTATATTTTACTGCAGTTTTGTAAGATATCGTTTTAAAAGCGCATAGTAGCTTGTTTACAAATTATCAATTAATATTTTGTGACTGATGCTTTTTAGGACAATTTAATTTGAGCAAATCAATGGAAAGTATAGCTTTTCACACCTTTCTCCTTATATTTTGAGACCAGTCGTAAATGCACCGGTTGGTTCTGATTCACACGATGCTATGAAAATGTTATCTCCCCAAAATTTTAAGAGTACTTTTTTTCATTGCTGCTTTTGCCTGAAGTGAATTTACTGGGCAATTTCGTTGTTAAATAAAAAAATACTCATTAGTTTACTAAATTCCTACTGATTTCAGTCAGGAATCATTTATCACCACACGATTCGGTTTATGTAAGGCATGCAGTACACTGAACTCTGGTATTAGCGGCTGTTTATAACCGATATAAAACAGAAATTAAAATAAGAACACTCGTACCCTTTGAGATTTACGTAGCTTTATAGGCCTCAATACCATTTGAAGACTATCAGCGTAAATTGATAGCTTTGACATATAATATTTATAATGTATATAAACTTGTGATGAACATGTGGTAGTCTTACAAAATCTGACATTCATAAAATATTCTACAATCATAAAACACATAAGGACTATGTTAGCGTGCATCTGCAAAAAGAAGAGTAATGGCAATTCCCACAATGAGAAAGAACCGAAGGTTTTGTGGGTGTGAGTTTGCGTTTGTTTCTGATTTTTAATCAGTCTAAACAGTTCCCTAAACAATGCAGTATTACTGTATCAATTTGATCAAAACTGTTATTACGGTAAAGGTGTTTTAGAGAAAAGCCAAGCAAAATGACACCTTTTATTGGCTAACTAAAAAAATTACAATATGCAAGCTTTCGAGGCAACTCAGGCCCCTTCTTCCGGCAAGATGTAATAAAGGTGTTTTAGTAAATGAGCATATTACTTTGGGAAAGTGGTTGACGTGTTGCATATGGTTAAGGATACCAGTACGAATTTCACCGTATTCTGTAGATGCGACAATACTCTGACTAATACTGCAGTGCTACTGGTGCCGTGATACTGGTTCTTTAATGGGACATTAGGGTTCTTGACTGGGTTGTGTAGCTCTTCGTATAACCATTGGTCGAGAAAGAACCATTTCATTCTGGGGAGAATTGTTTGTACATAAAGTTGGTTCTTTGTGCTTTGAAAACATCCTAGAAAAACTGCACTTTTTAATATAATGTACAGTATAGGCTACCTAGCAGGACACTAACAGATTAAGAAAACCTGAATTTAGCCTGTGTAATCGTATACAGCACTATTGATATTTCATAAATCTGTTATGTATTCACGATTGTTTATGAAGCCTGAGCCTAAATAAAAAAGTTTCTTTCTGGAACCTTCACGTGATTAGGTCTTTTGGGAAACAAAAATGGTTCCCCTGTGGCCTCGCTCTGAAGAACCACTTCATTTTTAAGAGTGGACTGCATCGGGAGATCGTACCGACAGCAGGCCCGACACCCGGTCTCCTGCCTGCTTTAATCAGCAGTGATGTTATTCGTTCAGATGCGTCTGATCTTATCAATGAAGTGCTTCAATGGGCAGCTCTTAGTTCTTTGAATGGTCTTTGCGGGTCGTTTGAAGCCACTGTCACATTGCCCAGTTTACTTACAAGATCAGTAGCTGCGGGAGTATGTATTGTCCTCCTCGCTGTTGAATCCGATATACTTCTTCCATGAACATATGAAAACCATCATTCTAGATTCACACAACATTTCCCCCAACATAATCAAAATTCTCGCAATTAGAAAACCAAATCGTCTTTCAGTGGACTGAACATTATAAGCCTATTTGGGCAAATTTTATTTTACTATGGCTATTGTAAACATGAAACAATAAGCGAGGCATTTGGATGAAAAACAACAGGAATATTTTATCAATCATGTGTGTTATAATACATTTGTTTTCTGTATCACTAAGAAAAAACGAAAGGAAACAGTTCTAAGAAAGTAAATTCCTGTAGCAAGATATATTGTTACCTGAATAAATGTGAAAAATCTAAAACTTGACTAATTTCATTACAGCCCATAATTAGGGTTGCATATTGGCAACATATACAGATTTTCTTTTCACTTTCCTCTTTTAATAAAATGTCATGAGTTTTGTCTAGAATACTTTGTGGTAACAACTGTACATTAACTATAAAAGTTAGGTTTAACCAAAGAAAAAAAATAAAAGAAGCGCACTAGAGGCACAAATGTACAGTGCACACAAGTGTTTTATATTTTCTTTAAACATTTTTACATATACCTATAAACTTACATTAAAGTGCAAGACATACCCTTAAACGGATCAGCGTTTTCAAAATGAACATCCTTAATTATGAATTTATTAGATTTTCACACAGTTGAACATGAAATGTTAATTGTTCCCGCACTCAGTTATTTTGAGTCATTGTCAATTAAAACGAAGCCTGGGACTCCGCTTTGTCAGAATTCCTGTATAAGGTTACCGGACCTGAAGAACAGAATTAGTCATCTTCCCAAACTAATCACAACAACATATAAATATGAATTTATTTTACGGTATTTCTAGTAAAGCCCGCAGCTGCTGTAGAAGGGGATGTTTTTGAAAGTTGTAGTTTCTCCTTCCGTGATTCGTTAGAAAGTACAGTAGTGTAGTTCCAGAGGATCTATAGATCTGTAAACCACTAGATCACAATTCATAAATCAACGTACAGGCATATGGATATTGGTCTACATTTTGCATTTTGTGTCATTCCATCTATTCCCATCCAATCAATCTTTAGGAGCCGTGAAATGCGTATCGTGAAGACCCAAATGCCCCATCACGTACACCTCTCATATTTGTACAGATATCTGTCAAATGCAGTTTTAATTAGTAATATGCTGACCACCTCTGTCCAAGAGATCCTTTCTTATTAAATTGGGCCTCCACACAAAGAAACTTCAGATGGCATAGGCTGAAAACAATAAATGTATGGATAATACTGATAGGCTTGATACACGGGGATACTTGCTGGGTTCAGCAGGTCTTCCGTCCTATACTGTCTCTGATCGTCCTTCACGAGCACTTTGACTGCTACCTTCTTGGCTGTGGTAGGTGAAGGGGTGATAGCCGCCAGTTCGGCTGCGAGTTGTCTTCTTTTGGTTTTGTACCGGCGATTCTGGAACCAGATCTTCACTTGCGTTTCTGTAAGTTTAAGGGCTGCAGCAAGGGCCGCTCGTTCGGGACCCGACAGGTATCTCTGCATTTTGAATCGCCGCTCCAATTCATACACCTGGGTGTGAGAAAAAGCGGCCCGTGACCGCTTCTTTCCTGGTCTTGGCCCTGGGCTCTCATTCTTTGGGACTTCCTCTTCGTCTGCCATCCTCTCGACCTCTGGAAGGTTTAATACATCATTGAATCATTTCTGTGCTATTTTATTAATATATAGCTCCGTTAACATTTACTGAAATAAAAAAAAATTAAAATGCGAAATGAAAACAAATGAACTTATTTCACACTGAGCTGCATGCTGGTTGAATATATGTCCGTAAAATAACTTATAAGAATTATCGTATCCATGTAAAGCATGTACCTTATGAAGACTTAACAGCTGTTTAGTTATGTATAGCACGTTAATAACAACTTTGAAAGTCAATGTCAAGTTAAAAACAAACAAAACTGTCGAACTGTTGAATTATTAATCTGAGTGTTTTTTTTTTCTTTCTTGCCAAACAAATGCAAGCTTCACTATTTCAATTTATATATGGAATTAACTAAGAAAAACACGCGAATGACGCTATGCATATTCGATATATTACATAACCGACTTGTTCATATCGTTATTTAATCAGTTTAGCGCATGAAATACATATTCGGGTACAATTTACACGTAAATCCGTGAACAGACACCATTGAGCTAAAAGGCTGGCATACCTTGATGTCGTTCTATGGCCGAATGCTCCGAGCAGACCACTGTGTACGCCTCGCTGCAGCACCGCTCACTCAATTGCCGAGTTTCATCCCTTTGTAAACTTTTCCAGGACTGTGAACTTTCCAGGGAACTTGGCATCTGTCCTTGGCAGTCAGTTTTTGAGTGTATCTTGTAATTCGCCAAACACGTTTGTGGGACCCGCTTACTAATACCTCCGATTTCGTTCTGTAACTCCGTGTCGGACATTAAGCACAATTCAGTAAATTCCCTCCCAATATGATTCTCTATGTCCGTATTGTCACGGGTCAAAATGTTTTGAATTGAAAATGAAAATCCTTTTTGTGACATTTCTTATACAAATAACATCCGTTTTGCACAAACAATATTTGCTTGCTTTGTTTGTAGTAATTTAGCTGAATTCGTCTTCATTCAAGATGTCTACAGAAGTGTGAGAGACGCATGAAGTAAAGCGCCCTCCTCTTCCCAACCTGCGTATCTGTGATTTAATTGCAGTGCTTTCTGAGTCAATCAGCAGGCGATGTGTCAAGTTTTCAATTTTATTTTAACAGTTAGTTACAAGCGGAAAAGAGAAGAACTTTCATTGGACGACTAGTGTCAGAAGCCCCACCCGACGAACTAGCTCTCTCCCAAGTGCTCTTGAAGCACTTGTTATAATTACCGAGAGCCTGCGCCGTGAAAAAGAGACTTCGACTCAAAAAGCAGTCTGAAGTAAATCTTTAGAAGTGTCACCGCCTAGCGTGTCTGTGCCACTGGTATATAAAATCACACAATAAGCAAACATGCACGTATTTTGTACACTGTATGTATCTGTATATACCAAAATGTAAAAAGTATACAAGTAAAAACATTTAAATGTATAATGTCTTTTTGTAAACCGCCTTAGGTTAAGGTGTCTGCAAGATAGATAGATAGATGAAACAGTTCTATCTATCTATCTATCTATCTATCTATCTATCTATCTATCTATCTATCTATCTATCTATCTATCTATCTATCTATCTATCTATCTATCTGCCTTGAAGCACTTGTTGCTTTGTTGAGTGCTCCCAGTTGAGTCAAAAGCGCATATTTTTAATTTGACGTGATCTGCTTAAACGATTGTACAGCACCCAAAGAAAAAATCTTTTATTAAGATTGTTTCGCCATTTTTTGTGTCCTGAACAATTTATTGAGTTTGGGACATCCATGAGCGGAGTCTCAAAGGAGCTGAAATCAGACAGGTAAATATAATAAAATTCGTAAGTTTAACGGGTAAACTAATAAGCTCCTTATGATTTCGTCGTGTTAATATTTTGTGTTCGTTGCTATATCATTTAGAAATTGTACCATAACGACGGTGAAAACTATAAACATTAAATGCAATTATTTTATAAGTTGTAATGTTGTCATTCAAAACTTAACATTTCAAATAAACTTTCTCATATTCGCTTAATCCAATTAAGGGTCACCAGGGGCCGAAAAGTCCCACCAAGAAGGTACCAGTCACGAACTGGACGCCAGTAAGTCTCAAGGTCAGTTCTCACAGGTTTTTTAATTGTCAGCGAATTTACATGCACGAATCTGGGGATGTGGGAGGAAAGCTGAAATATTCCAGTGAAAAACCGTGCAGATATGAGGAGAAGAGGCAAACTGCACAGGAATAACGACCTGGTGAGGAATTCGAACCCAGTCAGTTGATCCGTGAGGCAGCGGGGCTAACCACTGCGCCACTCTATTAAGCATTATTTATTAAAAGAACGAAAAGAGATTCCATGTTACACATATTTGTTCTTTTCCAGGTTTAAACATTATATCAAATTACACCATTTAAAATGCGTGAAACACCGTTTGTTAAAATGCTTAAAATACGTGCACCAATTCGTCACTGCAAAGCATAATTTACTTCTGTTTTTTAAATTTCGTCCTGCGCTGTTCCTGAAGTCCACACGACTCTCAGCCGTAATAAACGGTTGCCGAAACGAAGGAGTAAGAAACGAATTAGGAACTCTGTTTGTCTACCATTATATTCTAAACCAAAATGATGACAGAATAGCAAACGTTAATAGGAAAAGGAAAAAAAAAGTTTATTTGTAGGTATTGACAGAATGGTTAGTAGGTAATGCACGTAGGTTTTAAGAGACAATACCGCATTAAACTAAAATATTTTAATCTGCTTGAAGGTTTAATATAATAATTTTTCATTTTTGAATTTGAGTATGAATAATTAAAGGCGGTGGCTGTCAAAAAACAGGGCCTGTTGAAACCCTTTCGGGCATTCCTTGTGTGAGTTATTTTAACGAATCTGTAAAATCGTGCTGTTGACTGTGGGATTCCACGGATGTGCCATTGATTTGTCCCCGTGGCTGCGGTTTAATTTCCACAATTCTGAAGGGTCGCACTGCACCGGGCAGAGCCCACTTGAAAAAGCAAAACATTGCTGGTCACCGCATGTAAATCGTCTTTGGGCCGAGGTTATAGGTTTGAGCTATGGGGGTTATTTCTTTTTAGTATTTATTTACTTATTTGTTTGTTTGCTTATGTGTCTGTTTGTTTATTTTAGAATCCCACACCATGCAAAACAAGTACAGAATTGAAACGCTATTAAACGTTTATAAAAATAAACATTCCTTCTGAATATTTGCAACTGTGTTAAAAATTAAGACAGACTCCTCGTAGCTACTCTTTGCATGTAAAGAATGATCATATAATTCCTTGGGTCCTATACTGAAACATTTATGGAAATCATACTGCTCTTATAATGTGTTAATCTCATTCTTTGTATAATAATTTTAATGTAAAATTAAAATACTAGCATATAAGTTAAATATGTACATCACAACCTGTAAAGAAAACGCGTGTTGGCATAGAATACTTTTCAATTGTTCTACTCGTCTGTTATGCATATAAATAAATGTTTTAGAGGTTAGTTTGGGTAAAACCTTTAAATAACGGTTTGTGACAGTTCTAGGGAGTTGCGACCTCCTGTACCATGAAATACACAATAGGTGCCTAACGAGAAGCCTTCAGATATTTTGAACATTATGTCCCGTGTCATACTATTTACGGTAAATACGATACTGTATTTACAGTAAATATTCCGACATAGCGGTTTGAACTTTTGCTATAGGGTATATTCACTTTTTAAGTATCTTGTATCCGCCGGAAAAGAGCGTTATTCTGCCTTAAATATAAGCTATGTATAGACCGTAAATTATCAACATTGCAAATGAGAACACACTTTCAGAATTAATATTATATTTTAATTTTCATCAACGTACATCCCGTCAACAAATGCATTGATTATCACCACCTGTCAACTTTAGTAAAGAAATTACTGACGTCAAGCACGATTTTACAGACTTGTTAAAATAACTTGGTTAAAATAAATACGCGAGTGTGTGTGCGTGTGTGTGTGCGTTGGAGTGGGTGGGGGGATTCGGGGGGGGGGGGGGGTATTGGGACATTTTAGGGGTTTGCTGGTGTGCGAATGAAAGGGCATTTTATTATAATTAACTTTTCAGAAAAGTTTAACTTTTTTATGAATTTTAGAAAATGACAGACTTGAACGGTTTCAAAAGTACCAGACTTGTTACTTGGTTGATTCCCATGACGATTATTGTTTTACGTATTCGAAGGTTAAACTATTTACGAAAGTATTGAAAACCTCCTTTTCATGTCTGTGTCTGGTAAATCGTATCTGTTGAAGGGACTTACCATTCATTCTGTCATCTGTGAACTGAAAAACAGATGTTTCTTACACATTTGTAGCGGAAATGTGGATGAGCCTAACTGATTAGTCGCCGCATTTTAGTTCACGTGTTGACAAAAATAGTAAACAGCTGATTTTCATTGTCTGACCTTCTGGGCTGCAGATAGTTAAGCTTTGTATACCAAATGAACTTCCTGTAATATCAGTGCCTTGAAGAATGTAAATATTATGAAGCAAACAGAAAGTGAAACAAATTGTTGTTATACTTTTCTACAGCAGTGTTCATTCGCACAGTGTGTAATAATTTGTATATTGTAAATGTAAAATATTCAGGTTAAAAACTATTGTGTAACAGCAATAATAACTTTTTGTCCATTATTATTATTATTATTATTATTATTATTATTATTATTATTATTATGTTATTACACAGTACTCTATTGCGTGAGTTGTTCAGTGAGAGAGTGTATTTGGTCAGGTCTGCATCTGTCAATATATTACCATAATTCAATCTGAGTGACAATATGCCAGCTGTCTCTTGACACATTCATTTCCTTTGAATAGAAAATATTGGAATTGCAAAGTGATGACAGTCCACTGTAAATCCAGAATTAAAAATCAGATTTTATAGTTGCACATAAACAGTTGAAGTTTAATGATTTTAATTTATCTTTCTAACATATGTTTTAATGTTACCATTACCGTATTCTTAAAAATTGTCTAACGAATTTCAAAAATGTATTTTACCTTTCTAATAATATGATTATTAAATGGGCTTAAATGATAATCTTGGCATTTTTCAAGTCAAAGTTATTTCTTCACAGTCATGGTATATATTAATTTGCCACTTGAAACTGGGTTCTTAATTTAAGCAATTTTTATACATTTTTAAAAATATCTGCCTACTCCTGTTATTTTTTTTGTTCTTTATTTCGCATTATACAATTTCTTGTATTAGGAATTTGGTAGTTTTCGCATACCCCTTGGGATCAGAGCGCAGGGTCAGCCATTGTACAGCTCCCCTGGAGCAATTACAGGTTAAGGGCCTTGCTCAAAGGCCCAGCAGAGTAGGATCTCTTTTGGCAGTGACGGGGATTTGAACCGGCAACCTTCTGGATACCAGCGCAGATCCTTAGCCTCAGAGCCACCACTCCACCCCAATAAAATAGAGATGAAGGGTACTGGGGTCTAACGTAAAAACAAACACCTTAAAAGTTACTAAATTTGCCCATTTGGGGTTTCAATGTAAGGAAATGTGCTTTACATGATAATGAGGTATGTTTGTGACAGAAAAGTAAACCGGAAATAAACATTTTATCACAGATTCTTGGTACTGTTTTCTTAAGGTAAGGCTATGTTTCCTGTTTACTTGTCTGCTTTCCGTGACCTTTGCGGATGGTGTTTTAACATTTACCCTGGAGTACCCCTAATGCTGGCAGGTATGCTAAATCCTACAAAAGTTTATTCCCACCACTCAAAAAAATGATTGTGTCAGTTCTCAATATCCATTACGTACATTATTTCACAGAGATTGCCTGTTGCAAGAATTTCAGTAGTCTCGTGATGGTTAGTCCTAGACAGACTGAACACACGCATAGGGTGCAATCAAGTAGAAAGAACTGAAGAGACATTATAGGAGTACATTTAGTTTTAATCAGATTAAAGTTTTGTACAGATGTGGCAGATGTAAGAAAATGTGCCTTACATGATACTGAGGCCTGTTGTAAGTGTTTCAGTAGTCTAGTGAGAGTGAATTATAAATTAACTAACTGTGCCTCACTGCACCAGAGTCTGCATGGTATTTGCATGTTCTCACATTGTATTTACGGACTGAGTGGTATACGTCAGTGTGGCTAACTGTGGGTGATTGCCAGTTTTAACCCTAAATATTGGAAATACACTCTGTCAGTAGTACTTGTCAATTACCAAAAAAGTTTAGTCCTTAATTTGCAGTGAATTAAATAATGTCAATCTCTTTTTGTCTGGGTATACATCTTGTTATATATGGAAGTGTAAAGACTGTGAGTGATCTTGCCATGTTTGTTAAGTAGTGGTTCTGTAGTTGTGTAAATAATAGAGACAACAATTCATATCTGAGTGTCAACTGTATTTTCAATAACAGCTCTTTAAGAGTATTGTTTGAGGTGTACCCTGCAGGAAACTGTACACATGGGGTTGCTGCGGAGGAAAACCAGCAGTGAGGTGAATCTAGAAGCCAGTTTCTTTATCAAATTAGCTGAATCTCACAAAAAAACGTTTAGCTTTTTTTTTTACTTCTTAAAATGACATGCACATGCTGTTCAGTAATATGTGTGCATCTCAAGATGAAGATCAATACTTGACAATACTCTAGTCTTGAAAAAATGGACATATTCTAAGTTTTAAGGATTCTATTTTTCAGGTTGGACCCCGGTACCCTTCACCTCATTTTAAAGCACAAGAGCAGGTTAAGTATTTTTTAAAATTTATAAAAATTGCTTAACTTTACAACACATTTCATGTGGCAGATTAATATATGCCATTATTGTAAAGAAATTGACTCCATTTTTGAAAAATAGCAAAGTTATCCTTTTATGTATATATCACAAAATGTTTATTTGTTAATTTAGTAAAACTTTGTTTCTTCAAATGATATAATGTATTTTATTTCCTTAAATAACAAACTTGCATGTCAATACAATCTCAGAACGAGCTATATGTTCTATTCTTAGTGGATATTTAATAACTAGTTAATGCCCACAAGTTTTGAACCAGATGAAGCAGTATCCAAATGGGCAAAGTTATTTTCATATCAGAGAAATCTGTATATGCTTACATTTACATATACACTAAGCTGCTAAGAAAAGAATCATGGAATCCACATCTGTTCATGAAGTTATTTGTGAAATATATAACATATTCTGTTTAATCCAGTTGAGGGTCATGGAGGCCTGAGCCTATCCCAGCAGCGCAAAGAACTTGTTCTAGACAGGCTGCCAGTCACACACACACACACACATTATATATTAAAATATTAATCTTGATTGTTGTTGGAATTATTTGCAAATTTTTTTTGCCCTTTTTTATCCGTCACCAAGATTTACCACTATACAGTATATGTCAACTTTGTTTGCATTCTCTTTCTCTTTCCTAAAACAATCACTTGTAAAATGTACAGTCATATTTGAAAAAAAGGAATCAGCATTAATTTCAAATACAAAATATATGTATTCCTGAGTTCCAATATTGTCATAAATTAATACCGCTGTACTGATCCTATTAAGCTCATTTGAAGCTACTGCAGGGATTAATGCCAATCACATCTTTCCTATAAGAAATGGAACGGTCACTCATCTATGATTTTTTTTTCCTTTGTGGGCTCCTTTAAATTATGCTTGGATCCTGGAGTTTTTTTAGGCCAGTCACCACTTCGGCTTTCCTATGGGTCTCCAACACAGGACTTGTGACTGTCTTCTGCAAATAACAGGGTGAGGTTCTCACAGCTAGAATGGCTTGACTGTGCACTGTCGCCATCTTGACCAGGGTTGGCATATGGTATCGTACTGTGATCTGGGTATCCATTGTCTATGAGGTATGAACAGGGTACACAACTGAAGCAATGGCAGGGCATGTTTACTCCAGTTTTGCTACATAACTCAGTCATGTACTCATCATCCTGTGCGTATTCCTCTCGGTAACCTCCCTCATCATAGGAAGGAGGTGGATTGCCCCGCAGTCCAACCTCATGGACAAGGAAATCCTGCCAACTACACAACTTGTGACCACTAGGGGAGACTGCAACACCCCAAACCCCAGACACAATTGCACAGACACAAGTCCCAATATAATAAAAGGATTTATTTGAATTCAAATACCTTACAAAGGCTTTTGCAATTCTCAAACCAGTCACTTTCTTTCTTAGTTCACTCCTCCAGGCAAGCTTCATACCCTTCCACCCGACTTCGACTCACCTGGCTGAGATCAGACGGTTTCTTTAATCTAAGATGCAGAGTACTTCCAGTGCTAGGACATAGCCTGTTGGAAGCACTTCTGGGTCAAACAGAAGTCCCAGAAAGTAGGAACTAAGAATCCTAGCAGCTCCTCCATGGAGGAACAGCAAGGCTACCCTATGGGACTACAGATCCCATTATGCCCTCTGGGTGTCTGTGTAGGAATCCCAAACCATGGATACTGCCATCTGGTGAATTGGGGAGGAAAATGTTCAGCCATACTTTTTAGGTCCTTCCATTGCACTGGTTTGCTGGCCAGGTAAGGATCCTTTTTCAATCCCGGTTGGGATGCCAGTCTATGTATGCTGTCCATTGCAAAACAATTAAAAAAGTTAAGAGATTGATGGTACATTCTGCATACCATTTAATCTCTTACAAGTTTTTCTTTTTTAACTTATATTTTGCTTTTTAATTTTTTTAACTTTCTGATGTCCCCACTTTTCTTCTTTATTTTATACTCATTTTATTGCTGAAACCTTCAGAAAGTTGATGTCTTCAGTGGTTCATAAGGAGGATGATGGTTCTGACACAGAATTACAAATTTCCATTGGTCATTCCTTCGCATGTTTGTGTTTAACACCATTATGCAGTATATGTAAAGGCAGTTACCCCCTCATAATTTCTGGCACTGTTAAAGAAACCATTTTCATGTGTAAAGGTTTATAGGATCATTATTGTCATGTGTACAAAATACAGTGAAATACTTTCTAATTAACATATTGCTAATCTCCAATAGTGATTAAACAGTATCTGTCTTAATTGAAACGTATGTCATCCTTACTTGAACAATCTCAGAACATATTTGTTGTAAATTCATGCAAATAAATTACAAGTGAATTATGAAGAGATGTTTGACTGACATCCAGGTATTACATTTCTTGTGAGTTTTGTGTCATGATGTTTTTATGGCCCAATAACAACAACAACAACATTTATTTAT
Source organism: Erpetoichthys calabaricus (assembly GCF_900747795.2). NCBI lineage: Eukaryota > Metazoa > Chordata > Cladistia > Polypteriformes > Polypteridae > Erpetoichthys > Erpetoichthys calabaricus. The sequence goes on from NC_041395.2 coordinate 285,103,751, forward strand.
ATAGCACATTTTCATACAAATAATGTAGCTCAAAGTGCTTTAGATGATGAAGAAAGAGAAAAAAAGCTAAAATAAGAATTAAAATAAGAGAACACTAATTAACATAGAATAAAAGTAAGGTCCAATGGCCAGGGAGGACAGAAAAAACAAAAAAACTCCAGATGGCTGGAGAAAAAATAAAATCTGCAGGGGTTCCAGACCATGAGACCGCCCAGCCCCCTCTAGGCATTCTACCTAACATAAATGACATCAATCTGTCCTCATTGTATTCAGGGTTCTCATGGAAGGACTTGATGATGACGGTCACGTGGACTTCTGGTCTTTAATCCATCAATGTAGGGACATCACGATGCTTTGATTAGGTGGTGGTGGTGCAGATCACCACCACAGAAAACCGGAAAAAGAACAGAAGATAGAGTAGGGGTTAGTACGGATTTCGGAGCCACCATGAATAATAATGAAAATTAATTGAATATACAGATCATTAGGATTAAACTAAAATGAATCTATGAGAAGGCCATGTTAAAGTAATGTATTTTCAGCAGTGTTTTAAAGTGCTCCACTGTATTAGCCTGGCGAATTCCTATTGGCAAGCTATTCCAGATTTTAGGTGCATAACAGCAGAAGGCCACCTCACCACTTCTTTTAAGTTTAGCTCTTGGAATTTTAAGCAGACACTCATTTGAAGATCTAAGGTTACGATTTGGAGTGTAAGGTGTCAGACATTCCGAAACATAGGATGGAGTGAGATTATTTAAGGCTTTATAAACCATAAGCAGTATTTTAAAGTCAATTCTGAATGTCACAGGTAACCAATGTAGTGACATCAAAACTGGAGAAATGTGCTCAGATTTTCTTTTCCTAGTTAAGATTCTAGCAGCTGCATTCTGCACTCGTTGCAATCGATTTATGTCTTTTTTGGGTAGTCCTGACAGAAGTGTGTTATAGTAATCTAGTTAACTGAAAACAAAAGCGTGAACCAGTTTCTCAGCATCTTTCAATGATATAAGAGGTCTAACTTTTGCTATATTTCTTAAGTGAAAAAATTCTGTCCTAGTGATCTGATTAATATGTGATTTAAAATTCAGGTCACAGTCAACAATTACCTCTAAATTCTTTACCTCCATCTTGACTTTTAATCCTAATGCATCAAGTTTATTTCTAATAACTTCATTATATCCATTATTGCCAATCACTAAAATTTCAGTTTTCTCAATAGCGACAGTAGTAGAAATGAATACCTATGGTCATGTCCACTCCAATTTAATTGATGATGGCAGTGATGGTGTCTGCTTTCTACACTCAGTCCACTTCTCATCCTTCAATGGCAGTATATAGTTTTGTGACTTATGATAAGTAATCTATAAGTACCTGAGCCTGATACAGTATAAAGCAATGCTAAAAACAGCCAGTCTGGTTATGCTGCAGTATTACTTTTATAATGCATTATGTGTTCTGTCGATTTTGTACTCTTTCTTCACACAGTGAATGCAAACAGCAGTTTGACAATAGGACCTACAAAAGAGAAGCAGTGAGTCAAAAAGCCTGTATAATGTCATTATAAAGAAGGAGAAGCACTGTGTGGTTCAGGGTGCTCACATTTCACAAGGGCCCTAAAAACCCCTAGAATTGCAATATTACCCAGGGAGCCCAAAATCTTTACCACGGCATCTGTGTTCAGCTTCAAAGACCCATTTGGTTTATTTTCATGATTGGCCTCCTGGTATTTGTGCTCCTGGGCCTGATTGAAACAGACCTTAAATCACAAGATAGCACAGATAAGTCAGAATTCATACAGGGTTTGTTAAAATAATGTACTAATTTAATTACAATAGCATAATACCAGACTTAAAAAGTCTAGTTAGAACAGTGGTGAGAAAATAGAATGGTTAGTCACAGGCCAAAAGGGGTACATGTGACCAGACCCAAGAATCATGAGATGAAAATTGTAATGAGAAGGCAAAGAACAGTTGTAACCAGTAAATTAAAAAATATCACTATGAAATGATGAAAAGGTCTTTCTTTTACTAATCTAAATATTGGATGATTAGGGACATGTGGTGGTGGCTTTTAAAAATGTCACACTTGCGACATTATCACATATGACCTCTAGGAACTGCCTCCCAGCAATGGAGCCTTATGTCCTCGCAACCAGTTCACAGCATGGTGGCAGGGTCTATAAGGAAAACAAGGTGGCATGATAATAAAAAACACAAGGAAGCAAAAGATGAAAATAACCACTAGAATGTTCAGTGTTCAGTGAGGAATTGTTGCAATGGTACTGTTCTTTTATCACTATCCTATAGAGTAGCACAGTTTTGTCCATGTTTTACCTGTTAGACAGATGGCCTCACATTTTCCTCCAGAATATTCTGACATAAAGAGAAATTTATGATGGACTGAATAGGTGCTAGGCATACGGGTCCTGTAGCCTCAAAATACCACTGTCACCTCTCCATCAAAGTGTTTGAAATTTGGTATCAGATTCCTAGGGTGAAATGCTATGTTCGGTTTTTGTTAAATGTGGTATAACACATAATGGTCAAACAGCTCCACTTTGATCTCATCTGTTCAGGGGACATTTTCCAGACATCTTGTAGTTTAGTGTGATACAACTTTGTAAAGTTAAGTCGTGTTGCATTGATCTTATGATGAAGAAATATTTTTTCCTGGCTACCCTTCCATGAAAGCAATACTTGTTCAACCTTTCTTTGTTGGTGTAGTTATGAACTGTAATGCTTACCATGTTGTCCAAGGCCTGTAAATCCCTGAATGAAAAGTTTGGGATGTTTTCAGTTTCCTGAAGCACCATGTGGCCTAGATTTTGGATTAATTTGTTAATTTAATTAAAATTTTTAATTTTTTTTATTTAGATATAAATATATAAAGTATATAAAAATATGTAAAGATTTAATTTTTTAAATTTTTTAGGATTACTCCGTGGAATATTGGCAACTGGCTAGAATGTTCTCCATTTGTAAATAATTCTTAATTGTTAACTCATGAACTTCTAACAGATAGTGAATAGTCCTATCAGACTGCTGTGTAACAAGAAAATTTTATGTTTGCTGATGTATTTTGGCCTTTGCATAGGGTTACTGCAAACCAAAATGCTCCATGCCAAACTGTCAAATGTTCTGCTTCTATATATAAATACTGTAGTTTACAGTACTTCCTGATTATCAAGTAATCAAGTGTTTAATTTCTATTACACATGAAAGCCTCCACAGCTCCTCCACCCTCACACTTAGCACTGGCTCCTTTCAGGGCTGTGTACTGAGCCCACATCTCTATGCCCTGTATACTTATTACTGTACATCTAACTACTCCTGCAACACTGTCATCATGTTCACTGATGACTCCACCATAATAGGTCTCAAAACTGGTGATGATGAGTTAGCATACAGTAATGAGGTGTAGAAGCTGTCAGTGTGGTACTCCAGGAATAATTTCTCACTCAAAACCCACAAAACTAAAGAGCTAATCATTGACTTCAGGAGGCATAAAGCAGAGCCAGCACCACTCTACATCAACAGGGACCTGTTGGAGAGGGTCACCTCCTTTAAGTTCCTGGGAACTTACATCTCTGAGGACCTGTCCTGGACATCAAACACTCTGGCAGTGGTCAAAAAGTCCCAGCAGCAACTGGGTTTTTTGAGACTTCTCCAGAAAGTGGAAATGAAGGGGAAGCTTCTGATGACCTTCTACCGCTCAACTATCGAGAGTGTTTGAGCATACTGTATTTCAATGTGGTATGCTGGCAGTACAGCAACAGACAGGTAAGCTCTACAGAGGGTAATATCCACAGCAGAGAAAATCATTGGCTGTTCTCTGCCCTCCTTGGACGATATCTCTAGAGCCCAATGTCCACAGAGCCAGGAATATCATTAAAGACCTTAGGTTTAGGTTTAGGTTAGGTTTAGGTTTCTTTATTTAGTCATGTTTACACAAGAAAACATGACAAGCATGGGAAAGACCTTTCCCATCCTGGTCACTCATTGTTCTGTCCCTTATTTAGTTATACATGGTATATTATTTATTTGTCATTGTAGTACTTGCACCGTTTACAGATGTAGGTTTTACAATTTAATTTTACTGGTACAATGACAATAAAGGCTTTCCATTTTCTAATTTGTGGATGTATTAAATGGATCATTTCAAAAAAGTTTTGGAGATTATGGGGGAATTATGTCATGGTGGTTATGTACAGAGTAATGAGTCTCATGTGGACTAGGATGAGTGTGATGATACTGACTGTAGGATCAATTGTTGACTAAGAATTTAATATGCTTAATTTTCTGCTCCTACAACATAACTTTGCAAAATATCCCATAGGTGAATGGGGGACAGATCTTGTTCTCGAAAGGGTCACTGCATTCTTTTTGTTGTTGATTTTCTCTGTATGAGGCTAACTCTATCATCTCCTGTAGTTTAAACACATGGATAATTAAAAGTAGATTTTAAAGAAGGGATTAAAGTGCAATAATCTGCACAAACAATTATATTCAGTTTATTAAGTATGATGTCTACTGGATGCTCCTTTTTTTTAGTTATCAAATGTATTTTTCTTTTCAGAAAATAATGTACAGACACAGGTGCACATGACATTCTAATTGGCTGATCAGCACTCTGTTCATAATGTATCGCCAGGCAGTTATTATGACAGACTTAAGGAATCTAAAGGAATTTCAAAACTTCAAAATTATTTTTACCTTGAAAAATACCTTTCAGCGAGAAAATTGAAATTTTCAGTCTGTTTAGTTCTTTTCAGTATGTTACAAACAGGGCACATTTTATTCCTTCATTCAAAACTACTTGTCCATTTCAGCATTTCAGAAAGCTGCTGCCTATCCTGACAGCACTGGGTGTAAGACAAAATCTAACACTGGACACATCATAGAGAGATCACCACATCAAAAGATTATGACAGCACCCCAGGCCCAGGATTCACAACAGGTCCCTGCCAATACAGCATACTGGTCCTTAAAACACATTGTGAGTGAAGTGTCTAAATTTCCCAGAAAAGCCTTCAAAGCTGTTTTTGCAAATTGAGAATCTACAGGTAAGTTCTGAGTTTATAAATATGTTTGAAATACAGTTGTTCACTCTGCATACAGCTGTACACACTGTTTAGGGGTGTTGAGGGGAATCAGTTTGCTATGGTCAAGCTTTTAATCACAAACATCAGCCCTAATGAGCACTAGTATTTTTCTCCATCACAGTTGCCAGTAAATTCTACAGAGTATACTGATGGTTTTGGAGTTCTAGTGGTAGCTTCTGCACGGGGTATATTTTTTAAGTCCCACATGCTGGTTTCCACAGATACATCTGTGCTTGTTGACATCTATGTCCAATTAATGTCCACGTCAGCTTTTAAACTGGCTTACATAAGTTTAAATTGCTGTTGGCTCTTTGTCACTTCATCACAAAGGAAATTTTGACAGTTACTGGAAATTTACGTTTTGGATGTGTTTCACACATATAATTTATCAAATTATGGCATAAAACTTTATCACTTTAAAGAGATATTTGCATTTTACTTGACTTACTCAACACTGAAACCTGGTTGAAAGAACATCTGCATGAAATTGTAAATAGAATATCAGATGCTTGTAGTAAATTTACTGTGCATAGGTCAGTGTGATGTAAAATAAAACAGCTGTTGTTATGCGTTCTAAATGTCATACATATAATAAACATTGTCACACGTGTGTGCTTTGGAAGCAGCTTAAGAGCTCTATTAATGGTAAATATTGGCTGATCCAGGGGTGGGCGCTATGTGCTAATGCCTTGTCTCTTACTCCCTCTACATAACGGAAAATTGACAGCCATTCCACCACTGACGTCAATTCCATTGTCCTTCGTCGTGGACTTGCCCCTTCCTGCCTATAAACTATATGACCGGAAATTTGGCTAATTTTTAATCAGTTCTGTATTGGATTCCTATCTGTAAAGACGTCATTTGCATCTTTGTAAAAAGATCAACTTCTTTTCATTTATTTTCATTATACAGGGTCATGGATGTGCTCCAAATTTTTTTCGTGTTTGCTTTTTTGCCTGACAACATTAATAATACACTTTAATATAAGCTTTTATTTGATGTGTTTGCTTTTTTCTTTAGTGGCAATTTGTTTTCTTTAATTTGCAAAATATAATTTTCTCAGGTGTACCTGTATGGAGGTAAAGGTACAACTTTAGTTTTGTCTGGTATTGGTTTGCCAATTCTGTCAAATAATATTTGCTTCTTATAGCTACAAGTCACTCCTCTGATTCATCTGTGTAGTTTTTTTAAAGAGGTTAAGCACAATGCAGGAGTACTTCATGACATTCCCTGTCTGAATACGGTAAACATTCAGTTTTCACAGCTGTCTTTGGGTTGCATTCAGCTGACAAGCTCTTCTTCAGCATATCCTGCCTCAAATGAATACTGCACATTTGGTAAAACCATTCTTATTATCAGAGGATTTTATGTTAAATTATGTTATAGTTATCACTGAATACACTGAGCTCTTGAAAGTATACATCCAATGTTGTCAGGTTCAAAAACTCTGGGTTCAACATGGTGTCAAAAAAAAAGATTACAAATACAAAACTATAGCCCATCATCATCACACCATATAAATATACACAACTTTAAGTGAATTTATTCTGCTGAATAACTTTGCATTGAAATGGACCTGAAAAACCTAATTTTATGGACCATCAAATTTCACTGTTTTAGGCTTGGAGCATGTTCATAATGCATGGCCAGGTAAAGAACTTCTTTAACAGAGAGTTTATCATACTTTTAAAAAGGCAGCATCAAGACACAGGTTTGTTTAATTCAGCACTGTATTTCTCACTCTTGAGTTTGACTCTTCATTGGTCCCTTTAGGGGAGCTGGATCTCCTAAACCCCCCCCCCCCCCCACAACACCCTCCCCCAATAATAATTTCTGACCACCACAGACTCCATTGTTTCATCGCCCTGGGTGGAGTTTTTAGGGAAAAAAGCCTCCCGTTGTCATGGGGACCTGGGCTTACACCCAGAACACTGTGATGGTAGATCCGCCTCTCTCATTATGGAACCAATATAGCTACATTAAAAGATTCAGATTCCTGTAAACTATATTATGAAATTTTAAGTTGTGGTATACAGAGCCTTTAAAAAATATTCATGCCTTGGAAAATGTCCCCTTTTATTGATATAAAACATTAAATCACAGTGGATTTAATTTAGCTTTTTTGACCCTGATCAATAGAATGAGGTTATATAATGCCCTTTGCAAAGTAGTCTAAATTAATTGCAAATTTAAAATACAAAGTAATTTACTACATAAGTACCCCAATTATTATAACATGCCTAACTTTTGCTATGTTTCTTAAGTGAAAAAATGCTGTCGTAGTGATCTGATTAATATGTGATTTAAAATTCAGATTACCATCAACAGTTACCCCTAAGCTTTTTACCTCCGTCTTGACTTTTAATCCTAATGTATCCAGTTTATTTCTAATAGAAAACAAAGAGGAATTCAGGAGAAAACCTGATGCAGCCTGCAAGAAACCTGTACCTTGGGAAAAGATTTGTTTTGCAGAAAGGCAATAACCCTAAGCACAAAGCCAAAACTACACAGGAATAACAATGTTGATGCCTGGAGTGGTTAACACCAATTGAAAGTTTGTTTCTGGTCTTCAAAAAGGCTGCTCACTCATGATTCCCACACAGTCTGACATAGCTTGAATAGTTTTGCAAAGAATGGAGAAAAATTGCATTGTCCTCCTGTGCAAAACTGAAAGAGACCCACATACACACAGACTCAAGATTGTCATGGCTGCCAGAGATGCATCTATTAACTATTGAATACTTATGCAATCAAAGATTGTGTGTTTTGTATTTGTAATTAATTTGGATCACTTTGCAGAGATTTGTTTTTACTTTGACATTAAACAGTTCTTTTCTATTGATCAGTGTCAAAAATAAAAACAAATTTATTCTACAATGATTCACTGCTGTACTGAATTGCTATATAAAATATCAAACTCCTTAAGGGGTGCATACTTTTTATAGGAACTGTAACTGTTTCTTTAAAGAAGACAATTGAATAAAAATCTCAAAGCAGGTAATGAATATACTGAGAGAATCATTGTTATTTGAAAATGATTCTATTTGAAATCCAGATATGGTACTGGTATTCACTCTGTCTGGACATAAACACCCACATTAGGAAGACATCATATACTATATATCATTTCTCATTCAAACAATGACCACTTCACAGCATGGATTCTGGGCCAGTAAGCTTTATTAAATTCACGAGAGCTTTCTGTCTTTGACCTGGTTTGAAATATTTATAAATTAATATTGCATTTTGGCGGCATGGTGGTGCAGTGGGTAGCGCTGCTGCCTCGCAGTTGGGAGACCTGAGGACCTGGGTTCGCTTCCCGGGTCCTCCCTTCGTGGAGTTTGCATGTTCTCCCCGTGTCTGCGTAGGTTTCCTCCGGGCGCTCGGGTTTCCTCCCACAGTCCAAAGACATGCTGGTTAGGTGGATTGGCGATTCTAAATTGGCCCTAGTGTGTGCTTGGTGTGTGGGTGTGCTTGTGTGTGTCCTGCGGTGGGTTGGCACCCTGCCCGGGATTGGTTCCTGCCTTGTGCCCTGTGTTGGCAGGGATTGGCTCCAGCAGACCCCTGTGACCCTGTGTTCGGATTCAGCGGGTTGGACAATGGATGGATATTGCATTTTTTAAATTTATCAGCCCATAACAGACTTGCCTTTGTGCTCAAGTTGTGGGACAACTCAGCTTTGTGTTGCCTCTAATCACAAATTTTCAAATGATGTGAAAGGCAATAAAACAATCTACTATCTGAACTGCAAGGATACATAGAACATGACAGAGATATGATAATAAAACAAAAGAGCAAGATTTTCTAAAATGTCAAAATAACTAGAAGGTTTTACATGTAGTTACAATTGTACAATAAAGCACACAGCAATGGAAAAATCACAATACAGTTTTGTCTTCATTAATCACTATAGTTGTGGCAGAGCTGTTGTCACTGGGCAATCATTAAATTACACAAATCCCCATTTATACAATAGCTTGGCAGACACTAAGCAGGAGACTATTTAAACAAAAACATTAGTCACAGCAAAATACAAACACATGACGCATAACATTCTTTGTGAACTTAAAGAAGCGTCTCTGATCAAGCTTGTAAATTAAACTTTCTCTTTTTATGCACAATTAGCTTCTAACATGTTTTTCAAAGTTTGTCTTTCTCTTGATGAAGATGATTTTCTTTTGCCTTTCATATTCTGATACCTGCTTGCTCTGTGTATAAATCTCTGCCTGTTTTCATTTACATCTTTACTTTTACCAGTCTCAAATTCCCTATTTATAAATATGAAACTATGTGGACTATTTAAAAGACATGCTAGATCTAAAATTTAAAAAATTCTGTCTGAAGGACACATAACAAAAATGTCATAATCTTTACTAAATTTGAAACTTATTAAGAGTTGTATTTTACAAGGTGTTAAATGTGATTCACCACAGAGGAGACATACGTGTTATTTTTTTATTTGGTTTTGAAAAAGGGCCTTCCTTAAAATTTCATCAGCAATCGACGTTGTCCTCCGCTAATTAAGACTACTTTATTCTGTCATTTATCATTCAGCGGATTTGTTGTAATTAATGCTAGGTTCCATTTATCATAATTTTATTTAAGAACATGTTTTTCCCTTAAAGATTTGTATTATACTTTCTGTGATTAAAAAGAGAAACTATAAATATTCTATGCCAGTGCTGTACAGAGTGTACTAGCAGCAGGGTAATCCTGATTAAGTACATGATTGCTTAAGCTTCCTCTTACTTATAAATATTGCCTCTGTTAACATTCCTATTTTGAAACACTTATGAATATGGAATAATCTCTTTTGAGTCTTGATTAAACTATGTTTTTTTTTTACTAATGTTCAAAAGCATACACATACTTAAAGGCTTACGAGGCAGAGGGCAGGTCATTATAAAAGAGTACATCGCTTTAGATTTTATAAATAACAGCTGTCACCTCTGTCCTCTTTATGAAGTGATAATTTCTAAATTTGTTTTTTTCGCCATCTGCAGAATGTTTGCTTTTCACAAAGTCGCCTACTTTGATGTTGAAACGTATCTCAGTGCTCATCCAATAAGAGCAGATGTTGAGAGCAGAGCTTGCAGCAGCTGTCCTCAATGATCAGAGGCAGCGACTAAGAAGTCCTTTCGGAAGTGGACATCTGAAGAACGACATCTTCTTTTCACTAGTGACAGCTGACTGTCCACTAATGCAAGAAATCATGTTAACTGTGTGCATATGGCCATAGAAAGCTATCCTCTGCTAGGTAAAATATTACATAAACTGGTTCAACTTTAAAAATACTTTATTCTGGTTAAAGCACCAATAATCCTTTAATATTAAAAATGTTTGCTCAACACATGCTGCATGATGCCCATTAGATATTTTAGATAGTTCCTGAGAGAAGTATACAGTAGATGGAATATTTATATAAAGGAATTATTTTATAAATTTTACCATATAAGTGATAATAAAAGGAGAGTTATCAGATTTTAAAGCTATTTTTTATATTTGTGAGAAAAAAAAGGATTGTTTCCATCAAAACGATAACAAAATGACCAGCAGTCACTAAATGAATGACTATCAGGCACTTTACCCAAATTCACCAATAAATTGATCACACCTCAGTGTCTCTCTGTAACCAGAATCAAATCAAACACTGAGAGAGGATACTTCATTGCCTACTTTTTAATTAGAAAACACTCCATACTTGTTTCATAAGAACAGTTTCTTTTAATCAGGATAACTCTATTTTGTTATAGCAGGTTGGATAATGGATGGATGGAACTCTATTTTGTCCCTATGCAGAAATTTGGCATATGACAAAAATTAAAAGTCTTCTGGATTGGGGGGAGACCAGGGATAGTTTAGTGGTCTTCATGCCAGAAACAAATTATGTTCCTCAGTAGATTTAGAACATTTGCCTTAATCTAACCATCCATTTTCAATCCATTTTACATAATGCAAGGTGGAGAGAAATGAGTGAAGTAATGAATTCAAGGCAATGGGTGACTTTGGACGGGCCACCTGCCCTATGCAGGGCACAGTAATGCAAATGCTTTAAATGTTGCACTTTTTTTTATTTTTACACTTCTAAAAATTAACTGTGGTACTTTATCAGCATAATTTCATCTTCTAAGCTTAATTAGGAGCAACCTCCAACATAACTTGATTTATTAGAAAAAACAGTTAATAAGTTAGAATCATGGAAAAATATGGATATTACTATATTTCTTCCAATTGTAAATCTTATACTAAACACCAAAATACATATGCTTTGTGGTAAATTTAAATTATTTATGCTCATATATCGGGGCGGCATGGTGGCACAGTGGTAGCGCTGCTGCCTCGCAGTTAGGAGATCTGGGTTCGCTTCCCGGGTCCTCCCTGCGTGGAGTTTGCATGTTCTCCCCGTGTCTGCGTGGGTTTCCTCCGGGCGCTCCGGTTTCCTCCCACAGTCCAAAGACATGCAGGTTAGGTGGATTGGCGATTCTAAATTGGCCCTAGTGTGTGCTTGGTGTGTGGGTGTGTTTGTGTGTGTCCTGCGGTGGGTTGGCACCCTGCCTGGGATTGGTTCCTGCCTTGTGCCCTGTGTTGGCTGGGATTGGCTCCAGCAGACCCCCGTGACCCTGTGTTCGGATTCAGCGGGTTGGAAAATGGATGGATGGATGGATGGATGGATGCTCATATATCATTTTATTATTATTTAATTATTGCCACATTCCATGATACATTTATTTATTTGCATATTTATTCAGTTTTCTACTAAACGTTTCTTCTTAGTCTAATCCAGTTGGATTAAAATCAGCAAATATTTCTTCACTACATTGATTTCAGCAAAAATCAAAGGATGGCATAATGGTGCAGAATAATTTTCTGCAACATCGCAGCATATCTGAACCCTTGTTTCTGTCTGGCAGGGATGCCTTCTGTGTAGAGTTTACATGTGTTCCCTGTACTAACATGAGTTTCCTTGGGGAACTTCTATATCCTTCAGCACACTAAAGACATGCTGTTGGGTAGACTGGTGACTCTAAATTGACTAGGAGTTAGTGAGTGTGTATACCTTGAAATGGTGTATCATCTTGAATTAGTGTCTGCCTTGCAATTAATGCTTTCGGAAGAGGCTTCTGATGATCCAGATGTGAAACAAAGAGTTTAAAAAATGGCTGGATACATGGATAAATGCAAAATTTATTTAAAAAAACAAATGGATTTAATTTAGACAAAGCACATTAACTGAAGGGTGGCACGGTGGCACAGTGGGTAGTGCTGCTGCCTCGCAGTTGGGAAACCTGGGGACCTGGGTTCGCTTCCCGGGTCCTCCCTGTGTGGAGTTTGCATGTTCTTCCCTGTGTCTGCATGGGTTTCCTCCGGGCGCTCCGGTTTCCTCCCACAGTCCAAAGACATGCAGGTTAGGTGGATTGGCAATTCTAAATTGGCCCTAGTGTGTGCTTGGTGTGTTTGTGTGTGTCCTGTGGTGGGTTGGCACCCAGCCCAGGATTGGTTCCTGCCTTGTGTTGGCTGGGATTGGCTCCAGCAGACCCCTGTGTTCATATTCAGTGGGTTGGATAATGGATGGATGGACATTAACTGAAACTACTACAAAGGAATTATTATAACTTACATCTGTCCAGAGCTGTTTTATACATTGTGCCCAGGACAACCCCAACCTGGATTTTGTGGGCTTGATAAAAATAACACATGATATAACATTTCTTTCTCGTTTATTGTATTGTATTCTCTCAATGATCAAAATGAGTAACATCATCATAAATTGCACTATTTAAAGACAGCATTTAAAACAATGAGATTATGCAGCTGTAGAATATCTCATTAGGTTTAAATTTCATTCAGTTTTTTTTCCCAACAAAGTGTGCATTTCTTCCATTGTAAATCTTTCCATTGTAAACCTCTTCAGAATTTTAAATACTCTTCGGCATAAGAGATTATTTTTTCCAGCCCCCTATTCAAAATCCCACAATACTTGAGAAGGACATTGAGTTATAACAGGACATCACCTGTTGCCATCCCTAATCCCATGATGAATGACATCCACGGCATCCTCTAACCTGTTCTTTTAAGCAGCTGAATTTTTTTACAGTTGCTGTTTGCTGTTTTTCAATATCCATATAATCTTTTTTCTAATTTCCTTTTTAGAAAAAGACAGTCTCATTGTCATCTACTTTTGTCTGTTTGTTCTTTAGTAACACTTTCACATTTATTGAAGTGAATTTAATTCACTTTTCTTATTTTACATTTTTTAATTCATTGTTTGACCTTGCCTGACTAGTGTCATTACAGAATTCTGATCTACAAACAATAATTCCATGACTTAAAAGGTAATCTCATTTTGCAGGCAATGCTGTAACATGAAATACCATAATGTACAAAAAAGGTGAGAGCTGACCTTTTCTAATAAGTTACAATTCCATTACTCAGTGCCTCCCCATTCAGTCCTTTACAGAACACTAATACATTCACATTGTTTGTCTATGATATATATAAGTTTAGAACAAAATGAGCTGGAGGAGTCAAATATTCAACATTGTGTATTTGAATCATTAGGTACAAAACAGCAAAAAGTGTTTTTAATCCAGGATCAAAAGTTGTGGGTAAACTGGCCATCAGTGAAACCTGAGCAGTAAATTTCCCTTGAGTACATACCATCTTTCTACACCAATGCTGCTGCTCTTCTTAATTGTTAATTATCACAACAAAGGTTCACTTATGAGCGAGGTTTCAATGACCACCAATCACTATTTGTGAAAGTTATCTTCAGCTAGAAATTGGTACAGTTAAATAATTAGCAATTGAAAAAGACACAACACAGATGAAGAGTAGGGGCATCTGCCATTGATCCCTGTGTATTGTATAATAAATATGTTCTGAAAAATTTGCAAGAAAAAAATAGTATTGTCTTTCCAGACATATGTCCATGTACAAGACTGGCTTCTTTAGGTAGTGGTGGCCATTATATGGGTTGAAGCACAGAAGGAAGTCCAGAAACTTTTAGATCCTCTTGTCTACAGAAAAAATAGGAGAATCTGTGAATGACAGCGTCCTCTTACATTCAGTGCACAAGCCCTGAGACTGTCTACTTATGCATGTATGACACCATCTCAGCTGAAACTGTAGTATAAGTCAAACTATAATAAAATTGTTATAAAAATGTTCATAGTTTTAGGAATGTTAGTCAGTTTTTCATTTGTTCACTTTTTAACAAACTATATTAGATTAGATTAAATTAGTTTACATCAGATTAATCCATCCAGCCATCCATTTTCCAACCCGCTGAATCCGAACACAGGGTCACGGGGGTCTGCTGGAGCCAATCCCAGCCAACACAGGGCACAAGGCAGGAAACAATCCCGGGCAGGGTGCCAACCCACCGCAGGACACACACAAACACACCCACACACCAAGCACACACTAGGGCCAATTTAGAATCGCCAAACATCAGATTAAATAGAACTTTATTTGTTCCTAGGGGAAAATTTTGTTATTAATAATTTATTTTATTCATGGTGCATCTGTCCCATCTATTTGCCTTTTGCATTTTAGCATTTCAGGGTTTTTGTGAGAGCTAACAATAATTATATTGCTTCAAACATTATATAACACATTGTACTGCAATGCAAGCTTTTCTCATTAATTTTAATAATATGCCTTTAAAAAGTAGCATATTGAACATATGTGTGTTCACCCTGCAGTGGACTGGTGCCCTATCCATAGATTATTCCCGCCTTGGATCCTATGCTTGCTAAAGTAGACTCAGCTCTCCATCACCCTGCTCAGGAGTAAGCGGGCTTGGAAAATAGTATGGTATTGTAAGGTGTTATCATTATCTCTTTGAATTATTGATTTTGATTCTGACACAAAAGTCAATTTTTGAATTGACCTTGGGTATTGGTCTGTAAGCAGTTGTAGGTAAAATACAATAAATCCTGCAATTTAAGAGCATAGGACTATGATATATTGCTCTTGGATAAAACATATCTTAACCTCAAGTTAGGATGACAGCTTGAGGTACATGAGCAAGTTTAAAGTACCTCTTTGTTAGGCACCTGCCCAGCGTCCACATCAGAAAAGCAGACTCTATAGTAGGATCATCAATCCCTCATATTTCAGTTGTCAAATATATGACTTATTGTCAAACCAGGCATGTACAATTGTACAACAAAAATCAACTAGTACACATCAAAACTCAAAATAAAGAAATAAAAAATGTGACTATAGCAAAACATAATGTGGTTTATTTGAAAAAAAAAAGAACAATGGCAAGCAGTGATAGGGGAAAAAAGCAAAACTTTGCAAAACAGAAGTTAAAACAACTTATATGGGAGGTTGGAAAAAAAAAATTAAGAAGTGTTGCTTTCCAAGGCTCATGGAAGATACACAGGATTAGAGCAGGCACTGAAATCACATATTCCGCATGCCCAGAGCATGCCCTACATCAGTGTGTGTGCTTTGGTCAGGTGGGCTGTGTTTTACCTCTCCTGGTTTTTTGATTCAGCACTGGGGTTACAATGAGGATCCCCACTGTGTCCCAGTAACCAGCTACCAGCAAACACACCATTCCTTGCCATCTGCCATACTCCAGAAACAAGCATCCTGTGTATCTGCATATAGGAAAGGGTGGATCTGCGTGGACCCCTAGTCCGCTTGGCCACATTGTCTGTAAATAGTCCCTGATGGGTTGGTTGAATATCATCAAGGAATTTAGCAGCCAAGAGCCTTTTTTTAGCCTACATAGTAATTTTATATTTACATTGCATCGTTCACCAATTATTATTTTTATTATTTTTGTTGCTCTTATTATGTTGTCCAAATAAGCGTGTCAGTGTGTGAGCACTTTGAGTAGTGAGAAAAGCGCTCTATAAATGCAAAGTATTATTATTATTATTATTATTATTATTATTATTATTATTGTGATCTACTTAAAGCAACCTCCGTCTCCTTGTGACAGAACTGCAGGCCAAAGTCCAAATAAAGAATGATGTTAATAATAACGAGTGGGTAAATTCACTCATTATTTTACAAATGACATTAAGTACTACTTTGGTTAGGATTTTTGGAAACACTCACTAATTACCAAATGATAAGTACAAGGTAAAAAAAGTATGTAGCGTTATGAAGCTTTTTGGAATCATTTCCCAGGTTAACAAGGAGCTTCCTCCCTCCATGCTAGAAAAGCACTAAGAACAAAGGATCTCATCAACATTAGCCCAATCAGAGTCCAAGAAACAATTTCTAACAGTAATAATGAAAAAAAAAAGCCAAAAATGTGTAATGAAAAGGAAGTTTAATAAATGTAGCATAATCATTAAAAGAAGAAAAAGCAAAGGAAGAAGGAGAAGAACAAATTGTACATAAAAGAAGAATATTTCGTTAGGAAGTTATATAACTATAAATCATACTGAATACACAAACCACGCACTGAATATTATTTGAACTTCATTGCTGTCTACAGTTTTCTTTTATTGTGAGGGTCTACATGTCAGTGCATATAAGACATGTTTGACATATAAGACATTTTTTTTTTTACATTCTTTCACACACATTACTCCAGTGGCTTTACTCCCCAATAACAGTTTCAATACTGTATTTTGTAAATTATGAACATTTTCAAAAGTAGCTTGAAATTCTCTGCAAGAAAAGGCTGCCTATATGCCTTTCAAACTAAAGTATTTATATGTTGGTTGTCATCTTTCACTCCAAGTTGACTTATTTTTTGCTGCTTAATGATTTGCAGACAGTTAATCGGTTATTCTCAATGAAGGTCTACAGCTTGCTTGCTCCTCTCCTATTCCGTTTTCTGCTGGTTTGTGACTCATTTCAGAATTTCCATGTACAATTTTCTGCGACACCAATATGTTTTGTTCCCTTTATAGTTGAAGCATTCTGTTGATCCTTTATTCCTCTTGCATATGAAATCTTAAGAGCCTTAGATGTAGGCATCCATAATATAATATAATATAATATAATATAATATAATATAATATAATATAATATAATATAATATAATATAATATAATATAATACAGATATACTTTGTTATTTCCTGCCCATTTTGTTAAGACATGTCAAACACAACGTTTTCAAAAACTCCAGTTTGATGAATATATAGTTCACAAAATGATCTTTTGATTCTGTTCGCTTTATACTGCTTGTTATATGATTCACTTTTTGTCTGTGATGGTGAAGATTTTCATTTAAATCATATAGACACTTTCTTGAACTACATGTACTGTCTATTGAAATACTCTTGATGTTTCTTTCCTGTTGATTTTTAAGTAATTGTCAGTCATATTGTCTCATTTAAGTGCACTCTTAAAAATAAAGGTGCCACAGTGGCTCTTAAGGAGAACCATTTTGTTTCCCAAAACAACCATCCACATGAAGGTGGCAGAAAGATCCTCTATTTATTTAGATCTGTAATGGGTTCAATAAATAGCCACGAACATATGATTACAGATTTCTGATATTTCTAAAATACCAGCGTGATCCTGGTTTTAAAAGGACTCCCGTTGCATATGGTAACACAGCTTCAGGTTTTATTGATTTGCTTTATCCTGCTAGGTATATTAGCTTAGACATTAAATATTTTGGTTTTGTTCACATATTAGGAACCTTCTAAAACCCAATAAACCAACTTTATATGCAAAGAAACCTTCACAGATATAAATGGTTCTTTGTTAAGCTATGTCGTTACGAGGAACCACATATACCAGTGAAATGCCATTGAGGAGCCTTTATTTTTAAGAGTGTTCTTAGAGTGTGTCTGTCTCTTCTCATCATCCTTTTGATTCCTCGCATCAGGGTCTAATGATGACTGTCTTCATAATCCTTTTTATGCTTATATTGAATTGTGATGTAACTGTAAAACACTTCTTGTTGGTTTTCATCATAAAAACACAATAAAATAAAAAATATGTAACTTATTTGTTTGAATTGATTTAATACCAGTTAAGCTCCTAGACTCGGACTTTTCATTGGGTGTTGCATTTTATCGAAAAGTAAGTGTGTCTGTACCTGCCCTATGTGTCTTACTTCTGTGTTATGAACTCACTAAATATCTGCCTCTTCTTAAATAATCAGCAACCAGTTTAATTGCCCCCATAACCTGTTTTTAAGATCTTCTCACTGCAGATGCCAAAGAAGAACACCCAGTCCAATCTGTCAATTTGTGATACTGTAAGTGTCCGTTATTTTATGACATACGTAAACAGTAGCCAAACGATTTATGTAAACCTTTGTGAAAAGTGTTACATTGGCATAATACTATTACTGGAGCTAAATTCAAAACATTCCGTTATGTTCTTCCTAAAAAAAAATCACAGAATTCTGCTTTTTCAGTTCATTAGAAATACATTTTAATCATAAACAATTTATTTTTGAACGTAAATACTGCTAGGGCATATTCACATATTAACTTCTTTAATTATACATTACAAACTGTCAATTTTCTGTTAAGCAATTGTTAAAGAAACGAGCATCACGCTTAAAGCAGAAAACCCACCACGAAAATCCTAACAGTCCACAGAGTAAGTGAGTCTCCAGCAGTCTTCCACACTTTATCCTATAGTTTTGAGACTCCAAACGATCTACCAGCTAAGTATTTGGCTGGTGTGTTAAACAATCTTAACTTGAGAATTTACAACCCTAGCCGAGAATCAAAGAGCTGTTCTTAGCCTACGCTACTGGCTCTTTCACTGTGCGCCCGAAACCTCATTTATTTTGCAGTAGACGCCTTGATAGTCACCGCCACGCCATAATACAGGCGAAGATTAATTGAAAATATAATAATGCATAATTATATCATACATGATATAGAAATATTATTTTAAAAAATCTGTTGTAACTCTTGAAGGTTTCCAATCAGTACCGCAGCTCACTTTACAGTAAGCGCTGCCTGACAATTCAGGCTCGTTCAAAAGCAAATATGTAATGTATCGTTAGTGCCACCTTGTGACAAGTTTCCAGGTAATTATCATACATTTTTTTTACTGAGCTCACTCGTGTTAATATTAATAAGAGCTAGAAGAAGTTTAATAGAACACGGTCCGTAATACACATATTGTAAATTAGTCTAATAATTGTTTTGTTCGGCGCCAGCGAGAAAGAGTGTTGTATAACGACCCAGAACTGACTGTTAAAACAGCGATATAAACCACAGCATACCGCTCTGTGAAGCAAATCCAGTCGTTTACTCTTTTCGACGGTTTGCTTCACGGCTTATTAAATATCAATTGCTGACATGTAAGAGGTACGAAAGAGGACCATAACATATTTCGCCCTTTTGTCATTGGAATCAATTGCTCTCCACTCTTAAAACATTAGCACGAACTCAAGATCTCAATTTTCTCAGGTCAATTCAATCGTGTTCATTTTATTGGACTTATTTATTTCTTTGAGGGTTTTTAGTTTCTGAATGCCCTCGAACACCAAAGATTTTGCGGGATTTTAGGACAGCATCTACGCACAAAGAGATGGGCTTTCATTTAAACTGCGCCGTTTAAACAATTGCTTGTGTTTTATTGCATCGTTTGCAAATTATATACACCGCGATTTTGTTAGGAAAAAAAAAACTGTTTTTAAGTTATTTATCATTTTGCCCACTTTCCTTAGGTTTTCCATTTCATTGTTTTCTTCACAGTTCACAAGTCTGGCTTTAATTGTTTTGATTTAGAAATATGGTTTTCTTGTTCTCCTTGTATTTGTTTTGCTTAGTTATATAAAGGAGATTAAATTAGATAACTTTTTTTAATCCCATGGGGAAATTTAGATGCATACAGCCATAAAAAATGGATACAGACTCACAGGACAGATAATACAGCCAAGCAATCAATCAGTCAATTAAACAATCGAAAAATAAATAAATAAATATTGTGCAGATAATATACTCTTCATAGAAACGATATAATTTTAAAACTTTTATTATTGCCATAGGCTTACCATGTTAAATGATACGATACGTTTGGACTGACATCTGTTTGGACATGGACGGTGTGGTTATGGTTTTCCTGTTCTGCGCTGGATTGCTGCGCTGTCCAGGACGGCTTCTTGCCGATGTTGCCTGACAGTGACTGGCTCTGAAACCCTTAGTTTAACTGACCGGCTTTGAAAATGTCATCAGTGTCATTATATAATATGTGAATGGGATTGTATTTTTCTGAGGTATTAAGCAATCTTCTTCTTCAGTCTTCTTTTTCGATTGTTTTACATTTCTGCCTAACATGTCTGTGGGTTATAACCACAAGAGGGGGCTGCAATATTAAGGAAGTGTACGCGAACTCGTATTTGTAAGACTAAACAAAATAGGGATAGTTCCAACAGTTTAGCAACAATGCAATCCATATAAAAAACGTTAAATAGAAAAGTAGAAACCTCCGTCAGTGCCTAAAACGCAGTAACATTTTTTATTTCACGTTTGAGTGCATCCTTGTGCGGTGTGTTCTGGTACTTTTATGAATAAAATTTGACAGGAATTAAACATTCTTTGATCTTTATTCCCAGAAGATTCATAACAAGGGTCGTATTTCGTCTGCCTCATGTCCCAGAGCAAAATTAAACTGGAACAAAAAATTTAATTTACCCTCACACTTCAGCAGACTACTGCTTGAACACGAAAACAAAATGCTATAAATCTCTTTGCGGGGAGTATTTTTCTAGCAATTGGTGTCTTTCACCAATCAAAATATTGACAGATTTAAGTATTTCTGCAACTGAATTAAAACAGATTTTACTGTTAGCTAGTACTCCCAACACAAGCCTGTAGAGTCTCTTATTTTATTTCATTCATATACTTGTCTTTAAAGATGCGAGCATTGTTAAAGAATGATTTGGGATTTTTTAAAAAATAATTTGTTTTCCAACCGATTTTAAGAATAATCTTTATTTAGGTTACTCTATTTAGGTTACGTTTTAGGTATAGCAGTGCGCAGACACTGATTGTGTTTAGCACTGATCTGACTTAACCAGTTTCACTTTTGTATGGTAAAAGTGCTAATAGTCTAACCTCCTTTTAAAAACGTAAATAGAATTTTGAATTTGAGAGAGTTTTCATATCATTTACATTTTCTAATGTTCATTGTTAAGACTTAGCACGAAATCAGTTAAACGCTACTCTTCAAACTAAATGGTTATAACTAAACTTAATTTTCTTAATGCCAAACTTATTTTGAAAAGGCGGAAAATTTGCCTCAGGAATTACTTCCCCTGGTTACACGCAACTGGTTTATAATGACGTGTTCTTCCAAATTTTAATGGTTCGTTTGCTTATTAATGAATCCGTACCTTGTGTGACACCTTCCACAGAGAAAAACTTACCAGCCAGACTGTATGTAAACAATACACCACAGCTTTCGTAGATGCATAGTTTATAGTTATGTATACTGTTGGGTTATATCAGCAAATACCGGACTCCTTTAGGTGACACAATGAAGGAGAACTGGGACTTGAACTTGAATGCTTCATTTTTATAGTTTAAGTTATTGTTTTCTGCATCATTCGTTTCTTTGTGAACATCTGTAAAATAGCGTGATATTATTCTCATAGGCTCCTTTCAAATCCATCTACTCACTTTCTTCAAGTGGTTATCTCAAAACGTGTTATATGCCAGCTTCGTTAGCCACAAAGCGGGAATTAACATCACATTAAGTATTTGCAGGAAATCCTCAACCGCACACATCTCATACCCTCTTATGAACAGGCACTTTAAAACTACTCTTCATAGTGTGGGGGAAGACCCCAGAAGGAGACGCTGAAAAACATTGAAAAGCACATGACTTGTAAGCCAAACAAAGACTGAACCCGCGTCCCTCAGCAGTCAGTAGTGCTGCGCCTTTAAAAATCTGTCCGTTCCTTACACTCTCCTATCCAGTTCCGGGCCACGAAGACCCAAGGCCTATCCAAAAATGAAGCAAGTAATAATACAAGACATTTACTTGGAGACTAGTTGGAGAAACCACAGTGCTAATCATTGCACTACCATGCCACTTACCAAAATGTTCTAGTGGTATGTTGATAAAAAGTGATTTTAGGTAAATAAAGTCATCGATATCTTTGCATCCATATCCTTAAAGTCTTCATTATTTAACGACACGGTTTAAAGTTCTAATCCATCAACTCATCCCCTGTATCAGAATGGGGGAAAAGCATCACGATGACGAAAACTCTAAGATCGATACACTAAACGTTAAATACACATGCTGTAGTTTTTCACTTTTACACCAAAGAATCCCCACAAATAGAACGGCGTCGGTTAAAACGAGAAGTGCTCTAGCAGTGGAGAAGTAGCGTGAGGAGCTGGTTTAGCTAACGAAGGGAAACCTTGACATCTTAAGTAAACAGCTCGCATCGGCAGAGGCACAGAACAACGGGCTCTCCATGTCAGTGCCAGTGTAAAAGTCAAACTTCTGGATGCAGTGCCGCTACGGGCAGTGAGAGGAGCCCGCTGCTTTCATCCATCCCAACAGCCCTGCTTCGGCTCTTTACTGATATTGAAAGGCAGACAGAGATGGCCACCCTGTTTGTGGACTATACCTGCCAAGTCTTTTCAGATAACCATGAACTTAAAACGCAGAGCCAAACTACACCAACTGCACATTTCTTCAGTTTAACAGGCTAAACATCCCCTCACTGGTTCTCACTCCTTCATTTTTGTGCAATTAGTAAAACTTAACGTGCGCTCCAGTAGTGCGTCCTGGACAAGGTGGGTCATTGTATGAAGTCTTAATGACATATACAAACAATAGTATATGACGTGGCCATTTATACCCTGTCATATCTGTTATACAGACAGAAGACCAGAAGGAACTACTGCCACATTTATAGTTCCAAACCCTGGTTCCCCTTTTTATGAATTTATTATTTTTAATTTAGTTAAGACAATAAATTTTGAACTGAATGGAAACACGACATTATCGAATGTACGGTGTATTTATTGCTGTAACAAGATCTGCGAGTTGTCAAATATAGCGAAAATATTACCAACATAATTTGTACACAGATCGAGTGAAACCTTTGTGGTGTTCATTTGTGCATCCAAACCGGCCTGATGAAATCCTTGTCTCCTCTGTCCTGGTAAGTCAATTGCAGGGTTTCCATCCTCTGTCTCCACATCATATTCTACTTCATGGGAAGGCGTGTGTCAGCTTACACTGCAATGTTTTGCAACACACGCCCAACACTAACAAATTATCACCTATGTAGATATCCCAAACGGATGATCCAATTTCATGGAGTTCACTTCACAACACTGAACGTCCTTCGATGTGTGCTGTTTTAAAGTCCCTTCGGCCATGGTTTGGGCTTCTGCACTGGAGTCAGAAGTATAGCAATTGTAAGCGTGACTTAATTTTCTTAACGTCTATAAAGCATCTCACCCGCACTCAAGCCACAGTCGGAGGCTGGCAGGCAACTTCTCAAATTGATAAGCGGCTCAGGCCGCAGCCCCCGCAACTAAAGCGCCTTTTAAAGGTTCGACAGTGAGGTTTAACGCAGTGCTGTCATGAAGGGGGATTCGGCGAATGTCTTGTAGCGTAATGAGCGACCTCTGGCTTTTATGGTCAGAACTGCAAACACCATTCAATTAAAGAAGGTCTTTATGGATAACGATTAAGTTCGGTTAGTGGCTAATTTACTAACAATTCTACATGCTGCTTTAGTTAAGAATGGATATGGGAATAGTTGTCAATAAACGAACAGTGTACAGCATGAAGTGTACTGCGTACTGTGTTTCAACACTTTGGAGGAAATTCCATGTGTAACTAGTATGTGCATAATTAAAGTACAGTACACACGGGTATCAGGAATTTATGTCAGTTGACACGTCTTCTTCAAAAAAGTGTTTGCTTTATTTTACTTAGCTAATAGTTATTTTGCATGCATGCGTGCGGCATAAATACTTAAAGTCATTTTAGGATATTTATGTCTCAGCTGAGATCTTGTGGGGTCTGTGAAATTTAGTAAGATGTTGGCAATGTGTTACATAGCAGAAAGCTTCCCTCATTTTTTGTAGCTCAGTGTAATGCAGCCAATTATAGCAACAACATAACTAAGTGTCTCCCCCAGGCACTGCTGCCAAAATACAAGTTTTGGTAAAAGGAAATCGTTTTGTACGAACCCGTTAATTCACTGCATAAAAGCAAGAATCGTCATACTAAAGAATTACAATGCATTATATAAAACAGTAATTTTAAGCATTAACGAGAAACATTAAGACAACAGTGCAACATATTACTTTCTGTGTATCATTATTCCTTGGTTTTAAATGATTACAAATTACATGATCTAAACTGTGGATTTTAATAAATGCTGCATTATAACTCTTCAGTTTGTAATCTTACAGATTAAAGTGTATTTCAGGTGTGCAGTCTTTCAAAAGAAAAAAGTCTTTGAAAACAATAAGAAACTCTGACACCACTTTTATACATTTTCACGTTACATAGTGGTTAACTTTATACGATCCCAATTAATCAAGAACATTTTATTATTTTTAATTGTATTGTATTATGGTCATTGAAAATACGAATCATTTCTGTCTCATAATAGTGATATTCAGCGCTTGCCGGTTCATCCGAGACATGCAAAAGTATAGCCAATAATTTAATAAAAAAAGGAGTTATGGATATAAAAATTAATAAGTTAATTTATAGAGAAAAACCAAGCAAAATGACACCTTTTATTGGCTAACTAAAAAGATTACAATATGCAAGCTTTAGAGGCAATTCAGGCCCCTTCTTCAGGCAAGATTGGCTTTTCTCTCCATTCATAATGGCTAACACGGTACAACACCCCAGTACTAAGTTAATTTAGTAAATTTAGTAATTTTTTTCAGAGTATATCTGACCCAGTGTTGTAATAAATACACATTAACTCGTACTGTGATAATCTCAGTTTGCCTTTAACGACATAGGAATGCAGAAAAAGCATATTAAAAACATTTTTTATTTAGGCAGTATAGTTAAAACTAATACAGATACATTTAATTATACATATTTAATGGAATTGTGAAAAAATAACAATCTTTTCCATTCTTACTTCTTTCCTTTCACATTAATTGTGTTATTCAAATGTGTTTAGTGCTGCTGTCAGCAAAACTGAATGAATACTTCTTGAGTTGTTGACCTCAGAATTATACGCCATTTCAAAAGTATGGATTATGACAGGTTTCAATGAATAGTCAGAAGTGTTTTGTATTCCTGGTATTAACTGATGCAAAACAATTGCAGTAATGCAGAGCATTGTAAAGCACTTTTCTGGATACCATAAGGACCTGTTAGCATAGAATCAGCAAGAACTATTCTGGGAGGACCCGATCGGATTGTTACACAGGAGTGAGGAGACACCAGCAACGTCAGGCGACTTCTAACACATCACAGCATGAGGACATGCGATAAACACAAAAAGAATCCTCTTTAGAGTCTTCAATCAGGTAGATTATAATCTGCGTTTTAAAAGAATGAAAATGTTTTTTTCCATCAAGATTACTAAATTAACTTAAATTTTTTATTTGGAAAGCTTAGATACGCTAAGTTAAGGAATAAGTATTTAAGAAGAGCGTAATTACGTTTAAAAAAGAAAGTCGGCGACTGTACTTCCGCACTAAATAAATAATATTTAAAGAAAGCTTACTTTGTGAGAACTCTGATCGGGAAAAATAAAGTTTATACTTACTTGAAGAAGGGGCCTGAGTTGCCTCGAAAGCTTGCATATTGTAATCTTTTTTGTTAGCCAATAAAAGGTGTCATTTTGCTTGACTCCTCGCTACAATTCCTAAATAATTTACAGTTCTATAATTATTTTCAGTACAGTTTTTTCAATTCTAAAATATTGTTGAAGTGGTTGATTGGTGGTCCGGCTTTTTGAAATTTACTCAAGGCAATGAAGTAACGTTCATTAGAAGTCTATTTACAAATTTTAAAAGGTTTATATTTTCAAAAATTCTTTTATTTACTTCTTCACTCACATCATTTTTAAAGGTACATTGCATAAACAAAGTCTAACACAATTTCAATGTTACAAAATTCCGTCAGTTTGTGTAACAACAGGGGTTGCGGCATACCTTACCCTCGAATGCCTTTCCGAAGTGTGAACAATGTAATGTGGACCCTTTAATAGGCTCGAATCTGAGCTTTTTTTAAAAAAAAAATAATTGAAAAGTCTCAAAACTTTATTTAGCCACATCACAAAAAATTCTGTATATATCTTTTTGCATTACATATCGTACAGCACAATGCGGCAGAAATGCTCCAGAAGACACCTGTGAGTACTAAAGAGTCTCCTCGGCAAGATAAGCTATTGGAAAAAGAATGAAAGGACTACAATTTTAACGAAAATGCTGGTCATAAATGTGGGGAAACCCACAAAAAACGGTCAAGCTACTATATGCGTAGATAGCATTAAAATACAGTGTTTACTAATGACAAATACAATGGATCAAGTCCTTAACGTGGGATCATCTTCTTCATTCATTAGTGTGTTTTGTCAAAAATGAGTACGTATCAATTATTTAAATGGTTCAGTATTTGATATTTTACTCTTTTGATTATTGCAAGCCTAATTAATGAGTAAATCCAACCATTATTTTTTTTTCTCGGAAACTATCCATATATATATATATATGTGTGTGTGTGTGTGTGTGTGTGTGTGTGTGTGTGTGTGTGTGTGTGTGTGTGTGTCAGGAACTATAGTATAAATACCATACCATAAAATCCAGCCTTATGGGATTCCGGCTCATACCTTCGTGTTCAAACCCAGAAATCCATGATATTCATTTCATTCTTAAAGGTCCTCTCGGTCGTATTGGCGTGTCTCAAGCCGCACCTTGCTGGCCATGTTGAGTTGACATTTGTGATTTTGCTACATATACCTTCAGTGAGATTGTTGAAGATGTAGATTTTTATACTGACTGTCTTGCAGCGTTTAAAACAAATTTTGCAAATTAATGCTATTAGAAAATATTCCTACATATTGCGCCAACGTCTTGTTTCCAGATGCGAAGATTCGAATGAATAAAGAAAGACAGATATTTACAGCATTTAAACCAATTTATTTCAAATTTCTGCAATATTTTGCCCAGTGATAACGTGATTTCATGTGCTAAGAACTCAAGGTCCGTCATTTGTGTTTTATTTGCTAGGTTAGCAATCCACTTGTTTTGCTCATTCTTTCCGAGCCACACTGTAGAGATCTTTTGTTCGTTGTCGTTCAGGGACCCGGTTTGGAGACAGGCTGCACTGAAGGCCGAGCGTAGATAGCAATCTCAGCCATTCCACAGTACGCTAGGAGCTAAGGGTCCCTCCTGAGGCATCGCCACCCTGTCGCCTGGTTTATTTACCCACATCTTTGGCTTCGGTCACTTATCCTGACACCAAATCTGTCACACCGGCAGTGCAGTAGCCAGTGGAAGCATACACCTTTGCAATTACTCGGAGACAATGTTTCTACTTTTGTTTACTTTGAAATTAATCTCAATTAATTGCGCTAATGCACCGCAGGATTATCCACTTGTCAGAACAATCCTTTCACCCTTAACTGATCTGAAGGGAAAAAAATTGCATGTTGTTTTACATATAAAAGAAAGTCGTTTTAAGCAATTATAAAGTGAAAATACAAAATTTAAATGAATGGGTGCGGAGAAATGTGATTTTTTGCTGATAGCACGCGAGAAAGTAAGATATTTAAAGCTCTTTACTACACAAAATACATACAATACCTGGCTACACAATTAAACTACTTTATTATTAAGAATCTGGACAAAAGCTACAGTTAACAAACGCTTACAATGTCCATTTTATACCAAATCTAAATCCGTTTTTTTTTTTGTTAGAAAAAATTAATTGGGTAAAAGCAGCAATTAAGTCTTTAGTTCTGTTAAATGAGCGCATTCTCTACGTGATCGTAAATATCGATGACATTTTTATATTGCCAATCGTGTTTGTCCCACTTAATCAAATTTAGGGGTGTCGTTTAATTAAGAGGAGCAGGTACCTTTGTTATTCGGTATATATATAAAAAATATTTTGACTGTAAAAGTATACGGGTCCCGTTTAGGGAAATTATGATAGCATAAAAGTTTCTCTTTCATGTTTTATGATTATGCGAAAGTACTTCTGAGGTAGGGAAAGTAAAGAAAGTAATGATGAATATTATGAAATATACGGTTCACGGTATGAAGAAATTACATGGCAAAGTAATATTGGTAAAATACAAGTCACTACTTTTAATTGGTAAAGAGATTAACAGAACGAAGAATAAAACTCCGCGATACAAGAAATGTTACTTTCGGGTTGACTCCTGGCTGAGCACTTTAACATACGGGAAAAAATAACATAGATATATTTGAGATAATTTACTAAAAAAAATAATCAGCTATATGTAGTCAGCGGGGCTGGACACTTTACTACCTTTTAGTTACAGAAGACTTGTAAGGTGCTGTACAACTATCAGCGTGTCAGAAACGCTGCTCTAACGTATTTATATTTACGATTCACCTGTTTCGTGTGATATGCTTAGTATAGCATACAGTACATGAAATCTTGGAAGTTCTCATGATGAAATGAAGAAATGGACTAACGGTAGATAATTGTACGTTTACTAGTAATGTGAATGCTTATGAGGGAGAGAGAAACAGAAAAGAGATGAAGATCTGGAGTGGGAGGCAGATTACACATTAAGGTCTTGTCCGACAGTCTTGAGTTTCCTATTGTCTTTATATTAAATTATGTTTTCTGCTGTCCAGTCTTTACAATTGACAAGTGTCCATAAAACAGAATCTGAAGTAAAACCAGAATTTTGTTCGAGTATTAAAATAATTTGGACGAAAATGCACAGGAAAGAAAGCCTCTGTATTTCTCAAACATCTCCTGATTTGTTCTTACATTAAAATCCAGTGCAGATTGAACCCTGGCAGAAACTAATTAGGCCTGTGGAAAACTTTTACAACTTTCTTTTTTCCTTTTTTGTCAGAGCTATTTTTGAAACATGGCCACCCAAGTATGTTTTTGTCCCTGAATTCTTTCATACACTATTACAAAGAAATCCAGCTATGAAGAAACTCCTTGCAGCTCAAAAACACCACAAAGGGGACAGACGAGTGTTCAGGTCTGATTCAAGATCTGGGTTTATGATTTCTGCAATCGATAATGGTCAAGACTCGTTCTCACAAATGTTGCCATTGAAATAGAAACCCACATTTGAAGAATCGAAAGCAATTTTAATAAAGTATACTGTAAAATGGGATCATTTAAAACTAGTTTAGCATGACACTACGCGCAGCAATTATGATATACTCATATCTAAAAAGAGGATTTATAAAATACATATGCACTATGGCACCATAGTGAGGCCGTTTTTAGAACGCGAAGTATGTTGATTCTAAAACATTAATAGTTAGGTCTAGGATTCGAATTTAACAGGTAAAACCATCGCCGTCTTAATATTATTCAAGCATACAAAATATTATTTTCGAATGAAATCATATATCTTTTATCGGGCTTTCTTCTCCCTGTTGCCAATTGTGAAAAAAAAACGCATTTATGCCGTTGTACTCTTTACTGTCTCGAATTTAGTTTGCGTAAAGTGTTTAAAATATTTTAGTTTGGTAACGCTGCTGTTTAACAACTTAATAAACGCCCTGTTGGAAACGTGCGATTGCCGTTATCATGTGAAAGTACTTTGCGCATAGCGTAAATGCATTATGTTAATATAAAAGTGGCCTTCACGGTGTCTACAAGGCTTTTAGCTATTAGAAAAACATGACTTTTGCTGACACTTTCGTGTTTAATGTGTGAACTAACATTCAAAGTTAAGGTAAATGCAATTATAAAGATACAGTAAATATTATTAGCGGATAAATTTTAGCGGACATTAATACGAGGTTGAAACATCTTAACCGAAAGCAAATTTTTGTATGGAGTGATTAAACAACGGCCCTGGTTATATACAGTTCCTATTCATTCTTTATTTCTATACCCTTCTTGCTTTTCTTTACCCTGTCTGTCAGAATTCCCCCAGTCCCGACCAATCTCTGATTTTGCAAAAGGGAAATGGCTAAACATGTAGCAATAATGACCCTTCATTCAGACAGACAGCCTCCTGCTGTAACCTCCAGCTTGCCTGAGCTGGAAGGGCCCTGCTGGAGAGCTCTCCCCCTAATCAGAGCTCCTTTCTATGCTCACAGAAAGGAAGGAACAAAACTGAACACATTTTTATCCATCCTCCTATTAACCAGCCTTCTAAATAATGCCCCCGCCTCTGCATCAATGAGACATATTTAAGGACGTCAATCTAGTAGCTCTTGGGTCTTTTTGTTTCTCCTGAGGACCTAGCCTTCCTGCCACACACCTTTTGTTCATGAATCCAATAAAGGCCATTATTCCTAGCTTCCAACCCAACTCGAACTGCTTCTTTCAGTGTATTTTAGATGCCTAATCGCACCCGCAAAGCTCCAAAGCCTAGAATAACTTTCCCCTTTCACACCACTTGGCACTTTGACAATTAATTCGAGTGTGGCTGGGTTGCCCTTTCTAACCGGCTCTGGTAAGACATTTTGCTAAATGACAAGAGGCTAACAAAAAGAAAAGCGTTGTGAGCAACGTCTAAATAGCTCTTGATTAAAAAGGGAATTAAGGTCTACTAGCAACGAGGACGGATCTTCTACATTTAACGCTTCCTGTTTTGAAAAGTAGCGGGGAATATCCACGCGTACGTTTACTGTGCATTTCTGGTCAGGAGAAATAAATGCATAGAAGCCTGTTTAGCCTTTTTCGTCAACCATCTGATAGTCTTCAGTAAGGTTGTGCGATTAGCAATTGTTTAAACTAAATAATATCTGTTTTTAATAATCACATTTGAACACAATACTTGCTATGGGAACACAAAGGGCGGCTGCGATTAGTCGTGCGATTAACCCAACAATAACAACGAAATCTTCGAACATTTGATTGTAGGCTTCCTTTGAGAACACCAAAAACTCGAGCGTTGCTTTTCAAATTTATTGTTCTTATTCTTTTTTTCTTTCTCTTTTTAGATCTTCTGTTTTTGTGTTTAATGTTATACTATTTGTGAATACGTTTTCCTGCACGTAAGCTAAATACATTATCGCATCCAGTATAACAAAGAAATCTTTATGTGTCTTTTTCACTTCAGTGTTTGGACATGCAGGCCCCCACATGTCTGAAAGTAAAATACATAAAGTCCCGTAAGCATTACAACAGGCATTAAGTTATTTAATACTTATTTATTTAAAGAATTTGTTGAAGAAGTCAGCTGTATTTTTGTGGATATGAAATGTATGAAACAAACAATGCTAGCATCTTTTCAAAGGGCATCACATGCATCACATAATATCCTCACATATTTTCTTTTTCCATTAAAAGTTTATGAAATGGCACTTAGTGGCATATTTTGAGGTATGTGTCATGCTAAAAATGCTCGCAGGCGAAAATGGCGACGGTGTCCCTTCCAGAATTCTTTCTTTCTTTCTTTCTTTCTTTCTTTCTTTCTTTCTTTCTTTCTTTCTTTCTTTCTTTCTTTCTTTCCTTCTTTCTTTCTTTCGGGGATACATAGAACACCATAATACAGCCCATGACAATGTATTCGGCATCATGTAAGTGGAAATGGAATTTATAAAAAGTTAAATACGGGATTATTTTCGGTTCATACATGTTATGTTTATGTTCCATGAAAAATTATACAGGAATATGAAAAGAGAATTTGATTAATAGATATTGCAATTTGAAGTATAACGTAAAAAAATGCAGTGAACATTGCTTTGCGTAACTTTTACCTTTGATCTTAAGGAAAATAATACATTCTAGAAAAAAAGAAAAAAAAAGAAAAGGCCAGTTGGCAGTTTATAATAAATGAGATAACACTTATAACCTTTAAAACATAAATATTCAACTAAGATTTAGTTTAATAATAAGTCCCGAAACTTCGCCATAAATTGTCCTTGTTATAGTTCATTGGTTGTAAATGAATATACAATACACACAGTACAAATAAAAAAATAATATCTAGAAAATTGTAACCAATTATGTCTTTAAGGCAAGGTGCACGTTTAATAAGCTGCTACCACGCTCGTATTCCTTGTAGTGTTCCTTGGCAAGATGAAACTGTTGTCGCCTGATGCGTTTGTGGTTGCGAACCATTGCTTAAAGTCCCGATGCTACTGAAATTCATGTTCATGAAGGCATTATTCTGTGGAATTGAGGGGATACTGGAATAATTGCAGCTATAGTTTGAGTTATAGGTGGGGTTGCTGTAAGTACTGTAGTTTGGGTAGCTATTATAGCCATAAGGGCTTGTTCCCACAGTGTATGGAGTGCTGTAGTTCTGAGACCCTCCCAAGCAGGGTTTACCATCCCGGACTAAAACTGGCACTGCCACACGTCTGGGTGGTGGGGGATGGTGATGTCCGGCCATTTCAAGAGACTTGTCCTGCCGTTGTCTTTTACATTTGTAACGTCGATTTTGGAACCATATCTTCACCTGTGTGGAGGTGAGCTTCAGAGTGCTAGCCAGATGTTCCCTTTCGGGTGCAGACAAGTATCTCTGCTGTTTAAACCGCCGTTCCAGTTCAAACACTTGAGCCTGAGAGAAAAGCACTCGAGGTTTCCGTCTAGTTCTCTGCTTGGGCCTTTCAGGGTCTTCCTGTCTGTTGTCATCGCAGTCCTGGGACCTCTTAACACCACAGCTTTCTGTTAAACAAAATAAATAAATAATAAAAACATCAAGACGATTCTGATGGATAAAATGAGTAGAAGTATTATTCTTACATAGTAAAATCTGATTATTAAAAACACTTTTATTTATGCCTTCCAATCAAAGGAAATGTTACGTAAATGGTTAGGCCCATATATAAAGATCGTCAGTAGAAATTGTCTTTGTTTGATCAACCACCAAAATGTCCAGACCCTTTTTAATTCTTTAAAAAAATGCCCTACTTTAAATTGGAGAGTTTCAAAATGTGGTAAGGTTTAAAAACATATACATAGCTTTATTTGTTATCAAAGATTTAAAACAATCTACATGCACAATTAAATTACAGATCAACTGCCTGACGTTAAGGCTAATGCAAACTGTAGAAAATAAACATACCGTGGAATTTTACCTCAAGATTGTTCAAAGTATATAGGTATAATTTTTCAGAAAATATTTTAAAATTTATAAAGCTACAGTTATGATCCTTTTAACACGCTGAAGTAGTTCGGATACATCAGGAAACAAAACACGATGTAATTTCGAAATACAAGAGGCAAGTGCTCTTACTGCTCTCTGAAAAAGCCTTATGAAGGGTTATCCTAAATTTAAAAATCTTTCCATTCATCCATACATCCGTTTTCTGCATCCTGTAACTCGTCTCAGTTTCGGGAGTTATTATGCAATGTAAAATGACATTTAATATTTTAAGTATAAACTTACACCATGATTTTCTAATCGTTAAATATTTTTAAAACTTAGTGTCTTCATTGTGGTGGAGTTGCTGTTTTTATTTTTACATTACCACTGCAGCTCAAGTATTCCAATGGGCCAACTAAGCACTTAATTAAGTTTATTAGTTATGCATGGCGATTTTAAATTCATTAAATGCTAAAAAATAAATTCCAGAACGCCAGGTGATATTGTCCTACAAAATAACACACACCCATCGCGAAGATCTTTTGCTAAAACGACACAAACAATTGTCACCTGGTCGGTCTTTAATAGAAGCTCTGTTTTCTCTTTAAAATAAGAAAGCGACTGAGGTAGAATAACGTTTACGTTTCATGTAGTTCAGGGTTAATTTTAAAATACGAAGGAAGTAATCATATGAAAAAATATGATTGACCTCTTTTTTAAATATACGGATTAAACTAATGATATAACTTACTAGTGTCTTGATCTTCAAGATGATCCGCTTCCAGCTTGGAGTCGTTCGAGTTTCCAATAGCATGAACATAAATGTCGGAAGAGATACTAACATCCCCATGGCTGTCCGGGACAGTCAAAGAGTTTAGATACGACATTTTTTCCTCTCCGTCCGAAAACCCAGGGCTCGCTCTAGTCGCGAGCATGCAGGATGATGTCTGGAAATGCTGCGACTGTTGTAAATCCTGCTGCAGCTGGACATGTGTGTGCTGATGATGCAGGGCTTGGTGCTGTTGACTCTGCTGTTCCAGGTTAAGAATATCTTTTACTGAGAAAGGAGTCGAAGTAACTGGACTAGGAAGCATTATTAGACTCTAATTCACATTAAAATTATAACTCCACGGGTTGAAAGCAACACAAACAATGCCGATATTAGGTGTAAATACCAAGACGAATTCTCGGGCTCACATTTGCGCAAGAAGAGCCAGGCTGACACCCACCAAACAATAAACATTCGAATGCTGCCTAGGTAGGTTCCATGCATGCAGAAAAGAGCTCTTGAGCTCCTTGTTTGAGCTAATGCCTTCGGGTAGTGTCTGTTTTTTGAAACTCAGAATCTTTGCGAGCTAGAGCGCCTCTCAAGGACAATGACGTTTACGAAGTGGGCGGCGCTGTTATGCCGGTTTGGCGCTCCAGTCTGATGTGACTGGAGGTAGTGGTGGAGAGTCCCGCCTCCTCTCGGCTGCTCTACCGGATGTACTCATGAAACTCTTGGAATGTTGGTAGAGGAGGGTTGAGATTTGTAAGTCTGTTTGTCAAACTTGATTCCTGTGCAATATTAGAAGCGCAAGTGTAATGTGTATAGATAAGCTTTGATAACTTCTTTTTAAAGTTTTATTATCAATAAACTTCAGATACAGTTGCCTTTGCTAATCTAGGTATACTTTTTTATGTCGTCGTTATTAGTTAGTATGCCTGGACAAAAACCTTAGTTTAGATTTAGTTGTTATAAGCTTCAAAATGTAATAACCTGCATATACAAATGTGTCTTAAGACAATGTTTAGTTTTGTATCCATCATAATAGCATATTGAGTAAATCTACTTTTTCTCTGTTAAATATAACATAATCAGACGAAAGATTTAAAAGATACGCGAGAACTAACTGTATCATGTGCAAGCTTTAGTTAGCTATTGGTAAACATGAATAGTTGTATGTTTTTCTAAGTATAAGTAACCTTTTATCTAACGGCATACATTCTGTCGCTAGTAATTTGCTATTTGGCAATTGTTCTTTATAACCGGTGTATAAGCTATTAACAGTTTCCGCGAACATATTCGATTACACCTTGTACCAGCAATATAATTTAAACATAAAGGTTAGGAATAAAGTTAGAAATGAAGGTCAACAGGGCAGTGAGGTACTGCGCGTCTTTCTTTCCTTCTTTCGTCTGCGAGTTGCAGTTGGGATATCAATGTCGCTTTCTTTCAACTATTTATTCATCCATTTATCCACTCATATGTAATAACCAGTAATAAACCTTTCTTGTCATGCGTTGTTTTTTTAACCATACTGTAAAGTCTTCTTCAAGAATAATAAATTCTGTTATGCAGCTTATACTTCATGGATAAGGCTCACACAGGAAGAAAGTGCCGGATCTAACTGTAATTTATATTAATTTAAACGTAATTTACATGGCTAAGTACGTTAAATATAATATGTTGTATGATATTAAATATATGTTTATATCCCTATCATATATGTCTTGTTTTTGCCTATTCTACGTTTATCGAAAACGGCCTATATGCGCTTCACTTATGTAGGCCTAATGCTCCTGTCAGACAAAATTCATATTGTTGGCTAGAGTTATGTACGAGCATATACCTTCATAACAATTAGCTTGTAAAGAGTTGTTTAGATGTTCAGTTTTATGCGTGACAACAGTGGTATAACTCTGCTAGAGCACTGTGAGACAAACCGCTCTGAAGAAATAAACCAGACATTCTCATAAAACTCAGCTAAGGATCTGAAACAGATTGTTCGGCCGTATAACACGACACAAAGTGCTCATCATGTCCAAGTGTGCTAAAGATCGGCTTCTAAAATGATTTTCGGCCAGTAGTGGTCGGTTTCTTTAATGTGTGGTTATCAATGCTATATTAATAAACCTTATCAGCTTATAGTCAATTAAAATTCCAGAATGAAATGTGATTGTCGATTTTTAGCAGATACAACCTGTCCGTATCAAATCTTCTTTTCGGTTCCGGACTCTTAGTGATTTTCGCCTCCCTTTTTGATAATCCTGTATGTTGCCATTATATACGCTTGGCAAAATCAATTTCCCATAATCAGATTTTTGACATTTTATAACTATTATTAAATAAACCAGTTACCTAACATACATACATACATACATACATACATACATACATACATACATACATACATACATACATACATACATGGCGAATGTTTCCCATACTAACATGAACGTATACCGAGATAGCAGTCTTGCGAGATCGCATTCCGTCTAATTTTAGCTCGGTGTTTCCTGAAAGCTTCTCGGTACTGATTGCTGTGCAGACAGACGCTCCGCTATCTGTCAGCCAGGTTTAATACGGTCTGAGTTTTTAGTAATATATAAGACAGTAACCTAAATATTCTGAATTATCTTTCTGTATAGTGTTCTGTCAAAAACATGAATTCGCTAACGTCGAGATAATGATAATTTAAAAAAAGATAATTGACATTAACTTTAATGGAACGTTATTTTTATTAGAGCTTCATATTTTATTTTAGCTAACATTTATTTTACTTAACAATTTTTTCGGTTTAATCGTCTTAACGTTATTTTCATCTGTTCAAAATACTGTAGAATTACTTATGGGGATCCATGAAGGATTTTTAATAAAGCATTTGGAAGCAACTGGATGGCAAGACGGTCACAGACTAGGTATTATTAAAAACACACATAAGATAATCGTGACTTAATCGCGACTTCCTCATCAACTATGGACAGTAACACATTAACGGGACAGAATTTTAGCCGTCAGTTAATCATTTTCGTCTAAGGAAGGGTACGCGTAGCTTGTTTCACGTTATTTAGATATACATAAAGCGAATCAGTTATACACTTAGGCGGCTGTTTTGAGATATACTCTAAATCAAACAGCCTCCTAAGTGCACACCTTATTCGTATGAAAAGGTAAGTGATAAGATATAGAATGTATCGCAAAACAAAAACAGAATTAAAACTAATTCCAAAAGTTTTCCACATTTTGTCTATATGTTTATTGATGTGTAACTGCTGATTCTTCCGCAATAGTGTTTTTCTTAAATATTACATTATCTGATGCTGATCGTAAACTGCCAATATTGAATCCACAAATGTGCCCTAAGCTTCGCCTTGAAGCTTTTAGATGTTTGAATAAAGGGATGTGCTGACTGGCGCAATAGCATCATATGTCAAAATGTCCCAGACTACCTGATGTGGCTAAAATAGTAAGACGCTTAGTAAAGTATTTCGCTGTTTTCTGTTGCCATTTAATAGTAATAATACACAATATGTAATTAATAAAGTTCAGCATGCGTTTTGCTTAACTAGTCAGAATTATTTTATTTTAAAAATTATGAAACGCATTCAATAAATGTAATATTTAGAGATTAGCGCCTCTCCGGTGATGTATTTACCTTCTTAATTACTGTTACATTTACTTAAACGAATAGCAACTTTTAAAGTGTTTACTTAAAGACTCCGTGATGTGTTTTCGAGCTTAATAATACAATCTAGTCAAATTTTTACTCGAAGTTATTTTTCGACGTATGATCTAATTTGTTAATTACACTTAATCCTGCTATGTTCTATATTTAAGCAAATGGAAGGTGTAATTTTTCCAGGTCATGTAATCTACAATAAGAAAACCCTTTCAATGCCGAAACCTGACTCTTATCCGCTTCTATCTGCGACATTTCGTTTTTATTTCCGTTACTTGTATGAATAGTCCTTTAAAGTGCATCAGTGGTGTTCATTTGCTTGTACAGAAATGTGAAACAATGAGCTATAATGTTTAGCGCTACATAAAGATCTAAATAAACGCTTTTAAAATAAGTCGATATTAAAAGAGGAGTAAATTAACGCTATAACCGTATAGGGCTAGTATCAATGGTTTATATATATTTACGAAAAAACTGAAAAATCAGATTATGATTTGGAATGGTTTATTATTTAATAGATTGCAATCAAAACCAAATATTAGTCAATATTTGATTTTTGACAGACTGGGAAGGATGTGCCTTTGTGTTTAGAATGATGTCTTCTGGCTTTATAGCAGCACTGTGTCCCTATTTTTCTAAACTTGATTACGGATAAAAATTTACAGTATTCTTGTAGAAAGTTAAGCTACTGTGTACAAACGTGCAGTCTCAAAACCTCTTAATCGTTCGTAGTTGATGCACAGGAAGTGAATTTTTTATAACTTGCACTGCTGAATAATAACGACTTTGTAAAAACAATGGATAACATCAACGCATCTTATAATAGGTACACAGATGTTTGTTAAGTAGCATGAAAAAGTGGAACATAAGGGCTGTTCTTCTGATTTAATCATAAAATCCGATTTTAAACACGTGTTCACCGTTAAATTTCTGCAGGTACTCATCTAACACACGTGATCAGTTTAGATTCATCTTGCAAATTCACGCCACAGTAACACGTGATACCAAGCTAAGAATGCGGCAGTATAAATACATTATGTAAACATTTAAAGTTTGTACTATCAATGACATGAGAAGCGTCAAATGAAACGTTTACGTTAGCACCCTGCAATTTTAATATGGAGTAACTGCTTAGATACAGAAGCCTAAATGTAAGAGCGCAGGTTAACATTATGTCATAATATTGCTGAACTGTGCGTCTGTATTGAACAAGCGGTTTTTAGACATTGGACAAATGAATGAATGATGCGATGTATTTCCAATTCATAGCGTATACATATACGAATGAGATAAACCTCGTCATTGTTTCCATTTACATTTTTTATATTTCCTATTTCAGGGCAGAAAAAAACAACCATATGCAACTCCGCCACCAAAAGCACCACCACCCACCCACACTCATACACATACACACCAACACACGCACACCGCCTTACCTCCTGGGATTTTTTTTTTCTAGTATGCCGACTTTACCTGCCAACTCATGGACCGGGTAACAATAGGAAATGCTACACCTCTCTTATTTCTGTCATTTCTGGGCTGAAACAGGCGCCAGTGGCAAATGCTTGGGTGCTGCCGAGACCGAGAAAAAAAGGGAGTGAGGGAGACAAGATAATCATCATCCGTTTGCCATCAACAGAAAACTGTTTAGATTAGAGCTACTGTCTTCCTCTGCCGAGTCCAGCGTTGCATCTTCAAATGGCTAATTTGAGAGAGTGAAAGGGGGGCAGTGTGCGGTCGCAGTGAAACATAAACAGCGACTTTACCTTTTTGTGCCTGTAACAATGTATCCTCGTTTACTTTTGTTTGTTTGTTTTGAACACCAAGGATTTATTGGAATTCGCAGCAAGAAGAATGTAGTGAAGGTAGGAAGTTTTCTTACACACTGATACACTTTTAGCCACTTAAAGGGTGAAATGTACTGTATAAAATGCGTTTTTGCTTATTAAGTGGATGGAGGGGACATTAAATCACATCAAATTATTATTATTATTATTATTATTATTATTATTATTATTATTATTATTATTATTATTATTATAGTGACCTTTTTCATAAGGTAACAGTGACATTTATTTACCCCATAGAGTCGATCTTGCATCATTTATTTGATGTCAAACTAATGAAGCTAGGTAAAAAAATAAAAATTCTGTCATAGTAATTAATAAGAAATGACGCCACAGTCAAGAGCTCAGGTCTCTACAATTTTGATTTTTTAAGATTACTACACACGATCAATCATGCAGTCACTGTAGTGTCAGAATGTGTATTTGCTTTTAATTCGCTAATAACAAATAGAATATAGTACAGTACGTTCATTAAGCTCGTGAATTATTTATTGAATCTCAAAGGCTGATTGTGGACTATTAACTGTAGTCTTGAGAGTATAATGTGATTTGGACGTCAGTGGGCCTTACGATAGACTGATAAGTCGCCCAGACTTGATTCCTGCCTTACGTTACGTGCTGTCAGGATTGACTTCGGTGCCAGTGTTAATGTATTAAATGAATACATCAATCGGTATCAAGATTGACCTAAACAGAACACATACATCATTGTCTTTATATTGTACGTATTAATGGATTTATTTATCCTTGGCTTTGTGTGTCAGGTTTTAACGATGCTTCCGTATTTTTCTGGGAATCGAAATTATCTTCTCATTTTCGTTCCAATTAATTCTGCCTACCCTCATGGGGCTCATGCGAATTTTCTCTGACATCTTTCGTGGGTAGCTGAGTGGATGACCAGAGAAATAAAGTTTGCGAAAAAAAAAAGGATGATCTAAGAAGGGAGGTAGCCTACGGTTTAGAACTGTTTTTCTTTGTTTTTTGGGTTTGTGTTGCTGAATTTTAAACAGTTCCTCCTTATCACAAACACAAGCAAGTAATGCTGGGTTTTCTAAAAATAGGTATCGATAATGTGGGGTTATGCAATGGTATGACTATGCTTCTGAATTTAGTGGCTTTCAAAATATTTATAAATAACGAAAAACAAATCTCTAGTTTCTCCCACATGCGAAATTCGTTCATTTTAGGTAAACTAACGACTGTAAATTGTTCCCCTGGAGTGACCTGAGTGTGCTCTGTGACGGACTGATATTCTTTTCTCGAATGGTTCTTGTCTTTTTTCCAAAGCTACTGGGAATGAGTTTTGACTCTCCTTAATTCTTTAATGGACATGACATGTTATTGTAATGGATGGAAGGATTAATTTGCTAAAATTTGGTCAGAATTGCACATAAAAACTAACAAATTTACTCATACTTTTTAAGTACCCTTACAAATAAGAAAAAAAATCAGCCAGGAAATTTTACAGTTCTTTCTTTGACAGGTGTGGCATTGAAACCTGAATGCAAATTAGCACCTCTAATAATCTTGGAGAAAATGTTTTATATATATATATAATACGATAAGCACCAATTGTTAAAGTTTTGAAATTAACGCATAAACAAATAGCAGCTGAATGTCAAAGTAACAAAGCCATTTAATTACTTATGGAAATAGTGGTATTGATTATTATTAACATAGGCGAGAATTACAAAGTTAAACACGATGTACTGATATACTGACAAAAACTGATCAGTTTAAATCATTGCTTGCCTGAATGTTTATTTCGTGTAACAGTACTATTGCAAAGAACAATTGCAAGGCGAAATAGATACCTATTGAAACATTTTAGTTTATGTAATCTTTCTTTCTTTCTTTTTCTTTCTTTCTTTCTTTCTTTCTTTCTTTCTTTCTTTCTTTCTTTCTTTCACTAATTACTTCTTAAGCGGTTTGATGTTGATATATAAATGTCACATTCATTTAACTTTTTTATATCCATATTTCTCATTCACTCATTCAGCCATTTGTTTATTTTCTAAAATAAACCAAGCTACAATATTCGATTAGATAGATAGATAGATAGATAGATAGATAGATAGATAGATAGATAGATAGATAGATAGATAGATAGATAGATAGATAACGCGTTGCCGCACCCACCACATGACGAACCACCTGGATTGGGACCCAAGTGCAGCGGGTGACACCTCAGCAGCACACTGAACAGTGTGAGTTTTTTTATGGTGGCTGGAGTGTCAGTCCTGCCACCAACCTCGAAGTTTTCCCTGTAAATTGGAGGACCTGCAGTTTGCAGGGCTGGATGCAGATTAATGTCACACCCAGGATGAACGGTAACAGAGAGAAGTGTTTATAAACATGTTATACACTTAGCACGAGTTTGAACGACTAAATGACCAGTTTAAGTTGTATAATTTGAATATAAAGGCGGGCCTATCAGTTTCTCTGCAATTTCGGTTTTTCGTGAACCCGCCACTGGGAGCGATGGCGTGCTAATCTGTTTTAATGATATGCTCTCAAAATTACCATGACACATGTCAATGAGGGGAAGAGTACGCGTGTAGCTAACGTGCCTTTTATTTCGTAATTTAGTTATACCATCCTTGCTTAATGAAGCTGCACTTGTTTATGTATTGTATTTAATGCATAATTTTCACAAGGGTGTTTTTACTTTAATCCAAGCCCCATTCAATCACTTAGACAAATGATTGTCCAATCACTTGTAATAAGTACACAGAGAAGACTCATTAAATATTTTATTGAGCTGGAAATCCTTTCATGTTATTTTGGAAAGTCGTTTTTTCAGGTTTAATAGAGATAACAAAACAACACCTCGATATGCTGTTTTATTATTATCAGATTTATACACGATGAAATGTAAAGGTTATTGAAATGTAAATTTGACGTCAAATCAGTGCTTGTTTTTGAATTATTAGACTTTTGGAAGTCTATTCCTCCATATGCCCTGGCTGGAGCAGTGATTTTCTTGTACAGCTATTTTTTATGTTCCTTATTTCGCCTTATACAATTTCTTACAATTACAATTAGTTTTCGCATATCCCTTGGGGTCAGAGCGCCGGGTCAGCCATTGTACAGCGCCCCTGGAGCAATTAAAGGTTAAGGGCCCAGCAGAGTAGGATCTCTTTTGGCAGTGACGGGGATTCGAACGGGCAACCTTCGGGATACTAGCGCAGATCCTTAGCCTCAGAGCCACCACTTCGCCCTGAGCTATGAGAACAGACTGCCCATGGACTTTGTTTGTGTGCTTGCAGGTTTCTGATAACTCCAGTATACTACAAGGTACACTTTGAGGATCCCAAAATTACATCTACACCATTCACTTTTATAACTTATCCGTAGGTAAAACTATAAACAAATATCACAGAGCACTCCTCAATGCTTTTTTTTTCTATCCGAGTTGCACGAGTTATATATTATTAATGTGGCTTCTTCAATCAATAAACGAAGACTTTATTATTATTATTATTATTATTATTATTATTATTAGTAGTAGTAGTAGTAGTAGTAGTAGTAGTAATACATTCAAAAACAATGGTACTTTATTAGGCTATGTGGTATTTTGCAGAACTATTGCCTGAAAAAGCATCAGTTTACTCTATGAAGGGTTCTTTGCATATCAAGTTGGTTCGTTGTGCTTTGAAAAACTTTCTAATATGAAGAAAAAAAAAAAAAATATTTGATGTGTGATATGCTACCTAACACTACACTAACAGATTAAGAAAATCTGATGTTAGCCTGCATTGTATTAATCAATTTGTCCTTTTAAAAACAGGACCCATTGGGATTTTACAAATAGTTTTTTTTTATTGTATAGAATCTGTTACAGATGTATATAAACAAATAGTTCTTTCTGGAACCTTCATATGGAAGGATCTTTTGGCAACCGAGAAAAGTTTCCCTGTGGTATCGCTCTGAAGAACCACCATGGCACCTTTATTTTTAAGAGTACTTACTTCCCTATTGAATAATAGCAAAATTCGAATTATTAATTTGACCTAATTTATTACACAAGTATTCATAAAATATTAAAAAATAATACGTATTTTTAAAAGATTACCAAGGTGCTACAGTTATATAACGGTCAAGCTATCGATTGCTGGAGCATCTTAAGTAATCAAACACACAACATTAATCGTTAAGTGGTACAGATTATTTGAAACAATCAGTATGTAAACGTATACCTGAAACCAAATATGCGAATTCAAAATTAAATTCCATTGGTGGATAACTCTAAGTGACATGGTCTTGGTTTTAGTCCATTCCATTCCTTCAAAGAAATGTTACATTACGCAACAAAATGGATAACACATTGCGTATCCTATATTTACCCATCCCGCACAGAATTGCTACATTTTACAACATACAAATGGAACCTAAAAGCGTTATATATGTATTTTATTCCTGCCGAATCAATATTTAGATTTAGAGTTTCGTTTGTATAATTTGCGGCATTGAATGGTTTATCTAACTGAACTTCTGTTTCTTGTTCTCTGTCAAAGAGCGCCCCGGCGTTGATGAGTAATAGTTTCACGCTGCTCTGGAATTCCTGATTTATGTGGGAAATGAAACATTTTCCCCTAATGTATGTAACAGTTAATCCAAATTTGTTCTAATAGTAACATTTGCTTTTAAAAAATAATTATGTAGTCAATTAAGACCGAATTTTTGCAGTTATAAAATTGTGTTTAACTCGTATATTGTTTTCTGCTTTCCCCAGTTGAAAAGTTTAAATGTATATGCCTACTCCGCCGTAACACCCCATGCACGAACCTCGGAAGTTGCCTTACGATTTTATGGCCATAAAGTAAACACCATTATTTTGTCCTCACGGCTTGTTAAACCATTAACAATGCGAAGATTTCCGCAGATATAAATAGATAGGAAACTTAGTCCACTAACTATACTGCTTAGTTTGTATGGTATTAACGCTGATTTATTAGCAAGGGATTAAACCACGTGTGTGTCGTTCTAATTATATATAGATTCCGAGAGGGAAAGAGGGAGAGGACGGAGAGTCACAAAACTAAATCATTTTAATGCTATTGACTTTGATATGTAACCAGAATGACACAAGCTGCAACCTATAATGACTATTTGCTGTAACTAGTTGATGATATATATATTCGAACGACAAATTCCGAGAATTAGATCAGTGCTTATAAACTTATATCACCCAACAAATTAGTTTGTGTTTAACATTGAAATCCAAATGACCAGTGCGGTAAGTGACAAATCATACTTTAGATTGCTTGCGTTTGGTAATATAGGTTAGGG
This sequence comes from Erpetoichthys calabaricus, assembly GCF_900747795.2. Taxonomy (NCBI): domain Eukaryota; kingdom Metazoa; phylum Chordata; class Cladistia; order Polypteriformes; family Polypteridae; genus Erpetoichthys; species Erpetoichthys calabaricus. The sequence goes on from NC_041395.2 coordinate 285,148,555, forward strand.
TAGGTATGAGTTAAAGGTACAAATCAAAATAATACTTGCCATAAACAATAAGGAGGTCAGGAATATGCAGTGAAGCCTATCACGTATCTCACACAACTTTTAAATGTTTCTTTGCCTAAATATTTATAAGCAGAACACGTCACAGAAAGAATCTAGTTATGTTGTCAGCCATTACACAATTTACATGCCTTAGAAGATTTTTTTTTTCTGAACTGGTGGTACGTCTTAATTTACTTGAGTTATACTAATGGATGGTTAAAGAAAATATGAGAATAGACGACCGGAAAAGGTAACACCTTGCTTTCGGTGTGGAAAGAGTTAATGGAAAAGCTCACTCCATCACTGCACTGACAGCCACGTCCCGACATTAGTGCTTCTCCACGTAATGTAATAGACATCGTTTTATCGCCTTTCTATCTGGTAAACAATTCCAGGCCTCGAGGAGCTTAGTGCTAGGCAGACAGCTTTACAACAGGCCTTTGAAAACATGTAGCCACAGCCCGGCCAGTAAGGTCTAAATCTTACACCTATTTATACAAAGTAATATTTACACCTATTTATAAAAAATAATATTTGAAACATAATCATATGATCCAACCACTATATTATGTGTTCTCATAATATTCTTTAAAGTTTTTGTATATATATATATATATATATATATATATATATATATATATATATATATATATATATATATGCCTTGCATTAATAAGAAAAGGTGACTGTAATGGTCTTCTGAAGAACTTACGTGCAATCATTGCAAGACATGGACACAAACAAGCGAAAAATCGCGGATCCATGAATGTAGAATATTGGTTAGAACAGATTTACATTTGTATGCACCAAGTGAGGTGATTTCTATTTATTTGCTTCTCACAGTGCTCATGAGATGGACAATAAAAGTAATTATGCAGAATTAATTAAATAATATTTTACATAAGAAGATAGGGATTAATAGCTATATAATTACAAACAACATCATTTTAATAACTTCAATAACTAAATAATAATAATAGAAGGTGGCGTTTTGGCGATACTACCTCCAAGGCCCAGTACACTGTACTTGAATCTTGGGTATTCCGGTTTTACTCTTACATTCCAAACACGTGCACAGTGGGTAATTGGCGACCCCATCGTCTCTCAGTTTGAATGAGTGCGTTTATCTTATTGAGTGTGTGCTGCAAGGAACTGGTTTCCCGCGACCTCTTAATTGATTTAAGGGATTTTAAGTATGACTAGATGAGTGATATTAATAACTCATGCACGAGCATTAGCAACTAGTTCTTATGCAAGAATGGCTCACATATTACTGTTGCTATTGTAATATTATATGTAGCCATCCATTGTCAGATAATTTTAATCCAATTCAGGATCGACGTCATTGGCCGAAAACTTGAAGACAGCGTTGGATGAGGCGCCAGTTTACTGTATGCATTAAATGGCAATGTTCTATCGATATATCGATGTTATGCAGGCAAGTATACGATAGGGAAGACGCTTTAATGGAAACTATTTAAAACATTAAATGTAACTCGGAGTTTATTTAAAAGAATGAACTTTTCTTATGTATGAATTTTCAGAATTTATTTCAGTTTAGATTATACAATAACAATAATCTGATTACTTAGGTGTCATTTTTCTCTTCTTGAATCCTCATTCGTTCTTAATACGTACAGGTATATGATAATTGTCCTCAGTTAACCAATGATTGATAATGAAGCTCCTAAATTTGTCTTGGCCCATTTGTCGGTGGCTAATGAGAACCGATAACTTTATCACTGATAACATGAAGACTTGCTGTAAAACGTAATGGCACCCACAGGGTGGCTGGTGATAGCAAATGTGACTTTTTGTCTCGCTACGGCAAATTACACACGTCAACACAGTAGTTACAGTTAATGTAAAGCATACATAATCCCACATAAAAAAAGATTGTGGTAAGCACCACACTCACATGTTTCCTAGGTCAAACATTATGTTAAATGACAAAAGACACATCGCGAGAGGCATCTAAATCCAACTACATTTTATCAGCAGGGATATTTAAATAAGACAAATGTTGGTGAAAGCTTACAATGTCAAATATTCAAGCGTTCTGATTATATTTAATGTAATTATCACAATCATGTAAGTACAATTCGGAAGGAACCAAATTCAGACATTACCTATATATCTAGCGCGTCATTCACCCAAAGTTTGCAAATAGCCCTGCACTCTATCTGTGTTTTCCTGCTGTCAACAAACCCAAATGTGATGTGGATCAGGCACACTCACGGATGATAAGATAATGTATTTGTTCATGTGATATGCCTGTCGTACGGATCTGACACTGCGATGAAAATACATGGGGCCGCTGGGAACAGGCCACGAACCAACCCTGAATAGACTCCAGCCCCGAGGCCCCGAAGTGGATTTATCGCATTTGGACATGGAAGAAAGTTTTACTTTGAAAGGGAATGGTTATGGCTGAAGACTGATTGATACATGAATACGTGTGTCCCAATATTATTTTCAAAATGATTGACTTTTACCGTGCCATTTTCCTTATTTCATCTGCAGCCTGTTTATAAAGATAAAGAAAATGAGTGTACTCATTGATGAGTTAAATGTATTAGCTGCAAGTTAAAATATTGCAGTAGATTAAAGGCGACTGAGGATTAAATATAATTTACTGTAGATCCGCAAATGTGGTTTAGTGGTTAGATTTGTATTGTATTTCGACTTGGCTCTTTGGCGTTCACTGCGAACGTAGTGATGACGTTAACATTTTTTCGTGTTTTTCATCGTATTTAAGATAGAATAATTTTTTAGGTTGCTTTCTTGCCCAACCAAGGTATATTTTAACAGATTTCCGGGACTCAGATATATCTTGCACTGTTTGGAATACCAGGCTGGTTTTCTTTTTCAGAATCACTAACTTGGTTATATATTGATGAAAATCATCTAAACCGGTTAGGACTTTCTAATAGACAATTCCATTAACGTATAAGAAACGTCAATATAATAATAAAAATTCAATTTACTTAAAAAGTATGCATTGTGCGATATTGTTATCTTTAAACATGTCTTCGCTTTTCTTTCTAAGGTTATTTATACAGTATTGGTTTAAGAGGTAAAGTAGTGGTGTCATAATCAAACGGAACAATTACATTTGTTCAGTATATAGTGAAAAAGTGCACGGTTTTTATTTATTATTGAGCAATTTGAGTCGGTAAAGGACAAATATGTCAATCGATGTACTATTTTTCACTATAATGTCAATATTTCTGTAAACGGTGCAGTACAGAAGACTGTATATGCGATGTGTCTTAGCATTTACAAGAAATTACAAATTATTTAATACAAAAAGTAAATACATTAAAAAATACGTTAGTAACTTAACTATATAATTGGCTTGTATAAATTAAATATTTACAGAAAGTTTTTTTTTTTTCAAGACTAAGTGCATGCAGGCCAACAAGCAGAAGACCAGGGCATTCACATAAAATCCAGAGGGTCAGTTGTATATTAAGAGTTAGACGATCTCGAGCAACTGATCTAATAGCATATGGGAAGAACATTTAGTCTCTAGAGGAAACTCAAGCTAAAAGGCGAAGAAAATGGCAACACTAAGTGCTCTGCTGTCGATCACTCGATCACTTCTATTTGGTTTCAAAATATGTCATCAGCAGAAAAACAATAGTAGGAAAAATAGCATAAAATAACTGACAGAACGACATGCAACGTACTGTACATTATTTTCGATAGATAGATAGATAGATAGATAGATAGATAGATAGATAGATAGATAGATAGATAGATAGATAGATAGATAGATAGATAGATAGATAGATCTTTATATCTGCATATGATTGCAGTATTAAATGAGCAAAGCATTTCAGTAAGCAGCAAAGTTATCAATACACTTGAGCTATTTTCACTGATAACTTTTGTTGCGGTTTCTTATAAATGTAATATAAAGCACCATTCCAAAAGACAAAAGCTTATGAAATGGGCATAAATTGCAGTTTTAAAATTTGTGCAGGTGACCTATAAAACTTTTATATTATGAAATTAACCTCCTTCCCATTTTTGGGACAAAATTTTAGAGACAATTATAGAATTGTTTTGAGAATTTAAAGTATTGTTGAACTGCTTGTTTCTTAAAGCGCTTATTTACTTCTGAACTCACAATTAGGATCTCCTGAAATCAAATGATATTATAATACATTTAAAATGAAAACTAAAATGCTGTCATTAAATAGAATGTAAATGCTTTGCAATTGTTCATAAGAACAGTGTAACCTTGGCTTAATTTTTAGATTATAGTTTTGTAAGCTCCATCATCATCATAATTATTATTACTTTTATTATCATTATTATTACATCAGAAAATGATGCATGAAAAAAAATAATCAGTACTAGATGTGTCCTGTTACATTAATAACTCTGTTCATGTGATCTGATAAGTTAGGTTTATCTGGTGAATGGTAAAGAAAGTTACACTTTGTGCTCAAAAGCATTCATGTTCAAAGTGTCTAAAAGGGCTTGAACTGAACAGGAATATGCAGTAAGTTAAAGGCTTGTGGCCAGTGGTGACCGAGTCCCTTTTAGTATTGATCATTTGACACCCTGCAGAGTGAGAGACATCTCAAAGAGAAACTGTTTTCTTAGAGGTAGTGTAGACCAAGCTTGTTACCCATTTATGTTCCATTTAAGAATAGCAAGGAAACTACCACAGCTTCTAGTCTGTTTGCATTCTTATTCAATATCCAGACAACTATAAATTCAAACATCTTGTGTTTCAATTACGTGAAATTTGATTATGTTGAACTAATCTGTTTTTCTCCTTCTTAAGCATAATGAACTTTTAGATATTATCTATGCCATTAATAATTCAATAAAGTCACTGTAGATGTTTAATCTTTGTAAATTGCTTGATTGGCATATTAAGTAGGCATAAAAATTATTGTAAATAATTAATTAAAACATTAAAAAGTATAATAGTAAAAACCTCAGTTCCTTGCTATCATTAAAACTAAAAACAGATAAGTAAATAAAGTCATGATTCAGCATAGTTTCACAAGAACAGGCAGACCTATGAAAGAAATATGCACCATTATGTTTACTTTGTAAATTAGACATAGATTTAGTAGTGTATATACAAAATATTTCACATATCCATCCCGCTATATCCTAACTACAGGGTTATGGGGGTCTGCTGGAGCCAATCCCAGTGTGCAAGACAGGAAATAAACCCCGGGCAGGGCGCCAGCCCACCGCAGGGCACACACACACTCGGGACAATTTAGAATCGCCAATGCACCTAACCTGCATGTCTTTGGACTTTGGGAGGTAACCCACACAGACACGGGGAGAACATGCAAACTCCACGCAGGGAGGACCCGGGAAGCGAACCCAAGTCTCCAAACTGCGAGGCAGCAGTGCTACCCACTGCATCACCGTGCTGCCCTATTTCACATATGGATTTCTAAATTTTACAGATTATTTGAAACCAGAATTAGAAAAACTTCAAAAAAATAATGTTGACATTAAGGCTTACCTATATCGTAAATGAACACTGCCTGCAGTGTATGTGGAGTTTGGACATTCTTCCTGTATTGGCATGGATTTTCTCTGGGTTACTCCTGTTTTCTCCCATATCTGGACGAGATTTGTGTTAACCGTTTTCTATAAACTAGCTGGGACGGAGAGTGTGTGTGACTGTGTGAGTAAGTGTGTTCTGCAATGGCAAGAGTTATAGTTGCTGACTTGAGGCTTATGATTTTGCATTAGGCAACCCTGTTATGGCAAAAGTAGGTTCAATAAATGATTGGAAGAACATTTCCTTGTATTTGAACATGAATTACTTTTGTTTATTTACTTGTAAGCCTGTATATCATGCTTATGGAGGTAATTGATATAATGTTCTCAAAAATGTTTAATACAAATCAGAATCGCAAAGTGATGATAGTTAATTTGTATTTAAATACCTCTGTATAAATTCCTCAGTAACCTATACACTATTTGTTGGGTAATTTCATGCAACACACTTTCCATTTAGCTTCTCTGACCTGTTTTGCATTTAAAGACATAGTGAAACAAAACAGTAAACGCTATGGTAAGCACAAAAGCACACATAAAAATTAATATGTATACATACATGTAAAAGATGTACTACTAAAGCCTTTTAAACTGATGTGACCTGGCAGTGAAGACAAGGAAAGCACAATTCTAGTCCCTTAGATCCCAGGGAAAAGAAGCCTTTGAGGCCCATTTAATATTTAGAAAAAGAATCAAGTCAAAGTTGATCTTACCTGACAGCACAGCCCCTCCTTGGAAGTTCTTCAATATACTATATTCAATATTCTAAAATTCTTCAATACAGTAGAATATAATTAAGATCAACAGTGACTTTTTTGCATGTACAGAAGGTCCATATCCTTGAGTGTTCACTCCAAGACTTACAGGATAATGTGCTCAAATGTATAAACTTTCCAAGCAGCATAACAGGAGACTGAGAAGAGAAGGAAACTGAGAAAGAATTAGTAAGAGCGGATTACATCGATTACCTCACTTATAAAAAAAAAACAGTATGAACAGTTATACCAGCACTTGTAACAGCAATACAATATGCTAACATAATGAGGTTTTGGCCTGACATTAAAAGCTTAAAATGCTTGCTTAGCATTTTTTGTCATATAGATCATAACTTTTAGACTCACAATAAACAACAAGAGTGGTGCAGTCTGTACAGAGTTGTGTTCTCTTTTTGTTTGTGATATATGTCATTTAATTGTTAAGATGTAGGATTAGATTCATAAACTCATGGGGTTTTTCTCTATTTCTTGGTGCCATTTTGTCTTAGTTGGCAGAAACTAGGTGTTTTGTTTTCCTTTAGTGTCAGGATTTGCATGGTAGTGTGTTAAGAATAAACAAATAAATGGAATAAATACCCAGATTTCTAAATGGCTAGTGTTTGTTTTATTTGTGAAAACATGTATTATTCCTTTTTAATTTTCAAAGTCTATTTTGAAACTCAAACAAATCTTTGGCATATTAGATTAGGGCAGTGGTTCTCAACCTGTGGCGCGAAGATGTGAAAAAAAGAAAACAAGAATCAAAAATATAAAAAATACATCTATTGAAACCAAAACAAATTAACTTAAACTACATTCTGATACTAGAAAAATAAATATAGAGTTAGATAAATGTCGATAAAAGTTAAGTAGGTATAATAAAATATGCATCTATGATATATCATTAATTTAAAAAGAACAAATTGGTATTAGTGGGCTCCTTTCAAAAAAACGTTAGGGGGGCACGATTAAAACTGTTATGAAAACTCAGGTTGCAAATACTTAAAGGTTGAGAAACGCTGGATTAGGGTAACAATTTTTAAAACCATTGAACATATTCACAGTATAGAGTAATGAAAGTGTAGTGTAGGCTTCCACAAATACGCTTTTTAATATCAAAGCTATATAAAGATGCTGGACACTGGAAAAGCAAAATTAGCTTGATATGTGAATTTATGATGGTACATGCACTTTTTTGGAAATTAGACAAATTTGACAAACAATATGAAAATAATTATATAATCAGTTTAAGTTCTTGTAATTTTTTTCATTATTAAACATGCAGAATTTTTCTATTTTCTGCACTGTTTTACAATGTGTTTTTCAAATGCCAATAACATTTTCTACACTCTGCAGCCACTTTATTGCAGAAGACACACCATATTGCAAGTTGTACTCAGTTCATTTTAAGTGGGGCACAGACGTGCTGACTAAGTGAACTTCAGTTAGTTGCTATTAAAGTTGTAAATTTTTTAAAAAATTAATAATTATTTGATTTTGGAAATTATTGCAGTGCCATTTTGCTTTCATTTTGGACAACTCCATTTTGTGGTCTTGTTAACATGACATGCGTGGTTGCCAGTGGTACTGTCAAGGAGGTCACTTCCGGTGACGTCATTACATGATGATGTATAAGTCTGATGCACACAGCAATCATCGTTCAAGCATTTGAATCTTTAATTATCTTTTCTAAGAGTTTCAGGTTTTTTGAGGGATATTCAGCTATTGTTCTAGTGAGTGTGTTCTTTTAACTATGATTTTTGGTTTAACGTTCAGTTATGATGAAATTATAAGATTGATTTTATGGTTTTGCCCAAATTACATAATCTGTCATTCTATTTTCTGAGATGTCCATTATTGCCCTGGTGACTTGTTTTATTCCACTCTTGTCACCAATCATCCTCCCATGATCCCTTGAAGAATCACTGCCATTCATTGTTCAGGGCATTTGTTTTCCTCTTGTAAGCTTCGACCCATTGCAAGACTTTCTGCAAACTGTTCATGATCCTTACTCATTCAGTATAATTATGATTCACAACCCAACTCAACTGAATATCAGACATCGCACAACTCAAAATGGGGCACGACCCATAGTTTATTAAGAAACACTGCTCTCAACAGCTTGCAAAATCTGTACAAGCAAATGTTCAATTGCACTGATATCTAATTTTAGGGAGGGTCCTCTGTTAACCTGAGTTCACTGTCATCTACCAAGTCATGTTAAAAATAGTTAAAAATATCTGGATGAGATTTTGGGAGAAATTAACTGTTAGCCATGATTACTATTAGCTTAATGGACTGCCTTCTTCAGTTTTATGTTCATTTACATGTTCCTGATATTATTCCAGGATTTTCCAAAACTTTGACTTAAGACGAAGAAAGTCAAAGAAATGTTTAAATGTTTTTTCACTTAATTATTAAGGTGTAGGACAGATTAATATACTCATATTCTTGGTTCAATGCTGTCTCATTTGACAGAAACTAGCTTTCATTAGACCAGGCAATGTTTTTCCACTCTTCCATAGGCCATTGTTTATAGGTCTCATATTTTACTAATATTAATTAAACTTAATTGGGACAACATCTGTTCTATTCCATCCACACCGTAGATGCACATTCAGATATTCCTGTTTTGACGCAGTTTTTGGTAGAGTCATCTATTGGTTGGCTAATCTTTTACTGTGCCAGCCCCCGTCAAACTTGTTCATCAAATGCCTGTTTTTAACACGATATTGCCATTGCCTGGATTCATTTTATTGGTAGCCTATTCTTAATATACTCGTGACTTTTTAATGTATGCTTTTCCTTAAACACTCAACTGGTAAAGCGCCCAACACTATTCAGTATTTCACGTTTTCCCACTCATTCAGATTCTCTAAACTGGACATATAATCCTGTCTACTTTCTTTACATACAGTAGCTTCGTCTACACAGAAGATGCTGTCATTGTTTGGATGGAAAGTAAAATTAGAAGAGTCGATGTCCTTAAGAAAGCGGTCATTTGGTTTATGTAAAGCCATATTATGAATAGGTGCTGTCTGAGTTCAAGGCTCTAATTAATTGAACACCAGTAGTCCTTAATCCTGTGAACTGTTGTATTTGTATTTACTTCTTTTACCTTACCAGACAAAGTTTTGAGCAATGCTGCAGTGTGAACTGTTATTGTTAGTCATAAATATTATGGGAATATTTTTGGATACAGTCCAATATTTTTGTTACCTGAAATTATTTAATTTGCCTTAATATTCAAAATATTAGGCTGCATAACAGTTGCATTGGTGACCACAAATGTCTCCTCCGAAATTTTATATTGACATCAGCCAAGTGCTGTTGTGGTAATCCCTATGAGCTTTTAACATACAAAACATTTTCATAACAAGGATGGATGCATGCAATATAATAATTTTTTTTTATAATATTAATTAGTTTTGACAAATTTGTGTTTATGCCTGTAAATAATTGGGAAATACTGTAAATACAATGAATTTTTTTCATTCCTGTATAATATAAATGATTCCTTAGAATTATTATATCCAAATATTAAATATGCATAATGATTAATCATAGCTTTACTTTCCCTTCTGTGTCGATCATTCCTTATTATTTAAAGTAAATGGAATGTTTTTGCTGCATGGATAGAAACATGGCAGGAAGAAATGCTATCTATCGGTTGATATTTTATGTTTAAGAAGAGGCAGTGAACTCCACAGCTGTCTGGCATATAGTGTGTTTAACATGATTTGGAATAAGTAAGATAATTAATTGGAGGAAAACAAGTTAACAACATACTGAAAATCAAAGCTATTGGATTTAAAGAACTGTTTGGTAAACACAGAGCAATTAGAAGGAGGAAGAACACAAACAGAAATTGTATATAACACATTGTGTATGGTTACCCAAAATAAAGTGTTATTATAGCATTCTAGAAGGAAGAAAGAAAGAGAGAAAGAAAGAAAGAAAGAAACTTAGCTTAGTTGGCACTTTATAAATCACAAGCGGCCTTTGTAGGTACAGCACAGTTACAGTATGTCAGTATATTAACAACTTTTGGTTAAGTACGTTGCAAACGATCACATTATAATACAATAGTAGAGTGTGAAATAAGCAACATTTTGCTTTAGAAGTCGGGGGTGTAGGCAGTAGATTGTAACTGCTTCTTTTTCTTTTCAACATTATTGTCATCTGAGTTTATCTACCCTGCACTCACCCATACCACTTGCCTTCAAAAACGCCATGATGAACATTTTCAGCACAGAATGTAACCTTAAATAAAGGAATACTCCACCCAGAAACGACTACCCCATGTAATTTGTAGTAATGGCTGAGAAAAAAAAAAATCTTACATGTTCATGCAGATTCCTGCGGTGGGTTGGCACCCTGCCCGGGATTGGTTCCCTGCCTTGTGCCCTGTGTTGGCTGGGATTGGCTCCAGCAGACCCCCGTGACCCTGTGTTCGGATTCAGCGGGTTGGAAAATGGATGGATGGATGGATGTTCATGCAGATGGGAGATAATGAAATTTCTGATATAACACGGATGTATGTCCAGTGTTGGACAACAGCAAACAGTTTCAAAAGCATCAGTGAAAAAATCTTACGTTGCATTGTCCACATGTCAAGTCATCCAGTCGTATGCTCACAATATTGCAAACAAATGTATTTTTACTAAAAATTGTTAAATAGACTACTTCCAGAAAATATTATCTTGATCAAAAATGGAATTCACTCAGGCATGACTGAGCATTTCAACTGTACAAGTAGAGTGCCTTAGGATTATTTAGGTGCAGTCTGTGAAAACATGGATGAAATGACCTTCTTGTTAAAATATCCTGGGTTTGCACAAGTATGAGACGTATAGTTCTCCTAATTATGTTTTCACATACTTTTCTTTAATGTTTAATGTTTAGTTTTACATGTCTCTGAATGCACAGTTTTTGTTGCTATCTCATGAAGCGCAATGTTAGCCATTTAATAAGCAGTTAGATAATAAGATACTAATCTTTATTATCACTGCTCAAAAGCTGTGAAATTTTGTTTGGCAGCATTCCAGGCAACAACGCTTTTGCACAAAACCCTCAATACCTGGTACTTGTACAACACAGATGTATAACCATACTCAAGAAAAAGGGAAAAAAAAGGCTTTACTCCTGACCAGTAAATAAGGCCAGGAGGCACTTATTCAGTTCAAAAGCATTCCATTTTTGTTCATGAGAGCGTTTTTCAGAAGTGGTCTATTTAAAAATATTTTAGTAAAAATACGTTTGGGATGTTGTGAGCATACAACTGGATGACATGATATGTGGACTGTGCGACACAAGTAACATAAGATTTTTTTGTAGCCTTTTTGATATTGTTTTCTGTTATCATGTGTTGGTCACCATAGACACATATTCTATCAAAAACGTATTTATCTTCATTCTGCATTAAATTATAAAATTAATATTTTTTTCAGCCCTCACTGCACTCTTAAAAATAAGGTCCCAGGGTGGTTCTTCAGAGCAATGTCATAGAACCAGCTTCATTTTGGGATCCCAAAAGACCCATTCACATGAAGGTTCTAGAAGGAATCTTTACTTACCTAGATCCATAACAAGCCCCATATAGTAAATAGCCAGGAATAGATGGTAACAGATTTATGAAATACCAGTGGGTCCTGATTTGAAAAGGACTCTTGCTACACACACATATAGTAATGCAGGCTAATTCATGTTTTCTAAATCTGTTATTGTCCTGCTATGTAGCCTACCATACAGTAAAGATTTCAAAAGGTTTAGATTGAACCATCTTGATATGCAGTAGTGCTTTGTGAAGCAATAGCTCTATGAAGAACCTCACAATCAATATAAGAACCATAAAATGCCATTAAAGTACAATTATTTTTAAGTGTGTACAAGCTTTAACCATTTTTGAAATTAATTAGTCCAAATGTCTTCATAGATTGACCATTTGTAAATTTAAGTAAAAAATGAGACTCTACTGCAATAAATATTTGGAGACCTATAGTCTGTAAAATGTACAATTATTGTATTTTGTTGAGTGCAGCAAATATTTTGTAAATGGTTACCTCCAGCCATCCATTCATTTTCTAAACCGATTGATGGTTGTTTTCACTATGGAATATTCCTTTTATGTTGAACAAACTGACAAAAACATTAACATTTTAATGTACTGGAAAAAAAAACCAAATCAAATGATTTCATCATGCAATATTTGATGAGGCAGTCATATTATGAACATGTAACACACTGTAGGTGATATGATCACAAGAGTAAAAAGTCTTAGTGTATTTTACTGAGGAAACTGCAATGTAAGTATACAACTGAAAGCACAACTCCGTGAAATTATTGACTAATATGAACCTACTGTCTAAAAATCAAAAAAATGAAACAATAATGTTTTAGGAAAGATTTAAAAAGGTGGAGGATAAACGTTGGTTGCGCTTTGCAACAATCAGATTAATTTCTTGCCTTGCCTGAAAGTAATTTTACTAGAGATAGCTTATGAACTTTATGTACTGTATTCCTGTTTGAATGTGTGTAAAGTAAGCCATTAGGCCGCATGTTGAGAAATTAGGACTTAGTATCAAACAAATCCTTATCTTAAGTAGACGTATGCTTGCTCTTTGCTGCAGCATCATTCTTTTCCTTGTTGAATGTTCATTGTTTATCAGAGTATGCTTTGTGGGTGGATGGATAGCCAGACAGACAGCAACTATGGCGTGCCAGTCTTGGTGATGTCTGGTCCAAATCAATGTTTACTGAGAGGAAGAGGCTGTTTCCTGAAGCTAACAAAATGCAGGCCTGCAAGGTTCTCCAGAGGTCTGAGAGGGAGGAGTGGGGATATACATCATATTCATGATGACCTTGAACCGGACGAGGAGCTTGGCCCTGAAGAACCCCGACACATAGGTCAAGGAGCCGAGGTAGAGGGTAATTTTTTTAATGTTAACTAGCGTGAGATCCCAGGCTGTCACTTAGAGGATTGTTTTTTTTCTTGTGCTTAAAAAGTCTTTACCAGCAGATAACAAAAATAATAACTACTAACTTTGAAAACATGGGTTTTTGAAGTATGTGGCGCTATATGTGCTCAGTCTTTCTTATTACAATGCAGTGATTTTAATTGCTTTACTATTGCTTCTGTAATGCAATTACTGTAAAGCATTACAAAATGCAATCTTTCTATAACTGTAAACTCTTGCTTTAAGTTTGAGACAGATGATCAGGATTAAAATTGCTGTACAGGTCAGTTAATATAAAATGTTTTAGGTTGAGGCATGTTATAGAGCATATTTAGTAAAATGGCAAGATGTTGAATACTAATATACAAAATATAAAATAAAATATTACAGGTAATATCCATCCATCCATCCATTGTCCAACCCGCTGAATCCGAACACAGGGTCACAGGGGTCTGCTGGAGCCAATCCCAGCCAACACAGGGCACAAGGCAGGAAACAATCCCGGGCAGGGTGCCAACTCACCGCAGGACACACACAAACACACACACACCCCAAGCACACACTAGGGCCAATTTAGAATCACCAATCCACCTAACCAGCATGTCTTTGGAATGTGGGAGGAAACCGGAGCGCCCGGAGGAAACCCACGCAGACACGGGGAGAACATGCAAACGCCACGCAGGGAGGACCCGGGAATCGAACCCAGGTCCCCAGATCTCCCAACTGCGAGGCAGCAGCGCTACCCACTGCGCCACCGTGCCGCCCTACAGGTAATATGAAATTAGAAATTTCTTAGTGATTTTTCAAGATTCCTTTTTTACACTGCCTTTCTATGTAATGTGCCTTTATATGTAAAAGTCTATAGATCTGCAGACATCTTCAGGAAGTTTATCACTTGTGAAAAGGGGGGAATTAAATTAGATAGATAGATAGATAGATAGATAGATAGATAGATAGATAGATAGATACCTTATTAATCCCCAAGGGGAAATTCACAATTAGGAATAGTGAATAATTCATTATTAAGAATAGTGAAAGCAGGTTTCAGAATAAGAAGTTGCAATTTTGCTGTCGAAAAAGTGAGAAACTGACCGTATGACAAGGAAAAGAGACACCTAATATCCTGTATTTAAAAATAAAGCTGCCAGAGTATCTTCTTCAGAACAATGTCATAGTGAAACCATTTTTGGTTTCCAAAAGTACCATCCATGTGAGGGTTCCAGAAGGACTGCCAGTTTCTTGTAAGTGAATGGTAAGTGTTTCCCTCATGCTCTGCTCACTAGTCTTTCCCCAAAGCTCTTTAATCAGTTTCTCAAAGGCTTGAGAAAAGATCAGTGAGAAGCAAGAATCTCACACTGGTAAAACAAAACCACATCCCAAACAAAACTTCCCTTGAAAAGGTGTGGTTGTGTAAAGTTATGAATAAAGTTGCCATTTAAAATACGGATCTGATGGGAAACAAATTGAATTATGAAATAATGACGGCAATTGAAATATTAATGTAGGAAAATTGTAATACATGAAGTGTGCAGGAAATGTCTGAGAAACCTAAAACCCAGTTTCTAGTTGCATATCCAATGGAAACCAAAAACAAAAAACACTGCAGTGATTATATTATTAACACTTCCATCCATCCATTTTCCAACCCGCTGAATCCAAACACAGGGTCACAGGGGTCCGCTGGAACCAATCCCGGGCAGGGTGCCAACCCACCGCAGGACACACACAAACACCAAGCACACACTAGGGCCAATTTAGAATCGCCAATCCACCTAACCTGCATGAATTTGGACTGTGGGAGGAAACTGGAGCGCCCGGAGGAAACCCACGCAGACACGGGGAGTGTCAAGATAAGTAATTGTTAAACACTTCCTTATATGAAAGTTGATGTTAACTTCTTGTAATTGAGGGATGATCCCTAACTCGCGGGAGAGACATGGCAGTTGTAAGAAAGATGGCTGACCTGTAAATGAACCACTAGAGTAATTCATTAGTAAAGACTTTATTTAAATAAATCTTTCTGTGTTACTTTCAACTGCATTAAAGTCACATATTACAGAACCCAAAGAACATGACATGGTGTCAGAAGCGGTGCAGTTGAAGTAGATACGTGTCCTGCGAAGCATTTGTTTTTTCTCGAAAAAAAAAAAAGAAAGAGAAGAAAAGAAAATAAGACGTTGTTAAAATGGAGAAGCTACAGCCACCTCCTAGCCTTCAGCTTTCAGGTAACCTTGCCGAGAACTGGAAACGGTTTAAACAACGCTTCGAAGTATATTTAGCGGCAATTGGTGCAGATGAAAAAAGCGACAAAATGAAAACGTGCATTTTGTTACATATAATTGGGGAGGAAGCGCTGGAAATTTATAACAACTTTCAGTTTGATCAGGGAGAACATATGAAGTTAGACGTTATACTGGATAAATTTGAAAGATACTGCATTCCAAAACGGAACGTCACTTTCGAAAGGCACAAGTTTTTTACTTGTATACAGAAGCAAGGTGAAACGATTGATCAGTACGTTACCGAGTTGCGCACACGGAGTAAAACATGCGAATTTGGAGAGTTAACAGAATCTTTAATAAAAGACAGGATCGTCTGCGGAATTCCAGATAACGCACTCAGAGAAAGGTTACTAAGAGAGCTGGATTTGGATTTGGAAAAAACAGTAAGAATATGTAGGGCAGCCGAAACAATCAAGGTACAAGTAAAAGAAATGTGTAATGAAGTAAACGCAGTACACGTGCTGAACAAAAAAGGAAAGAACAAAATGCAGTTAAATACAGAGGAAAATAAAAGTGGAAATAAAACAATATACAGCACAAAACAGGCATGTGGACGTTGTGGATCACATCATGCTCCCAGACAGTGCCCAGCATACAATAAAGTTTGTAAAAAATGTGGGAAGAATAACCATTTTGCTCGCTGCTGTAAATCACAAGTGAAACCAAGTCAAGTGCACACTGTAGAAGAAACTGAAGTTGAGGAATTTTATATAGATGCATTGACTGAAGTAAATGGGAGAAGGAAAGAATGGATTCTGCCAGTTCAAGTGAACAATGCCATTATTTCATTTAAATTAGATACTGGGGCGCAAGTGAACATTATGCCTGAAAATGAATATAGAAAACTGCAGCCCAGACCAAGTCTGCAAGAAACAGAAATAAAAATTACTGGATATTCAGGAATGCAAATACCTGTTACAGGGCAATGTGTAGCTTGTGTTAAGTACAAAAACAAAAAATACTCACTGGTATTTGTGGTCGTGCCAAAGAGGGTTCAGGCAATTTTAGGACTGTCTGCTTGTGAGAAAATGAACTTGATTGAAAGAGTGCTTACTATTAACATAGAGGACAATACTGAATATGAAGCACTGCTCCAAAAATATAGTGATCTATTTTTGGGACTAGGTTGTCTTCCGGGGGAACACAAGATAATCACAGACAAAAATGTATCTCCTGTCATACACCCCTGCAGAAAGGTCCCATTTGCCCTGAAAGAGAAATTAGCAGAGGAACTAGACAGAATGGAGAGCTTGCAAGTAATCAAGAAAATCAATGAACCTACTGAATGGGTAAACTCGCTGGTTATTGTAGAAAAGAAAGATGGAAAATTAAGAATATGTTTAGATCCCAGAGACCTGAATCGAGCCATCAAGAGGGAACATTTCAAACTTCCAACAAGAGAAGAAATTATGGCACAGTTTGCAAATGCAAAATATTTCAGTAAACTAGATGCTTCATCAGGATTTTGGCAACTAAAATTGGATGAGTCTAGTTCTAAATTATGCACATTTAATACTCCATTTGGCAGATATCAATTTCTGAGATTGCCTTTTGGCATAGCATCGGCGCCAGAGGTCTATCACAAAACAATTCATATGATTTTTGAACATTTTGATGGAGTTGACACCTCCATGGATGATATAATTGTATGGGGTTCATCAAAGGAAGAGCATGATGAAAGGCTGAAGAAAGTGTTGGATGCTACCAGAACAGCAAATTTAAAGTTAAACAAAGGAAAATGTTTGGTAGGCGTTCAGGAACTAACATTTTTAGGAGATATTCTTAGCAGTGAAGGAGTAAAACCTGATAAATCAAAAGTATCTGCTATTGAAAACATGCCAAGACCTCAGTGTAAGAAAGATATACAGAGATTTATAGGTATGGTAAATTATCAGGCAAAATTTATTCCAAATCTGTCAAATATATTGGCACCTCTTAGACAACTGACAGAAAAAAATGTGGAATGGACTTGGAACTATGAACAAGAAACGGCCTGGAATGAAGTCAAGAAACTACTAATAAAAGAGCCGGTTTTAAAGTTCTATGATCCGCATAAACCAATCAAAATTTCATCTGATGCCTCACAATCTGGATTAGGAGCTGTACTACTACAAAAGCATGATGAAACATGGCAGCCAGTTGCATATGCATCTAGATCTCTTACTGGAGCCGAGACTAGATATGCACAAATAGAGAAGGAACTATTGAGTATCACTTTTGCATGTGAACGTTTTCATCAGTTTGTGTCGGGACAAGCTATAATGATTGAAACAGATCACAAACCTTTACTTGCTTTATTTAAAAAACCTCTTAATGACTGTCCACTTCGTATACAACGCATGATGATTAAACTACAGAGATATACTCTGCAGGTAACATTCACTCCTGGCAGATGGATGTTTACAGCCGACACCCTATCAAGAGCAGTAGATGAAAAGTATGGACATGAAGAAAAGAGCTCAGAAGTAATAGAGGCATATGTGGATATGGTGATAAAAGCAATGCCAGTGTCAGACAGCAAAACACAGCTTATTAGAACAGAGACAGCAAAAGATGAAGTAATGCAGATGCTGAAAGAAGTAATTGTTCAAGGATGGCCAGAAAACAAGCATAACTGCAACCCACAAGTAAGTGATTACTGGAACTGTCGAGCAGAACTTACAGTTGTTGATGGAATTATATATAAAGGTTGTAAAATAGTGATACCATTATCATTAAGAAAGCAGATGCTACAAAAAATTCATGAAGGACATCTAGGAATTGAAAAATGCAAGAAAAGGGCACGAGAAGTAATGTATTGGCCCAAGATTAATCAAGATGTAAGTAACGAAGTAGAAAGATGTTCAGTATGTTTAAAATATAGACCTAGTAATCCTTCAGAGCCATTATCACCTCATCCTGTACCAGAAAGGCCATATGAAAAAGTTGGTGTAGATTTATTTACCTGTCATGGGAAAGACTTTCTGATGGTCACTGATTACTTTTCTGCATATCCTGAAGTGTGTGCATTGAATACTACCAACAGTGAAACAGTAATAAAATGTCTGAAAGCTGTTTTTTCCAGATATGGTGTGCCAAATGTAGTTTTTAGTGACAATGGGCCACAATTTACAAGTCTTCACTTCAAGAACTTTGCAAAAGAATGGGACTTTGTACATCAAACGTCAAGTCCAAATTATCCTCAATCTAATGGACTGGTAGAAAGGTCAATTCATACAATTAAACATCTTATGAAGAAATCAAAAGAGAGTGGAAGTGATTTTTACAAAAGCCTTCTAATATATCGGAGTACACCACTTGAACATGGAGCTTCACCAGCACAGCTGCTCATGGGACGAAGACTACGATCAAACCTTCCAATGAAGCAGACTCTGCTAAAATCTGGAATGGAAGATAAAGTGCGAAAAGTGAAAGAAAACATAAACAGAAAACAAAAAATATACTTTGACAGAGGAACCAGAATTCTCCCAGAACTGGAAATAGGAGAGGAGGTTAGAATAAAGGACAGTTCAACAAACACATGGAATCTGCAAGGAGCAGTTAAGGAACAAATAGACCCTAGATCATATATTGTTGAAACAAGCGATGGTACGGTGCTTAGAAGAAATCGACGAGATATAGTCGTGGATAAAACATCAAAAGAACCTTCAAAAGTAAGCACTGAAACAGTAGAAATGACCACATCAACCAGCAGAATGTCAGAATCAGGCAGAGATTCAAGTGAGACTCTTAGAAGATCATCGAGAGTGAAACAACCACCAACAAGACTGATAGAGACCTGCTAAATGTTAATAAGTTTGTGGGACTCTTAGACCAGCACTCGTAAGAATATAATGTATATAGTTGTCAGTTGTTACTGAAAATAGCCTTGATGTTTGTAACAAATGAAAATCCTATCTAGGTGTTGTTAACTGAACAAATAGAATATTGTATTATTAGTATGATTAAAAAAAAAAAAAAAAAAAAAAAGGAAGATGTCAAGATAAGTAATTGTTAAACACTTCCTTATATGAAAGTTGATGTTAACTTCTTGTAATTGAGGGATGATCCCTAACTCGCGGGAGAGACATGGCAGTTGTAAGAAAGATGGCTGACCTGTAAATGAACCACTAGAGTAATTCATTAGTAAAGACTTTATTTAAATAAATCTTTCTGTGTTACTTTCAACTGCATTAAAGTCACATATTACAGAACCCAAAGAACATGACAGGGAGAACATGCAAACTCCACGCAGGGAGGACCCGGAAAGCGAACCCAGGTCCCCAGATCACCCAACTGCGAGGCAGCAGCGCTACCCACTGCGCCACTGTGCCGCATTTATTAACACTTGCAACTTGTTATTAAATGTGAATAAATAAATTATAGTATAAAGAGATGTTACACATGCAACTGTACAGGAAATGTGAAACTGTACTATTGATAGAAGAGGACGAGTCCTGGGACACCTTACTAAAGGGATTCAAGTGATGTCATGAGACAGTGGCAAAGGATAAAAATGACAGATTAATCATTATGACTGACCAATGAGTAAAAAAAAAAAGAAGAAGAATGTGAGTATAAACACCTCTCAGCAGTTTATTATAACAGCTGCACATTCACCTTACAGCCCAAAAATTCAACAAAAGTAGCTTAGAATATGGTGCATTGCAATACATCCAAGAACAATCTATTATACCGCCATTCTAGTAGTATAATAGGAAAAAAACAAAGTGATTACAGTGGCATGGTGATTAGGTTTCAGGTGGCTGTATTCCAATTCCAACCTCATTATTGCCTGTGTGGAATTTGCATGCCTACCCTAAGTCTACTTGAGTTTTTCTCCAGGTAGTCTTGTTATCCTTCCATATCTCAAAGCCATGCATCTAAGGTGAACGTGTACCTCTGTATCGCCTACTATGGCTCAGTGTGTGAGGGGGCCTTTGATTATGTAATGCCTGGTCCTTGACTTGTGCCTAATGCTGCCAGGTTTGGCTCCAACTCTCACAACTCTGAAACCAGAATATTAGACTATAGGCAGATGAAAATTTTGTAATATTATATAGAAGTTTACAGGTGGCCATTGCCTCATCAAGAACCGTTAGCTGCTGTTGGCATGATTTCATTTAACCCCAAAAAGCTGACTTTTCCCAGCTCTTCCTTATAAAGATGTTTAATCTTCACATAAGATATATAAAGTTTCAACCTAAGTCAAAAGGGGAAAGAAGTTATCAACATTAATTCAATATTATTTGACAAGAGCCAGTATGTAAAAATAAATTGCATTCCGCTAAGTCCTGTTTATAGGCATGTCCTAGTTCGGTTATTTTCTAAACATAGTCTTTAATTTTTGTGCTTTAAAACTTGTTACAACATTCTTGAATCACTCCTCATTACAACTATTACTAAACACCTACATTTTTTCTTCTGTTTGTGACCCATGGTTTATATTACATTGTTAGCTGCTGATGTTTTTTCTGCCTTAGTTTAGAATATATGCCATCATTTGTGTACTTTGGGTGGGTGGACACAGCTTGACAGTTCTTGGTATTTTGTATCCCAGCATAACTTCTTTTATGGGAAAGACGATTGAGTTATAAAAGCCACTTTTTGTAGCCAGCTAAGAATGGACATGGTTTCTGATCATCAAAAACATAGACGTTTTAAGTGATTTCAAATTAAGGTTTGTGAGAAGGAGGTGTGCAGGTACAGAATATGTTGTGGGAGCTACATAAATGTCAGAAAGACACTGTTCAAAGAGTTAACGTATCGAGGAAAAGAAACCTACTTGTCTAATCATTGTGTTATTGACAGATTATATATTTCAAATGAATACACCACAAACAGGATTAAAGTGGTGTCAAGGTCTTTCTTTTACAGTTTCATAGTATAGTTACACATTAATGTAACAAATGAGAATTTAAAATTACAACATTCTACCACAGCAATACTTGGAATACACACAGGATCTAACACCATACTGTAACCAAACAAAAAAGAGGCTGAAGATGATGGAGAGGAATGTCAAACTTTGTTTTTTATTTTGCTTTCCGCACTGACAGCTGCTGTTGTAGCTCTTGTGCAGCCCAACGCTCATATGCATGCTGACAGACTCACAGCCTCAATAGAGTCTGTTCCACAAGTCTCACCCTCTTTCCTTGTATGCCATGCCAGGAGATGCTCACACCTCTGTAAGTCTAATACAACTTGGATAAAATACATAATGGACAGGGAACTCTGTCTAGTAAAACGATGTACATCTGAAGGAAGCAAATCATCCAACGTGGATTCAGCAAACAAGTCTGAACTACAATACGAATTCCACAGTATGGCCTAGGGACATTGCCTCTCCATTACATTAGTCTTTGCAGCAAACTTTATTTCCTGACCACGTTGTACACACAGTGACTAGATGTGTAACAAAATATTATGATGAATATGCCACTTTGATCCCCTCACAAAATTGTTCCCTTTGCACCAACTCCTGTGGCATTGGCACCATCAGATGTAGCTTGCCATCTTCTGTTTTATGTTGGGACATATTTGACTTTTACACACTCTTGCTCCGAGTCTTCCAGATCTCTGGAACCACAGTCTCTGATTAGCTGCCCTCCTCCTTACATTGTAATGTAGATACTCTCTACATTTCCAATGACATGGCGTCTTTCTTGCCCAGTGGCTCTGCCTTTTCTTGTAATGCTGCTAGCACACTCCCTTCCTTCTCTTTCTTTTGCTAGCATAATACTCTTCTTCCCCTTGCTGGCATGCTGTGGTTCTTCTTATAAGTGAACCGCAGCTCCTGAAATCTTTTTCCTTGGCAGTCCAAATAATACCTGCGTTCTTCAAGTACTGCTCTTAGGTAGTTAAGCCCTGAGTCACACCATAACACGGCAATGCTGCTTCAGATGTTTGCCCTCAAAAACTATTTTGTGACTTGTTAGAGTGACAGGTAGCTCACCTACTAATTTATCTACTTGTGTTCTTCTCTTTTATTTTTTCATTCTGATTTGGCTTCACTTTCTCTGTGTTGTCATCTTCTCGTGAATGACTACTTTCACATACTCTTAAAAATAATTGTTCTTTAATGGAACTTTAAGGTTCTTTACTGGTGTATGTGGTTCCTTGTAAAACTATTGCTTGACAAAGCACCATTTCATTCTGTGAGGGTTCTTTGCATATAAAGTTTGTTCAGTCTGAACCTGGTGAAATCTTTAATGTATAGTAGGCTACATGGCAGGACAATAACAGATTAAGAAAACCTGGATTAGCCTTTATTACTATACATATGCAGCAAGAGTCCTTTTAAATTTAGGACCCATTGGTATTTCACAATTCTGTTACCATCTATTTATAGTTATTTACTGTATGGAGCCTGTTATGGATCTAAATAAATAAAGGTTCCTCCTAGAATCTTCATGTGGATGGGCCGTTTGGGATCCCAAACTGAAACTGGTTCTGTGTGCTTTGGAAAACTTACTAATACAGGTATCCATCCATCCATCCATTTCCCAACCCGCTGAATCCGAACACAGGGTCACGGGGGTCTGCTGGAGCCAATCCCAGCCAACACAGGGCACAAGGCAGGAACCAATCCTGGGCAGGATGCCAACCCACTGCAGGACACACACAAACACACCCACACACCAAGCACACACTAGGGCCAATTTAGAATCGCCAATCCACCTAACCTGCATGTCTTTGGACTGTGGGAGGAAACCGGAGCGCCCGGAGGAAACCCACGCAGACACGGGGAGAACATGCAAACGCCACGCAGGGAGGACCCGGGAAGCGAACCCAGGTCCCCAGATCTCCCAACTGCGAGGCAGCAGCACTACCCACTGTGCCACCGTGCCGCCCCTAATACAGGTATGTAGAATAAAATTGAAATCTTTTGTTTATGGTAGTCTACACAGGATACTAACAGATTAAGAAAACATGGACTTTAGCTGTGTTGTTCTAAGCATCGAGAACCCTTTTAAAATCATGACCAACTGGTATTTCATAAATCTGTTACCATCTGTTCATGGTGATTTACTTTAAGGAGCCTGTTACAGATCTAAATGAATAAAGGGTCTTTCTGGAACCATCATGGGGATGGGTCTTTTGACAAATAAAATTGTTTTCCTATGGCATTGCTCTGAAGATCTGCTCTGGCACCTCTATTTTTAAGAGTCTACTCTTCTACCCTGATTCGTATGTTTAGTTTGAAGACAAATCTTTGCTTATTTATGGCCATGTGTCAGTGTGTAATTTAGAATTAAGAGATGAATCTAGCCTTATTAGTGAAGAGTATTTGTTTTATTGTAAGCAAGCATCTAGTATTCACCTCCCACTTTGTTGTAGGCATCATGCATCTCTCCCTCACACAAGGGGCTGTACCCTCTCTTTCAACTTCCTGCAGTGTGTGACTCTCCTTTTCACATGGATATGGATGAAAAACCATAGGAAGTGTGCTGACCTTCTTCTCTCATGAACTCACATCCTTGAGGAGAATACTGCACAGCCTGCATCCCTCTCTGCTGTACTGTACATAGTGTTTCTCTTCTCTACTTGAAAGGGGCTAAATGGGCATGTGCAGCTGCACACATTTGCTGTGATATGACTCTCCCTATTGCCATCAAAGACGTTCAGGCTTGCTTCCCCCTGCTTGTGGCCCTCACCCATCGAAGTGAGAATTTCATTAGTGTGCCAGATGGTTTCAGTGCTTTCCAGCTCTTCTACCAAGCATTTGAGCACAAGAGCCTTTGGTTAAAATGCGACCAAACCACAATAACCTCATCTGCTCATCTACACACAGTTGCAGAGCCTGAAGAAGAACTCTTTAGCATCAGTGCCTAGTGGCCTGCCACCTCTTCTGGAACATTTTAAAAAAAACTTCATACCATTGTAAGTGTAGTTCTACATCTTTTCATCATTACTTTACATTCATCCCTCGATTAATTAATTGTCTAAAATCACTTATACCAAAACAGTATTACATGGGGCCAGAAACTATCCTGTAAGCCAGACCATCACAGGTAGCACTCAGACTCACACTCATCTCTGAGATAGGAGTGTAAGTTGGAATACTGGAGAAATCCTAGGAGAACACAAAAATACTAGTAATGCTCCTTTGCAAACATTGGGAAGTGAAAATTACTTTTTGGATGCATTGCTGACCAGTACCACCACATATTTCATATGAAATATAGCAGCTGACTTTGTAGAATATTTTTAATTAGGATATTGTATAAAGATTGTATTGGATATTGTATTTAACTCTGTAAAGTTCAAGTGAAAAGTGTGACCAAGAGTTGCATTTGCTTAATGTCATAAAAACTTCCATCCATCCATCCATTTTCCAACCCGCTGAATCCGAACACAGGGTCACGGGGGTCTGCTGGTGCCAATCCCAGCCAACACAGGGCAGGAACCAATCCTGGGCAGGGTGCCAACCCACTGCAGGACACACACAAACACACCCACACACCAAGCACACACTAGGGCCAATTTAGAATCACCAATCCACCTAACCTGCATGTCTTTGGACTGTGGGAGGAAACCGGAGCGCCCGGAGGAAACCCACGCAGACACGGGGAGAACATGCAAACTCCACGCAGGGAGGACCCGGGAAGCGAACCCAGGTCCCCAGATCTCCCAACTGCGAGGCAGCAGCGCTACCCACTGCGCCACCGTGCCGCCTGTCATAAAAACTTTTGAATTTGAAAGCCTAAATCATATAAGTATTTAGACATTACTGTTCCCTTGTAGTCAACATTAAGTTATTGAGTAGTTTGCTATTAAGAAGTTGCTAAATCAAAAAAGGAGGTGCACTCTTGAAAAATAAAGGTGCCAAAGTGGCTCCAGAGCAATGCCATAGGGGAACTAATTTTAGTTCTAAAAATACCCATCCTCATCAGGAAGGTTCTAGAAAGAACCATGTATTTATTAAGATCCGTGGCAGGCTCCATGCAGTAAATAACCGGGAACAGATGGCAACAGGTTTTTGAAATACCAATAAGCTGGAATTTTAAAATGACTCTTGCTGCACACAATAAGGCTAATTCTAGGTTTTCTTAATCTGATAATGTCCCACTAGGTAGTCTACCATACATTATGAAGTTTTTCAAAACACAAAAAAAACAACTTTATATGCAAATAAACCCATCCCAGAATTAAGTGATTATTTGTCAAGCCATGGACCACAACCCAATAAATAACCATAACGTACACATTAAAGAACCAGTTTTTTAAGAGTAATGATCAGCTTCGTGATGCCATGCAGCACAACGCATTCGTTCTCTATGTATGGCACACTTGCTCCACTTAGGTCTCGCTTTGATCCGATCCTGATGAACATTCAGATGTTGTATATAAGCAGGTCTACTCGTTTTGTTCACTTTGTGTCTTTATTCACTTGAGCCATCTTACGTGCAGCGAAGGCTGCCAAATGTATTTTTTGCTTATCCACGCAAATACGAGTGCTAGAGGAGTTAATAATAGACCACGTTAGAACCGTTTCAAAACTGGAAAACAGTGAAAAAAGAATTATTGTGTTATTGTTATTTATTACATGTGCTGCTAATTTTTCCTAATAATTGGTCGATTCCTCAATGCTTTGAACACGCTTAATATAATCTTAGCGTCCCAGTGAGTATTTTCGCGCAAAGCAAGCACAAGCCTTGAACGAGGAGCAGTCCATTGTAAGGCACACTCAAACACACACACACAAACACTCACACAGAGATTCACACACACGCACACGCACGCCTCTCATGCACATATTTCAAGAATGGAAGAAAACCAGCAAGCATAATTATCAGACCTATATTGTACTCATTGTAATCAGGAGACTCCATGTTGGTCCATTGTAGGATCAGATGAGAAGCTAAATTTCGAAATTGACTTGACTTTACATGAACACTAAATGAGTTCCTTATATTTTAACTGAAAGGTTTTCGGCATTCAACCGTATATTTTTTCGTCAATGTGCTGCCTACGTGCAGATGGACGTATCCATATTTTCAGCTTAAAAAACTCAACACTAAAGGCAGCAGTAATTTGTAAGATAAACATTTAGAGCATACAGTAATTGATTTGCAATTTCCTTGTTTCTTTGTCAAAGGCAGTCCTTGATAAGCGCCATCACATTAGATTTTGATTTAGTCCGAAACTGTTAAAGAACCAGTGCACGTTGTTATCGTATTACAGCTTGCCAAATACATTAAAAGACACCAGAAAACACAGAGTGTAACAAAAGTTACTGACACTCTGAGGTTCAAAAACGCTCTCAAAATTCTCAACCTATATTCTTAAGCGACTTGTATATTCATAGTTTAAATATGTAAGTGTTCATTTGTACTGCATTAGGTGTAGTTTTGGGCTGGGTTATCATTTTTACGAGAATTATGTTTATATGTTTAAAACCCGATTTTCATCAGAGATTTCCTGGTTAACGGTTTGCCTTAGAAAAATTAAGTGCTAAATAGTGCACAACTTATTAAAAATAAAATTGCAACAAAACTGAGCCCATATCTGACATCGAAGACCACCCAAAAACGGAGGCAAATTTGTCATCCTAAGTAATGATACAGTCAAGTCTTCCTCTTCTCGGAGGATCCTTGATGTGATTTCTGATTCATGTGTTTGCTGTTCATCTCACATAAATTATGCTTTTCTTTTCTGCTAACTCTAAGCGGACCTCCGTATCCGCGCGTTCCTATCGTTTCTCACACTGAACACACTGTCTATGACTTCATCACATTGCTCACCGTGCCCTGTAATTCTCAACTGGAGAATGTTTAATTTACAGTTAGCTCTGTTTTAGGAGTCTTCGCTCACAAAAGTGAACACGCGGCACAATTGTTTAGTTTTCGCTGCCATATGTGGAATCGCAATCTGCTCGTAACCTATAGGCTTCACTTTTGTATACCTGACAACGTCAGTACTTCCTGCATTACTTACTACAGGCAGGGTTGATGCAGCAAATCTTGTAATTACAACAATAATGTTCTATGGATCACAGAGCGTTCACTTTTCTTGCATCTTTAAGGACATCCTTAAGGTTACCGTGCTTACATCCTCTTCGTTGACAGCCGACAATCACACTATTGCTCACAGTCCCTCAGTTAAATGAGTTTAAAGAAATCTTTATTTCTAGCTCTGTTTTTAGTCGTACTCACATTTTACTTGTGCAAACCAGAACTTCGTTTTTCATTTGTATATTTTACCTATGATTTTTGTATTTGGTCTTGATGATGCTGATATTAGCTTCTTAGCTCTTCCTCTGTAGATGTATTCTGATGCTTTTTTTTAAATATCCTGAAAACGTTATGAGCATCGGAGGGGCGCTTTATATCTTCAATTTATTATATTACGATTATTTGAAGACTTTTTAAAGCTTCGTCTCGAAATGTGAGATATAATTCAACCACTAATTGTGAAAATAAACAGCCGTGCAGTAACTGATTTGGTGGCTCAGGTGGCCGATGCTATTTAATTCAAACACCTACAACAAAAACTACAGAGAAAAGAGTGGGAGTTATAGATGTTTAAGTATGTTTAAGTAAAAGTCACCTATCCTAAAAAGAGAATGCAATGATAAAGAAACAGAAACTTACACTGGCGTCTTTTAACCGTAATTCATACCCTATCCCTGCGAACATCCGTTCAGTATGACCACTATACTCCTTTCTTTTAGTATGCCGCTGACGAAAATGTGACTGATGACGATAAAGATCGCCTACAAGACTCAGTGGCTGCTTTTGGCAGGAGACTCCACAGGGGGTCGTGCTGCGGTCTCTCGTACTCATACTTTCCATGAGTTTATATCTGCATGTGTGAAGGTTATACATTTTCCATCCATCCATCCATTATCCAACCCGCTGAATACGAACACAGGGTCACGGGGGTCTGCTGGAGCCAACCCCAGCCAACACAGGGCACAAGGCAGGAACCAATCCCGGGCAGGGTGCCAACCCACCGCAGGACTATACATTTTCCTGATTTTTTTTTTCTGCTTTCCTTCGAGCGCTCCAGTACGGAAGCTCTGAACCGCACAGTGAAAAATAAATGATGGGATAACCCTTATCAAAAGTGCGTGCCATACTGATTTGTGATTCTGGATTGTGTGGATCGTGAGTGAATGGTGCGAGCTGGGCCTCTGCTTTGAGATATTTCGAGGATGTCAGGTTACGCATTTGTCAGCAATATAAAGCGAGGCGCAGTGTCAGTTAAGACAGCTCGGACTCGGAAGTCGTGCCTTCATTTTAGAATGGACTGTGGCTACCCAGGTACCGCATGGATCAGTTATTACCGTGCACAAAAACGGAGAACATGCGCTATTTGAGTTTATATTGGCAAGAAAAAGTACGTGGACCCTTGGGAAGAGACCGCATTTATGTATAAATTTGTCTTAAAATATGGTCAGATCCTTATCAAAGTCAGGATAATGTTTTAACTAATAACGTAGAAAGTATTACATTAAGTTCTTGTAAATACTGAATTCATAATTCAAACATTCGGTGTAGGTTGGAAAAAGTGTGTGAACCCATAGGGTGAACTAAAAGGAGCAGACAATCCTGGAGTCCAAATCAAGGAGATGAGATTGAAGGTGTGGTTTAGAGATACCTTGACCTAGTCACAAGAAGCATCAGCTGATGTGAACAGTGCCTTCCAAAATAGATCACAGAAGGTCTACAGTCAAGAATAGTTAATTTGAGTAAAGCTGGACAGGGTTACACAGTCTTTTCAAAGAATTTACATATTTGTCAGTCCACAGTAAGACAAACTGTGTTAAAGTGGATTTAGTAATGTGACTGCTCTTTCTAGAAGTGGGTGCCAGCCAAAGTAACTTGAAAGGCACAACAGTGAGGTAAACAATAACTAATGGCTGAAGGCTTGAAAGAATCACTGAAACAGGTTAACAACAATGTTATTGAGTCTATCATACACAAAACATTGAAAAAAACCATAGTGTCCATGGCAAAACACCAAGGAATAAGCCACTGCTCTTCAGGAAAAAAGAGCATCAATGCACACCTGCAGTTTGCCAAAGACCATCTTGACACTCCATAATGCAATTGAGAAAATATTTTGTGGACTGATGAAACTAAAGTTGAATTTTTCAGGAGGAATATGCAGCAGTACATATAGCGTTCCAACATAAAAAAAAATCATCTCAATGGTTAACTACATTGGTGGGAGTATTGTAATTTGGGACTGCTTTGCTGATTCAGGGCCTAAACATCTTACAATCTTTGAGGGAAAAATGAATTCCCAAATTTATCAAGGTATCCTGTAAAATAATGTCAGGGTGGCTATCTGCCAGCTGAAGAATGACTTTAAACATCAAAGTAAATCTACTGCAGAATGACTTCACAGCCCAGACCTTAACTCAATAGCAGATGTTGTGGAATGACCTCAAGAAAGCTGTTCTCACCAGGCTTCTTAAGAACATGGCTGAGCTGAAGCAGTTCTATAATAAAGAATGGTCCAAAATTCATTCTGGATTTTATGCAATTTTATCATCAGCAGTCTGAAACACTAGTTTGAGGTTACTACTGCCAAATGAGGGTCAATCAGTTATTACATCCAAGGGTTCGCTAACTTTTTCCACAGCACATTGTGAATGATGATGGGTATGCTCAATAAAGAAATGGAATATTGTGATATTACCATAAGCATATGGGGTTGTCTATAGTTGTATCTTAGATGAAGATCATATCACATTTTATGACCAGTTAATGCAGAAAACTAGGTAATTCCAAAGGGTTCACATACTTTTTCTTGGCACTGTACATAAAAAGACCTTACAAAAGCCTAGTTTGTGACTAATGGTTTACTATAGCAGTTTGTGTAAGCCTCTATTTAAAAGTGTTACCACATTTTCTTTACATTACCATGTTAATCAGTTTCAGAATTGTGCAAGTCTGCATTCTTTCATGGATACAACGCAGGGACGATCCATAGGTGCCAGATCATGGTAGGGACCACTGAGTTATATCTTTTTATTACAATCTCATTGACATTTTTACAGTGTGAAATAAAGCTGATTTGTTTTTTTTTCTCTCTTTAACTTCATTGCCATTGACTAAATATGTTCATGTCTCTTTAAATAGTAATATGAACTAACATTCCCACTAACATAATCTCTTTTGGTGGATACTGTCCAGTCTGAGACCACTTTTCCAGTACTAGTCACAATACTCAGGAGCATCAGGTTTACACCAGTTAATAGCCTGTCACTAGTCACTAGTGTGTCAAACAACATAATCACACACTCACTCCTGGCCAAATTATTATTGTGAATCAGGATCAATGGGAAGGGGAGCAGAGCCGGCCACAACCCTGGCACAAGAGCAGGCAGAGAACAGACATTTAGGAGGCTTCAATTAATGCTCTAAGGTTAATTCAATAATAATTTTAGGGCCTCTGTGGATTATTGATACTGTGATTAAAATTGTAGTGTGTTTAACAGCATTGCAATTCCACAAACTAATTGACATTATACATTAATGATTCAGTAAGGGTAGATGAAGAAGTAAACTTCATATTGTGGCAAAGCAATAACTAGGTTTAAACATTTTGAATTGACAAGCAATAAAGCATACCTATAAGTGAACCAATTGACTTCCTCTTATACTTTCCATTTTTGAGTAGAAGTCACCCAAATATTTATCATTATATCCCAACACTCATGGTGGATATTCTGGACTTATCAGTATTAAAAGGTATGAGTGAAGTGGCTGTGGAGAAACTTTAAATTCTGCATTAATGCAATTGCAATAGTAAAAGAACATACCCCACACAGGAGCAGCCCAAGATGGGTTTAAATAGTATAGAAATAATTTGTTGTAGAGAGCAAAACTGTGAGAAAGACAATGTGATTGTTGATGATGGAACACGGAAATGGAAAATCTTCCAGCTTATCACTTCTGATTGCATTACAAACATGTTCCTAAAAGTTAATGAGGCATGAAGAGTTTGTTTTTTCAGACTGCTACGAATGTATGAAAATTTTCTTATCCAGAAAACCATTGAATATTCATGCTGCAGACCTCTCTTCCAGCTCCTTTCCATCTCCTCTGAAAGTGTGTTCAATTGGAATGGCCCCTGGGGACTGAGCAAATCATCAGAATAAATTGAAGTCTATGCTACAGTATGGAGCCAGCTTGAGATGCATTAGCAAAGGGTCAACAAGGATGGTTAATAAGAGATGCACACGGTCAGTTATAAAGCTTAAGTACATTGGGGAAGGCAGTTGTTCTTCAGCTGGAATGAGGAGGTTTAACATCTGCAAAGAGAACATATTGATGCTACAACTACCAACCTATGCTGGTAACACGACAGGATGGATCCATGAATTCATATTACTTACAGAAAATTCTTATTTTATTATCTGCATGTTGCAGCATAAATCAAGATTTGATAGACCACTTGATACTTTTCCAATCTTCAGTCATTCAGGTTCTTAGCTGACAAAAATAGAATTTCTGCTGCTGCGGCTTATACACTTTATGTCTGGCAAAAGGAGTGTTCAGAAATGCCCTTTTGCACACCACTCCTTAAAATGGCTGTAATTTCAGTAATTGAAGCCTTTAGGATTGACAAGTCTGGCCACTCTCTTTGACTTCTCTCCTTAAAGGGACACTTCACTCAAACATACTATATATTTTTATGTTACCACATGTAGTTTATAGTGATGGCCGAGAAAAAAAATTCAATCTCATGTTTTCATGTTGGACAGAGATATAAAGTTTATGATATAAATACAAGCCAATGCTATATGACGTGAAAAAAAATTAATGTTTTTCGTGTCACATAATCGATGTGTTTGCTATCAATTCTTTGCTCAAAATATGCAAAACACCTGCCAAAATATTGTTCAATAGGTGCTTTCAGAATAAACCAGTGCACATCATAAACAGCAAATACAAGTCACACTGGAAGGACTCTTTGAACTGAAGATAAGACACTAGACCAACGAATAAGGGGGAGAAGTGGCTCTTCAAAAGTCAATTCCATGTGACTTGCATTGTTTGATATGAGTTGCACCATTGCAAACTTCATGAAGTAAGTAGCATACAAAAAAAATCATCTTTGGGTGGAGCATTCCTTTATGAAAGCATTTTCAACCACAGAACTGCTACTCAGTGGATGTTTTATGTGCAACCCTACATTCTCTAAACACTGCAGTGTGTAAAAATGTCAGGCAAGTGTCTGCTTCTGAAATGTTGTAACTACCAATTCTGACACTAACAATAAAATATGGTCAAAGTCACTTAAATTATGCATTATGTCCATTTTAATATTTGGTCAAACAAGCTTTTGATCATTGATTCATGCTGTATGTAATGATCTTCAACCTCATGATCTGATGTTGGTTTCCCTTTTGACAATTTCCCTTCTTCGTAACATACTCCATTTTTTTATGGAACACCTTATTCTACACTGATCTGTAATTATATCAGATTTCCTCAAACGTCTTTATTTTTCAAGTTCAACTTCTGTTTGTCGAATATGACTGATATAGTGAAATCATAGTTTGAAGTTTTAGTTTAGCTGCAAATAAAAAGAAAACAATTAAAGTAAAATTGCAGTTATTCAACATAGTGTGCACTGTCTGACGATGCATATCATAAAAGTTTAAAGAGCACTAAATTTAGGTTATTGGGGCCAATGCCTGTCCCTATGAACAATGGAAGCCAAGTCCAAAATGAGGACACCACTATATTCCAGGGCCCTTTTCACCTACAAACAATCCACAGAATTGAATAAGAAAACAAAAGAAAGAAAGACTCATAATTAAAGAAAATCTGTATATAAATTTATTGTTTGGGCCTAAATATAAATTTGACTCTACTTGATGCTACCATACCTTTTTCCAGAACACAGAGCAGAGCTTGTGTCTAACCTGCTTCCTCAGATGTGGCAGTAAAATTTCAAGAGTGTCAACTCATTTCATCCTGCATTTCCTCTGGTACCACAGAAACAGGAGATTCCCTTAAACCTTTTCCAGAGTAGCTTAAGTTTTGTGGGTCAATCTAAATGTATCAGATCTCTGTAACTTGAGAAATCTGTGGCAGCTGATATCTTCTACTGTTGCTCCACTGCTGACTGACCAGGATGAGATGCTGTCTGACACCTGAAATCCACAATCATCTATTTTGTGTTATTGGCCATCAGGACCAGATGGCATCTAATTGACACCTTATTTCTGTATCCAGCCTCCAGCGCCCTGCCGGGGTTTGTTTCCTGCCTTGCGCCCTGTGTTGGCTGGGATTGGCTCCAGCAGACCCCCATGACCCTGTAGTTAGGATATACTGTAGATATAGTGGAATGGATGGATGGATGTTTTTCATTAACATGGCTCCAGGTTTCCTTCTAAAATCTCTTGTAAATATTATTTTATTTTTTGCAGTAGATAATCTAACCAAATGTGATATGTTTTGGGAAAAATTGGTATTTATTATAATTTCATGCACTGTCCACAAGTTCACTTTATTGAAGTATTTATACTTTATGATTTTAAAGCCCAGTTAGGTTACTCTTAGCAATAGGGTTGAATACTTTCTGTTTGTTATTATGACTTATTTTGAAGGAGGTGAAGGGGGTGTCATTTTCACTTTGACTTCATATGATTATTCATATTAACAACAATAACAACAACAATAGTAATAATAATATACAATCTGATACTATATATGTAAGGAATAAAAGCTTAAAACTCTAAATAGGTGAGTATTCTTATATCTAATTCCCACAAGTTAAATTTGTTTTTTCCTTTAAGTTAAATATTTTGTTTATTTTACTTTGAATATAATTTCAAAGACATCAATTTGTTTTCATGAAAAGTATCCATTATTCATTCCTTACTGAAGTGTTGGAAGAGGTTTGTTGTTGTATTTCTATAAAGGTGGAAACACAGTAAATTTGTGTCAAAATATCCTTTCTTGTTATGACAGTATTACTGTTTAAAAAAAAAAGAAACAAGTTGTCACAGGCTGACTATATGACAACAGCTGTTGTCTAAATCTTTCACCAAGAGAGAACAATCTCTAACAACCTAATGGAAGTTAATCCTAAATACAAAACAGTGGCATTTTCACAAGAAATTAACATGTTTTTAAATTGTATAATATTTTATGGATAGACTAAAGATTTCAAGTTTGAGTTCGCACTTGTGGCCCACTGAATGTATTACTGAGTGGTGGGAATACAGTATGTTTATTTTAGGTACAATTTCATTATTATGTAAAGAATAGGTATATCAATTCACAAAGTACACATTTTTGTATGTTGTTCAAGTTCAGGACTCAGTATGCTTGAAATTGTGATAAGTTCCTTGCAAGGACTTTCCATGGTGTACGATGGGTACTAGAAGACTCTAGGATAAGGAAAGGTCCTGACAAGAGGTCATAATAAGAGAGAAAGGCAAACTCTGTAAGCTAGCATGGAAAAACAAGGGCCACCCAGAGGCCCTACAAATACAGAATGTACCGCCAAAGACAAATCTGTTGGAGCATCAAAGAAAATGTTATATCAGATGCCATATAGCAGCTGGTAAGCTACAGAAGGGACAGACAGGGTACCTCTTAATGTTATAACAATGAATGGCACTCCAAAAGGTGGTTTGAGAACTAATATACATAGCTTTTTTTTCTAGTGATTACTGGAGACCACTGTAGAAGAAATCCCATATTTTAGTGAACATCTCTGACCTCAGAAGTGATTATAAGATTATAGACCTGAATATGAACCTCAGGTGTGAAATTATATCTCAAACCCAGAATTGAGATGAGTGATGGATCATTGATTGGGACAAACAGGGGCAAGAGCAGACAAACCAAGAGAGATATGGGGTTTGAGAAAAAGTTCTCAGCTGTGATATCAGGCAGTACAAACATGGGGGAAGCCACCCTTCTAAAACAGACAGTAAAATAATGGTTAGAGATTTGAGTCATAGGCCCTTTAGAGCTGTCAGTTACTTTTTTTTGTTTGTTTGTTTATTACTCGTCGTTCTCCATATACAGTTGTCATCCATTTGTCTTGGAGGGCAGCAAGATGGAACAGTGTCTCCCAGCTTTTCAAGACTAAGTTTGAAATCCAGCCTGGTCACTGTCAGTAAGGAGTGTGTATTACCTTCTTGTGTGTGGATGGAATTTTTTCTCAGAAAAGCTTCTCTTTTCTTCTCAAACACATGCCGGTTGACTTTATTAGCTACTGGGTAGCCCTGTGTGACTGACTGTAAGTGTGTGCATTGCATGGGTTTTCTGATGGTCCTTATTTTGTGTCCTGTGCTACCTGTGCCCTAATTTGGTTAAACAGGTTAGAGGATGAATAGATTTACACTACAATATCTTGGCACTGGAGTGATCCCTGATGGTACTCACTGTTCAGACTGTCTATTACTCTGTTGCTATAAGTAATCATGGATTGTACTACTGGGGTTAAGTGTTTTAAACATTGATGCCTAATATGTCATTGCATTATGTGGGGTATATGTGGCTGTTATGAAGGTCCACCCAACAGCACACATTGTCGTTAAACTCAGTAAACAGAAAGTTTGTTGCTAAATACCTTGAAAATACCTGTAATATATGCAATTATTAAACCAACATAATGAGAAGATACAGTTTTAATCTGTAACAAACTGCCCAATTGAATTACTCATAGAGATCAAACATTATCTCTTAATTAACAACTGGATAGCTACAGGGGTAATTTAGCTCTCACTATAGCTGGAAAACATGACTGAAAGGTTTCCTTT
This sequence comes from Erpetoichthys calabaricus, assembly GCF_900747795.2. Taxonomy (NCBI): domain Eukaryota; kingdom Metazoa; phylum Chordata; class Cladistia; order Polypteriformes; family Polypteridae; genus Erpetoichthys; species Erpetoichthys calabaricus. The sequence goes on from NC_041395.2 coordinate 285,184,859, forward strand.
CCTTTTAAAATATGCTTAGTTTCTAACAAAGATAAACCTGCCAGTGTCAAAGAAACTGCAATTCACTAAGGAACTAAGCAGTAAAACAGCTGCAGGGATTTTTCCTTTTAGTTTGAAACGTCTCTCCAAGGCAACTAAAAGATCACAACAAATTTGGGCAAGCCCGAATTAGGCTGAATGGTCTTCTCTTTGTTTTTATTTTGCAATGTTGAAATGTACAATAACTGTACTATTCATTCAGGCACTTGAGAACTCACAAACTTCACCATAGATTTAAAATATTTGGGAATAAAGATGTAAGCCTATCTTGTATTTAAGAGATTTACTGTAAGTATACTTGGCATCACATAACCATAAACACACAAAAACTCAAGAAAATGAATACTGTTTTTGTACCAGCATCCAAAATAATATTATTGTTACAAAGAATTGTGATGTTTACATTTTTTTAATTTATACCTAGCATTTAAAATGACTCTATTCAATTTAAGTATTCTTATGAGTATCACAGTTTTTTATAAATAAGGTTATTTATACTTAGTTGCTGGAATTAAATCAGTTTCAATGAAAATTGCATGACTTTTTTGTAGGCTTACCATCTACTGTATGTTCAGGAAATCAGTGTTTAGCAGATCAATCAAAATGGGGAACTCCACCTAAAGTCTTATCAGCAGTGTCGGAGATTCTCAGCTGTGTTGAGACCTTGCTTGTCATTGTGCTGTTGACCTGATCAGATAAATAATAGAACAATCTTTCAGTGTGTCATGTGAGGATTTAGACGTAGAGGAAAATAGAAAGGCTGGAAGGTAGCCCGGGACAAAAGCAGCACCAGTTGTGTCAGAGATATCTTGACAATATATTGTTTGAACCCTCAGAATTCAGATAACCCAAAGTGAAGGCAGTATTGCAACTTTCGAGACATAAAAGGAATTTCAGTTCCAATAAATGAAGGTCACTTGATTGCATGAGCGTGCCTGTTTATGATTGTTTACCATGAAAGTCATTAACTTTGTCTTGATGATGAACAGTAAAACAAAGAAGAGGAGGTCAGCAGAAAATGTTTGTCTTGCCATTATATATGTGTCCATCTTGTCAGCATAATATAAAAAAGAATGTATTTAATTAAAAGTCAGCTGGCTTCAAATTAAAGTGCATTCAACCCTATTATAATAATAATTATTATTATTGCTTGCAATCAAAGCAGGAAAATGTAATTGCTTCAGAGACGCACACCATTTGACCTTTCATTTAGTAAACATTTTCGCTGGGAGAATCCAGCTCTATTCCAAACAGCTAGTGTGGCATGTCCGTCATAATGACATGTTGTTTTGGATAAAGAAGAAAGCCACATCGATTCTAAATGTCATATCTGTAAATAAATATATGCATGTCTCTCCACAGTGCAAGAGAATTCCACGCAAGGAGCAGGAAGCATTCAGCTTTGCTTTTTAAACTCTTCCCTGCCTTGGATCTACAGTTTGTCAGGTTATCATACTGGCTGTGGAAGAGGAAAGAGGCCTCTCAGTCAAAGGATTTGAAAACTAATACAAATAAAAAACTAGGCCCTAGATGGTTACATATAGAGAAAAGAAATAAAAAGGGGTTCCCAATGTTAAATAGAAAACACACATGTCAATTTCCATGGTTTCAACACTATTTATTCCTGTTTCTTTAGTTTGTCTTTCGCAAATGTATACTTTATCCTCCTTCTTTATTCTTTTGAGAAATGTATTCTATAGGTTGCATAACAATTATTTTACAACAATAGCAACATTTATTTATATAGCATATTTTCATACAACAATGTAGCTCAAAGTACTTTATAAGATGACAAAGAGAAAGTTACAAGAAAAGAAAAACAATAATTTTAAAGAACAACTAACAACAAAACAAGGTAAAGTCAAGGCCATGAGAATAGAAAAATAAAAATCTGCAGGGGTTCCAAGGACAAAAAAATACACCCAGCCCCAACTGGGCATTCTACCTGAGATAAATGTTCCTAAATAAAGTCCTCTTTATTTTCAGACTTCTCATGACAGTAATTGATGATGTTGGTCTTATGGACAGATGAGACATCCGCCTTCATTCCATTATCTCAGGGGGCTGCATGGTGCCTTGATCAGGTGGTGGTTACACAGATCAGCACCACAGAAGAACCGGAAAAGACAGCAGAAAATAATGTGGATTAGCGCAGATTGTGGATGCCAGGAAAATATGACAGTCCTATGCCCATATAGTCTATTAGGGATACAATTGAAATGTAGCTACCAAAAAGCCATATTAAAATAATGGGTTTTAGCAGTTTTTTTTTTAATTTTCCACGGTGTTAGCCTGGCGAATTTCTGTTGGTAAAGTATGCCTGATTTTAGGTGCATAACAGCAAAAGGCATCCTCGCCACTTCTTTTAAGCTTGGCTCTTGGAATTATAAGCAGACCTCCATTTCAACATCTAAGGTGGACAGGCATTCTAAAATGTAGGATAGAGCAAGATTACTTAAGGCTTTATAAACCATTAGTAGTATTTTAGAATCAATTCTGAACAACATGGGTAACCAATATAACAACAGCTAACCCTATTGAGATGTGCTCAAATTTTATTTTTCTGGTTAAGATTGCTGCTGCTGCATTCTGCACTAATTGCAACAATTGATGAATTTCTTATGTAGTCCTGTTAGCAGTACATTACAGCAATCTAGCCAACTAAAAACAAAAGCATGAATTAATTTTTCAGCATCTTGTAAAGTTATAAGAGGTCTAACTTTTTCTATATTCTTTACGTTGAAAAATGCAGTCCTCATAATCTGGTTAATATGTGATTTAAAGTTTAGGTCAATGATTACCCAATGATTTTAATCAATTGAAGCCATTTTCCTCTCACTTAAAACAATACTTCATTACAGTATTCCCCTAAAAATAAGTAATATTAAATTATATCAAAACAAAATGTACAGAAGTGACCTAATCAATACACATTATATTTTAAGAGCACTGCACTAAGAATTTTCCAAAATCTCTCAGTTAAACAAATGTTTCTTCCTTCCTTCTGCCTATCAGCTAAAGCTCCCCATCGACCTTCACACCATTTGGGCAGGCAGTCAGTTCCTGTGCCCTTGGGAATGCATCAATGTGCAAGGTTGAAATTCAGGCAGGAGCAGCTGTTGTGAGGTCTTTTATTTTACTAGAGAAATCCATGTATTCTTTGAACAGAAATAGGTTGTTTCTAAACAGATATTTTCCTCTTTGTGAAATAATATTTTCAATATGCTGAATATGTTTGAATCTACAGGTACTTGATTCTTCTCAATATTTTCAAACTCTACATGTTACTGTATTAATTGTTGCATGAAATAAAATCATATTGTAAGATGGCTTTATGTGTGTAATAATGTAGTACTAGGGTGTTGTACCATGTTAGCCATTAAGAACGTCGTGAAAAGTCAAGCAAAATGACACCTTTTATTGGCTAACAAAAAAGATTACAATATGCAAGCTTTTGAGGCAACTGACTTTTCACTGTGTGTAATAATATAATTCTTAAACCATTTATATAAAATGGCATTAAATCAATTGAAGTGTTTACCATGTACACAGCGTAAATAACTCAAGGCTTAATTATGTTTTAAATTAAATTAGTTTAATGAAATATGTCTAACATCCTTCTTTTAATTATGTTTTGGGAAAAATTGGTTCAGGATATGTATGGCTGGGTGGCTAATAAAATTAAAAACTATTCATCTGCTTGGTAAAACTGTATGAATAATACCCATGAAATGCCCTGATTTTTTGTATATACATATATAAACAGATCCATTATAAGAGTTGGTATTTAAAAACAAACAAACAAATAAATCTATATATATAACATAGTATAAAACACTCAATCAGCATACCTTTTTCTATTTGAGTAAAGCTGTATCCTCATATGTGATAGTTCTGCATTTAGTGAGTAGTATGATCTTTCTTGCATTTTGCGTTGAGAGTTACCGCGGTGCTCTGCGCCTACACTTAGTGAGCAGCACTGTGCAAGAACAAAGTAGTTTGTACAGTTGTGTGGTATTTCTGAGGTGGCCATGATAGATTGGCAGTCTAGCTATGTTTAGAGGATTACTTGTGTTCTGTGTTGTATGTTGTCCATTTTTTGACACTCATGGCACACCTAACCTACCTGGAAGGAGGGTCTCTAGGTGGGCCTCTTTCTGAATTGCCTTTCCCAAGATTTCTCGTACTTTTTTCCCTACAAGTTTTTTTTTTCTTCTCTTCTTAAGGAGTCAAGACTGGGGGTTATCAGAAATAGGGCTTCTTAAAGACCATTGAGGCATTCCTTGTGTTATTTTGGGCTATACAAGGAATAAATTGTTGTTATTGTTATATAGTAATAATTCATTTATAACATTATTGTCCAAATACAAAGGAAGTAGTATGGACATACACAATATAAACCACAAAAATAAAAATAAAAGCTACAAATAGCTAGATAGATAACAGTAAAGGGGATTCTATCCATCCATCCATCCATCCATCCATCCTCTTCCACTTATCCGAAGTCGGGTCGCGGGGGCAGCAGCTTGAGCAGAGATACCCAGACTTCCCTCTCCCCGGCCACTTCTTCTAGCTCTTCCAGGAGAATCCCGAGGCATTCCCAGGCCAGCCAGGAGACATAGTCCCTCCAGCATGTCCTGGGTCTTCCCCGGGGCCTCCTCCCGGTTGGACGTGAAAGGGGATTCTAAAGAGTCAATAATATAATGTCATAAAGCTTTTGAAAAAGAGCTTTCCAAAAAATACTATAACAAAAATTGTAAAAGCTCTGTCATTCAAGGTAAGCTTTTCAGTTTTTTGAACAGCAAGTAAAGAACCAGCTACAGAAGAATGAAGTCTGACAGAGAGAAAGATCTGAAAGATAAGAAGAAGATAAGTGCAAGATCAGACAAGGCTTTTCTACAGTTAGTCAGAAAAAATATTTTATAGTGAATTTGTGATTTAGTTTGTAGTCATTGGTGATCATTACAACTGATATCTATGATCCAATGCCTTACACAGTAAGCCTGATAAACTAATTTTTCAGTGACTTCATTAAATAATTTGCATTAATTGCTGTTTATTTTATAGCAGATATGTTTAGATACAGTATGATTCCTCTTCATTTGGTAAAAGTTATGACCCGAGTAGCAAAGTTGTGAATATCCTGCAACTTATTTAAATGTTACTTCTGAAGATTACACAATAAGGTATGACAAGAGACAAGTCTCAGAGTAACATATCCACCTGGAAAGGCCACAGTGATGAAAACATTTATATGGAGCTGGCAGTGCAGTTTAGCAAATGGAGATATTCCTGTGAAGACACTCAATTAAATGAATACAGCTTAATACATGTATGTGAATTTCTTAGAGGTCTTTCTTTATTTTACACATTGCTATTGAATTAAATCGAGGAATGTAATAAAGTATTATTAAAATGTCTTGACGTTTGTTCAGAAACAATCCGTTTATAGTGTGTTTAAGGCAGAAACATACATTCATTGTGATTTAATGGCTGTTTTGCTGCTCAGCAGTTCAACTGTAAACCATGAAGTTGCCAATTCAGAACCCACTGCTGATGTGCCAAGAGGCCGAAGACAGTCACTCAGCTGCCCATTTTTCCCACTCTAAACACAACTGTACTGTTCCCTTATACTTTTAGTTGCCTTAGATAAATATCAGCTAAACAAATATATGTATTGTGAAAATGTCTATCCTTATTTTTAGTATTTAATTACATTTTGAAAAGCATGCAATTCATTTAAGGGATGTGTATGTATCACAAACACAAAAGAATTTCTTTCAGCAATATTTCAGTTGATTGTTGCATTTCGTAAATCCCATCAAACAAATGCAATGGAAAATGTCAATGACTTTCTCTAGCTCACCATATTTTCTTTAATTGATTTGATAAGAGCAAATGGAAGTGTCTTCTATAATGGACTAAAGGCCTGCTCATGGCAAGGTCCCAGTGTGGTCAGGATATTTTATTACAATGGATGATGGTGGGTCAATAAAAGAGAGAAACATATTTTATAGTTAAAAAATATTGGCCATTAATAATAAAAATGTTGCAATTGTATTATTTAAACAACCAGTGCTGACATTTCCAGAATTTCATTGTTTCGTCTTCAGTGGTACTTTTTCTGGTGAAACTCTGAAAAGTGAATAGTAAATCTTCAGTGCATGTGCTTAATCAAAACATCCATCCATCAGTTTTTCAGCCTGAATAATGCAATTTATAGTCACAATGTTAGTCAAAGCATACAAATAAAAATAGTAACCAAAGTAGTGCTACCACATCACCACAGCTCAGGGGTGTCATAGTGAGGAGTCTGCACATTTTCTCTATGTTTGTGTGGCTTATATCCAGATAATTAGATTTCTGCTCAAGTCCTAAAGTAGGGCATTTAGGTTCATTAGAAAATCTAAATTGACCCCATGTGGTTGTGCAAGATGTCCAGTGCGGCGTATTTGTGCATTCTGCCACCCTGAACTAAAAAATGGCCTGTGAACACTGATATATTTATATAATCTATTAACTATGTATTTCTTAAACCTGTACAAAATAGCAAAGGATGCTAATGTTGTACTTACAGTAGAGGGACAAACAAAAAGGAACTTTACTAAAGTCTGCCATCTACTGGCACAGTTAAGTAGATTTTTAATTCACCAACAAGGGTGATGTCTACAAAAGTGGCATTAAACAAAGAAAAAACAGTGCTGTACTTTGACAACATAAATTATGTGGGAGATTTGAGTCTATTTGTTTTTGGTATTTTTTCAACCATTCAGTACATTTTAGAACATTTATGTCCCCCAACACACTTCTCCAGACAGCATATCAAGATGAGTATGAAGTGCTGACAGACAGCAGAGACAGCCCTAGACAGCTAGGAAATGCCAGGCACATTTGCCACATGCCACAAACTGTTTACTGAGCGACTAAGAGTCTTTGGCCTTAAAATAGGATGATTCCCTAAGCTCTGGCCCAAAAAGGCCAGCATTCACCCTGAGGCTTTGATTGGCATAAGAAGACAAGTTAGAGAAAAAAAATGCAGCTGAAAATATCGATAGTAAAAACTCATACTAAAGTTATCAGCTGTAGGGTCCTTGAAAATGCACCTGATACAATCTATGCCCCAGAGGCCACAAAATATTTAAGCTGAAAACCTCTCGTATGTCAAATCTGGAAACCTTCTTCTACAAAATGAAGCGCCTGCTACTGTCAGATTCACAAAAAGCACAAGGAAGAGGTTACAAGTTCCCCAGGCAATAAAACCTGTTTCGAAGCATCTGCAAATCTGATAATTACCCACATTTCAGATGCCCTTTGCCGTAATGGGCAGCACTCCTTTAAAATAGGAATGAAAATGTGTAAGATCCTCTTTTGAAAAGGATAACAGGCAGGAGCTAGATTCTGAGTCCTTCACTGCTCATATGCTGATAGTGGAGTTTTAGTAAGATAAAATAAGCAAATGAAGACTTAGCATTTATTATAAAACACATTTAAAGATACCACATGAAAATGCCCATTTTGCTGACTATTTCATAAATCAGAGCTGTACAGTGGTGCAGCGGTGATCTTCAGCCTCCCTTCTTCCAGGAGCATGTATCTGAATTCTGCTTGGTCACTTTCTGGCTAGAGTGTGATGTTCTTCCTGTGTCTGCATGAGTTTTTCTCCAATTTCTGTGGAACTCTCCTACATATAAAATGGCTGAATGTGAGCGAGCATGGATATATGTTTACCCAGCATCATTGTGTGTCATATCTAGAGCTGGGTCCCATCTGTCTCCCAATGCTTCTGGGATAAACACCTCAGAAATGGCTAAAGATTCAGAAAATGGTTTGATGGGTATTCTATACATTTCTTTACAGTAAACAAACCTGTCTGATATATTGAAAATTGAATGTGTTCTTTACAGAGATTACAACTTAGTGTTGTTTTTTTAGGTAGTCTCCGGCGACTTGAGATACCTCCCACAATGTAAAGGAATGCTGTCAGGTTAAGAGGTGACACTGCATCATTATAATGACTGTCTGTCCTGTGATGGACTGTCATCCCTCTCAGAATGACGCCTTGTCTTTTATGCATTGCTGCTGGGATGAGCTCCGGGTCCTCCATGACTCTTAAAGGCTTTAAGGCTGGATGAAATAAATTCTTCAACTGCATTAGAAAGCTTGTTTCTCTCCACTATGATGGGTGAAAGTTCTTTCACAGAGTCTTTCTCTAAAGAGTTTTTAAAAACATTAACCATAGTTATTTTCCAAAATTGCTTGCAGGTAATATGGAAGTTTGATTCTATTTATTTAGTAGACATAACATTAGCAAACAAAAGAAAATACTCACAACGTTTATATTAGAAATGTAATCTCAGTCTGAAACAGTCATCCACAAAGCAAGTGCTTTTAGAAAGCTGAGCTAAAGGAAGCTTATTGTTTAACTGACTATTCAGGCTATTTGATTTCATGGGCTGTGATGACAAAGTGACTTTGAACAGGTCCTGCAGTATTAACATGGCATCAAGACCATCAATTGCCACACAAACTTTTACTATTTTTAAGAGTGTAGAAATATTTGGCTCAATTTATTCATGACGGCAGTGCACCCTACACAGTATCCTTCAGAAAGATCTACATGCAAAAATTGCAACCATTGGACAGTTTATGTTGAATTAATTTCTCTGCATGACTTCTCCTTCGTCTCCAGTGTCATTCCATTCACTCTTAATTCAGGGCCCATTAGTGTGACAGTTCTGCTAACAATTTTGCATATTTTCAGTACAAAAACTTAAGTCCATATCTATGAGCATCTGCTTATTTTAAGATACAAGAGTCTGTTCATTTTAAGATCCATTTTTAAATACAGGTCTACAGAAACCTAGATTCCTTTAAAAGAGCCAGATGTAGATGTCAGCAATAAACACTACATTAGATACCAGTCCATTCCATAGCACACTCAGACTCATAGTGATCAAATGTATAGACATGCTTTCAAGACCATGGGAGGAAAAAATCTAGGAAGAACCCAGAGGGTATTTCCAAAGTCTACACAAAACAGACCTCTTCTGAGAGCCGGAATTGCAACTGTGAAATAGTGCATTTGTGGATAATGGGGTTTTGAATATGACCATGAAAGAGAGCATTTGGTATATATAGTGCCCTTCTTGAGCAGATTCCATTCATTGAATGCAACCATTCAAGTCCAAAGTTCCAACAAAAAAAAAACTATTTATTGGGGTAAATAAAGTTTACAAGGGAAAGTATAAATGGAAAGAATAAGACAAATGGTAAATCCAAAGGAAAATAATAAACACTATGCCCTTCTGGGGGCTTTAATTCAGTCCTCAGACCCTCTTTTATGTTAACATCCTGTCCTTGAAGTGTTTGGGTCAACATCCCAGAAAGGATGTCCATGACATTGCAATATAACACATCTAGCTGTCCTCTACATTATAATCAGAATTGTGCTAAGGCTTAGACCATCCAGGAATTTTTTAATTATTACAAAGCTAGTTATCCAGGGGGTGGTGCAGTGGGTAGCGCTGCTGCCTCGCAGTTAGGAGACCCTGGGTCCTCCCTGCGTGGAGTCTGCATGTTCTCCCCGTGTCAGCATGGGTTTCCTCCCACAGTCCAAAGACATGCAGGTTAGGTGCATTGGTGATCCTAAATTGTCCCTAGTGTGTGCTTTGTGTGTGTGCCCTGCGGTGGGCTGGCACCCACCCCAGGGAATGTTTCCTGCCTTGTGCCCTGTGTTGGCTGGGATTGGCTCCAGCAGATCCCCGTGACCCAGTAGTTATGGATATAGCGGGTTGGATAATGGATGGATAGTTATTCAGGCAATGCATATTTTTTTGATCATCGAAACACCATACAACTTTAGAATCAACACAAATAAACACTGACTTTATAAAAAGAACCAGTAGTATCTTGTGTTCCTAAACACAGGTAGTATTTGGGGTTGCTTCTCATAAAAAGCCAAAGTGCAGCAATTTGCTTTGATACATTGCGGTCTAATTTTTTCAACTTGTCTTGTAAATTCTGCCTTTCTTTTTGGAGGATGTCCTCTAACTTTGCTTATGACTTTTGCGTTTTTTGTTCTTATTCCTGTCCCAGGGATCCCACACATTTTAAATGATGTTGAAGTTGGGGCGCTGAGGTGACCAGTTGAATGTGATTAGTGTTCTCTGTGCATTTCCACTCCATGCAGGTCTTAATTATGTTGCAGTGTGCCTGGTGTCTGTCAGAAACACATTAGTATTTAATTCATAATGTGTAGTTTATGTTTTTATCTGTTTGTAAATTTTAAATTGAAATGATCTTTGTCCAGACTACCATTTTAACATTGTTTACAAAAGTATTTTCATCTATACTGAAACAGCCAAAAATGCATATTACGTAAAGGTCCACAAACACTGGGCATAGATAGATGGCTGAAACTGGAGATATACTGTGAGATTTTGTCACAACGTTAAGCCTGATTTGCAGTTGACACCTGATTTTCTAAGTCGGCCCAAATTTAAGCTTCTTCTACCGTCGTATCACTTGCAGTATGAGATTGGTTGTGATGCCCAATTGCCTCTCATGATTGATTGGGCTGTCCCACGAATGGAACAATTTCTGTCATGTCTTATGGTTTGAGCTGATTTTTTTTCACACAAAATGGAATTTACAGACATACAAGTAAGCAACACAATAGGGGCCATGGAAAGCAACTCTTCTATGCCCGCTATGTTGGAATAAGTTTTTCCTTCCATGAAGATTGACCAGTTCTTCATTTTTCAGAAATTATTGTTTTCACCTGTCCACACTGAAACACTGCACTGGTGTTTTCAAAATTCTTTGGATCTGGAGAGTTGTTTCAAAAAGCTTTAATTTTCATGGATTGAAAATGGCGGGGTAGTGTGAACAAAAGGTGAAAACAGAGACAAATGTCCATGTTCTCAAAAGAAAACATACAGCTGTGGACGAGGCCTAAGATTCTGCTTACCAGGAAGCTGCAACATATGTGGTACTATTGTTAGAAACACACCTGAAAAGACTTCCTTTGTTTCCAGTGCTTAACTGGGGAAATGAAAAAGATGCTGCTCAACTAATGTTAACAGTGCAAGACAAGGGAGAATTTTTAATAGCTGATATAGAAGTACTACCCCATCATTTACCCAATTTTGTATACTCCTTAATTTTCTTACATGATTTTAAAGAATTGTCGGAAATCTGGGAATCCTAAGAATTGTACACAAAATACTGAAGAACAGGCCTACTAGCCGTTTTTGGGGGCCCTTAGCAGTATATCTATTTTGGGGCCTACTCAATCATCTTTTTTGAGTGAGTCAGGACACATCCCCAGACCCCCTAAAACACCCCCCACACTGTATTATGCTTTCATGTCAGGGGTTTGGCATTGTTGGCAAGATTAGCAGAGACAAAAAAAATCAACATGAACTATTACTATTTTGCTTAATAAACGATAATTCAGTATTTAAGTATATCAGATCTCGTTATCAGAAGTAAAGGTGCATATATTATGTATAATGGCAGAGAAGAATGTGGATAACATACAGTATGAATGCCATTAATTTTTTTCTATGTTTAGTTTCCTTTTACAGTATATATAGTCTGTTCCAACTAAATGCCTTGCCCAGCTTATAAATGGACAAACTTTTGACACTGGGCACATAAATTCACCCAAGACATTCTCAAACAGTATACTGGAAAAAAATATGAGCATATGCTCATGTGAGGTTGCAGGCAAGCACAGGCATAATGAAGTATGATACAGCCCATACAGGCTGTCCCACTGTAGACAGTCATTAACGTGCATGTGCACATGGTTCATTTTCATTACTGCTGATTTAGTATGCTAGTTCTTAGATTAGCTCCTTTTGTTTTGTCACGCTCCTGTCGGTTAGGCTGTGAGATTCCATGCTACAAGATTGTAGCTTCTTTTGACCCCTTTTTTTGGTCCTTAATGGACTTAACCAAGGTTTTGATGCATAAATTTGGGATCGGACTCAAAACAACAATTTCCTTGAAACTTTCACTATAACCTTTCAGTTTGACTTGACCATGTTATGCGAGGAAAATATTTATGCAACTGTCAAGTCTATTTGTGGAGGGATGGGAGATTAATGTGCTTTTTATAATGCTTTTCTTTGAGACTATTAATTGCTTTGCAGATGTTTCCTTTCTTTTAAAACAGTTATGCACTTGCGTGTAATGAAGTATTATAAATGCATACTTCTTTCAGGCCTTGTAATCTGTTATTTCTTTCTGGGTTATTTTCATTTTGAACTTTTCCCTTGCACCATGCTTACACCAAACAACATACTGTACATCCAAGCAAACTGTAGTTCATACCTATAAAGTGAAAAATATAATGCACACCTTTTTGAATGAAAGAAGTGAATGAATATCATAATCACATTAAATTCACATTAGATCTAATACATAAAACAGATTACCAAACTGCCTTTTCAATTTTGCAAATTAACTGTAACTACCGTCTTTCTCAGGCGTTTCAGCCCTGGCCCTATTTAAAAACTTTTAGTCTACATCATCACAATTCAACATTGCTCAACAACAGTTTTTTCTTTACTAGGGTCTTTGCCCCCTTTTAACTTGGCTCGACCACCCCTCCCCCCCGGGGCATGCAATGCGCCAGCCACTTCGCATCTCTGTCGCTTGCATTGTGAAGAGGGGGGCTGAATGCACGCTAAGGAGATGCGGTGCGCTCCTCCAAAACCCCCTCTTAAACGGTGATACAATGGGAAACAAATACATTTTTTTTACCTCCACTTTGCTCGATCAGCTTCTGGCTTGCTGCTGCTTGTGCCGTGCTGCATCATCACGCAGCGCTTCGAACATTTAAAAGCCTGTACAGCAGCTGTCCTTTTGTCTCACTACCTTGTCTCCAAGACATTCATGTCTCATCTCCTTCCAAGCCTTCCAAGATTTTTTCTTACAATAGAGAGATTTTGCTGTTATTCCAATATTATTGGTCCATTTTCATGCATTGTTTTGAATGTGTTTCTTTTCCAAAAGGCAGAGAAAAATATGTATACTTTATATTCAATTATGAAGCAGGCAGAGGCTCAGTTTCTCAAACACCTTAGACGGATGAGAAGGCCTTACACAACTTGCACCCGCTTTCTAGAAAAGAGTGATGCACATGGTCCAGTACAAGAATCAGTGCATCTTCTCCTAACTTGATAAGGAGGCAATGAGCTTTGAAATGGTTGTATCTATACACTTCTGATCATGTCATCATATGGACAATGGGTCATTTGCTTTATATGTTGTTCCTAAGACATCAAAATATTCTGCAACAGAGATGAAGACAAACAACAGAATCAAACGAAACATGAAGAATGAGAGAAAACATATTTGACAGAGTAAGTCTAGAGAACATGATATATATATTTTATTTGAAAAAGCAGGACATTGTACATTTGTGATACACAATGAGCCCCTGTGCAAAGGCAAACAAGTCAGCAGAGCACTGTGACTACAGAAATGCAAGTCCTGGTTATTCTGATGCCTTGCTATTGGTTATAATTGAGAATTTTCTAGGAGACATGTTGGGATTGAGTACTTGCTTTGTAAGCTGCTCAGTGATTTTTCTATATACAGTACAGTGTCCTGTCAGCCATTGCATCAAGTTATAGAATGTCCCACAGACAGAGAAGTGCAGACAATCAAAGAGGACTGTTATGCAATTTGTGGCTTCCCAAATAGGGTGGATTTATAACCTTCAAAACTTTGCTTGCTGAAAAAGACATCCTACCCTAACCATTTGTGACAGCAACCCCTTTATAAGGAATGTCATTGCCCAGAGCTACACATGATGCAGCAATATGAATGAACTACAATGCCTGGCAGAAGAAGGTGGCTTTCATGGTGTCTGGCTCTTGGGAGACAGGAGGTATCCTCACTCTCCTTACACTTGTGACACATGCATCATCCATGGCAGAAGAAAGAAGAAAAATTAACCATAATGAAATGGATGAAAATGCAGCAGCATATGCAATCAGAACAATACTTATACAAAATAAATCTTTCGATTTAATCACAAATACACTGAATCTTATGGATAAAATGGACATGCCATGGAAAAAGTACCTATATATGCAACACAGACCTTTTTATTCTCACATTTCTTTGTCTTCTTCATTTTCTGGGAAAAGCCTTGTGAAAGGGCGGCACGGTGGCACAGTGGTAGCGCTGCTGCCTCGCAGTTAGGAGACCCGGGTTCGATTCCCGGGTCCACCCTGCGTGGAGTTTGCATGTTCTCCCCGTGTCTGCATGGGTTTCCTCCCATGCCCTGCCCGGGATTGGTTCCTGCCTTGTTGGCTGGGATTGGCTCCAGCCGACCCCCGTGACCCTGTGTTCGGATTCAGTGGGTTGGAAAATGGATGGATGGATCCTTGTGAAAAGACAACACTTCATGAATAAATTAGTTAAAACTATTTAATGTAACAGAGTGTTACAAGTGCACTCTATTTTTTAGCCATTTAATATTCTGGAAATAAACTCCCACACCCCATTGTAATGCTTACAGCTCTGTCCAATGTCACATACAAAGGGATACATGGCAATGGATTGTTTGTGTAAAATTAAGTATTTGATCTTTAAAAAGTGCTAAATCTTTTTACTTAGCTAGAATTACAAATACCAGAAAAGATCCACAGGAACTGGTGGCACTTCAAGGACTGCAGGTATTGTCTTGGGTTCATCTGGATTAGCAAAAGTGGTTCTGTGTGGAATTACCACTATGTGCTTTTCTGATAGATGTGCTGTATTACACTTTTTCTATAATTAACCAATTTTACAAATTCTTTGCATTACTACTAATATAGAATAATATAAAACAGGCATAACATGCATAGTATTAAATATGAAATTCAACAAATGCAAATATTGTAAAGCATATGCTAAACAGTTCAACGATTAGGCTGAAATCCATCCTTGGAGTATTTTTAATTCCTCATCTAGGGTCTCATTTATAATGTTTATATATGCACAAAAAGAGGTTCAAAATTTGCATATGCAACCTCATGTGCAAACACCGGGATTCATAAAGGACAACTTGAAGGGGTTTCACATGCAAATATTTATGACAACTCAGACCCATGTATATGCATTTAGGAGAAACTGGGAAATCACAACACCCTAGATCAAGTAGGGATGCTTAGGCAAACCAGGTAAATGATATCTTAATTCGTAATTCATATCACCAAGCCATTTTTTTAATATACATTGACATGACAAACACAGTAAGCCTCTTAAGTGCTGAATATGATGTACAGATTATTTAAGATGACCAATGCTGTGTACTTTCACTGAAGAACTTTTTGTTGTCTTTTTGTCAGTTTTTTTTTGTTTTTTTGACTTCCTGTTGTCACTTGCCAGGGGACTGGGCAACTGATTGGCAAGGCATTCTATCCAGTTTTTGTCTGGTGTGGGGGCACATTCATATAACATACAGTTAGGTCCATACATATTTGGTCAGAGACAACTTTTTTCTAATTTTGGTTCTGTACATTACCACAATGAATTTTAAATGAAACAACTCAGATGCAGTTGAAGTGCAGACTTTCAGCTTTAATTCAGTGGGGTGAACAAAACGATTGCATAAAAATATGAGGCAACTAAAGCATATTTTTAGCACAATCCCTTCATTTCAGGGACTCAAAAGTAATTGGACAATTAACTCAAAGGCTATTTCATGGGCAGGTGTGGGCAAGTCCGTCGTTATGTCATTATCAATTAAGCAGATAAAAGGCTTGGAGTTGATTTGAGGTGTGGTGCTTGCATGTGGAAGATTTTGCTGTGAACAGACAACATGCAGTCAAAGGAGCTCTCCATGCAGGTGAAAAAAGCCATCCTTAAGCTGCGAAAACAGAAAAAAACCATCCGAGAAATTGCTACAATATTACGAGTGGCTGGATGATCGTAGAATCATTTCCATGGTGAAGAGAAACCCCTTCACAACTATCTAACAGCCAACCAAGTGAACAACACTCTCCAGGGGGTAGGTGTATCGATATCCAAGTCTACCATAAAGAGAAGACTGCATGAAAGTAAATACAGAGGGTGTACTGCAAGGTGCAAGCCACTCATAAGCCTCAAGAATAGAAAGGCTAGATTGGACTTTGCTAAAGAACATCTAAAAAAGCCAGCACAGTTCTGGAAAAACATTCTTTGGACAGATGAAACCAAGATCAACCTCTACAAGAATGATGGCAAGAAAAAAGTATGGAGAAGGCATGGAACAGCTCATTATCCAAAGCATACCACATCATCTATAAAACACGGTGGAGGCAGTGTGATGGCTTGGGCGTGCATGGCTGCCAGTGGCACTGGGACACCAGTGTTTATTGATGATGTGACAAAGGACAGAAGCAGCCGAATGAATTCTGAGGTGTTCAGAGACATACTGTCTGCTCAAATCCAGCTAAATGCAGTCAAATTGATTGGGTGGCGTTTCATGATACAGATGGACAATGACCCAAAACATACAGCCAAAGCAACCCAGGAATTTATTAAAGCAAAGAGGTGGAAAATTCTTGAATGGCCAAGTCAGTCACCTGATCTTAACCCAATTGAGCATGCATTTCACTTGTTGAAGACTAAACTTCAGACAGAAAGGCCCACAAACAAACAGCAACTGAAAGCCGCTGCAGTAAAGGCCTGGCAGAGCATTAAAAAGGAGGAAACCCAGCATCTGGTGATGTCCATGAGTTCAAGACTTCAGGCTGTCATTGCTAGCAAAGGGTTTTCAACCAAGTATTAGAAATGAACATTTTATTTCCAGTTATTTAATTTATCCAATTACTTTTGAGCCCCTGAAATGAAGAGATTGTGTTAAAAAAATGCTTTAGTTGCCTCACATTTTTATGCAATCATTTTGTTCACCCCATTGAATTAAAGCTGAAAGTCTGCACTTCAACTGCATCTGAGTTGTGTCATTTCAAATTCATTGTGGTAATGTACAGAACCAAAATTAGAAAAAAGTTGTCTCTGTCCAAATATTTATGGACCTAACTGTAACTTGTTTTTACCAACATAAAAAGGCAATTTGTAGCAGTGTTCAGATCCCCTAACTAGCAATTTACTGCATTCATAATACAATAAGGACACTTAGTGAAAGTAAAGCAGCTTTTGCCAACCATGAGCAGTGACATTCCATTGACACTCCAGTTACCTGTCATGACAAGATGAGACTGACAGACATCATGGCTCAGTGGCCTGTGTCAATCTGTAATTCATTTATTTTGACACAAAGTAGCTTTGATAGAGGTGATGGTACTTTATGTGGTGTTTGGCTTGTTGGTAAAGTAACCTGCTGAATTCTCAGTTTTTCATATGGCCTATACTATCCATTGTAACAGTAATCATATCATTACAGGTGCCAAGTAATAAGGGCTGCCCACTCAGACGCTGGCACCTTACGCCTTTCCCTGACCTCCAGAACACAGAGGAGAGGTGCTATAATGCTGTGCAAGATCGTGTGCTCTCTGCCGTGAAGCACAGCCAGATACTCCTGAATGCAGGCAGCGGTAAGGTGGGAGGCTGCTCTGCCAGCCAATGAGGTTCTGCAGCATCGTGACTGAATATGTTTGAGATTGATCAGCATTCTCCTTATATAGAGGTTTCAGCAAGGCGACTGTGAGTTATAAAGGGTAAATTGAATAGAAACGTGCGTTCGCCAGTTTTTTTATTATTTATTTATTTTGGCATATTCATGTACGAATCCACTCAACGTTGTATAACTGAGGCCCCTGATGCAGTTAAATATTGTAACGATTCCTACCAGGTGTATTAATGATCCTGTAATGGTAATGCAGTGTAGTTACAGAATAAAGAAAGGAAAGGAAAGAAAACCTGCATAGGTATCTGCATCAACCCAATGTCAAAATTAAGTTAGAAAATAAGATAAAGAAAAAACTTGCTGAAAGGGAATCAGCACCAAAACTAAAGTAAAACTACTTGCATCTGAAGATAATAAAAACAAATGGGCGTTCAGTGTTTAAAGCTTCTGTCAAGCCAAGTACTGTACTACAACCCAGTATTATGGGTAAGACCACAATAATACGTGCAGGCCAACAGAAGGTAAGACCAAATAATAATAAGACGCAAGAAATATCAACAAGTACAACAGGATTAATCAGACAGTTATATTGAGTCAGTGTTTGCAAGCCAGGGTCTGTATTGTCTAACCCAGGGGTAGGCAACGTCGGTCCTGGAGTGCCACAGTATGTGCAGGTTTTTGTTCCAACCCAGTTCCTTAACGAGAACTCAATTATTGCTGATGAAGCACATATTGCTTAAGTGACATTTTGATGCTTCATTTTAGTGGTCTCGCTTATTAAGGTTCTCCAACCTTAATTGCTTATTTCAATCTTAAACTGCTGCATTCAGTGTTTTAATTGCTCCTTATTAGCAATAAGATGTAAAAGACAAAGCAGCCAGCAGTTCTCCAGCTAGCTTTTTTCCAATTACATCTGTGTGTGTTCATCATGCACGGTTTGATTTAATAAAACACTTAATAGAAAAATGTGACAGACTGAAAATGATCCGTTTTTAGTCTTCAAATCATTTGGATGATATCCTTGGAAAGGAAAAAAATCTACGATATAAAAGCCTTACATTGCACAGACTAACAAGCCATAAAATTAAATAAGGTCTGAGATTGGCAATGATTGGTTTGTAATTAAGCAATTGGGTTGAATGAAAACCTGTAGCCACTGCGGCTCACCAGGACCGACATTGCCTACCCCTGTTTTACATCTTATTGCTAATAAGGAGCAATTAAAACACTGAATGCAGCAGTTTAAGATTGAAATAAGCAATTAAGGTTGGAGAACCTTAACAAGCGAGACCACTAAAATGAAGCATTAAAATGTCACTTAAGCAATATGTGCTTCATCAGCAATAATTGAGTTCTCATTAAGGAACTGGGTTGGAACAAAAACCTGCACATACTGTGGCACTCCAGGACCGACGTTGCCTACCCCTGGTCTAACCCATCCATCCTTCTTCAGCACAAAGTTAATGAGGAGCTGTGCTACTGTGATGTGCAAAAACGAAGGTGGTGTTGCGCTAAAGGATATACTGTATTTCAAGAAAAACAGATTCTAAGCGGATATCAGTTGGTATGACGGCCCATTGAAACAACATCAAGTAGTAGACTGACATAAATTGTTGATTAATAGTGTAATTGTTGTCTTATACTTTATATAAACCATTGGTTAGTTTTTTTCTGTTTTCTTCATGCAGATCCTGCGTGTCAGTGCTACTGTCAGTCTACCCAGTATGCAGCACTCCTTCTTCTTGGTGTAAGAATGTGCATCGCCTTTCTCCACTGCATGAATGTTTGTTTTTTTAGCAGTGTTGAATAATCCGCCTATTTCTTTTTCCATTTTTGTAAAGCGGTCTGCCACTAATAACTGCAGTCATTTCGTGGCTGTTTTTCTGCTCCCGCACCCTCTCTTTGATACCATCATTAATGAGATATTCCTGTCCGATTGCATATTCTCAAATGTTGCTATATATTAAGATTCCACCTGCTACTTTCACCTAAGCTTTAGGCGACCACACCTCGTAAAGCGAGATTTTTTTCGGGGATGGATGGTTTCGTTTCACTGGTGTGTGTGATTTGCCCTCCTCGCTGATCTTCTCGCAGACCTTCGAGAAAGGAACAAAAATTAAAAACCAAAATAAAAACTTGATAGAAAATACTGTAGTGAGAAGAACGGGGGTAATCCTCCACCTTCTTCAATTGAAAAACCCGACTAGAACGTGTTACGTTGTTTCTGTGTGTTTTTGACTCGCACAACAGCTTGAACTTCGTAAAAAATCAGCATATGCTGTGCGTTTACCGAAAGCGACGAATCTTAGCGATTAATAAGCTAGTTTTTCGTGCGGTTCTCAAACGCATTTTAAGCAGCCACTCTACGAGCGCACATGAAGTTTTAATCCGTTAACTCCGCCCCCGAAGTCGCCTACCGCCAAGTATTACAAATCGATTGAAGAGCAAGGAACTGACGGGGCCGCGGCATGACAACAAGCAGTAAGAGATGTTTGGCAAACCAGCAAACGTAGCTATTCTTAACGATAGAATGTAATTTTATACAGCAGAGACCATTTTTAACCTGTTAAGTTGGTTGCATGGAATTTATCTGTATTTAAGACAACAATGGGAAATTCGGTTTCTCTTAATTTAATTTAATTGAATCGCATTCTGTGAACATTTATTGTAAGCTATGGCTTTTCAACAATATTACTGCTATTTATAATATTTAATGAGCAAAGTGGTATTTAATATACGACTGAATAGACTACGAGGTCTCATTTAGGACTCAGTACTTTCATCATAGTACATACACTTTATACTTAAAACACATACCATATATAGGGAAATACTTATTTTGTACTGAAACAAGCAATATACAGTACATATACTGAAGCGCCTATACTCTGTAGTGAAACATCCATACATCTATTATCCAACCCGCTATATCCTAACTACAGGGTCACTGGGTCTGCCAGAGCCAATCCCAGCCAACACAGGGCGCAAGGCAAGAAACACTGCAAGGCACGCGCACGCACACACACACTAGGGACAATTTAGGATCGCCAATGCACTTAACCTGCACTGGACTGTGGAAGGAAACCGGAGCACCTGGAGGAAACCCACGCAGACACTGGGAGAACATGTAAACTCCAGGCAGGGAGGACCCAGGAAGCGAACCCGGGTCTCCTAACTGCGAGGCAGCAGCGCTACCCACTGCACCACCGTGCTGCCCGGTAGTGAAACACATCCATTAAATACTGAGATTTTACCTTTTACACAATACAGTATAATGAAATTCTTATACTCTACACTGAAATGATATACTGTATGCTGAGATTTTGTCTTGTCCATCCATCCATCATCCAACCCGCTATATCCTAACTACAGGGTCACGGGGGTCTGCTGGAGCCAATCCCATTAAACACAGGGCACAAGGCAGGAAACAAACCCCGGGCAGGACACCAGCCCACCACATGGCACACGCACACACACCAGGGACAATTTAGGATCGCCAATCCACCTACTTTGCATGTCTTTGGACTGTGGGAGGAAACCAGAGCAGACATGGGGAGAACATGCAAACTCCACGCAGGGAGGACCCAGGAAGCGAACCCAGGTCTCCTTAGGCTACCACTGCGCCACCGTGCCGCCCATTTTGTCTTGTACAGACATTTTCTAAAGAAATTCACAACATATACTGAGATTTTGCCTCACACTGTTAAAAATAATGTTTCTAAAATGGCATTTTACTGTGTTGTGTTGCTCCTTCTGGAAAAACTGTTTGGCAAAGAGCCATTTCATTCTGGGAAGGATTCCTTGAATATTAAATTGTTTTTTTAAACTTTAAAAAGACTCATAATATGTGTACAAAACAGAATTCTTTAATATATAGTACACTACATGGCAGGACACTAGATCAAAAAAAAAAAAAAACTAAGCCTGTGTTATTCCATGCAATAAGACTCTCTTTAAAATTATGAACTGATATAATTAACAAATCTCCTCTTAATTATTTATGGAGAGTGTTACAAATGAATCATAATAAGGCACGCCAATCCCAACACAAATTATTGTTGTGGAAATAGTGTAGCATGTGCTATCTATTCAGTTGGTATAATGAAGTTACTAGATTGAGTCTGATGTCCTATACATACAAATAAGCTTTAGACAAAAAATTAATGTTTCTTAAATGTTGTAAGTTGTGTCAGCCAAATAATTAAAACTAATAATAACACACTTTTACTTGATGCTTTGTCAGGTTGGTTTTAGCTGGCTTGCAGGATGGATGGTTTTTGGGTGGTCAAGGGATGGGGGTCTTGAGGTTTTGGCAGACCTAGGGGTGGTGGACCTCTGATCTGGCCCTCACTTGATGTTCTGACTGTTGGCAATTAAATAAAATATGAAAAAATGGAGGAGGCTTTAAATTTTTCTGTATTGTCCTGTAAGTTCCCTCCTGAGCCATGTCCAGGCATGGCTTCTGTGGCCACTTTTTTGCTCAGTACACATATTGTCTCCCCTAATAACACAGAAGAATCTGTTTGTTGTTATTTTACAGGTAGGTTTCATTAAAATATTTATATTCTTTTTTTGTTTGTTTTTTGTGTTTGATTCCATTCTCAAAGCTGTTTAACCTTCAACTCCCAGCTCCCTAGGCTTTGGGTAGTGTGGGTTGGTGCCTGGCAATATCACACACAAGTATGGAAAAGATGTACTGACTCATTTATTTAATTTAATTACACCTGGTTTTCATTTAATATCAATACACTCCAAAAGGTGTTCACTGCCTTTCATTGCAGATTACATCTCTTTATTTTTGACTGCATGAGTTTCAATATATAGTCTATGCGGTTTCAGAATAAAGTGTATATCTTTCACTATACTGAGGTGGGCTGGCACCCTGCCCGGGGTTTGTTTCCTGCCTTGCGCCCTGTGTTGGCAGGGTTTGGCTCCAGCAGACCCCCGCGACCCTGTAATTAGGATATAGCAGGTTGAATAATGGATGGATGGATGGATGGATGTTTCACTATATGCATTTCAGTATATGGCATTAGGGTTTCAATGTACATTTTACGTCAGGTCAGGTCAGGTTGGGGAGCATACACCAGTACAGCATGTTGCCTCACCCACCACACGACGAAACAGCTCTGGATCCTGGTTGGTAATCCCCCAGGCAGACATGCAGTCCAGTTCCACCCTCCAGAAATGACCCTCTATCTGCTGCAGCCAGGTGTTACGTGGGCATCCCCTTGGCCTGGTTCATTCACTCGGGTCTTCAACAATGAGGATCTTATGAGCTGGATCACCCTCGGGGAATCACGCCACATGGCTGTAGTGCTGTAACTGACACTCCCTCACAATGCAGGTAATTTGCCTCATTTGGGACTCCATGAGCAACCACTCATTTGAGACAAAGTCAAACCAATGGTACCCAAGGATTCTCCAAACAGACACAGTACCAAAGGAGTCCAGTCTTTATCTCAGGTCACTGGATAGCATCCATGTCTCGCAACCATATAGCAAGACAGGAAGCACCAGGATTTTAAAGACTTAGACCTTCGTCCTTTTGCATAGATATCGGGAGCGCTACACACCCCTTTCCTTCTCATGACCCCCCATGCTCTCCCAATCCGTCTACTGACTTCATAGGAAGAGTCACCAGAGCCATGAATGTCACTGCCGAGGTAAGTAAACTTCTTAACAACGTTGACAGTCTTTCTGCTGACAGACACACTGCTGATGGCTTTGTGTAAGAGGTCATTAAACGCCTGGATCTTGGTTTTTATCCAGGACACTCGCAAGCCCAGACACTCAGTCTCTCAAGCTCCCCAATCAGAGCTTCCATTGACTCTGTGAAGATCACAGCATTGCCAGCATAGTCAAGATCAGCAAATCTTTTTTCACCAACAGATGCCCCACAGCCGCTGGACCCCAAGACCCTGCCCAATACGCAGTCCATGCAAGCATTGAACAGAGTAGGAGCAGGAATACACCCTTGACAAAACCCAGAATCAAGTAGGAAAAATGCAGTGGTTCTGCCTCCACTCTGGACTACACTAACAGTGCCAGTGTACAGGCCGGCCATGATATCCAGCAACCTTGAGGGAATCTTGTGAAGTCTCAGGATGTCCCACAGGGCAGCTCATTCAACTGAGTCAAACGATTTATGAAAATCAACAAAGGCTGCAAAGAAAGTCTGCAGATATTTGCGTTTGTGCTCCATGAGAACCCTCAGTGCCAGGATGCGGTCGATGGTAGACTTCTTAGGCGTAAAACCAGACTGTTCCCGTCGCTGGTAGGTGAGCAAGTGATCACGAATCCTATTGAAGACAACCCTAGCAAGGACCTTACCTGGCACCAAGAACAGGGTTATCCCCCTGTAGCTGCCGCAATCCAGGTGATCACCCTTCTCTTTCCAGATAGGGACGACAAGTCCCATTTTCCAATCAGTTGGGATGATGCAAGTCTCCCAAAAGGCAAGCAAAGATTACTTGCATTGCCAGGAGGACAGACTTACCACCAGCCTGGAAAAGTTCACCCCAGATACCACAGATCCTTGGAGCCTTCCATACCCTCAGCTGGTTCACCACGTGTGCAATCTCAATTAGACTAGGTGGTTTACAAGTAATTGGAGAATCAGCCTCAAGAACCGTGGACCAAGAGATACCCAACGTCCTAGCTGGAGGATCTGCTTTAAAAATCTGATCAAAGTAGCCAGCCCAGCAGGTCACAACTGCAGTGTCATCTGTAAGGACCATTCCATCAGCCGCCCTGACTGCGACTCTCTGAGAAACAGATTCAGATGTAGATGTTTCCCTATATACACTCACTGGTCACATTATTAGGTACACCTTCCTAGTTTCATGTTGGACCCCCTTTTGCCTTCAGAACTGCCGTAATTCTTTGTGGCATAGATTCAACAAAGTGCTGGACACATTCCTCTGGGATTTTAGTCCATATTGACATGATGGCGTCACACATTTCCTGCAAATTTGTCAGCTGCACATCCATGATGCAAATCTCCTGTTCCAATACATCACAGAGGTGCTCTATTGGATTGAGATCTGGTGACTGTTGGAGGTCTTTTGAGTACAGTGAACTAATTGTCATGTTCAAGAAGCCAGTTTGAAATGATCTGAGCTTTGTGACATAGCATGTTATCCTGCTGGAAGTAGCTATCAGAAGATGGGTACACTGTGGACACAAAGGAATGGACATGGTCAGAAAAAAATATGCAGGTAGGCTGTGACATTTAAACAATGCTCAATTGAAACTAAGGGGCCCAAAGTGTAACAAGAAAATATCCACCACACTATTACCAAAACCAGTAGCCTGAACCATTGATACAAGGCAGGCATGCTTTCATGTCGTTGACATCAAATTCTGACCCTACCATCCGAATGTCACAGCAGAAATCGAGACTCATCAGACCAAGCAACATTTTTCTATTTTCCAGTTTTGGTGAACCCATGTGAATTGTAGCCTTAATTGCCTGTTCTTAGCTGCAGACTGATACCTGTTGTGGTCTCCTGCTACGATAGCCCAGCTGCTTCAAGGTTCAACACGTTGTGCATTCAGAGATGTTCTTCTGCATACCTTGATTGTAACAAGTGGTTATTTCAATCTAGCCTGGCCATTCTTTTATGACCTCACTTGATATTTTCCCTTTTTCAGAGCATTCTCTGTTAAACCCTATAGCGATGGTTGTCTGAAAATCCCAGTAGATCAGCTGTCTCTGAAATACTCATACCAGCCCGTCTGGCACCAACAACCATGCCCGTTCAAAGTCACTTAAATCACCTTTCTTTCCTATTCTGATGATATTTGAACATTAGCAGGTTGTCTTGACAATGTCTACATGACTAAATGTATTGAGTTGCTGCCATGTGATTGGCTGATTAGATATTTTTGTTTAGAAGTAGTCAAACAGGTGTATCTAATAAAGCTGCTGGTGAATGTAATGTATGCATTTGATGTACTGAATGTGTGTCACTCCTCAGTGTTACACGTTAAAACATTAGAACATTTTTGACGAGACCAGGCAATTCTGTATAGCAGAACCTGTCCCCAAAATAAGATCAAATCCACTTTTGAAGGGTCCTGTTGTCTACCACACTACGTAGTAACTTATTCCATGTGTCTGTTGTTCTCTTTGTGAAGAAAAATCAGTTTTTATTTGTGCGAAGTTTGCAACGGTGAAATTGAGCACTTTTAAAGTTTGGATCCACTATACCAATTCATTTCTTATTTTCAAAACTTAAACTACGTCACCTCTCAGTCTCCGTTTACTTAAGCTGAAAATGTTCAGCTCCTTTAAACTTTCCTCACAGCTTAGTCCCGGACCCAGACTCGATATTTACACGTAGCGTGTATACGCAGTTTAGAATGTTTTTGTACCCAAAACGGCACCACATAATGATCGATGTAGACTCACGCAAGAATCTCGTGGGTCTTTTAGGTCTGTATAAACATAAGATGTTGCCATATGAGACCTTGTAGTTTTTCAGTTTGGATTTATCTGTAAACTATTTTTTGTATTTTGTAGATCAACGTTAAAGTGATTTATTGCCTCACCATTGTGTTAAAGCGAATGCACCGAGTGCGTCTTTTTGTAGTTCTTCAGATAAATCAATGCAGACATTTATACTAACTTTAAAGCATGAATAAACCAGAAGGGTGACAGAAAAGGTACATAAATTTAGAATTTAAGCGATCACCAAATAAATTTACTCGATGTTATTACCCTTTTTAGGAATAAGCATCAATATACCCATCAGCAGTGGGGCGGATGGATTTTAGACAAATTACTGTAATTGTTAGCACTCTCGATAACTCGTCTAAAATCTTTCTGCTTCAGGAAAAAACTTGTAGCGGTCATATACATTGAATATTTTTAGTGTATGTTTACACACTTAACCGGCCTCAAATACTCTATATTCTGAACTCTGATTTCTATGTTTCTGAAACGCAGTACTGGCTGGTTAAGAAGTGCGTTCAGCGTTATCGAAAAGAGAAGAGGACTAACGGGCAACTTCAACAATATATTAAACAACTTTTTTGAGGGTATTTTCTTCTGGAAATAAAAACAAAAATGCATGCTATCTATTCTTAAGTAGCATGCGATATTCATTAAGCTTTGGTTTGTTGTTAAATGTTACTTTGATTGCACTGTGTTAAAAATATTAGTTTAATTAACACACTGTGTTAGTATTAATATACTGAAGACTGTTTATATGTATACATAATTTAATTTAATTTCGTGGATGTATCGGTTTGCTTATTTACAATATTCACTACACATTTTCTAGTGTATACAGTAATGTTGGTAGGCCTAATGTGTACTGTATGCAGTTTGTTTGTGGGAGCATAAATTGTTATGTAGTATTCATTTGTCTTAATGCAGCATTCGTTTTTCTAAATTCTTTATGTGTTTCACATTTTTTATTGACTTGCGTACAAACATTGGACTGAAGACATGTCTGAGAGAGAAACATTCGTTCAGGTCAGTTACACACTAGGAGCGTTTACGTAAACGGTGTAGTTTGTCCCCTCCTTTAACCGTCACCTTATCGTGGTGGAGGGGTTTGCGTGTCCCAATGATCCTAGGAGCTCTGTTGTCCGGGGCTTTATGCCCCTGGTAGGGCCACCCAAGGCAAACTGGTCCTAGGTGAGGGATGGGACAAAGAGCGGTTAAACAAAACCTCCTATGATGAAAAACAATTTTGGACGGCGTTTTCCCTTGCCCGGACGCGGGTCACCGGGGCCCCACTCTGGAGCCAGGCCTGGAGGTGGGGCTCGATGGCGAGCGCCTGGTGGCCGGGCCTGCACCCATGGGGCTTGGCCGGGCACAGCCCGAAGAGGCAACGTGGGTCCCCCTTCCCATGGGCTCACCACCTATGGGAGGGGCCAAGGAGGTCGGGTGCAGTGTGAGTTGGGTGGTGGCCGAAGGCGGGGACCTTGGCGGTCCGATCCTCGGCTACAGAAACTGGCTCTTGGGACGTGGAATGTCACCTCTCTGAAGGGAAAGGAGCCTGAGCTAGTGCGCGAAGTTGAGAGGTTCCGGCTAGATATAGTCGGACTCACCTCGACGCACAGCTTGGACTCTGGAACCAATCTCCTTGAGAGGGGCTGGACTCTCTACCACTCTGGAGTTGCCCCCGGTGAGAGGCGCCGAGCAGGTGTGGGTATACTTATTGCCCCCCAACTTGGAGCCTGTACATTGGGGTTTACCCCGGTGGACGAGAGGGTAGCCTCCCTTCGCCTTCGGGTGGGGGGACGGGTCCTAACTGTTGTTTGTGCGTATGCACCGAACAGCAGTTCGGAGTACCCACCCTTTTTGGAGTCCCTGGAGGGGGTGCTAGAGGGCATACCTTCTGGGGACTCCCTCGTTCTGCTGGGAGACTTCAATGCTCACGTGGGCAATGACAGTGAGACCTGGAAGGGCGTGATTGGGAGGAATGGCCCCCCCGATCTGAACCCGAGCGGTGTTTTGTTATTGGACTTCTGTGCTCGTCACGGATTGTCCATAACGAACACCATGTTCAAGCATAGGGGTGTTCATATGTGCACTTGGCACCAGGACACCCTAGACCTCAGTTCGATGATCGACTTTGTGGTCGTGTCGTCGGACTTGCGGCCACATGTCTTGGACACTCGGGTGAAGAGAGGGGCGGAGCTGTCAACTGATCACCACCTGGTGGTGAGTTGGCTTCGATGGTGGGGGAGGATGCCGGTCAGGCGTGGTAGGCCCAAACGTGTTGTGAGGGTCTGCTGGGAACGTCTGGCAGAGCCCCCTGTCAGAAGTAGCTTCAACTCCCACCTCCGGCAGAACTTCGACCACATCCCGAGGGAGGTGGGGGACATTGAGTCCGAATGGGCCATGTTCCGTGCCTCTATTGTTGAGGCAGCTGACCGGAGCTGTGGCCGTAAGGTGGTCGGTGCCTGTCGTGGCGGCAATCCCCGAACCCGCTGGTGGACACCGGCGGTGAAGGATGCCGTCAAGCTGAAGAAGGAGTCCTACAGGACCCTTTTGTCCTGTGGGACCCCGGAGGCAGCTGATAGGTACCGGCAGGCCAAGCGGAATGCGGCTTTGGTGGTTGCTGAGGCAAAAACTCGGGCGTGGGAGGAGTTTGGGGAGGCCATGGAGAATGACTTTCGGACGGCTTCGAGGAGATTCTGGTCCACCATCCGGCGTCTCAGGAAGGGGAAGCAGTGCAGTGTCAACACTGTATATGGTGGGGATGGTGCGCTGCTGACCTCGACTCGGGACGTTGTGGGTCGGTGGGGGGAATACTTCGAAGACCTCCTCAATCCCATTAACATGCCTTCCAATGAGGAAGCAGAGCCTGGGGACTCAGAGGTGGGCTCCCCCATCTCTGGGACTGAGGTCACCGAGGTGGTCAAAAAACTCCTTGGTGGCAGGGCCCCGGGGGTGGATGAGATACGCCCGGAGTTCCTCAAGACTCTGGATGTTGTAGGACTGTCTTGGCTGACACGCCTCTGCAACATCGCATGGACATC
Organism: Erpetoichthys calabaricus; assembly: GCF_900747795.2. Classification (NCBI taxonomy): domain Eukaryota; kingdom Metazoa; phylum Chordata; class Cladistia; order Polypteriformes; family Polypteridae; genus Erpetoichthys; species Erpetoichthys calabaricus. The sequence goes on from NC_041395.2 coordinate 285,213,972, forward strand.
AGGGACAGTGCCTCTGGATTGGCAGACCGGGGTGGTGGTCCCCCTCTTTAAGAAGGGGGATCGGAGGGTGTGTTCCAACTACAGAGGGATCACACTCCTCAGCCTCCCTGGAAAAGTCTATTCAGGGGTCCTGGAGAGGAGGGTCCGTCGGATAGTCGAGCCTCGGATTCAGGAGGAACAGTGTGGTTTTCGTCCTGGTCGCGGAACAGTGGACCAGCTCTATACCCTTAGCAGGGTCCTGGAGGGTGCATGGGAGTTTGCCCAACCAGTCTACATGTGTTTTGTGGACTTAGAAAAGGCATTCGACCGTGTCCCTCGGGGAATCCTGTGGGGGGTACTCCGAGAGTATGGGGTACCGGCCCCCCTGATAAGGGCTGTTCAGTCCCTGTACGATCGGTGCCAGAGCTTGGTCCGCATTGCCGGCAGTAAGTCGAACCCGTTTCCAGTGAGAGTTGGACTCCGCCAGGGCTGCCCTTTGTCACCGATTCTGTTCATAACTTTTATGGACAGAATTTCCAGGCGCAGCCAGGGTGTTGAGGGGGTCCGGTTTGGTGGGCTCAGGATTGAGTCACTGCTTTTTGCAAATGATGTTGTCCTGTTTGCTTCATCAGGCCGTGATCTTCAGCTCTCTCTGGATCGGTTCGCAGCCGAGTGTGAAGCGGCTGGGATGAGAATCAGCACCTCCAAATCCGAGACCATGGTCCTCAGCCGGAAAAGGGTGGAGTGCCCTCTCAGGGTTGGTAGCGAGATCCTGCCTCAAGTGGAGGAGTTCAAGTATCTCGGGGTCTTGTTCACGAGTGAGGGAAGAATGGAGCGTGAGATCGACAGGCGGATCGGTGCGGCATCCGCAGTAATGCGGGCGTTGCATCGGTCTGTCGTGGTGAAAAAGGAGCTGAGCCGCAAGGCGAAGCTCTCAATTTACCAGTCGATCTATGTTCCTACCCCTATGGTCATGAGCTATGGGTAGTGACCGAAAGAACGAGATCGCGAAAACAAGCGGCTGAAATGAGTTTCCTCCGCAGGGTGTCTGGGCTTTCCCTTAAAGATAGGGTGAGAAGCTCAGTCATCCGGGAGGGGCTCAGAGTAGAGCCGCTGCTCCTCCGCATCGAGAGGAGTCAGATGAGGTGGCTCGGGCATCTGATCAGGATGCCTCCTGGACGCCTCCCTGGTGAGGTGTTCCGGGCACGTCCAACCGGGAGGAGGCCCCGGGGAAGACCCAGGACACGCTGGAGGGACTATGTCTCTCGACTGGCCTGGGAACGCCTTGGGATTCTCCCGGAAGAGCTAGAAGAAGTGGCCGGGGAGAGGGAAGTCTGGGCATCTCTGCTCAAGCTGCTGCCCCCGCGACCCGACCTCGGATAAGCGGGAGACAATGGATGGATGGATGTATGGATGGTGTAGTTTGTTTTTTGCATTTTAATTTCTATGTAATTTGGTTTCTGCATGGTAATAAAATATTTATACAAAGTACAAAATTAACACGGACTCATTTTAAAACATAGCAAAACGTAAGCGTTTCTATTACTACTTTATATTACCTTTTTTCTTTACTCATTAAACATTATTGTAAGCTTGTATGACAAATACAGCAAAACAGAGTTAGCATTGGCAATTGGAGGGCCCGTTACGGGCCATTGGGATCTCCTGGATTTAAGAATATTAACAATTTCTATTACGCTATATTTAAAACAAAGCCATTTAACAATGGTTGCAACTGTTATTTAACTGTTAAAAATACAAATGGAAGCACTTGGGAGCATAGCTAACAAAATTTATAAAGGAGGTGGTAGTTGTGCATTGATGACATTAAAGATACTGAAGAGATTGCAGCAGTGACACATTTTATTTGTTTTGGGGTTTTTTTGTTTTTTTAAACTGAGGATTTCTCTACAGTACTTCAACTGTTTCTTCCACCTTTTTTGATATTCATCTACTTGATGAACTTTGTTACATTGGGGATTTTTCAACATGGGCTGAACTTTAACTCCTAGTGGAGAGCATCCCAATGCACGAAAACAATTTGTAACTGGCCAATTTATTAAATCATATTGAGCAAACCTTTGAAAAGTAAGACAAAAGCCACACGGCGGAACATGAGAATACATGGCCAGTGAGCTTACTGGGGGCCCTGAACCTCCATCTGTAGACAACTTTACTAACTAATGAAGCGCCGAACCGAAAACAGAAGTTAAAATCCGGACAAACAGAAATTTCTTCTCGTTATCCAGCAGTGTGACTGTTGTTGATGTACATCAGAGACGATTTTATAAAGCGTTCTATCAGTAAAAACTGGCTTTAGCTGTTTGAAAATTAAACATATTTTATTTACCTTTGATTGATTGAGGTTATGATCCGACACGTCAATATTCTCAAACCCTGCGCTTTCTGCTGGAAAACGGGTCTCTGCAGACTGACAGTTCTTCGAAATTTCAAAGATCAGCTGACAGTTTATAATTTAAACTAACACAATCAGGTTAATAACATTAATCTGCAAAGTACAACTGTATATGACTGACAACGATATCAGTATCACAAATCTATACACTTTTCATCATTTTTAATACTTACGGTGAGCAGCCTTCTTGTAATTATTACGGTTTTGCTTTAAATTAACTCGTAACAATGAAATTTTTTTTCCTCATTAAAATATAATTTTCACGGGGAGTATACAGCTGTAAACATGAGATTTACTAAGGCCTTTTCAGAAACATTAAATTGGGGATTTGTCGTTCCATGGTGTTACTAACAAAGGCTGCAGCGACACCGTGTGGCAATAAGGAAATGCACTCCATCCTTTGAGAAAAGAACGGAATTGGCTCAGATCTGGAATACATTCAACGCCAGTTTTTATACGGCCGTGATATAATGGCAGTGTTAAACTAAAATAATTTGGTAATTTGACCCCAAACGGTCAAGTCTTTTTTCAGAAACCCACCTACACAATGATTTTGTAAATGTATACTATATTTTAATGTGAGTTCACCATTATCTTGAAAAATCCTTAATCGTTTTATTTACTTCTTTAATGAGAAAATTAAAAAAATATAATATTCCTGATCTACACATCACAGTGCAAACCGCATACTAGCTTGGCAGACCCTGTCTCGCCTTGCTTTCAATACTTTAAAATTTTTAATCCTGTAACAGAACAGGGAACTCTTAATCTTAATTTCTAAAATTAAACCTACCACTTGTTCCCTAGATCCACCGCCAATAAAACTAGTAAAAAGTGCAATGGATGTTCTTGTAACCACCTATTCTTAGCATTATTAATAGTTCATTATTGCATGGCACAGTACCTGAATGTCAGTCATTAAACCATTACTTAAAAAGTCAGACCTAGACCCACATATGCATTATAATTATAGACACATATCAAATTTTCCCTTTCTCTCTAAAATACTTGAAAAAGTAGTCAACAATCAGCTTCAGTCACACCTTACACATTACAATTTATTTGAAAATTTCTGGTCTTGCTTTCGCACTGGTGATGGTACAGAAACGGCACTAACGCGGGTTGTAAACGACATTCTGATATCCTCTGATGAAGAGAACTCCACTGTAATTATGTTGTTAGACTTAAGCGTGGCATTTGACACCACTTACCATTCTATTTTACTACACAGGCTGGACACTGACATTGGGCTTACAGGCACTGTCCTTGACTGGTTTAGTTCTTATTTCTCAAATCTTTTCTAGTTTGTACAGAAATGTGCTGACACTACTCCTTCATTATACACAGAAGTGAGATGTGGTGTCCCGCAAGGCTCAGTACTGGGACCTTTACTGTTTTTACTTTACATGCTTCCACTGGGATCTATCATTAGAAAACATAATGTTAATTTTCACTCATTCGCAGATGATGCCCAGTTATACCTTTCATTTAGATCAAATGAAGTTTCTCCGATGTTGTCCTTAATTAGATGTGTTGGTGAATTAAAGGAGTGGATGGATGTGAACTACTTGTCTTTAAACACCGATAAAACAGAGATGTTAATTATTGGAGGGAACGATCCAGATCTTAAGTATATTTTGTCATTATTTAACTCAGTTGGAATCACCATTAGTTATACTGAATCGGCCCACAATCTAGGCATTATGTTTGACTCTTGCCTGTCATCTAAATTGCATATTACAAAATTGTCCAAAACATGTTTCGTCCATCTTAAAAATGATGGGAAATTAAAGTGTTTTCTAAATAGGTGGGATACTGAGAAACTAATTCATGCATTTACTTCTAGTAGGATTGACTACTGCAATGAGATGTTCACTGGATGTTCAAATTGTTCTTTATACAGTCTTCAGTTAATCCAAAATGGTGCTGCAAGAATTATTACAAGAACAAAAAAATACAAACACATAACTCCAGTTCTTAAATCCTTACACTGGCTCCCATTACGTTTAGGGCCGATTTCAAAATCCTCCATTTAACATATAACACCTTAAACAGCCAAGGTACCAGCTTACTTATTTGAACTTATCATGACTTACAAACCACAGTGCACATTAAGATCTCAAGATGCCGGTCTGCTTCTGATTCCAAGGATTAATAAAATAATAGTGGGAGGTTGAGCTTTTAGTTACAGGGCCCCTAAACTGTGTAATTGTCTGCCTGCTACTATAAGAGATGCCCCTTCAGTCTTAGCCTTCAAATCCCAGCTGAAGACTCACTACTTCAGTTTAGCATACCCTGACTAGAGCTGCTGATTAACTCTACAGACTGCATCTCTGTTGTTGGTCATTAGTACTAAAACATATGTAATATGATAGTTAGAATTTGTTACTAACCCTCACCTATTCTGTTTCTCTTTTCAGTACTCAAATGTGGCACTTGGTGCGCACTGCTCTACTGCCAAGTTGTATCTCTGCCTATGGAAAAGTTATCTCTGATAAAGGTGCACTGGAATCATCGGGTAAAAGGGTCATTTCATCAGATTAGCCAGCACAGCACTGACTCAGCTGTCAAATGACCAGTAGCGGGGAGGCAGTTTGTTGGCCAAGGTCTCCAGAATTCTGAACAAATCTGAATCCTCTTATATGATACAATCTACTCTTGCATTTTGCTCTGTATTTGTGTTTTTACTATTGTAGTATTTTATTTTATTCCTGAGGTGGAAATGATGGATTGTTCATCTATATTTGTGAAGAGGATTACTTGTGTCCTGTTCTGTGTATTTTATTGCATTTAACGCATTGTTTGACACCCATTGCATGCCCAACCTACCTGGTGAGGGGTCTTTCACTGAATTGCCTTTCCCAAGATTTCTTCTATTTTTTTCTCCTCAAACGTTTTTTTGAGGGGAGTTTTTTCTTGTCTTCTTAGGGAGTCAAGGCTGGGGGGCCCTCAAAGAAAAGGGTTTCTTAAAGCACATTGTGGCACTTCTTTTGTGATTTTGGGCTATGTAAAAAATATATTGTTGTTATTTCTTAGGCACAGTATATGTAATCATCCATCCATCCATCCATTATCCAACCTGCTATATCCTAACTACAGGGTCACGGGGGTCTGCTGGAACCAATCCCAGCCAACACAGGGCACAAGGCAGGAAACAAACCCCGGGCAGGACACCAGCCCACCATAGATATGTAAACAGCAATAATAATTATTTAGAGAACACTATTTCCTAAATTTCCAAATGTAACAATTTTTCACTGGATAAAAAAGAATAGTGCTATGAATATCCATATGAGTTGAAATCTTGCAGTCTAAAATACATTTTGCCATCATTAAATTCTTAAAGAAAGATATTGTTATTTTGTATGGTATCCAGATACATCTACAAAATAAAATTACAGACAAATACAAAAGATCTTTTGTCCCCAGAGCCATTAGACTCTTTAACTCTTCCCATTGTATGCAGCATCTACATTACCTGTATTGGACCGTAAGATTCCAACCCCAGTGTTCTGAGATTGTAGCCTGTACTTATTTAATGTTTTTTGTACAGTGTGTACTTAAATGTTTGTATCTGACTTGGTATAATTCTTGGCTGCTGGTAATTAAATTTCCCTCAGGATCGATCTATCTATCTATCTATCTATCTATCTATCTATCTATCTATCTATCTATCTATCTATCTATCTATCTATCTTCATGCAAAAAAAACAAAAAAACATTTTGAATGAAGATACTGTGCTACTCCTTCAGACTACCTGTTTTAGGTAAGTAAAACCACCCAAACAAGTGACATTTTGAGACTGTTGCAGTATGTCATTCAATCCCTGCATTTGCATTGTGAGAATGGCTTTTATGCATTTGGAGTTCATTACAATCCATTTTAAATGGATTGTATTTTATCTACCGCCCTCATTGTGATTTTCAGCCAGCCAGCCAGCCATTTTCCAACCCGCTGAATCCGAACACAGGGTCACGGGGGTCTGCTGGAGCCAATCCCAGCCAACACAGAGCACAAGGCAGGGACCAATCCCGGGCAGGGTGCCAACCCACCGCAGGACACACACAAACACACCCACACACCAAGCACACACTAGGGCCAATTTAGAATCACCAATCCACCTAACCTGCATGTCTTTGGACTGTGGGAGGAAACCGGAGCGCCCAGAGGAAACCCACGCAGACACGGGGAGAACATGCAAACTCCACGCAGGGTGGACCCGGGAAGCGAACCCGGATCTCCTAACTGCGAGGCAGCAGCGCTACCACTGCACCACCGTGCCGCCTTGTGATTTTCATCTACAGGATATTCAGATGCAACCAAGGCTCAGAATGTGTCCAGGCTGGGAATGACTTGGTTGTATCTCTACTTTTTGAACATGTTGTTGCCCTCTTGCTTCCATCAGGCTGTGATCTTCAGCACATACTGGAACATTTTGCATTTGGTTATGATCTGTCACTCAGAGTCCAGGCAAGGGGAAAAAAACATCTTATGATTTGTTTGATCTATTTGTGTACTTCATCTCACATTAAGTGCTTTTTCTTAATTTTTACGTGGGCACAAGAAAACTGAAAAATAAAAAAAATAAAAAACACTCATATACAGATTTGTGTGACCATTTGTGTGACCAGATTTGTGCTAACCAGTTAAAAAAACCTGTTTTATGTTCATAATGCCAAACTCTCATTCCCTAAACTATAAGATATTGACCATTTGAGTTATTCACAATAAATACTGTAAGGTTTTTTGTATTGTATTCTTGTTCCCTTTTTGGCTCCGTGTTCAGTTTTCTGTGATTTTTTTGTTTTTATTTTTCCTTACAATTACGTGATTAAGGGCTCTCGGGTGTTGTTTAAGTTAAAAAGTAAATTAGAAAGGTACAGAGCAATACAACTAATTATTGAAAAGATAAGCAAAAGGAGTTATCTCAACGCCATTTTGATTATTCTCTTACTAAAGAAATACTGAAAGAACAGCAAATCTAAAGTAATAGACATCAACAAATACTTTAAACTATACTTTTCTAATGTTTTACCCATGAAGAGGTCAGTAACTTAACAGTGATTGTAGGAAATCATGACACAATTTGCAAATTGTAGAGAAAACGTTCAGTTAGAATTAAAACTGTTATAAGAAAATGCATTCCCAGGACCAATGTTTATTCAAAAGTATTTAAAGAAGTGAGCGTTTTCATATGCAAACCCTTAACATGTACAGTACATTTCAAAAATCATTGCATACCACGAAAATGAATGAAGAATGAGGCCTAACTTGTGTTCATTTTACAAAATTAGAATTAGGGTAACTTTTGGCATGTATAGGCCAGTTTGATATGCAGTACATGTAAACAAATGAGAATAATTATGAAAGATGCGATAGAGAAACAGATATCGTGTATACCGTAAGTATTTTTAGCACATGGTCAACATCCATCCATCCATTATCCAACCCGCTGAATCCGAACACAGGGTCACGGGGGTCTGCTGGAGCCAATCCCAGCCAACACAGGGCACAAGGCAGGAATCAATCCCGGGCAGGGTGCCAACCCACCGCAGGACACACACAAACACACCCACACACCAAGCACACACTAGGGCCAATTTAGAATCGCCAATCCACCTAACCTGCATGTCTTTGGATTGTGGGAGGAAACCGGAGCGCCCGGAGGAAACCCACGCAGACACGGGGAGAACATGCAAACTCCACGCAGGGAGGACCCGGGAAGTGAACCCGGGTCTCCAGGTCACCCAACTGCGAGGCAGCAGCGCTACCCACTGTGCCACCGTGCCACCCTGGTCAACATGGATTGTGGATTATAGAAGGAATGAAATGACAGATTAGACCGCAAAAAAAGTGACAAGGATTCAAGACATGATGTGAAAATGGATGGAGATAAGGCTTAAGAAAAGAAAACAATGGATTATAGGGCAAGGAACTCTTTATGAATAAAGCCAAACGTTAGATCCCACAACATTAATGCTAGGTTAAATAAATGAGTTAAGGTAGCATAGAGACACAGTGTTTAGCTCTGCTATGTCATAGATAAAGCATCCTGTATTTGAATCTCACACTTGGTAGCTGTATATATAGAATTTATACATTTAGTCATGTCTTCGTGAGTTTTTTTCATTCACACTTAAAGATGTGCATGTTAGGGTGACCTGCAATTTTAAACTAGCCCTTAATACTGTATATTAAGTGTGGGTGTGTGCATAATTAGCCTCTGAAATGGTCTGGCATTCTGCACCATTGCACCCAGTGTTACTGTGACTTGCTCATCATTCATTGTTTCCACCGTCTTAGAAATTTTAACTTAGTAACAGAAGAATAAACTTTACTTAGGATTTATATGGTGAAACCAACCACTGATCAGTTAGACACAAATATTGGTGACAACCATTATTACAGTGCCTGCAGTATCCATTCTTCAAATTATTTACAAATTCCGATTGACAGACTCAGTTCATGTGACTCTGGAAGAGGCCAAAGCCCAGATTTAGACCCTGTAGAATATCTGTGGAGAGACCTGAAGATGCAATTTACAAACACTTCCCATCCAATTTAATGGAGCTTGGAAACATCTGCCAGGAAGAAAAGGATAAACTGCCCAAATCCAGGTGAGTAAAGCTTGCAGAGACTTACCCAAGAAGATGCATAGCTGTAATAATGCCAAAGGGGCTTCTACAAAGTATTGAAGTAAAGGACTGAATATATTTCTTAAATGAATGAGAGATTTCCATGTTTGATTTTTATTATACATATTACGTATAACATATTTTTACTTTGTTATTGTATGTTATTAAGTGAAGATTAGCAAACACATTAAATTAGTCCATCTAAAATTAAATCAACACAATAAAGTGTGAAGGGGTGCAAGTGAAGGGGTCTGAATGATTTGTAAATTCATTGTACATAGTCTCCAATTCCTTTTATGTCTAACTTAGCATTTACATTCATAAAAGTTTGAGGACAGTTGATCATGCTGTTCATATTCTAATGATATTTTTTATTCTTCCTTTAATTATGTCAAATCATTCTGCACAATTCTCATTTATTTACAGTATCCATCTATGTCACTTATTGTTGCTATCGCCATCTAGCTACAACTCTTGGCTATGGAACTGCTGTGCATGCCAGAATGACTCAGAACTTTAGGGTGTAAGCAGCTTCAGACCCAGAAGCAGACTTTTATATTTTACTAAAGTTGCACATAGTGCATGATATTATTAATTGATAAGTAGGATGAAAGGTGATTAGTTAGTCAACTGCATTTTGATTGTTCTTGTTGCAAAGGACAGCAGAAGTCCCAGGGAATTCACCTAGGGTTCAGTTCCTCCAGGAACACTAGCACTGTATATGGTGTTTTTGTGTTCCTCTTCTCTGTTATCAACTGTCTAGATTTTCTATTGGCATGACTTCTATTCTATTTTAACAAATGTCTGTGTTACTGATTATTTAACTTGACATGTGTGCTTATGTGGATATTTGTTGCATTCTTATACACTTTTCTTATGCTCTGTCACATTAGTAATCCTTGCAATCATTTTTAGACTGTTCAAAGAGAAAAATATAAGAAAAACCTAAAGTTAGTGTTTTAACACTCACATACAATCCAAGGTTTAAGTATCAAAGTGGGGACATTCAAATCTTCATTTGGTATTTTTTTTAAATATCAACTATATTGGCAAATTTCATCCCATTATATAAAAAGGGTGACAGGGCAGATCCAAGCAACTATAGGCCAGTAAGCTTAACTTGCATCATAGGAAAATTAATGGAAGGAATTATTAAGGATAAGATTGAGCAACACATGGCAAGGACAGGAGTTTTACTGAACAGTCAGCATGGGTTCAGAAGAGGGAGGTCGTGTTTTACTAACACACTAGATTTCTACGAGGAAGCAACAAAAGGATATGATCAAAATGCAGCATATGGTATTATTTATCTTCATTTTCAGAAAGCATTTCATATGGCAACACATGAGAGGTTGGGCATCAAACTGAAAGAAATGGGAGTTCAGGGTGCTGTTTGTAAATGGATGCAAAATTGGCTCAGACACAAGAAGCAGAGGGTGATGGTGCGAGGAACCTCTCAGAATTGGCCGATGTTAAGAGTGGTGGTCCACAGGGGTCAGTGCTAGGGCTGCTGCTATTTTTAATATATATAAATAATTTAGATAGGAATTTAAGTAACAGGCTGGTTAAGTTTGCAGATGATACCAAGATAGGTGGATTAGCAGATAATTTGGAATCTGTTATATCATTACAGAAGGGCTTGGATAGCATAAAGGCTTTGGCAGATTTGTGGCTGAGGAAATTTAATGCCAGTAATGTAAAGTATTACACATATGAAGTAAAAATGTTAGGTCTGAATACACAATGTGCGGTCGGAAAATCGAGAGTACACCTTATGAGAAGGATGAAGCAGTCGTAGTGGACTCTAAGCTATCAACTTCCCGACAGTGTTCAGAAGCCTAACAGAATGTCAGGTTAAATAGCACAGTGTGTGGAGTACAAGTCCAAGGAGGTTATGCTCAGCCTTTATAATGCACTGTTGAGGCCTCATCTGGAGTACTGTGTGCAGTTTTGGTCCCCAGGCTACAAAAAGGACACAGCAGTGCTAGAAAAGGTCCAGAGAAGAGCGACTAGGCTGATTCCAGGACTGCAGGGGATAAGCTGAGAGGAAAAGTTAAAAGGGCTGAGCCTATATAGTTAAAGCAAAAGAAGATTAAGAGGTGACATGATTGAAGTGTTTAAAATTATGAAGGGAATTAGTACAGTGGATTGAGACTGTTATTTTAAAATGAGTTCATCAAGAACACGGGGACACAGTTTGAAACTTGTTAAGGGTAAATTTCGCACAAAAATTAGGAAGTTTTTCTTTACACAAAGAATGATAGACACTTGGAATAAGCTACCAAGTAGTGCGGTAGACAGTAAGACTTTAGGGACTTTCAAAACTCGACTTGATGTTTTTTTGTAAGAAATAAGTGGATAGGACTGGTGAGCTTTGTTGGGCTGAAAGGCCTGTTCTCATCTAGGTTGTTCTAATGCTCTAATATTAACCTGAATTACTGTTTTTCATCAAAGTATTTCTTATGTTTCTAGGTTTTCTTTCTAGCATTTAAGTCTGTCTGTGGACATAGTATCACTGTAGTACCTGTAGTAATAAAAGTTTCACCAGCCTGCATATTTGGGCTATCCTTGAATCCGTGAATGGTAAAAAGTATGTATCACTCTTGTTCCTTGTTTACAATCTGTCCATATTTTTCTCTTACCTTTCATTGAAGTGTACTAACAACTAAACCTTTGTTAGACAAGTCTTAAATTATTAGTTGTTCAAAGTTGTTGAAAACATTCTGCAAGGTTTGCTTACTGAAAAAAGATGGATCAGGAGATGAAAGATGTTTCTTCTTAACCTCATTGAGGCAGAGACAAATTGAGTTCAAAAGAACAAGCAAAAGGTCAGAATCAGTAGGCAGAATTATCAGTAACCAAATGCAAACACAAAGGAAAATTCGAAGTCAAAACAAAAACAAGCGATCTGAAGTCTAAACTAGCAAAAAAAGTCCCTAACTAAACAACACATGAGGAATGAACAGCAGTTTTTAAATCAAGAATATCCAGAAACTTGGATATTTTTAAAATCACATAGTCATCTTATAAAGTTTGTGTTATGTGTCAACCAGGCTTATGCTTTTTATATTTTATTGTTGTTTTTGTTAATTTCTGTTAACTATTCCTCATGTTTCTACTTTTATATATTATAGTAATAATTATGTACTGTTTCATTAAATGTTTTGCTGCTCCTTGTGTTTTGTGGCTATGGCTGGAACCACAACAGGTGGGACCACCCTGACATTACTGCTGCTAGGTCTTTCCCTACCTATATTTTGAGTCAATGAGATGTGGTAAATTGAATTGGGATCAATTTTAAGTTTTAAAATGGCAGCTCAGGATCCGGGCAGGCATAAGTGCATGTGGTAACTGAGGGCGAGCGGCCCTTGAATGTTGATGAGGGAATTGGCAGAGCCTGCATTCATGTGCAAACACACAAGGTTCAGCTGATTTCCTCATTATCTGCATCCACTAAGGTATAAACAAGCCCAAGCAGGACAGAGAGGCCAGAAATTGAAGTAAGAAAGAAGAAAAGAATGGAGAGAAGAATTGGTTGGGGCAAGTGGAGAGAAGGCGGCAAAGCAGTCTGAGGAAACCCCATGGTAGATTAGCATGATGGGTGCTCCAGGGTTAGACCAGATCGCTGCTGCTGTGTAGTGGAGAGCATGAGTGATTGGGGCTCCCAGAGATCCAGTGGATGCTAAAGTGATAAGGAAGACAGAGTCAGTCTTAAGGAGTCCTGATGGAGAACCGTTTGTGTTAGGGTTTCAGCTCTGCTGAACATACCCAGGAGATAGGTGAGTGGGGTGAGATGCAAGTGAGAGAGAGAGAACGCACTGGACAGAGGATTTTAAGGGCAATTCTTTTATCCTTTACTTTCTGGAATGCTTATTGTTAATTTTGTTTTACTTTTACCTTTCTCCCTGGAACACTTGTTTTATTGAAATAATTTAATTATTTATTTAAGAAGTACTGCACTGTACAAATCACTGAGCCCTTTTTGCACCTATCCCTGCTGTGATATATGTTCTCATTTGCACAGTTCATTTGCAGTACATCACTAGTGATATCCCAAGTTCAAGTGGAGTGCGGCCAACTGGGCAATACAAGAGAGAAACTGAGCAATGAATCAATGTGGCTGTGTTGGAACGTGGCAATTATTGCTTTTCATTTGTTTGTTCTGGATTTATTGATTTTACATTGTATTATTGGTTTCTGCCCTTAAGATTACAGACTTACTGTAGGTTTGTTATCAGTGGCTTTCCTGTTATGTGTTGTTTAAACAAGCCCGTTCACAGTTTCCCTCTCCCTTGTATAGCATTTTTGTGTATTTTGGTACTTTAGTAATGTATTTTCAACTCAGCTCCCTATTTTGGGCCTATGTAGTTTGAAGCCCGCAGGTAGGAGCACTATTTATTTTATTTTTTTATAAGATGCCTAATTTTTCTCTTTGCAGGTATTCAGTGGCGTTACTCCATCTGATGCAAAAAAGGTACAGTACACAGAAAATATTGACAATTAAACAGTAATGTAAATAAATACATATATCACTAATCTTAATAAAATCTATGAGTTACAGTGGCAGTAAAACAAAGTCATGAAGCATGTTGGGCTTTAGACTGTGGTACTGTAAATAAATTTAAGATGAAAAAGTTTCATTTTTGTATTTTATTTATGGCAGCAAATTATGTACCTTTTAAATTCCAACAGCCAAATACTGATTTTAAATTAACTTTTTTAACCACAATTTATTTATAAATATACAATTCTTCATGTATCTAAGCACCCACTAGAAAACTAAACATGTACATCATAGGCTAGTCAAACTCTAGGCTATCAAACATGCCTGCACCCATGAAAGTAATGGAGGAGGGAGTCGGGATGGGGTGTAAAAGAGTATGCATTAGGCTTTATAGTACCTCAATGCAGGATTGTAGGAAAGGGGCAGTGAATCACAAACTTTCTTTTTTCAGGGCTGTTCAAGATAAAGTAGTATATTTGCAAGCTGTTGATAAGCCTGTGATAATCCCAGGTCAGTAGCCTGTCCCTTCTGACCATGAAGTGGTTTGCAGTACAACAAAGAATGCATCTTTTGCAGAAAATGAGGCACCAAGGAGTGCCAGAAAATATTGTATAACATGAGTATCATGGAAGGCTAACCAAGGAATGCAATCTCTTTTTCCAGTGCATCCTATAAGGTGTGTATGGGAAGATGAGTGTTATTTGATGCACCATATTTGCAGTTTTCGGGCATAGAAAGAGCATGAAAGACCAGAGTGGTTAATTATCCATGTCTGTTCTGATTGTAAACAAATTTATGTCAGCTGAATTATAAGCCTATACATAAAAGCTTTAACATGTTCCTTTTGATTTAGGTCTTGCATAGATGAAAGACTATAGCAACAAGCCTTGCTGGTTAATCATCCATGTCAGTTCATTGGGTCTGTTAGTACGGCTGTAAATGGTCATGTTTTTACAATTGCCCTCTACTGTAGAAAGTCCCAAAAGGTTCCAGAGTGTTCTTTACTCTACCATGTTTGTGGATGCTCTTTGGTTTCCATATTACTGCCTTGATTCAATCCAGTTGGTGTACCCTATTTGCACTGTAGAATGAGTGTGATCCTAAAAATACCTTGCACCATTTCTTAAAAATAAATGAATGAATGAATGAATTAATTAATTTTCTTTGCTTAAGCACAAATTATTTAAATAACTTATTTAATGTGACATATAACAGAATTCTTTAAATTGTATTACAGATACTTTGATCAGCCACAACATTAAAACCACCTGCCCACATTTGTGTAGTTCCCCCACATGCCACCAAAACAGTTCTAACCCATTGAGGCATGGACTCCACAAGACTTTTGAAGGTCTATTGTGGTATCTGGCATAATGAAGTTAGCAGTAGATCTTTTAGGTCTTGTAAATTGTGTGATGAAGACTCTATGGATCAGATGTTTTTTGTAATACATCCCACAGATGCTCAATTGGATTGAGACCTGGTTAATTTGGACGCCAAGTCAACATTTTGAACTCTTTGTCATGTTCTTCAGACCATTCCTGAACAATCTTTAAAGTGTGGCAGGGTAGATTATCCTGCTGAAAGAGGTCAGTGCCATCAAGGAACACCGTTGCCATGCAGAGGTGTATGTCGTCTGCAACAATCTTCAGGTAGGTTATATGTGACAAAGTAACATCAACATGAATACCAGGACCCAAGGTTTTCCAGTAGAACATTGCTCTTAACATCACACTGCCTCTTCCGGCTTGCCTTCTTCGTATAGTGCATCCTGCTCCCATCTCTTCCCCAGGGAAATGAGACACATGCAACCAGCCATCCTCATAATCTTAAAATAAAATGTGATTCATCAGATCAGGCCACATTCTTCCATTGCTCCATGGTCCAGTTCTGATGCTCCACTTTCAGCAATGGACAGGAGTCAGCATGGATACTTTGACTGGTCTGTGGCTACACAGCCCCATACACAGCAACCTACGATACACTGTGTGTTCTGACACCACTTGCTCATGGCCAGCATTAAGATTTTCAGCAATTTGTGCTACAGTAGATCTTTTGTGGGATCAGACCAGACAGGAGCCTTTGCTGCCCATGTGCTTCAATGAGCCTTGGGCATTCACAACCCTATTACCTGATCACCTGTTGTCTTTATTTGGACCACTTTTGGTAGGTACTACTACTAAATACTGGGAATACCACACAAGACCTGGGGCCTCATGTATAATGCTGTGCATAGAATTCACAGTGAAACATGGCATACAGACAAAACTCAAATTGTGCGTACGGACAAAAAAATCCAGATGCATAAAACTGTGCAAAAGCCAAGTTCCACGCACTTCCCGTTTATAAATCCCAATGAACGTGAACGTACCTGCAGCCCCACCCTGACTCCTCCCAGAATTTTGCATATTTGAATATGCAATCCATATACATAACCCCTTAATTCACTATTTTATTAAAAGACAATAGTAAAAGCTCATATAAAAAAGAAGAATTTCAGTGAATGCAAAGTGGAGGCAAGGCAAAGCGTACAATTTGTTGGCTTGAGCAGTGGTATAAGCAACAAAATAAATTTAATCGAGTGATACAGAATAGTGGAGACCCTCAAAAGTTCAAATTCAGAAAGTCGCACAGTGCCTGAAATAAAAAAGTGGTCAGATGTCAAAGTTGATGTGAAAAGGTGAGTCGCAGCCCATCATCTGTTTTTTCTGTTTCAGACAATATTACAAAAGCTGACCCCCATGCCAAGAACACGAATCCAGGTGCTGCTGTGTACAGTACATCTTCAAATGCTGGCCGTACACACACCTCTGCCTTGGAAACCGCTGGGCAACCATCTAGCTATGAGTTGATCTGCAGTCATAAAATGCAATAGTGGATGCTGTAAGAGATGTGGCCAATGAACTAAGGAATATAAGGGCTATACTATATGATGTGGGTGGCATGGTGGCACATTGGTAGCACTGCTGCCTCGCAGAAAGGAGACCTCACTTCCTGGGTCCTCCTTGCGTGGAGTTTGCATGTTCTCCCTGTGTCTGTGTGGGTTTCCTCCAGGTGCTTTGGTTTCCTCCCACAGTCCAAAAACATGCAGGTTAGGTGAATTGACAATCCTAAATTGTCCCTAGTGTGTGGTTGGTGTGTGTGTGTGCCCTGCGGTGGGCTGGCGCCCTGCTCGGGGAATTGTTCCTGCCTTGCGCCCTATGTTGGCTGGGATTGGCTCCAGTAGACCCCCGTGACCCTGTGTTAGGATATAGCGGGTTGGGCAATGACTGACTGACTGACTATGTGATATTGACCACAAATTAATTGAACTGGTTAAAAAATAAATACAGTGGAACCTCGGTTCACGACCATAATTCATTCCAAACCTCTGGTTGTAAACCGATTTGGTCGTGAACCGAAGTAATTTCACCCATAGGATTGTATGTAAATACAATTAATCCATTCCAGACCATACTAACTGTATGTAAATATATTTTTTTAAAGATTTCTAAGCACAAATATAGTTAATTACACCATAGAATGCACAGTGTAATAGTAAACTAATGTAAAAACATTGAATAACACTGACACAAACACCCAGGCTCCCTGCTCAGCTGCATGCGCAGGCTCTCTCTCTCTCTCTCTGCAGCACGTGAGTCCCCCCCTCTCTCTAACATTACAGGAGTTCAAGCTAATAGCCTTACAATCCGATCGCTGTATAAACACTTTTTAAATGAGTTTTAAGCACAGGGGGGAAAAAAAGGAACATTTGAACAAATCCGAACTTTATTTAAAAGCCAACCAAGACAGTGACATTGCAGGAGTTCACGCTAATAGCATTACAACCCGATCGCTGTAAACACTCTTTTTAAATGAGTTTTAAGCACAGGGAAAAAATGAACATTTGAAAAAAGAGAAAAGTAACATTGCAACACTTCTCATAATTAAGTCTCAGTAATTCTCACCACTCTTCACTTGCTTAGAAGCCATGGTTAACTGCAAAAGCACACGAAATACTGTAGCGCACAAAGAGTTCACAGATAAAGCATGCACATCTGACTGAGAACAATGAACAGGGAGAGGCTGAACACGTGCTTAAATACAGTATTCGGCGCGTACGAACCGGAAGGGAAATGAAATAGAGCACAAACACTTCTCAGCGAAAGCACGGACGCATGGAGAACAATGCAACATGTGCGGAAATCATCGGCGTGCACAAACCGAAAGGGAAACTGGCTTGTTCGTATACCGAGTGTGTGGTCGTGAACCGAGGCAAAGTTTGGCGAACTTTTTGGTCGTAAACCGAGTTGTACATGTACCGAGACGTTCGTGAACCAAGGTTCCACTGTACTGCATCTGATTACTTGTTTTTACATTTTGGTAATTATGTTCAAATAATGTTGCAATGCTGTCCGATTTGGCTGATCATTTGGTGGGTCAGGGTCAGGTTCATCATACCACATCTCATCAGGTATGGGCAAGCCACGATTATGTGCCACATTATGCTGCATGCTACTTGCTTGGACAATGCGACACACTTTCTGTGCACTATAGAGCAGCACATTAATAGAGTGGAAATGCTTTCTATTTACATAAGCAAATTAATTCTCTGACGGTACCTTTATAGTGTAGCGTTGTCACCAAGCGCCACAACAGATCGATTCTCTGCTCTTTACATGGCTCTTTGAGGTGACTGGCAATCCTTAAAAGGACTGCTTGCCTTTTGCTGCACTAGTTGGAGAAAGAACCTGCGACTGTGCGAAATTGCTGTTGTTATAGGCTCTCCTGTTATAGATGATGTAATGCCAGCTCATTCTTTTGGCTGAAGTAACTCGTCCAGTGTTGTTGCAATAGAATTGTGTGTGCAGTTTTGACTGCTCTGATTACATTTGGAAAACTGGACATTGCTGTGAATTGCGCTTTGATGTTTCCCATTTCAACCACAGTGTAAGGATAACTTAAATATCTGGATGACAAGTGGATAATACCATCCTATACAGCTAGCATGGCGCGACGTGCTGTTTGTGAAATACTTGATCATTCAGCAAATTCATGTTGAAAAGCTCCTGTGGCTAAAAACCTGAGAGTGGACAGAACTTACAAAGGAGCAGGTAGAGCACCAGTTCACCACACAGCTCCGAGAGGGATAGCTCTTGGAAATCGAAATCGACTTAGAAGACAGTCATCATCATCTATTTATACGTGCTCTCTTCTAATTCTTCCATTTGAAATCTCATCTAGCAATGCTAAAGAAAACCCAGAGGTACTTGTGCTAATCGCTGGAGACTTTAACCATGTGACGCTGGACAAAACATTACCTGCCTTCTCCCAGTATGTGGATTGTAACACCTGGGGAAGTAGGACTATTGACCTACTGTATGCAAACGTTAAAGACACATACAGCGCCACCCCGCTGTCTGCGTTTGGGAAAGCAGATCATAACCTGGTTCTGCTTCAGCCTCACTACAAATCAAGAGTGAGGGAGCTACCTACAACTACGCGTTCATTCAGGAAGTGGTCCCGTGAGGCAGAGCAGGCTCTGAGAGACTGCTTTGGAACAACAGACTGGGATATCCTGCAGGGATCATATAGTGAGAACATTGAGAACTATTATTATTATTATTATTATTATAGTATTGTTGACTACATCAACTTCTGTATGGACATTGTAGTTCCAGTAAGAACAGTACGCTGCTATGCTAACAACAAGCCATGGATTACAAGTGACATCAAGGGCCTTTTGAACCAGAAGAAAAGGGCTTTTAAAGGCGGTGATCAGCATGAGCTCAAGCGCGTGCAGAAGGAACTCCGAGTCCAGCTCAGGGCGGCGAAGGAGCAGTACAGGAGAAAGCTGGAGCAGAAGTTGCAGAATAACAGCATGAAGGAAGTGTGGGATGGGATGAAGATCATCACTGGCTGCAGCTCCAAGCGGGGTGCCACCATCGAGAGAGACGTGGAGAGAGCAAACCAGATGAACAACTTCTTTAACAGGTTAGACCAGCCTAACCCACTCTCACCTCGGAGTACTGCACCCTCCACCCATCCTTCTACTGATACCAGCATAGGAGAGAGTTTCCCCCCCACCTACAATTACAGCAGCCCAGATAAGCAGAGAGCTGAGGAGACTTCGTGCCAGCAAAGCAGTGGGTCCAGATGGAGTATTGCCACGACTGCTGAAGGCCTGTGCGCTGGAGCTGGGGAGTCCTCTACATTGTATCTTCAATCTGAGCCTGGAACAGGGGAGAGTCCCGAGGCTTTGGAAAACATCTTGCATCACCCCAGTCCCAAAGGTATCCCGTCCTAGTGAGCTGAATGACTTCTGGCCTGTTGCTCTGATGTCACATGTGATGAAGACCATGGAGTGGCTGCTGCTTCACCACCTGAGGCCACAGGTCTGCCACGCCCTCGACCCTATGCAGTTCGCATACCAGGAGAAGGTGGGAGAGGAGGATGCCATCATCTACATGCTACACCGATCCCTGTCCCACTTGGACAGAGGCAGTGGTGCTGTAAGAATTATGTTTCTGGACTTCTCTAGCGCCTTCAACACCATCCAACCTCTGCTCCTTAGGGACAAGCTGACAGAGATGGGAGAAAATTCATACCTGGTGGCATGGATCGTGGACTATGTTACAGACGAACCTCAGTATGTGCATCTCGGGAACTGCAGGTCTGACGTTGTGGTCAGCAACACAGGGGACTGTACTTTCTCTGGTCCTGTTCAGCCTATATACATCGGACTTCCGATACAACTCGGAGTCCTGCCACGTGCAAAAGTTCGCTGATGACACTGCAATTGTGGGCTGCATCAGGAGTGGGCAGGAGGAGGAGTATAGGAACCTAATCAAGGACTTTGTTAAATGGTGCGACTCAAACCACCTACACCTGAACACCAGCAAAACCAAGGAGTTGGTTGTGGATTATGGGAGACCCAGGCCCCTCCTGGACCCCGTGATCATCAGAGGTGACTGTGTGCAGAGGGTGAAGACCTATAAATACCTGGGAGTACAGCTGGATGATAAATTGGACTGGACTGCCAATACTGATGCTCTGTACAAGAGAGGACAGAGCCGACTATACTTCCTTAGAAGGCTGGCGTCCTTCAACATCTGCAATAAGATGCTGCAGATATTCTATCAGATGGTTGTGGCGAGTGCCCTCTTCTACGCAGTGGTGTGCTGGGGAGGCAGCATAAAGAAGAAGGACGCCTCACATCTGGACAGACTGGTGAGGAAGGCAGGCTCTATTGTAGGCATGGAGCTGGACAGTTTGACATCTGTGGCAGAGCGACGGGCATTGAGCAGACTCCTGTCAATCGTGGAGAATCCACTGCATCCACTAAACAGTGTCATCTCCAGACAGAGGAGCAGCTTCAACAACAGACTGCTGTCACTGTCCTACTCCACTGACAGACTGAGGAGATCGTTCCTCCCTCATAGTATGTGACTCTTCAATTCCACCCGGGGGGTAAACGCTAACATTATACAAAGTTATTGTTCGTTTTACCTGCATTTTTATGACTCTTTAATTTAATTTAATATTGTTTTTTATCAGTATGCTGCTGCTGGAGTATGTGAATTTCCCCTTGGGATTAATAAAGTATCTATCTATCTATACATCTATCTATCTAAAGCAGCAATAGTATTCAGAATAGTTTAGCAATTCCGTGCACCATTATATTGGTACAGAATGATTAAAATCAAGTGAATTACATTTGTAAACATTATGCAATTAATTTTGGTGTATTTGATAAATCCCGCATCATGCATGGAAATATGAAAAAGAAGGGAAACGACACAGAAACAGTAGCACTGCTTTGATGCAGGGTGCCGTCATTTTGCAAAACTGAGCGGAAAAATGCATTTGCATGGTGTGAGGCTGCTGTGAACATGTGCATGGCTTCACATAAAGTTTAGGTTTTATACCTCTCGAAGTGTGTGTGGAAATGGGTGTATGCAACATATTTGTGCATACACACTGCTTATACATGAGGCCCCTGCTGTTTTGGAGATGCTCTGACCAAATCATCTACCTATCATAATTTGACCCTTGCCAAAGTCGCTCAAATCCTTAAGCTTGCTCATTTTTCCTTCTTCCAACACATAATCTTTAATAACTGAAGTTCACTTGCTGCCTAATATATTTCACCTCTAGATAGGTGCCATTATAAAGAGATAACCAATGTAATTCACTTCACCTGTTAGTAGTTGTAATGTAGTGGCTGATCAGGAGCTTAAAGTAATGGCAAAATATAAGAATTATTCTTAAAGCTAAAAAATCTTGTTAATTTTGCAATAAAATAGATTTTTGCTATTTCTACATGAATTAAACTGGTTATTGTGATTCTAAAGAAATGTATGTCAGTTTAGAAACATATAGTGGATTCATAAAGTATTCAGACACCTTAACTTTCTGCATGTTATTGTGTTGTATTTTTATATTAAATGGATACATTTGCTTTTTTTGCCCTTAATTCTACACTCAATAGCCCATTTTAACAAAGTGAAAACATATTTTCAGAAAGGTTTTGCAAATTAGTCAAAAATCAAAAACTGAAATCTCTAATTGATATAAGTATTGAGACCCTTTTTGTAGCACTCCAGAATGTGGTCAGGTGCATCCTGTTTGCTTTATTTATCCTTGAGATGTGTCTAAAACTTGATTAAAGTTCACCAGTAGCAAACTGAATTGATTTGACGTTGTTTAGAAAGACACACAACTGTGTATATGAAGTCCCACAATGTACACTGCATGTCATGACAAAAAACAAGCCATTAAGTCCAAGGAACTCTCTGTAGAACTCCATAATAAACTTGCGGTGGGGCAGAGATCAGGACAATGGTATAAAACAATTTCTAATGCTTTGAGTGTCCCCAGGAGGACAGCGGCCTCAAAAATAATTGTGAAATTTAAAATATTTGTTACTACAAGGACTCTTCCATCTTGTCAGACTAAGTAACCAGGCAAGCAAGGCCTTGGAGGTGACTAAGAACCCAATAGTTACTCAAACAGAGCTTCAGAATCCATCATTGAGATAGGAAAACCTGTTGGAAAGACAACCATCTCAGCTTCATCAATAAGGCATTTATGGTAGAGTGGTTAGACAGAAGCCTCTCTTGAGTGAAAGGCATATGATAGCATTTAAAGGACTCTGAGATCATGAAAGAAAAGACTCTCTGGTCTATTAAGACAAAAATAAAACTTTCTGGATAGAACTCCAAGCCTTATACTGTATCTGGCTAAGACCAGGCACTGCTCATCTCCTGCCTAATACCATCCCTATGGTACATCACCATGGTGGCAACATCATGTTATGGGGTGCTTTTCAGCATCAGGGACAGACTGACTGGTCACAGTTGAGGGAAGGATAAATGCAGCCAAAGACAGAGAGGTCCTTGACAAGTCCTGCATGCAACCTCAAACTGGGATGATGGTTCAACTGTCAGAACTACAAAGACCCAAAGCATACAGCCAAGACAACACTGGAGTGGTTTTGGGACATATCTCTGACAGACCTTGAGAGATCCACCCAAAGCCAGACTTAAACCCCATAGAACATTTTTGGATAGACTTAAAGACGTCAGTTTACAGACGCTTCACATCCGATCAAATGGAGTATTCACCTGGAAGAATGGGATAAACTGCCCAAGTCTATGCAAAGCTTGTAGAGACTTCACTAAGAACACTCAGAGAAGTAGTTACTGGAAAAGTTGCTTCTGCAAAGTACTGAATTAAATACTTATATACAGTGGGGCAAAAAAGTATTTAGTCAGCCACCAATTGTGCAAGTTCTCCCACTTAAAAAGATGAGAGAGGCCTGTAATTTTCATCATAGGTTTACCTCAACTATGAGAGACAAAATGAGAAAAAAAAAATCCAGAAAATCACATTGTCTGATTTTAAAGAATTTATTTGCAAATTATGGTGGAAAATAAGTATTTGGTCACCTACAAACAAGCAAGATTTCTGGCTCTCACAGACCTGTAACTTCTTCTGGAAGAGGCTCCTCTGTCCTCCACTTGTTACCTGTATTAAAGGCACCTGTTTGAACTCGTTATCAATATAAAAGACACCTGTCCACAACCTCAAACAGTCACACTCCAAACTCCACTATGGCCAAGACCAAAGAGCTGTCAAAGGACACCAGAAACAAAATTGTAGACCTGCACCAGGCTGGGAAGACTGAATCTGCAATAGGTAAGCAGCTTGGTGTGAAGAAATCAACTGTGGGAGCAATTATTAGAAAATGGAAGACATACAAGACCAGTGATAATCTCCCTCGATCTGGGGCTCCACGCAAGATCTCACCCCATGGGGTCAAAATTATCACAAGAACGGTGAGCAAAAATCTCAGAACCACACGGGGGGACCTAGTGAATGACCTGCAGAGAGCTGGGACCAAAGTAACAAAGGCTACCATCAGTAACACACTACGCCGCCAGGGACTCAAATCCTGCAGTGCCAGACGTGTCCCCCTGCTTAAGCCAGCACATGTGCAGGCCCGTCTGAAGTTTGCTAGAGAGTATTTGGATGATCCAGAAGAGGACTGGGAGAATGTCATATGGTCAGATGAAACCAAAATAGAACTTTTTGGTAAAAACTCTACTCATCGTGTTTGGAGGAGAAAGAATGCTGAGTTGCATCCAAAGAACACCATACCTACTGTAAAGCATGGGGGTGGAAATATCATGCTTTGGGGCTGTTTCTCTGCAAAGGGACCAGGACGACTGATCCATGTAAAGGAAAGAATGAATGGGGCCATGTATTGTCAGATTTTGAGTGAAAACCTCCTTCCATCAGCAAGGGCATTGAAGATGAAACGTGTCTGGGTCTTTCAGCATAACAATGATCCCAAACACACCGCCTGGGCAACGAAGGAGTGGCTTCGTAAGAAGCATTTCAAGGTCCTGGAGTGGCCTAGCCAGTCTCCACATCTCAAACCCATAGAAAATCTTTGGAGGGAGTTGAAAGTCCGTGTTGCCCAGCGACAGCCCCAAAACATCACTGCTCTAAAGGAGATCTGCATGGAGGAATGGGCCAAAATACCAGCAACAGTGTGTGAAAACCTTGTGAAGACTTACAGAAAACGTTTGACCTCTGTCATTGCCAACAAAGGGTATATAACAAAGTATTGAGATGAACTTTTGTTATTGACCAAATACTTTTTTTCCACCATAATTTGCAAATAAATTCTTCAAAATTCAGATAATGTGATTTTCTGGATATTTTTTTTTCTCATTTTGTCTCTCATAGTTGAGGTATACCTATGATGAAAATTACAGGCCTCTGTCATCTTTTTAAGTGGGAGAACATGCACAATTGGTGGCTGACTAAATACTTTTTTGCTCCACTGTAAATGAGAGACTTCATTTTTTTTAAAATTTTCATGTATTAGCAAATCTTTCTGAAAACATGTTTATACTTTGCCATTATGAGCTGTTGAGTGCAGATTGAATGGCAAAAATGGTACATTTATCCATTTAAAATGTAATCTACAAAACAATAAAGTGTGCTGAAAGTGAAGGGGTTTGAACACTTTCTGAATCCACTGTATACATAAAGCTTAAAATCATGTTAATCTTAATTAAGTTTAACCTTAATCAGAATGGACAAGTTAGCTTTGCTATGGTACCATAACCTAAGAATATTTTAAATACAGCTTCCATTTTGGTCTTTACCATATTATCACCTACCATCCTCATGTCGGTGAAATCATAAACACAGATCTTAGATAAGATAGTGTGTGGCAGATCCATGTTGTTTTTTATAGTTTATTGTGTTTTCATGGAACATTTAGATTTTTATCAGAATGGCCATTCCTTGGAAGGCTGACTAACACTCTATAAACATTATACACTTCCAAAAGCTGACTTTGTCAGCCCCAGAGTCTTATGCATGATTTCTTAAACTTTGCACACTGTTATAATGGCTACAGTTTTTTTTCCCTAAGGTTTCAAGGAATGTGTTTATTACAGCAAGTGCTTCTGGACCTTGTATGCAAAGACAGTACGGCCCAGTTATTCAAATTTACATTGAACAGGGCTGGCCTAAATCCAGCACTACTGTTAACCAAAGAATGTACAGTATACATACGTACACATGTAGATAGATAGATAGATAGATAGATAGATAGATAGATAGATAGATAGATAGATAGATAGATAGATAGATAGAACTTTATTAGATTGTCAAACTTAATTGATCAGAGTCACAGTAGGCCAAGGCCTGTCCTGGCACCACAGGTTATGTACACATACTCGCCTAATTTAGAGTTACCAATCAACCTAATCTGCACGTCTCTGGGGATGCTGTAAGAAACCCAAAATATCAGAGGAAACACCACAGACAGTCACTGAGAACTGAATTCGAACCGGAGATACCGGAGCCATGTGGCAGAAACACTAACAACTCATACCGCCAAATATAATCAAATAATGAGCTCTATCATTTTAAGTGGGTTTAATTTACTAGCAGACCATAACTTATCTTTCTTCTCTCAGGAGCCCGATTTAAATGCTAGCGCGAGGAGAAGGGGGTGTAGCTGGAGGTGTGTGTCTTAGATGGCTTTCTATTGGTCAACACTCCTGCTCGTCACGACTTTACTTTATAAAATACATTATTGATTTCCTGTCAGGACGTTGTGTGGGCCTAAGATCACTTTAATTGGATTTCCTCGTCGTCAGTTACAACATACCGGATTTTTATTGGTTGCCTGGGTTGCTATTATAAGCGCATACTGTTAAAAGTACGATCTTCTTATTGGTTCAGTGAACTAAAGCTTTCTGCGATTGGTTCGCTTACTTTAATAGTACGCCTTCCTGTTTTTCTTACTGGGTTTTGCCGGCAAGAACATCCCGCCTATTTTGCGTCCAATTTGTGAAGGTGAAAAGCTGCACTGTCTTGAACTCCGGCTATTTTTCTTTTGCTTCTGTCTCCTCGTCAACATCTCGCCGATATGTCTTTGTTTGCTGAGGTGCCGCAGGCTGCTCCCGTGGCTGTGTTTAAGCTGACCGCCGATTTTAGAGAAGATAAACACCCGAGCAAAGTGAACTTGGGAGTGGGAGGTATGGATGGTGACCTTTTATTTTGTGTCACATTACTAAGCGCGTACGTACTGCTTTTCATATGACACAGTGCGGCATCCGCGAATCACTGTCAATGTGACTGCGACTGCAGTTTACTTCACACAGAACAGCAATTGTGGTATGCAAATACCTTGCTGTTGACAGCCATCAATTAGCATGCAAATAAATACAGTAAATCTCTACCAGTAAAATTTCTGGATGTTTTAACAACTTAGTTTGTTGGTTTCATTACTGTAAAGGTCAATTGCAATGTGATTTTAAAAGAGCCGGTCTTTTTATATATATAACTGTTCATTTTTGTTACAGTCTGTGAATTATCACGCAAACTCATTTGAATGAGAAAAAGAGGAAATTAAAGAAGCTTACATATATATATATAATGTATATGCGTTTGTGTGTGTGTAAAGTATCTGATCACTACCGGTTGACTCCAGTCACGCGCTGTCTGTAACAATAATAACGTAAATAATGCTGAAATTAGTTAAGGGCGCCTCCTCAGTGTCCACAGCGCTTCACTTCCGTGCAAATTTCGACTATAAAGGTGTCGCACATGTATCACCATCAGAGGTTCAAACCCATAAGAATATTTACAGTGTTTTGTGTTTGTTGAAAGTATTGTGGAGATGTGTTTTTGGGTGCTGTCATTAACGTGGGGTCGACTGAATTTTAGTCCGCTTGTATTACGCTGTGCCCCTCATTCCACGTCTGTGCTGATAATACAGCGTAACACTTTTTTTTTAAGGAGGGGTGCCCAGTGCTCATTTCCCACTGTCCTCTCTTGTATGGATAAACAGGAAAAGGATACAGGAGAATGACACTGTCGTCCTTGATGTGTTCAGTTTGGCAATCTTTTTTCTGGAAAGCAACTTGGGGGTCAAAGTGCTGGGCAGCGATGATTTTAAATTTTGCGCATGGTTACACTTTGCAGGAACTAAATATTTAAATATAACACCCTAGGCATACCTTTTATCAATACATCTACTTTATGCTCCTGCATTTTATAGTACTACCTTGTTTGAAACTTGAGCCTATTCCAGCAAGAGCAGGTACAGTCCTGTAAGGAACACTGGTGCAACACAGGCATCCTGGGACACGTCCATTCACTCCGACCAGTACAGTTGTGAGATCCAGACGACAAGTGGCAAGTCTTTGGATAGGGTGGGAGATACTGTGGACTGGCATATAAAGGCAGCAGTGAAGTGTGCTGTGAGGGGACAGTATGCTATTTTTCTAGGGTTGCGTTATTTGTTGTCATTCCTCAGTGATGTTAGCAGTAGGCTGTATTTATTACAATAAGTTGTGTTTTGTTACAGCAGTGGTCCTCAGTCACTGTCCTGGAGGGCTGCAGTGGCCACAGGATTTCATTCCAGCCAATGTCCTAATTAGAACTCAGTCCTTGCTGATAATGAAAGTTGGTGTTTAACTCTATGCCTTGTTAGCGCCTTTATTCATCAAAGACAATTTTTAGTTACTTTGTAGATCAGAGGTCATCAATTACAGTTCTGGAGGTCCACAGTGGCTACAGGCTTTCACTTTAACCAATTAGAACCCTTTTATTTACTACTAAAGCAATACATTTTTTGTGCTTAATTTTAGTTCTCTTGCCTATTACCATTCGGAACGTTTAATTGCCTATTTTAAATTTTAGCAGCTGCATTTAAGTTTTAATTGTTGCCTGTTTTCATAACCAGACATTAGTTAATAATGAAATGCAGATAACCAATGAACCAGCAGCTCTCCAGCTCACGTTCTTACCATGAAGTATCTGTGATAAAAAATGTTTATAAATGAATGAGAGGGGAATTGGAAGGACCGTTAAGTTTAAATTTATTCTCATCCACAAAACACATGGATATTGTTTTCACAGAAGGAAACTCTGCAGTGCAATTAAAATTTCTCATGGTTGAATGCAAGCATTAACAAGTCAAAGAGTTCAATACCACGTTTCATTATCAGCATGGACTGCTTTCTAATTAGGAAACTATTTGGAATAAAAACCTGCAGCCACTGCGGCCCTCCAGGACCGTGATTGAGGACCCACCCCTGTGTTGCAATCTCTGCACACTCAGAGCTCCTGATTCATTTTTAATTTCCTGTTGACACTAATACTGAATGGTCAGAATTGTTCATTTTTCTTTTTACTGATGTGTCTTACAACCATAAAGTGGCATGACCTGTTTTGCACCTTCTTGATGAAGCAACTGCGTACAAACTTCAGTTTGTAAACTTTTTGTCCATATACTGTATGTATTTTAAAATGGCATCTTATTTTTGTGAAACACAGGCTAATTAGCTGTAACAAACAAAGCTGTGTTTGATTCTTGTGGCGGAGGCTACTGTATGTAGCTAAATGTTCAATCAAAGTTTACAGTTATTCAGTGATGTAGTGGCTCTCCGCCTTGCGACTGATGCTGCTGGGATAGGCTCAGACCCCTGACCAGGGATGAATTATGTGGCTTTGAACATCGAAGGATGAGCAGTTTATTGATGTTATCCTCCTTTGATGTTGAGGTCTGCTGTCCTCAAAAGCTCTTGTTGAAGATGGTTAATGTGTTAGTGTATATCTTTCTATTATAAAAGAAAATCCTGTGGGATGGAATGACTAGGAGACGATACGTGATCATCACAGAAGACAAATAAAAGACCCGCGAGACGAAAGAGAATGGCCACGGAGCGTCTCGCGGGGATATAAAACATGAGACTCTTGCAAAACACGACGCGACAGCTGCCCCCTTCACAATGGGAGCAGCGTTATACGTCCTGCAAGAAAGAGATTTAACCACGCCTGGGGCCGGAAATAATGGACAATTATTGTTTTTACAACATCACGCGAGATAAGTCAGTGAGCCATCATTTAAAACAAGTCCACAGACATCTAACCTAGCAGTTGTTGAATTGCTTTTGGCAGACATGTATCATGTGCTACCAGCTCTTAAAACAACGACATGCGACAAGCAGAACAGGCAGCTTGCCAGCAGAAGAAAGACCGCTGATGATTCGACGGCATATACTTAGCGTGTGTTCAGCCAACCCCTCCCGCCCTCACAACGCGAACAGCATTATACGTCTTGTGAGAAAGAGATGTAACCATGCACGAGGCCGGAAATAAAGGACAATTATTGTTTTTAACGTAAAAGTGAAAATAATGCATATGTAACAATCTCTTTAAATTGTACATCCGTAGCACGCACAGATCGTGTGCTCTCAGCACATTTAAAGCGTATAAGGACAATACGTTCTAGATGAAACAACACTGTATATATAAACAGGATACACAGTGATGCATGAGAGTGACTGCTTGAATTGAAGATGGGATTCTTGACCAATGTATGACTTGACCAAAGTTTGACTTATTCTGCTCGAAAAGTCACTCCTGTGAGGCTTTAGGTTTACTGTTTATGTATGTACTGATAATTCTGTAAATAAGTATTTAACAATATTTTAGTAAAAAAAGCATTTGTTTTGCACGTTTTGAGCAAGCAACTGGATAACTTACATGTGAATTATGTGACATGAGTAACATGAGTTTCTTTTTTTCTATGGGCAGTTTCACATACTATAAGAGAATACATCAAAAAATAAAGGCAATTTCATAAAGCACCCTGAGCATGGGAAAGGCACTATATAAATAAAATGCATTATTATTATTCAATAACTGCAGAGGAGAGAATGCAATACAATACCTTCACCTGACTTATAGATAGTTCAAACACACACAGAGCAGTGCACTGCTGTTCATGTAGTTGAAGCCAAGGTCAAATGAACATGGACACTCCGCTGCAGGATTGCTTCAGTGTTGAACAGCATGCCATAGTGACTGAGTGAAACCTATTGAAATTCACAGAAGGATGTTGGCTTGTGCAGATCAGTAAACCGTTTGGGTTCCCATATTGCGCAGATTTTTATGGTACCTCAAGTCATCATGCACTTTGGCATGGCATGTGCAGATCCATAGCTGATATCTAAATATGCAGTAAAGGCAGACAACGTAATCCGTCAGTCTTCTGTGATGAAGGCATTCACAATGTCAATATGGGTTCATTTGCGCGATGTTGATGTTTGACCAGATCGAACAGTGTCAGTTGCACTTGTTCTTCCTGCTTTAAACTTTTGTACCCATTTGTAAAATTGTCATTGAGTCATGCTGTTTTCACTTCTTTACTAAGCTAACATCAATAGATTTAACTCCCTCTGCCCAAAGAAACCTCATTATGGTGTGTTCATCAACACTTGTGCAGTCCTGCAGCATAGCATCCATGTTCATTGTACTTCAATGAGACTAACAGCAGAACTCTTCTCTGTGTGTGTGTGTGTTTGAACTACCTATGAGCCATCTGAATTGTGTTGAATTGCATCAGCCTCTATCCTTTGCAGTTACTGCATAATTGTTAAATTGCCTTTTACTTTTTGATTTACCGTAGTAGTCTGCCATTATATACAGCTGACCACCATTGAGTTCTGGTATGTGATAAACTTCTTTTTCTATATTCTGTATGAAAACATGAAATTATAAGTGTGGTCCAGATCTAATTATGCAACTGTTTGACTGACAACTGTCTCCCCGCCATTTTGGAATGTAGGGCAGGTGCTGCCATCTATCGGCAACAGAAAGAATTTTAAATGAAATCTCAATGTGCAGGGCAGGTGCTGTGAAATCTGTATGTAATAAACTTAAGTTATAGCGTAATGAAAATTGCAAAAATTGAAGCGGGACCACCCTTTATAAATCTCTACTAGGGGGCTGCCCCGTGCTTGCTTCGCTCATCCACCCTCAGGTTTGGTTTACTGGATATACAATTTAAAGAGATTGTTATTTTCATGGGAATTGTTACATATTCTTTATTTTCACTTTTACTTTAAAAATTTTGTAAGAACAATACTTGTCCTTTATTTCCGGCCCCTGACATGGTTAAATCTGTTTCTCGCAGGACGTATAACGCTGCTCACGTTGTGAAGGGGGGGGGGGGGGGGGGGGGGGGGGGGGGGGGCTGTGGCTGAACGCATGCTAAGGAGATGCTGTTCGTTCAACTGCTGTCTTTCTGCTGCTTGCGAGCTGCGTGTTCTCTTTGTCGCACTGCATGTCGATCATTTCAAAGCCTGTGTACAGCAGCTGTCCTTGTGCCACTTCGCATCTCTGCCACTTGCGTTGTGAAGGGGAGGGGGTGAACACACTCTAAGGAGACGTGGTCAGATCATCTGCTGGCTTGCTGCTGCTGCTGGCGAGCTGCGTGTTCTGCTTGTCGTTGTATTAAGAGCTGGGTGCACATGAAGTATGTCTGCCAAATGCATTCCAACAACTGCTAGGTTAGATGTCCGTGAACTTGTTTTAAATGTTGTCTCACTGCCTTGTCTCGCATGACGTGAAAGTGTCTCTCGCAGGACGTCAGATTGTCTCCATAGTCTCCCTCCCAAGATTTTTTTTGTTTATAGTAGAGAGATGTATGTATACAGACACCACTATGAAGTACATGGAGTCAGTAACATATAAAATAAATAATCTTTTGAGTGGAGTATTCCTTTAATGCCAAAATGCTGAGTCCTCCGATCAATTCTTGTAAGCTGTGCCCTCTGAAACACTTTGGTGTTTCTGCTGGAGTTAGTCTGTTTTGAAAAGTGCTGGCTGCACACCCTTACTGCTGTAAATTGTTCATGAGGGATCTTGGCTCAGGGTCAGCCATATACAAAATTTATTGGAGAAAGTGATATTTTTTTTTTGTATTGATTTTATTGTCTTTGTGAACAGTGTGAACAAAATAGATTACCTAAATCAAGGGTTAACCACTTTTTTGATGCACCAGTAAACCAGAGCTGGAGTTTGAACCCAGTGCATGTCACAACTGGAACCCTGTGGATGATGGTCAAGAGAGCTATAACAGTGTTGCTGACCACAGGAGCTAAGTGGTGATGGTAGCAGAGGTGCAGATAACACAAGTTCCTGCAAATGTCAGAAACATTTAAGAAAAATTATACACAAACCCACTTACCTGATATTCTCTTTACTCATCTCTTGAGTCCCATTACCTTAAATCTGGTCACTAAATACCTGAGAAAAACTGCAGTACAATTAGCATTTACATAGCTATCTTAATGTGAGATTATGCACAATGGGCATTTATGTGTTCATTTTTAGTATTGACCCAAAATTTAAGAACCTCTTATTTGCCAACTACATGTAAGATGATGAAATCCTCTGTGGTGTCCAGGAAATGTGGCTCAAGAATTTCTTCTTCTTTGAGTAAACAATACAGTATATGTGGGTATAGGGAAACCTATACACAATACTGATATTTCATGTGTTTGGTAGTAGTTAAGCGTTTTAATAAATTTTATATTTAGGATGTCAGAAAGTGGTGACATTTTTGCTTGTTGGTCACACATACAAGTAGGAATTTCTCTGTCCTCTGTGCATATGAAAATGCTGTTGCTGCTACTACTACTGAATTTATGGATTGCATAAATATTCATAGAAATTTGTGCAAGCGTCTTTGGCAGATGTTTAATGAATGTTTCTGTTTGGTACATCTCTTTTGGTTTTGTACAACATATTGCTGCTATATTTGCTCATATTCTTTGCAGAGTTGTTTAGACTCTTTTCCTACTTTAGAAGAATGACAGTTCATATGTGTTTCTCACTAGAGCATCGAGGGTTTAAGGTTAAAAAATGTCATTCATTTTCTTATGCTTTAACCTTGTGTTTTAGATCACACTTTCTGAGACAAAACCTTTCATTCTTGCTTTCCAAAATAAATTGTACCTTTTTGCAGTATTACTCACTTCATTTAGGCTGTCTGTATTGTTAAGACTTTAGTGATACTGCAGACAGTCTAGTAAATTGTGAGAACTACAGTTAATGCACAAAAAAGGAAACCATACATCAAATTTTGTGGCTCAAACATGTCATTTTGCACTCTGAAATTATATTTATAATTTCAGAATGCCTAAATGATACTGCACATATTATTTTTATTGTTTCATACATTAAATATTATTTATGTCTTTATAAATGTTGCTGTGAAACTATATGATGAGGTACAGTATACAGACCCTCCTTTATAGAGCTGTTATTTTTCTGGAGGAAGACAACAAAATGCAAATTGTATGTGCGTTTGGTTTGCTTTTGTGAACCTAAAATTTTGAAATGTGTTCAGTATGGATAATAGAATAATTCAGAATACCACATACTCGGTATCAACTGCTGTTTGCTGCCATTTTTAAGTAGATAATTGTATCTCTTCATTAATTCTGTGATACATTTTTTTTTCCATTTCTGCATCTGTACGATTTGTATGTCAGCTCTGACTAGGCAGTTGCTCGCGGCTCCCTGTCCACCATTTATGTCCAGAGTGCCAACCCTGCCTAAGCCGCACAACTTTTTCAAAGATGACATCCTGTAGTTCCATAGATTTCCATTAAGGACTTTAGAGCCTGGTATCTTTTATATCTTTCAAATTTCCATTTTACAAAATAGTGTACAGTAATAGTTGCCCTGTGCTTTTTAGATACTATACCTGCTCAATTATTAACATAGTATAAGAAATCTTGTATGCCATTCTCATTTGTGACAAGCCTTGATAGATGCTAAGGATAGAGAAATTGTTATTTCTAGTAAGTCAATACAGGACCTCTCTATTTAAATGAAAGTAAGATTCTGGGTACTCTGCCCACTTAGATAATGAACTTTTAGATGACCCTATCTATCTATTAGCTGTTAAAATATATGCAATCTAAAGGAACTTTTTAATGTTTATTTGGATCAAATGTCACAATAGCTTTTGTCATGGCTGCAGGCAATAAAGCCAAAAAAAATCTGCAGCAAGGCCATCTCCACTTTCGATCAGTACCTATGAGCCACCAAACTTCAAGCTATGCAAAATAGGATTAAATAAACCATCCTTGCAAATTGGGAATATAAAGGCTAAATATAAACTACAGCTCTGCCAGAACATTTGAATATTTTATTTCATCGTATATAATTTAAGACAAATTGTATTCAAGACCGTCTTGATGGCTCTTGTTGTTCATCATTTAGATGTAAATCATTCAATTATTTATTTAGGCGTAATGCTTCATTCGGGATGACACAGAAAAGTTTCCATAACCTTTGGGGAAATCAGACATAGCTTTGCATTAATATTTTAGAAGTGTTAAAATTTGTTTATAGATCTTAATACTTCAATTTTGAAAAAAACAAAAATGTTTCATTGCAAAAGATGTTTTTTTTTGGTGTGAAGTGAAGAAAAATTGCCTATTTTGGTGATGAAATTCAATACAGACAATATCAAGTTTTACAGATTTGTTAAATTCATATTAATACATTTCATTTTCATATACATATCTTGAAGTAATTGTTTCAAAAGATTTAGGTTGTATAGAAAAATGCCATTTAGCTACACAAGCAATGAACCCAGATAATAAATTTAAAATAGATTATTTTAATTTAGTTTAAAGTACATTTAATAATAAAAATATAAAGAAGGTCATATTTTAAAGAAAATCGTGGAATAATAAAAGAGAAACGGGAGGCGCAAGCAAAAATACATTGCATGGTGTCAAGCAGTTACACAAAATTATTGGAGAAAAATCTTAGTCACCATTTAGGACTTAAATCATTCTTAATGGTAGATACACTCTAAACTGACATTTTGCACCAAAAAAATAAGTAAATTCAAAATCTGGTGTATTTATTTATTTTTTTGTTACATATTTGTCAGGACCTGGCAAAGTAATTTTAAGCGCATTAAAGCCTGTTGCATTCAATTCAATAAAAAATCACTATTAAATATGTTTTTTAGGTGGTCTCCCAACTCCAAACCTTTGATACTGCTTCTCCAAACTGAGTCCTTCATTCAAATAAAGTATTTTATTAATCGAATAACTTCTCTTTAAAGAGTTCTCCTTTCTCTTTCTTTATTAATTCTTTGTCTTTTTACCTCTGCTCCTCCCAGGTGAGCTTTTCCCAACTCTGATTTACTCAGGGAAGGTTAAGCACTCCTTTTTTTAACCTGGACCCAAAAGTACTTCCAGCACAACAGCACTGTCGCCTGAAACTTGTCCCTGACAAAGGGGGCTTGCACCCAGAAGCTCCCTCTAGTGGCAACCAGCGACTGCAACAGGGCTGTTCACCAGAAGTAATAATAACAATAATAATACAGTACATTTTATTTATATAGCGCCTTTCCCATGCTCAAGGCACAAATTACAACTCCCCATGCAGACCTGTGGGTGTCCCAATGAGAGTCATACCAGAGGGATGCTGCACTCAGCATACTAGGCTCTGAGAAGTAGTCTTCTTCTGTTCCTCTGCTCCAGTGGCCTTCCAAAGGCTGTCACTAACCAACCCAAGCCAATATGCCCATCTGTACACATTCCCCTTTACAATGTGTGTACAGTCTATGAAACAAAATCTTGGGTATAAAGTACAGTATAAGCATTTCAGTATGACGTGTGTGTACTTTGTAGAATCAGATCCTAAATGGCACGTCATAAAAGATGACAACAATAACTGTCCTTTTGTTTTTAACTGTATCTTAGAAGGTGCACACAAAATGCTTGCAGCATCCACAATCCTAAAACATTGCGGTGATACAAATAAATTGGGGGGGGGGGGGGGGGAACTATGAATAAAGTACTATATATAATTAACTTAGAGAAAAGCCAAGCAAAATGACACCTTTTATTGGCTAACTAAAAGGTGTCATTTTGCTTGGCTTTTCTCTACATTCATAATGGCTAACACGGTACAACACCCTAGTACTATAATTAACTTAGAAAGGGTAAATGAAGGAGTTGGTAAACACTGCCTACATTAAAACCTTGCACTGTCATTTTAGGTGTTTGGAAGGTGCTTACTGGATGAAAGCATATTTAGCAGTTTGTACTGAAACGGAAGTGGCATGTATTCTGAAATAAAATTTGTAGAGCGTAACATGCCAGAATGGAAGATGTGTTATGATTTCTAAAATATTACTTCAGTACGGCACAGGAATCTTGTTCAACAATCTTTCTATACTAGTGGGATGTTTTGCAATGAAACTATTGTTCTTATTTCTGGTCAGGTAGTAGTCTATAGAGGTTTGATTTTTGAAAGTCTGTTTTAAGAGATATTCCTAAAAATACCTCCCCCATAGTCCACAGTGTTTATACATAATGAAGGTAATGTTTCATCTTTTTTCCTGTGTGGTGCCCATTAATACTTAGAATGATCTGTATTTGATCATACATGTGCCATATGAATAAATTATCTTTTTAGCGTTCTTCTATTTATATATACAGTACTACATATGCATAGCTCACTCCTGATTTTGTATTACCCCTGGCATGCATATCGTTTTTGTAGAGGATATGACAGAATTTTGATATAGGACAGACCTATGTATCATTGAACTATTTTCTTTTTTGTTTGTAGAATAATAATGAATTTTTTTGTAATGATCAATTTGTTTTTCAGTTAAATATTGTCTGTTATAAGATTTTATTACAGATGAAAAAGGTTAAAATAATTGTCAATAATCTTGTGTAGAATTTAAAAATTCACTGTCAATGGTATATAGACTCTGGTTTATCCACAGTTACTAATCTTAATCTCTGTTATGTCATTCCTTAGCTTATCGCACAGATGATTCCCAGCCGTGGGTCCTACCAGTAGTCCGTAAAGTCGAGCAGCAAATTGCTGCAGATCACAGCCTGAATCATGAGTACCTGCCCATTTTGGGATTGCCAGAGTTCAGAGCCAGTTCTTCTAAAATTGCCCTTGGGGAAGACAGCCCTGCAATTGCTGAGAACAGGGTAAAGTTTTTCATAACATCAATCACAAGTATTTAGAAAAAACATTTGATGTGAGGTGCTTTATTCTTTTCGAAAAGACTGGTCAATTTTTGTTCTTTTTCAGGTGGGAGGAGTTCAGTCGCTGGGAGGCACAGGTGCTCTGAGAATAGGAGCAGAATTCCTGCGTCGCTGGTATAATGGAAATAACAATGTTACCACACCTGTCTACATCTCTGCACCTTCCTGGGGTGAGTGCCGATTGCACTGAGATTTAGTCACAACTCTCAACGGCAATGCAAGAAGTGAAAAGAGTTCCAACTATACACTAGAGGCAATAGGTGGAGTATTTAATACAGTGATTTTGTTAACATGAAGCTGACATAATTGACAGTCATTTGCTAGCTATTAGCAAGCCAGTACAGCACATGAAGCCAAGTAAAACGCACGATCAGACTTGCAACTCTAATTTTTAAAGTCTCGCTCATTTCTTTTTTTAACCATAGAATAGAGAAGAACAGTTCAGTCTGTTTACCAACCTCTAACAGAAGAACCTTTTATATTTCTGTCTTGAATTCTGTTAGGCTTAGCTGGTTCCCATGTCATTAAGTATGTTTTTACTGTTTGGCTAAAATAAATAAGATTGATGCACTTCAGTTCAGTGGTGCTTTTGATTTTTAACTACATTAGATACTTTCAAAGTCTAATTTCTATTAATGTTTCAGAGTAAGAAAATGTACATTTGTTCTGAATTTCACCTGGGTACTCTTCATTGGAGAATCTCTTTTTCTCTTATTGAATAGCACACAGTAATACAAGTGCAGTGTAACTAATGCATTTTGGAGCCTGAACTTAACTTCCCTTGATGTCTCATTAAAGTTTTCTTCTTATCCTTATGGTGGTTGTGCTGATAGCAAACTAAGCAGACTAAACTTCTCTTTGTCCAAAAGTAGTCGCCTCCAGCATTTCCTGAGCATAACCCTGATGTTCTCTAGTGAACTGCATGCCATAATCCATCAAGCTTGTCATGCAAAAACGCCTAGTTGATTGTATGCTGCACGTATGCCATGGGTCATTCACAGAGGGCTTTCTTATTTGATGCCCAAACCATCTCTCGTGGCTACTCTCATTCAGAACTAGCAGGAGCTCTACTCTCTTCCCAATTCCTTTTACTAGTATAACCCTGAGGAGAAAGCTCATTTTGGGCTCTTTTACGTACAGTCACATGCTTGGCTATCGGTGAGGATGCAAATTCACATTGAACCGTAAATAAAATACTCACCTCCTGGTTTATTACAAGGCTGCAACAATATAAATCCAGTTCCATTTTCCTACTTAAACAAGACTCCAAAGTAGTTTTAACACTTCTGCTTGGAGCTGCTGGTCTTTATTCACCTGCAGAGGGCAAGCCAGTATTTTCAGGGAGAGAACCATAACCTTCGATTTGGAGGAATCGATTAACATCCTGGCTACCTCTTATTGTAATGCAGTTTTTTTCCCCAGTGTATTTTGGAATTTTTAAGATAATGTCTAAAGGACAGTGTCATATGTGTCCAACTGATCTTTCTCTTTTAAGTTGTTACCGTGGCTTCTGCTATTTTGGGCTACAAAGTTTCTCAGTGTTTGTTCTAAAGGACCTTCTTTTAGCATCTATAACGTAAAGGCTGCCTTCACTGTTGTCTGCCATTGAATTATTGAATTCTAAAGATGTCCTGTGGCTACAGATCACTGTGTCTTAACTTCTGATGTCATATCAGATGTTGAACCTAGTCCAAGTAAAGGCATTCACCAGGCATTTCCAAGATTACTGACTAATTTGGTCTGCCCAGCTGTTGTGCTGGTTGTGTGAGTCAACACACCACTAATAGTTTATCATTTGACAGGTCAGCACTTGTCTTTATGCTTGTGTTCAAGATGCATCAGAATAAGGAGAGAATGTTTTGAATGGATCTTTGCTTTTGGAGATTTGAGCTGAAGCTGAACAGCATATCACAACTAAGTATGAAACCTGCCATTTTTCTTTTGTGTTGCACCCTGCCTTTCTCTTTTGATTGTTAGTTACCAAAACATTTGAATTGTAATAGTGCTGCCACATAGTTTGGAGTAAGCATAGATCTTTAGCTTCTGATATTCAGAATTTGCTTGGAATGCTTAAGGTGACAAGATATGAAATCTGGGCGGATATTACAGTAAAAATTGTTTCATTGGGTCCAGCTTCATATTAATGCCAAGTAAGTTTACATTTCTATAGAGGAAAGCACAATCAACTGCAATAATGTTTGGGTTTCCAAAGCATTGGTTCTATAGAAATCCAGATTGTGGCAGCACAATCAACCTGATTAGTGCTGATGCTTCACCGTTCTAGAACACTAGACTCGAATCCTGGCCATGCCTGTTTAATCTTCTAAGGGTTTCTCCATAGTTTTTTTCCAGGTACTGTACCATGTTTTTTTCCTTCCAAGGCTCTAGACTCAAGAACCTTGCATTGAGTTAACAAGATCAAGAAATTATGTTGAGGAATTAAGATAACATTTGTAGAAAAAATACAAACAGAAATGAATTAAAAAAGAAAAGAAGCAAGGTACACCTTTTTCTATTTTGGATTCTGGAGTGTCTCTCGTTATGTGGAAGGTTAACTGTTAGTAAGTTGCTGATTCACTGGAAAAACACACCTTTAAAGCTACTTAAATTCAATAAACACTGAATCTGCTGCTGTAGATAAAAAAAAATGATTCAGTTTAAATCAGCAGCTAAAAAAATTTTGAAGGCTCAAATTATTTTAATTTGGCATCTTAGTCCTTCACCCACCCACTCCTACCTGCAAAACTAAAATTACACCCCACCCTCGAAAGAATTAAGTTGCTTTTTAAAGGTATGCAGGTCTCTACTTCATTGCACATGAGCCTACAAATGGTAATACGAACATAATTACTCATCATTACATTATTGTGCAAACACTGTAACTGTCAACTCAAGCCAAACAAGTGAAGGGATTTTGTTAGCTGACTAGCTAGCAACAGGGCACAAACAAGGTAGTGTTTTTTGTTGGTTAAATATCAGGCAAGGTGATTCACTTACATATAAGCCAGCCAGAAAATGAGACTGGTTAAAAAAAGCCTTATTAGATGATTAAATTATTGGCAAAAAAGGTACTGTGTCTGATCAGTAAGCTAATGTTTCTTGTGAAAAATGTAAGTATTTTTGCCATGTCACGTAAAATGAACACAGCAACCCTATACAGGAACCACCTTTTGGATGCATTTGCTTTATAGTCTCATTCTTCGGAACCTAATCAGAAAAAGTAGAATGAAAATTAACCAAGTATTTTCTTGTACTTTGTTAAAATAAAATTCTAGCCTTGGTGGAGCATTCAGATTCATTGCTTGTTGTTTTAATTGAAAATACAATAAAGTATTATTTACTATGTATTGTTTTTTTTTTGTTTTTTTTTAACCCCCACAGTCATTTTTTTTTATTGTATGAATTATCCCCTGGCAGCAGATGCCATCTGCTAACTCCAGAAACTGGACTTTTACACATATTGTGTGATGACACCAGAGGTTTGGCACATTTTCTGAAATCTTTTCCATTTAAAAAGACTTGGGGGATCAAAATCAATTTCAGCAGTATTTGGTGCAAATCGGAAACCAAAGCTTGATGGAACTTCACATACACTCACAATGATTCAAGCTAGACATGAAAGTTAAACTAACTCTCATATTTTTGAGATGTGGAAGGAAACCAGAATATCCGAAAGAAACCTGGTCAGTATTACAGTATATAGTGCGGGGCACACCTTACCTCAGACTGAGATATTTCACTATTTGGCCCGTTTTCTTAATACACTGCCCTTCTTTTTTGTTTTTTCTCTTTTCACAAAAAATGATTATTTTTCTATTTTTTATGTTAAGGTCGTGCTTTCACTTATTTGTGCAGTAGATAAAGTTTTTTGAATTCCTAAAGAATGACCCGCAAATATTTTTTGATAAATTTTAAGCTTTAAATTAGATTTTTGTCATTAGTTTATTAGTGCTCTTGCTGTTTTGCTTTTTATTTTTGTGTGTGTTCTATACTTCAAAGGGGAAAATTTGAAAATAAGAAATAAATGGACAAAAAAACATGTGGTAGCAAAGAATCCTGCTAAACGAACACTTTCATTATTGAAACCTGAATTCAAACCCTAAATCTGAGACTTGACCTGAAGACTACCACACTGTTTAAGGCTTAATATAATGAAACTCTCAGTTTTCTCCTCCTGTCAGGGGGTGCTGTATGAACTTTATTTTCTTTCATCCTTGTGTTTAATGGCACATAGGTTAAGGCTGCTGGCTCAACGTTGCAGGGCATTGAAGAATACTGCCTTATAAAAATGCTGACCAAATACCCATTACCAAAGTTCAAGGTTCTTTTTATAGATTTGCCATCCCACTGGTCTATGTATATAGGTTGTTATCATAAACAAGATATGCAGATCATTTGGCTCATATTATATAGCAGCACAGATAAGGAGGCCCTAGCTGATATTCAGTGTTTATAAAGGCAAGGGCTTGAACTTAAGCCTGAATGGTTTGTTGTGTGCTCAGTGTCTGTAGTTCTGAAAATGATGTATCTTTATATAAAGCTATATTGAAACACATATACATGCAACTATTTTAATTAAGGCATGCATTATTGTGTATCATTTTACTTTAATGGTTTATTCATTCAAATATATTTAGTCCAGTTAAACCACTTTACTCAACACAGAGTAGTCATTACTCCCGAGTTAAACAAAATAATACGACCAATAATAATTTCTTCATTTTTGCATCTTCTAATCCTGGTGATGGTAAAGGTAGCTAGACAGAACTAAACTGTCTTCAGCTGCCTTTGGGGAATTCCTAGGTACTCCCTACCCAGTCAAAAGATGTAATCCAATGTGTGTCCAAGATTTGTTCGTTGGTCCTTAGTGGCAGTGCTGTTGTGGAATCTGACCATAAAGTGTATCCTCCCTACATACCCAGTCCTCCTAAAGCGAATCCTCCTGATTTAGAGGTGCAGCAGATCTACTGTGAGGTTTACATCAGATGCTTATGTGGGTTAATAGGTTTACCAACTGTCTAATGTTTTTATTAAAATTCAGTTCACAGGAAGTTTTTGTTTTAAAAAACAATAATCACTTAACTGTATTTCCAAACACAAAGATTTGTCCTTATAAATTAAAATGCAAAGTTAACTGGAAAGTTTTGCATTTATTGTTGAAAAAGGTGATTCCTATCCTTCAGTGATAATTTTCTGTTTGGCCACAAGAGGGGGATATATCCACATTTATTTTTTATTCTGTAGTTTCAAATTTTATATGGCAGAACTTGACACACTAAAAATAAAAAAAGAAATGTTGCTTGTTTAGGTAAGTCATTCTTTATGCATGTGTGACTGGGAACTTCAGTATATTTTAAAATTTTTAATTTGAATTGATGCTGTTGCCTTTTTACTTCTCCCTCATTCTAAGTTTAGCTCTTATTTTGCAATTTTCATATTCAATGCCTGAAAAACGATTCTTTCTGCTAGTGTGAGATTTTGAGGATTTACAGTTAACTATTTATTTATTTGAGTGATTCTGTGATCTGCAAGTTGCGCATTTAGTATTTCGGAGAATTGAGCATACTTTAGATTTTAATATACTGTATATCAGGGATCACCAACTCCAGTCCTGGAGGACCACAGTGGCTGCAGGTTTTCATTCTAACCCTTTTCTGAATGAGTGACTTGTTTTTGCTACTTCTTTTGAATTCATTTTAATTGATTTGCTCTTGAAGACTCAGACCCCTTAATTGTATCTTATTTCTTAATTAGCAGCCAAACAATAATGAGATACAAAATCAGCCAAAACAACTGGTGACCATCATACAATATCTCAAAATAAAGAAAGGTGAAGGCCTCAGGAATGCTGATAGTAATAGTGCTCTTAGAAAAGAGAAAATAAACAATTTCAGAAATGTATGCTATTGCAACATGAAATCAGCAACAAGCCGTGGAATTAAAGAACAAGTTTAATTGACAACAAGAATCTGCGCCCCATTAAGCAATTGGTTGGAATTTGAGGCTCTGACTTAGTTGGTCTTCTGTTGGCTCACTAACTTCAGATTTCATTTCTGTTTGGGTGACATTTAAGGAAAGAAATGAAGCAATTCAGAGGAATGATAAAGAAATTCAGGGGAACATCTTAAAAAAAAAAATTCAAGTTAAATGAATTTACAAGAAGTTAATTAACAGCACAAACAGGGCATTCAATTACAAAGGGTTAGAATGAAAACCTGCAGCCACGGTGGTCCTCCAGGACTGGACTTGGTGACCCCTGCTATATATAAAATGATTAATATGTTACACTGAACTGTATTAAGCAGAACTGAGAATGCTATTTCATGTTGTGTTATGAATTTAATGCCAAACTGATTATGTTGCATTAAATTTTGCAATAAAATTTTGTTTGCTGTTTCTTGTGGGGAAAAAACAGACACACTGATTGTCATG
Source organism: Erpetoichthys calabaricus (assembly GCF_900747795.2). Lineage (NCBI taxonomy): Eukaryota > Metazoa > Chordata > Cladistia > Polypteriformes > Polypteridae > Erpetoichthys > Erpetoichthys calabaricus. The sequence continues at coordinate 285,257,848 of NC_041395.2, forward strand.
CCATGAAGCCAACTTTTTAATTCAGTTGCCTTAATACTTGGCAAGGTGGTAGGTGTTGTAGGGTGATGAATATGAATATTCTGTAGAAGTGAATTTAGAAGTTAGAGAACTGTTAAATGAACAGTTGTACCTCAGACCATTAGTAAAAATGCTACATTCATCTGTAGGATTTTAGTTTGAAATCTGAATTGCCAAACAGAAGCACAGAGGTGTCCTGTGTCTGACTTTTGCTGTTTTAGGGATTTAATCATCTTAATTCAATTTATGTAATTTACATTTAATTTGCAAACACTATGTTTGCAGTTTGTTTTGTGCAGTAGATACAAGTTCCTCTTATTTTATTTTTTACTTGTACAGTGTTGTTTTTTTATTTTTCACAGCCACAATGTAATAGGCAGTGATAAGTACAATAAAGATGAAAATATATTGTATTTGGTATGTAGCTAATCATTACTGATTTTATTTTTATTTATTTTTGGAGTGTGTGTATGTAAATAGATTAGATACACTTATTTATGGGGAAATTCAAATGCATACAGCAGTAGAAACATAAAACACAATAATACAGACCCACAGTACTGATAATGCAGCCAATCAATCAAACAACACAAAATATGCAAGGAAATGTTACTATATATCTGAGTAAAATCTATTTAAAATGTATCAAATCACTGCTGCTGCCTCACAAGATTCATTTAAGCTGAGCTTGTTCTCCATTTTTATTAAACGGCTTTTCCTCCAGATGTCAGTTTTTTCTCTTTCATTCCAAAGACGCGCCTGCTAGGTTACTGGATGACTTTAAACTGGTCTGGTGTGAGTAGTTGTGCTTGTAAATGTGTCCTGTGGATTGGCCTACCGCGTGTCTGCCTGGGGGGTTGCCAACCAGAATCCTGAGCTGTTTCATCGTGTGGTGGGTACAGCAACACACCATACCAGTGCATGCTCCCCAACCTGACCTCTTCTATTGTTAACCTTTGAAGGTCTGAGAGTGTAACTGTTTTACTTTTCTCATGCCATTTACTGTATGTCAATCAAAACTATTGCCTGTGGCTGTTTTGTGCACCTCATGTCATTTTAATGTGTGCCATATTTATGTCAATTACATTATTATTAATTATTGTTTTTCCCCTGCCATCATTTTTTAGAGAACCACAATGCAGTGTTTGCTGATGCTGGGTTTAAGGATATCCGTGCGTACCGATACTGGGATGCAGAGAAACGTGGGCTGGCTTTGAAAGGATTCCTGGAAGACTTGGAGGTTAATTGTAGAATTTATTTTCATAAAAAGTGATGTCTGAAATGATAAATTCATTATGTCAGTAATAATGATTTTGCCTCTGTCTCTGTATGTTTAAAATTAAGTAAAGTTAGCAAAAATTGTAAATTTGTCTAGTTAACCATTTAGATAGATAGATACTTTTTTTTTTTTAATTTTATTTATTAATTTTATTGTAATCATTCCATCGGTTTCCCACTGACTTATCAGAGGAGAGTTAGGATTCTTCCAATTTAACAAAATAAGTCTGCGTGCCAAAAGTGTTGTGAACGCAATCACCGTTTGATTGTCCTTCTCCAATTCAAGTCCATCTGGAAGAACACCGAACACAGCTGTTAATGGGTTAGGAGGGATTGTGACCCCAAGGCTGTCTGAAAGGCACTTAAAAATTTTTGTCCAAAATGATGTTAGTTTGGTGCAGGCCCAGAACACGTGACCCAGTGAGGCAGGGGCTTGGTTGCAGCGTTCGCAGGTTGGATCTTGCCCTGGAAACATTTTGGACAGTTTTAAGCGAGACAGATGTGCTCAATATATAATTTTTAGTTGAATAATTCTATGCTTTGCGCATATGGAGCTCGAGTGAATTCTCTGCTTTGCTAACTTATTTATCCCAAGGGGAAATTCACATACTCCAGCAGCAGCATACTAATAAAAAACAATATTAAATTAAAGAGTGATAACAATGCAGGTATACAGACAGACAATAACTTTGAATAATGTTAACGTTTACCCCACCGGGTGGAATTAAAGAGTCGCATAGTGTGGGGGAGGAACGATCTTCTCAGTCTGTCAGTGGAGCAGAACAGTGGCAGCAGTCTGTCTCTTGAAGCTGTTCCTCTGTCTGGAGATGATACTGTTCAGTGGATGCAGTGGATTCTCCATTATTGATAGGAGCCTGCTCAGCGCCCGTCGCTCTGCCTCGGATGTCAAACTGTCCAGCTCCATGCCTACAGTAGAGCCTGCCTTCCTCACCAGTTTGTCCAGTCGTGAGGCGTCCTTCTTCTTTATGCTGCTTCCCCAGCACACCACCGCGTAGAAGAGGGCACTCGCCACAACCGTCTGATAGAACATCTGCAGCATCTTATTGCAGATGTTGAAGGATGCCAGCCTTCTAAGGAAGTATAGTCGGCTCTGTCCTTTCTTGCACAGAGAATCAGTATTGGCAGTCCAGTCCAATTTATCATCCAGCTGCACTCCCAGGTATTTATAGGTCTGCACCCTCTGCACACAGTCATCTCTGATGATCACAGGGTCCATGAGGGGTCCATTTAGTTAGCTTTGCTAAAATATGTCCTGAGTAATGCATGCTGTAATATGTTTGTGGGCATGAAAGAAGAGTAATTCTTTTTTATTGTGTTTGCAAGTGCACATATATGTTTTATTGTGTTTTATTTTACAGAATGCACCAGAGTATTCTATTTTTGTGTTACATGCCTGTGCACACAACCCCACTGGTACAGACCCAACTGCAGAAGAGTGGAAACAGATAGCTGAAAGGATGAAGGTGCGACATAAAACGTACTTGAGTTACATTCAGAATATTTGCACTAAGCACTGCCACCTAAACGGTAACGTATTTGAAGCAGTATATTTGATCATATTTGGCTAATGTTGCCCTGGACAGCTCTATACATGAGATTTTAGGATTAATAGTCTGGCTGTCTACAATAAACCACAGATAGGCTTGTTGAAGTCCTTGTCACCTGTGAACAGTTTGGTTGTAACGACAGAGCTGCAAGTCATATTCTGTTATATTCCCTAATTGTTTCTAATTTTCCATTACTTCAGAGAAAGAAGCTTTTTGCCTTTTTTGATTCTGCTTATCAAGGCTTTGCCTCAGGGGACCTGGACAAGGACGCCTGGGCAGTGCGCTACTTTGTTTCCCAAGGCTTTGAGATTTTTTGTGCTCAGTCATTTTCCAAAAATTTTGGGTTATACAGTAAGTAGCTTTGTGTAGTACATATACATATATAATATTACTAAGGAAATATGAACAACACTGAAATAATGTGATTTGCTATGTATCGAAAGGCTTCCTTTCTATTAGCCCTGAAACTTAAGTTTGTATTGTGGCCCAGCATTCCAGATTGCACCACCTTTCTAGCTTATCCCTATTTATGTTTTTGGACAGATTTCACTGTGGGGATGAAATATGTGAAGACCTCTCTTATGGATGTCCAATAAGGACATTATCATATATGAACTTGTTTTCCATCTGCCATGCCGATAAATGCTAAATTGTTCTTTGGCCGTCTAAGAGCATAAATTATAGAGTTGAATGGGATTTCCACCTCGTACAGATTCAGATTCTCTGCTGCCCTGTATTTCTTTAATGAGGTTTTTATTAAGGGTTATTGGTACAGAAAGTAAGTTTGTGTGTTTTGATCATTATTGAGGGGTTTGTTATTTCACCTGCATACTACTGTGGAATGCACACACAGTGGAGCCCCAACAAATGTCCACCGTGTTTTTTACTTCTGTCTGGTTTACTCAAACCACACTCAGTCGCATGTTTCAGTGCACTTGTTTTTTGAACAGTGTAAGTGTATATGTTACAGAAATTGGGGCACTAAATAAAGCAGAAATGCCCAATATTACATATAACAGGTTACATATGGAATATGGACTAATCACTCTGAGTGTGGAAGATTATCTTTTCAAAAGATATTAAATTAGGAGGATGAGAATGCAACTTTTTTCATTATATACTAGAATCTCAGGTATTCTTGTTAGAATTAGAATGCATTGTGAAGGAAAAAATAGTCTTGCTTTCTGTTCAGCATGAAGATTGGTTGGTACTAATGATGTACACTGCCACTTCTATCCTTAATTTAAATAAAAATATCTTTCACTTAATAATGCATGAAATATTCAGTATGACTGCGGTGGGTTGGCACCCTGCCCGGGATTGGTTCCTGCCTTGTGCCCTGTGTTGGCTGGGATTGGCTCCAGCAGACCCCCGTGACCCTGTGTTCGGATTCAGTGGGTTGGAAAATGGATGGATGGATATTCAGTATGATATTGTAATCCAGTTGTCTAGTAATTATAACATTTAATTTAAATTAAACTGCTGAACAAGTGCAGATTTTTGTGGTGTACTTTAAATTGCTGGAGTACTAATAAGTTAAAGTGAATGTGGGTTTATTTTAAATATTCTAGGCTTCTAGAATATTCTGATTTATTTTTAATCAATATTTTATCTCCTCTTAGATGAGAGAGTGGGAAATCTTACGGTAGTAGCCAAGGACACAGACAACGTCTTGAGGGTTCTTTCTCAAATGGAGAAAATTGTGCGAACAACTTGGTCGAACCCTCCTTCTCAGGGAGCTCGGATTGTAGCCACTACACTGAACACCCCAGCACTCTTTGCAGAATGGTAAGATCCAGTGGGTGCTCTGAGATGTAAGTGTGTTCCCAGATTTTTGTCTGATTTGACATATTATGTAGTGTTGTGTTGTTCTAGAAGCAGATGCGAATGACTTGCTGATGCTTGCCCTTGGTGCATTTTATACCTCAAAACTGGTGTCTGGCACCTCCCATACTTTAATATGTTTGCCCGCGCTATCCAGTCTTTTCCAGTGACAGTCTCTATCTCACCAGCACTTTCCTTCCAGTCACATATTTGGTTTTTCAGGCTTGCTTTGTTAATCTTCAAGTTTTCTGAATAGTCTTATAAATAATTTTTTGATTTTACTTAGATATGGATAAAAAAGATAAGGATAAGATACTCTGTGCACTATACTGGAACTCTCAAAATTACCCTTTCTGACTTGAAAGTGAAATATTTAATTTGATTTTCTCCAATTTTTTTCTAACCCCCTCCTTTCACAATTGAATTAACATTCCTTATGTTGCATACAAATTGCCAAATAATCCTTCTCAGTGAGTCAATCGGGGGCATGTAGATTTAAAGACATAGATTTGGCCTGTGGACAGATGACAAGAAAGATGTAAGAATTTTTGGGGCACCACAGGCTACTCTGTTTAATAGAGGTGTGTTTTTCTCTGTTTGTTTCAAAAAAGAGCTTGGGAATTTACGGACATTATTGTGTTGTGTGCCTGTGCTGATCCCAAATGGCAAACTCTTCCTGGTTCTGCGTTGTTTTAAATTGGAAGAACCAAAACAAGTGGGCATGGAATTGGAGCTGTGGTGACATTACACGTCTTCTGTTCATTTGAGATCTTCCATCCTTACAGCAGAAACAAAAGGATAAGTGAGCCGCTGCACAACCTTAATCTTCTCCCCATAATCCCCACTAGAGGCAGACTTTGGTTGTGTGTGACACTTGAGAGAGCACTCTGTCTCTGTAGATAGATATAAATAGGTGTAGATGCAGATATACTGTAGATAGATAAAGTAATTATTTTATTTTTCTTTCTTTTTTTTTCAGGAAAGACAATGTGAAAACTATGGCAAACCGTGTTTTGTTAATGAGGTCACAGTTGAAGGCAAAGCTACTTGCGTTGGGAACTCCAGGGACCTGGGAACACATTACGCAGCAGATTGGCATGTTCAGTTTTACTGGCCTCAACCGTATGTATTTTTAAAATGTATTTACTTTTTAGTAGTTTTTACCCTCTTTTAGGAAAGGTTCTAAATATATAGTGATTACAGTGATGTTTGGATTTTCTTAAACATTAAACAAGTACTGTTTTTTAATTCAGATTTAGTAATGAGCTTTCAGTGATTGTTTCTTAAATATACTTTTGGAAATGAAAAGGATGCCACACCACATATAACCCCAACAAGAGGTTTCTTGCATACAGTATATCTGTACTGACGGACGTTCAAGTTGAGATTTATTGATTTGTTTTGTTTTCTACTCCATTTCAAACCTGTTAACAATGAACATGCTGCCAGATCATGTCTTGAATAAGGTCAAAAATTCTGGATTTACAGTAACACAAGACAGTACGGTCACTTAGTTTATTTATTATAGCTTGACAGCACCTTTTTGGAGGTGGGAGGAAGGCTTGGTTGTAATTGGAAGTCCTTAAGAAAACTCGAGATGACTAAGTGCACACGCCATAGCAACACATCAAACATTGCAGCGACTGTCACAAAGTGAAGTTCAGGAACAATTTTTTGTGTGTGTAGAATTTCACTGCTGCTACTACAATTACAACTAGATGCTGTTTTCAGTTTAATCGTTTGCCCCACTTGCTAGTTGTATAGATGGGCTTCAAGGTCTTTTTCTTGGCTCTGCCTGAGTAATAACATTTCACCTTATTGTAGGAAGTAAAACAAGATTAACACCATTTCTGTTTAGGTTTTGGCTTTTTTGTCATTTGAAATCATAGATGGCTTATTTCATTCTTCATTTTTATTCTTTGTTTCAGCTAAACAAGTGGACTACCTTATCAAGGAAAAGCACATCTACTTGATGGCCAGCGGGCGCATAAATATGTGTGGTCTTACCACAAAGAACATTGATTATGTGGCTGAGTCAATCCACGAGGTAGTTACAAAAATACAATAGAATTTTATATCTGCAAGATCTCACCTCGTTTTTAGAATGCCTGAATTCGCATACATTATTCAATTCTGTGGTTATATAACTAATTAAACAGAAAATTTTAATATGCAGGGAGCATGACTGCATCACTAGTAAGCTTTGTCTGTGTGTGTTGTTGCATTCAGTCTTAAGAGATTTCAAAAAGTACTGTATTCTGCAAAATATCAAAGAAATTAGTACAGAAACAAATATATAAGACTTTTAGCATCCTCTTCTTCTACTTCTGAATCCATACCACAAAATAAAAAATGTTGGTGTTTAGACAGACAGAAAACAAAAATTACTTATTAATTCTGGTCATTTTTATCAATAGCCAAAGGTATATGTTTTTTGTTTGTTTGTTTGTTTTCATCCATTTGCAGAAACTTGACAATAACTGGTTTAATTAATGAAATGTATCTTAAGTTGATCATTTCAAATGAGCTCTAAACAAACTGCCCAGATTTGTACACATCTCGCTCAAGAACAAATGCTCCATTTACTATAGCTTCAGGTGCTGCACACCCGCGCAGTTTGAATTGTACATCCAGGTTATGACTTGTATTCCAAACAAAAGCAAAGCTCAAAGCTCTGACGGTTGGTGACTTTGACTTCTCGCTCAGCTCTTTCAGAAATGCACTTGGCTATTGATAATGTTCTTTTAATCGTCCCTTTGCCAGAGGCTGTTCCATCTGTCTAAGTGCAAATAAAACAGGAATGTAATCATTTAAGAGTCTGATAATAGCCACCATGCACTCTTTACATTTCAAGGGAAATGTGATCTTATTGAATATATGAAATTAAATTAAATTGTGATGGTCCACCTTTTTCAAGTAGTAAGGATTTATGTAGGGGATATGCTTTAAGGTAAGAATGCACATTGTTACACTGACACCTTTTCATGCTTCCTGGGTCGTAAACTGAATATGTGTATACATTACACCATGTAAGATATAATAAATATTAGCAAAGTATTGTCTTAAGAGTTTTCATTGTCTTCACAATGCTGCTTAAACTCAATTAAATACCATTAATTAAGATGATGTAAATACCATGTGTATCTAAGCATGTTGCCTTACTGGATTATTAATTGGTTGATCATAGCAAAAATACTAACCTGTTGACATGTCACAGTTAATGCCAATACTAACTGTAACCGAAATGACAAGAAATTGAAAAGGCCCAATAATCTGGAGAGAAGAACTTTGTTGGTATATTAAATCTGAGCTTCAGCTATGTACAGTAGCAACATGGCGGTGCAGTGGTTGGAGTTGCAGATTCACAGCTTCAGGGCCTGCAGGTTTAATTCTGGCCCAGGTCTTGTAGATAAAGACAGAAAGTAGAAACAATGGGTAGACATGAATTTTTCCTTCGCTCTTCTGGATTCCTGCCAAACATTAAGAACACAGGTGTATGTTACGCCAGTTGCGGGTGTGCCAAGTTGGTGAGTGAATGTGCCACATTTTCAGGGGTGTTTCCTTGGATCTTGCCTCGTGTAACCATCAGCTCCATATTTCTATGACACCTACAGTGCATCCGGAAAGTATTCACAGCACATCACTTTTTCCACATTTTGTTATGTTACAGCCTTATTCCAAAATGGATTAAATTCATTTTTCTCCTCTGAATTCTACACACAGCACCCCATAATGACAACGTGACAAAAGTTTACTTGAGGTTTTTGCAAATTTATTAAAAATAAAAAAACTGAGAAATCACATGTACCGAAGTATGCACTGTATCTATCTCTCTGTCTCTATCTCTAGAGATATATATACTGTCCTGTTCAATGTGAATCTTCTCCAAAACCTGTTTCTTAGAAGATTCTTTTAATAAAGTGATGGTCATCCTCCTATCAAAGTAAGCATTATCCTTATTCATTGTGTAACTGGAGGCAACTTTCAGTGTTCCAACAGAATAACACCATGGAAGCAAAAACCTAGTAAGAATGGCTCCTTACTTAAATCAGAATAACTTGCAGGGTTGAATACTTGCATGGATGAATACGGCTTAAAGAAAGAAAGAAACCAAAAAGCTTCTATTCTCTAGTTGCTCGCCTAAATAATTGGTGTGCCCTGCTGTTTTCACCTCCTCTCTATCTCCCTCTCTCTCAGCATTGGTGTGTCCTTTTTCTGCTAGTTGGGACTTCTCCACCGACTTGCCTCCATACTCTGCGGTGCTAAGGCTTTAAACATTGTTCCGTGGTCTCTTCTCATGTTAGCGTTGCCTCTACTTTGTTTCCTGGGCACGAGGGTATTATAACTCCTCCAGCTTGTTCTGATGTCCCTGCATTCTTGAGTCTTTAGATACCCTTAAAAGAAACTGACAAAGGGGTAATATGGACTCATAGACTGTCATCCTGGATTTTTTTTATGTCTTTGAATAATTCTTTGAACTCTTCTGCCCGAGTGGATTGTGTACCTTTCTGTTTCCTTTGGCATGTTACGAGAGAGGTGTGACACAGGCAGCAAACTCAGGAAGAATTTGTTCATAACAACCAGCTAATCTAAAGAAGATGGAGACCTGTTCTTGTGTCACAGAGCTGTGAAATCGTCATGCATTTTGCTATTGTGGTTTTATTAGCCCCCTGGCCATGGAGTAGTTAAATAGTGGACTGCTCGTATTCCACATGTTTTTAGTTTTGAGTTTGCAATTAATGTGGCTTTTCTGACTGCCAGGGACAATCTGTATTTAGATGAGATACAGTTTTCCAATTCTTGTTGAATATGATAACATGATTGTTCTTGAATATTCAGAATGCGGTCTTAACGGGTGTTCCATCATATTCTAAAATGGCAGAGAAGTCCAAATTAGAGCCTGGCAAATAATCCATCTCATGTTAAAAAACTGGTAGCTGCCAATATCCCTTTGTAAGATCAAAGTTCGTGAAATTGCTTGCTTACCTAAGCTTAACCAGAATCTTGTCAAAATGTGGCATTAAATTCTGTATACAGAGCCTGATACTGCTGTCAGCTTTTTGTAACATTAAAAAATCCGTCGCAATTTCATGCCCAAATCACTTCTAATTTTGTTTAACTTATACTTCAGTGTCCGCTAGATAATCTTCTGTACTACTATTTGGACTATACATGCATATTTTTGTTTTTATGTATTCTTTAAAAAAGATCTCGCCTTTCTTGACTAAAAGTTTTTTACATTTTGGTTTGATTGGAGTGTATTAGCACATTGCCTTCTCAAAGCATTTTCTCCCCAGAAAGATATCACTCAGAAATGCAATTTCACATTGTTTCATGTCCAGATGGATGTGTCCAGTTTCAGAGTTCAAGTACAATGTGCAGTTGTTTGTTGCAACTTTTTATTTCATGCCCACCAAGCTGAAGGCCAAATAGAAATGGAAGCATTGTCTTGCATAGGTGGCAACTCCACTCTGTTACAAACAGCCAATATACCAGGGTTGTCCGCAGCAGAAAAACTGTTTCAATTGGAAAAATCGGTTTCTTTCTTGATTATTCAAGATTGCTGTAGGAATTGTCCGCATTCATGGCCTTCATACTGTCCTGGGGATGACATTAATCTGCATCCAGCCCTGCATGTAGGCCCTCCAATCTGCAGGGAAAACCTGGGCGTTAGAGGCAGAAGTGACACTCCAGCCACCATAAAAAACCTCAGACTGGTTCCATTCCATTTGAACTGGTGTGGTGCTGAGGTGTCGCCCATCACATGGCTGCACTCTGGTCCTAATCTGGAATCCTGAGTTGGTTTGTCGTGGTGGGCGCGGCAATGCACGGTGTCAGTGTGTGCTCCCAACCTCTCTCTGGCCTTCATGGGGACATGGCTGGCACATAATATGAGCTGAAGAGAGGCTTGTGTCTTTTCAGCAGGTGGTAGAGTTTGCAAATGGCTTCATAGACTGGAGGCTCCTAGCCAATATCAACACACCTTTTTTCTCATGATAGCTTCCTCAAGGTTAAGCAGCTCTTCATGATCATTTGGTATTGAGCAGTGTATCAACTGCCACCACCACTTCAGCAATCACTTCTTGGGTGTTAAGGATTCATTAATAGGAGAGCAGCATATGATTCACAGTCTTTATTTGAACAGCGTAGTGAGGTGAAATGCATACTTGTATGTCTAACCAACGCATAACATGTTAACCACTCCCTGGTGCTATGATAAACAATAAATCATTAAAATGCATTTAATTTTTAGGCTTTATGTACTTCTAACTCTTGTTTAGTTTCACCCCCATCTCCTAAAGCCTAATGGAAAAAGACTGAGGAGTTAAGAGCAGCCTTAAAGAAACCCCGCCAAACCATTCAATAACCCTGAAAGTGTCTGGAAGAGCTGCATGACTTCTCTCAATGTCCTAATCTTAGAACTGTTGACCATATGGAAGAGAGCACAGATCAACCAGTCATAGAATCTCATATTGTCTTATATTTAAACATCTACGCATGGAAGTGTGAGGCTCCAGCATGACGCCGGCCCCAATTTAACAAGTCGGAAGAAGAAAGAAGTACGAGGCTACAGCATTTGAATGGAAAGAAAGCAAATCTGTCGGCAAAGTGTGACTGCCAACAAAAGGGAAACTCGCTTAGCCGCTAATACACAAGCAAGGCGAGCACATCGGCAAAACGAAACCTCCGTGGAGAGAGAAACCCACTTAGCCGCTAATAGACAAGGGGGGCGAGTACCTCCGCAAAACAAAACCGCAGACTACGCATTTCAGTTTTTTCTCTGATGATTTCGATAGTTTCTAGGAGCCCTGGGCTTTTTACAGCTCAGCCTTACACAGCTAGTAGGTAATAATATTTTTTATGTATTCATATGGTACCTCACAGACTGTTTGTAAGGATCCATTCAATGGCAGAATGTTGAGGATGACTCCTTAGTTGTCTTCATGCAAGCTGATAATGGTGGCTTTGTATTCAAAGGCTTATACTGTAGGAGAATGTCGGGAGTCATTGTTTTTGTTCATGCTGTGGTGGATAGATTCTCACTGGGTGGAAATGGAGCCATGGCCTTGTGTGCTTGTGGATGTTCATCCATCTTGCCTAGAAAAAAATCCTTTGTTTTTTTTTTTTTTTTCATTTTTTTTTTAAGGAAGTACATCTCATGTTCATCTATGCTTTTTCCAAAATTAGCTTGTTTTCTTGTTAGTCATTTTTCAATTTACTTTGCTGCCCCGTCGTCTGCTGTTTCTACTATTGTGTTCATCTAGAAAAAAAGTATAGTAAATAATGTTACATTCCACCATATGTGACTTTACTAAAGCAGTCTAAATGAACATAGTGTATTCGGCCATGTGCCTGAAACATGGTCATCTTTCTAAATTGTCATACTCCCAGTTGTTTCCGCTATGCAGAGAAAATAAACAGAGAAGAAAGTCAGTCATTGTTTGGCGTGAAAATGTCCAGAGCTCTCAGTATTGATGGAGAGCACTAAATGCACAAGTCATCAGTACAGTCTGTGCAGCTTTTCATGTTGACCGCCCGTATATATTTAACAATGTTATGAGCTACCAGGCTGGTGAGGTGATGCAGGGAGAAAGGAGATATAAAGAGAGAGAATAATGGAGGGCATACATCCCAGCAGAGTGAGCCACTCCTATAACCACCATGTGGCAGAACAAAGTATGCACAACGGCAGCGCTGTGCCCTATAATGCAGGACAGAGAGGGTTGGGCACACCAGGGGTTTCTGTAATGCCTGTGTGCAAATTGGGCATTTTTGGGTGGCAGGCCACAAGTCTTTTCTGGGGTTGCCACTAATGATTACCATAGAGGAGCATCCCTAAAGTGGCGTAAAGTCCTTCATGGCATTAGTGGCAGCTGAGCTTCGAGTCGGAACAAAAAACTGTGGCAGTGAAGAGGTGCAGCCAATGAGTGCAATGAGTACCATGCCACCACGTATGCATCTACTCCCATCTCTGACAAGCTGACAAGAGATGGGAGTAGACTCATACCTGGTGGCATGGATCGTGGACTATCTTACAAACAGACCTCAGTATGTGCGTCTCGGGAACTGCAGGTCTGACATTGTGGTCAGCAACACAGGAGCGCTACAGGGGACTGTACTTTCTCCGGTCCTGTTCAGCCTATATACATCAGACTTCCAATACAACTCGGAGTCCTGCCACGTGCAAAAGTTCGCTGACGACACTGCTATCGTGGGCTGCATCAAGAATGGGCTGGAGGAGGAGTATAGGAACCTAATCAAGGACTTTGTTAAATGGTGCAACTCAAACTACCTATACCTGAACACCAGCAAAACCAAGGAACTGGTGGTGGATTTTAGGAGGCCCAGGCCCCTCGTGGACCCTGTGATCATCAGAGGTGACTGTGTGCAGATGGTACAGACCTATAAATACCTGGGAGTGTAGCTGGATGATAAATTGGACTGGACTGTCAATACTGATTCTCTGTGCAAGAGAGGACAGAGCTGACTATACTTCCTTAGAAGGCTGGCGTCCTTCAACATCTGCAATAAGATGCTGCAGATGTTCTATCAGACGGTTGTGGTGAGCGCCCTCTTCTATGCGGTGGTGTGCTAGGGAAGCAGCATAAAGAAGAAGGACGCCTCACGCCTGGACAAACTGGTGAAGAAGATAGGCTCTATTGTAGGCACATAGCTGGACAGTTTGACATCTGTGGCAGAGCAACGGGCACTGAGCAGGCTCCTGTCAATCATGGAGAATCCACTGCATCCACTGAACAGTGTCATTTCCAGACAGAGGAGCAGCTTCTGCTGTCACTGTCCTGCTACACTGACAGACTGAGGAGATCGTTCCTCCCCCACACTATGCGACTCTTCAATTCCACCCGGGGGGTAAACGTTAAAATTTTACAAAGTTATTGTCTGTCTGTATACCTGCATTGTTATCACTCTTTAATATTGTTTTTAATTAGTATGCTGCTGGAGTATGTGAATTTCCCCTTGAGATTAATAAAGTATCTATCTATCTATCTATCTATCTATCTATCTATCTATCTATCTATCTATCTGTCTGTCTACTTCATAGACTGGAGAGGTCGGAGGTGAGCGGGAGATGAACACTGTTGACATTCATGCCTTATATTGTTGATCAGTGGACAGTGGAGCAGCCAGGCCCCCTGCCAGACAGGGTCTGAAGGCCATATAGTTAGGCCTAGAGTGATAGGTATTGTTCATTTATGTAATATGTTCTCTTCAGCCACTCTTAGAGCACTCCCTTACCGTTACTTTGTATAATAAATAAGCACATTTTGAGAAAGAGCTCTTTCTTTTCTACTTTTGTTCCAGAACACTGTCAGCTTAAACAAAGGTTTAGAGGTAACATGATCAAAAATGCTTGAAATTATAAATGGAATTAATACAGTAAATCCTGGCTGTTACTTTAAAACAAATTCCTCAACAAGAACATTGAGACACAGGTGGAAACTTGTTAAGGGTAAATTTCGCACAAATTTTAGAAAGTTTTTCTTCACCCAGAGAACCAGAGGCACAAGAATACATTACCAAGTTGAGTGGTAAAGAGCAGGACTTTAGGGACCTTCAGATTGGAAAAAAAATTAGGAGAAAGCTAATTTGGTGAGCTTGTTGGGTTGAATGGCCAAGTTTGTCCAAACTGTTCTATTGAATGTTTTGGATGGAGTTTGCAGATTTGCTCTCATTTTTCCGTTGGTAATCTTCTCACATCCCAGTGATGTGCATGACATGATAACTGGTGGCCCTAAATTGGCAAACTATGAGCGAATGTGGCAGTGTGTGTGAGTGGGACACAGGAGCCCGAGATTCACAGTGACATTAACCCTTTCAACTCGGCCCCATTGGCAGCGGGATGGAAAAATAATGGAAAATTTAAAAGAAACTGCATAAAATCATTGATTTGCTCCGAATTATAATTAGAGTGTTACGTCATTAAAATGCCATATTGCATACCCCGATAGCACATAGCAATGTTATTCTTTCTTCCCTCAACGATGACCAAAGTGAGGCTGAACTTAAAGCATTAAAGTTTAACAGAAGAGATGCAGATATTAATACAGAAAATATGCACTTTACCAATAATATTTTTTGAAGGAAAATATTCAAATACTGTATTCTGTTGAGATGCACCAGAATCAGTGACCTGTTTGGAACCTGTTTGCCTTTAATGAGCAATGAAAAGAGAAAGGATCAACTGAAATGAACACATCAGATGCCACCATTTTTAAACTTTTTACTGAGGAATCAGTTACACATCTTGTAAAACAGTGACTTGCAAGATTTTGCTTCAGTAATCAAATAATCTGAAAATCCAGTAAAGATCTGATAAAACATATACTTCTTTATATCCCGGTCTCCATAAAAAAGGATATATACTATAATTTAAACATTTATTTTATATATACATCCTGTATATAAAATCTCTATAGTTTACACCTAAAGCCAAACCCTGTTTAACAAGAACTTGCAGTTGTCCATTTCCTTCTTAATCATGCACAAAGAATGGCGTGGTGTTAGTGGGTCAAAAGTTGTATCTTTATTGCAACTGATTTATCAAATAACACTCGCTTTACTGCTGCTGGGGCACTGGAGTTATGCAACAGATACAGTAAATATTTTTAATCTGTGCCTGAATGATCGAAGTGTGCAGCAAAGGGTTTGGATGTGCCTTTACTGGGTAGAAATGAGTCACTACATCTTAACTCGTAGGGAACTCCCTTCCATTATTTGTTAAATAAAGGAGAATCGGCTTCACAAAAGTGCTGGGGGGCCTGGTAGATTAGTAAAGCTTTTAACAGTGACAGTGTTTTTAATTTTTCTTTCTTTGTTTAAGTCTCATAAAATTGCCATGTATCTGCCTAAATTAAATGAGCCTACAGCCTTCAGTGAAACCGCATCCCTTTAATCTGGATTTTCTATTCCTTTTCCCTGTGCCCTCAAGGATTTGTATTTTATTTTATTTTATCAAAATGAAGTGAAGAGGGTGAAGCTGGCCCAAGCTCTCATGAACAGGGTTTAGCTATTTATTGCACAATATAAAATAATTCTTAACGGGGTCTGAACATAATAGTCATCTGTTTCTCATAGGAAGGTGGATCTGTGAATAAAAGTGCAAATGTCGTTGGGTATAAATATGTGCTGGGCTTGTTCTGTGAATTATCCGTATGGGCAAATGATAAAACAAAGCAAAACATTGTGATCCCAGCAAACCTCCACAACCACAATACTAAGTTTTAGATGTCTTCTTTTAATAATCAAAATGTAATTAGAAACGGCAGTGTGTGACATGCCTAACAACTGGGGTTATTAGCCCTTTAAAAAGTCTAGAAGGTGGTATTAACACATAATTACATTTTTAGAAAAAGCACATAATGCATTCGTTTGCATTCTACCAAAAATAAGAAATTTACCCCAATTCAACATGTTTTACTGCAATAATATTTTGCCTAATGTAAATTATATGCTGCAATGCATCAAACCCTTATTGCTACTGTTCAAAATACTGGAGATGGGCTAATAATGGTAATAAGTGTGGTGCATTGTTATTTTTCTTCATAACCGCATAATAAGAGTGAGAATTTGAGTAGCTGGTACGCCATGTAATGCCGCTTTTCCAGTAGGACCCATGAACTATAGAGACTAAAAGTAAACTTGGTTCTTGTTTTGTTTCCACTATTTGCTTTATTCATTCCTGGGCACAATTTTTCGGATTTCACAGTTCTGTTGGCTCCTGCTCTGTAGATGGAATCGCAGTAACGTGGCAGCATGAGTATGCGTCATCTTGGTTTTTTTTCTGTGCACTATTTTTAAATGTTTGCTTCTGCTATTTGGATTTGTGTGATACTCACTTTTTATGCAAAATGGCATAGTGAGAGCCCTTGACAGCAGGCAAAGTGTAAGCATCCACAAGCAGTATTTAGTGCAGCCCTAAAATGTCAGTCCAGATCAGTGCATTTCAAAGAAGCTGGCAGAAGTGGACATTCTGTGCAGAATAATACTGTACAGTGCCAAGAAAAAACAAGTCTGAAATAGCGTAAGCCACCCTAATGCAGGGTGTTCATAGGGAATGTAACGATTTCATGAGGTTGAAGTACAATCAGGGCTGTCGAACTCCAGGCCTGGAGGGCCGCACTGGCTGCAGGTTTTCATTCTAACCAGTGACCAGTTTTCACTGCTAATGAACTTCCTTTTCCTTCATTTTAATAGCCTTGTTTGTAAGGGTTCAGTCCTCTGAATTAATTCTTTTCTTCATTAAATGACCGCCAAACAGAAATGAAATGTGAAGCGAGCCAACAGATGACCTGCTAAATTGGGATTTCAAACTCCAACCAGTCTCTTAATGAGAAGCCAATTCTTGCTGTTAATTAAAGCCGTTATTTAATTCCATGGCTTGTTGCTGCTCTCATTCTCACACAGCAGACAATTCCAAAACTGTTGACTGTCAAAATGTTTTGGTGACCTGAGAGATCAACCTTCCCGAGACCATCACCATTGTGTGATGGGCACAGATGAGCTGGTCATGTGGTCACTTGTTTTGTGTCTCATTACTGTTTGGGTGCTAATTAAGGAGAAAGAAACAACGAAGGGGCCTGAGTCAAGTTAATTAAAATTAAGGCGAAACAAGTTAATCAGCAGCAAAAAATGGTCACTAATGAAGAAGATGGTTAAAATGAAAACCTGCAGCCACTGCGGCCCTCCAGGACTGGAGTTCGACACCCATGAAGTACATAAAAAACAAGAACAGTTGCATCAAATATTTATAATCTTAAAATGTATGCTTCAGTTTCAATGTTTAAAGTGTAAATATTCCATCCATTTTCCAACCCTTTGAATCCGAACACAGGGTCATGGGGGTCTGCTGGAGCCAATCCCAGCTAACACAGGGCACAAGGCAGGAACCAATCCCGGGCAGGGTGCCAACCCACCGCACACTAGGGCCAATTTAGAATCGCCAATCCACCTAACCTGCATGTCTTTGGACTGTGGGAGGAAACCCACGCAGACACGGGGACAACATGCAAACTCCACGCAGGGAGGACCCGGGAAGCAAACCCAGGTCTCCTAACTGCGAGGCAGCAGCACTACCACTGCACCACCGTGCCGCCCAAGTGTAAATATTCTCGATTGTAATAGAAATTTGTCAATTTTCACCCTCTGATTGAGGTCCATAGGGGGCTACATCCCCTTTAAAGGACCAAAAATAAAAAAAAATAATGTCATACTCGTATTCAGGGACCTTAAAATAATCTAAAACATAACCCCACAAGCTTATGTTTGAAAATCATTTTAGTTAGCCCTCTGGCAGTGGCTGTTAGGGTTAGGACCACCAGTAAAGAATCATATATTGAAGATATTATCTAAATCTCAATATAACATAAAACGACACTCCATGTCCTTATTTTGTCAATGAAGAAGAAGACATTGCATTTATATAGCACTTGTAAAGACACTTAGCTCTTTACTTAGAGAGGGCAGAGCCATTTCAAGCACTACCAATGTGCAGCATCCACCTGGCAGCCATTTTGCACCAGTATGCCCACAACACATGCTGGTGAAAGGGTGAGAGAATCAGTTACCCAATAAGGAATGGAGGATGATTAGGGCAGCAGAACGACCAGGCCATAATGGGAAAGACCAGGGAAACACCCTGTCTTTACAAAAAAATGCTCAGGGATCTTTTATGATCACAGCAAGTCAAGACTTCTGTTTTACATCTCAGCCGAAGAACTGAGCCAATTTTTACAGTACAATGTCCCCATCGCTGCACTGGGGCTTTGGGATCCACATTCAGACCACAGGGTAAATGTCTCCCACCCAATCTGGCCTCACCAACACCTCTTCCAGCAGCGACCCAAGCTTTTTCTGGATGGTCTTCCATCCAAGCACTGGCTGGGCCCCAACATGCTTTGCTTCAGCTGGACTACCTCTTTTCTGAAGTGCATGTGATATGGCTGCTGGATGATACCAATGTAATACCAATCTCCATTTTTTCTGAAGTTTTGCAAAAAGGACTAACTTTGGCCCCTCGTATCCTATTGGGGGTGAATCCCTGGGGTTGGTTGACGTGGCATGCACAACCTTAAGTCCTTCTAATCATTTCTTGCTTGACGACACCTATCGGTTTACTCTTTATCATAAGGATGTAATTTCCTGCACAAAATGTGGACTGAAAAACAGCCTAAAAATGAGGGGGTTTCAGGTCTACAGGGCAATAAAATAGGAGCAGAATCCTAAAAAGCATGACGCCGTCCATAACTAGACATCAAAATGAGTTAAGTGGTATGACGTATGTGGGGGGTTTTCTTGTACCGGTGAGTCAAGAGGTGTTGGAAAAAAATGGAATTACTTTAATGCAATCGTAAACACAATAAAAAGTGAAACTAAAGTAAAATGAAGCAAAAAGAACACCTGCTATGCTGGTGTGCAAGAAAAATGACATATACAAATAACAAAAATATACTTTTGATGCAACTTCTCTTCTTTACAGTTTTTGCTTGCAATGGAAAAAAAAAATCCTATACTCCTTGTTTTGTTTCCTGATAGACCCCTGGCCATATTAGAAAAGCGGCATCAGGTAACTTTATAGTCAGACCCCGTTTGACATGCTCTTGCCTACTAATAGAAATACATCCGCAGCATAAACCCATCGACAAACAGGAGGCCTCTGCTCACTTGGAGGCAGAGAGAAAAATGAAGCTCATGCTTATTTGTATTTCAGGCATGCAGATGTACAGTCGATGCACTAATCATCAGCTTGGCATTCTCAATTTACATCTGAGAGAGAGAATTTTGAGGACTACACAAAAAAAAATTTAATTATTATGGCTTCTTGGCAAATGTATCATAATTATTACTAGTATTATTATGATGTGCCTTTTTTAACAACAGACATCTACAGTATACACTGTGTTTTAATCATTGTTCTGTATGGTGAAAAAAACTGCAAAACTGAACTTGCCTGGTGTCTTTGGTGCTTGGCGTGTTGAGTTGTCCATGCTACCATCAAGAAAAGTGCCGTCTCACTTCACAATCCTTACATAATCACATTTTCAGTCATTACTATATTGTGTGCAGTTAAACCATTCCAATGAAAAGGAATTCTTTGATATTTCCTTGTGCTGCATTTCAGTGTCATATTTACCTTGCCAATATAACAGGGGAATATATCAGAATTACGTGCAATACAAAACTGCTGGGCTGTCTACCAGTTTCCTTTACCTTTTTTCCCATTCACGGCTGACTCAGAGTCACTGATGAAAGCTGCAGCCACACAAATAAACGCTCCCTTACATTTGGTCAGTGGTGACTTGCCAGTTGACCTAATTTCCATTCTTTCGATTTCATATCCCAAGAGGAATGTCCATGAAAATATAAGGAGAATATGTACGTATGCTCCACTCCTGGTGGGGATTCTATACACTGGAGATCCTCAAGTTCTGTCTTGGAGGGCTGCTGTGGCTTCAGGTTATTGTTCAACCCAACTGCTTTATTTAGAAGCCAATCTATACCAATAGCAGATCTTATTTAATTTCATGTCAGATTATTCTTATATTGTTGATATTTCCATATCCAAATTATTAGTAATTCTCTGTCCTTCACTTGTTCCTCTTTTATTTCTCTCCAGATATTTTACTGAAACACAGAATTCATTAAGAACGCACACACAACTATATTAGGGGAATTTCACACAACAATAAACACTCTCATACTCTTGAAGGTGTACATGGTGAGCTGCTGGTTCTTCTGTCATTTGTATCTCATTATTCATAGCCAGATGATAAAAACAGTAAATGCAGCCGTTTAAGACCAAAATAAGCAATTATGAGTTGGGAATCTTGATGAGTGAGTTGATATCAGCCAACTTGGTTTCTGATTAGGAAATTGAGTTGAAACAAAATCCTGCAGCTATTGCAGCCCTCCAGGACTAAGGCAGAGGACCCCTGGATTAAATTAACGTTCTTTCTATTTTCTGAATCCACTTAATGCAACAAAGGGTTACAAGGAGTCAAAGCCTCTCCAGGTGGCATTTGTTGTAAGGCAGGAACCAACACCCCTCATGGACCCCGTGATCATCAGAGGTGACTGCGTGCAGATGGTGCAGACCTATAAATATCTGGGAGTGCAGCTGGATGATAAATTAGACTGGACTGCCAATACTGATGCGCTGTGCAAGAAAGGACAAAGCCGGTTATACTTCCTTAGAAGGCTGGCATCCTTCAACATCTGCAATAAGATGCTGCAGATGTTCTATCAGACAGTTGTGGCGAGCGCCCTCTTCTACGCGGTGGTGTGCTGGGGAGGCAGCATTAAGAGGAAAGACGCCTCACGCCTGGACAAACTGGTGAGGAAGGCAGGCTCTATTGTTGGCATGGAGCTGGACAGTTTAACATCTGTGGCAGAGCGAAGGGCGCTCAGCAGGCTCCTATCAATTATGGAGAATCCACTGCATCCACTAAACAGTATCATCTCCAGACAGAGGAGCAGCTTCAGCGACAGACTGCTGTCACCGTCCTGGTCCACTGACAGATTGAGGAGATCGTTCCTCCCCCAAACTATGCAACTCTTCAATTCCACCCGGGGGGGGGGGGGGGGGGGGGGACAAACGTTAACATTTAACATTATACAAAGTTATTGTCTTTTTTTCACCTGCATTATTATCATTATCATTCTTTAATTTAATATTATTTATTGTCTATCTATCTATCTATCTATCTATCTATCTATCTGTCTATCTATCTATCTATCTATCTATCTATCTATCTAGACAGGATACCCATTTATAGAGAAAACTGCGCACGCACCTCCTTGTACGTACAGCACCAGTCTGGACTCACCAGTCAGCCACATTACATAGAAGTAGACTCCACCTTTTAACATTCCACTGATGAGAATGTTAGTTTAACACTATTGGTGTTGTATATGTGAACAATGGCCTATGTATAAAAGTGTTGTGCAGTGATTTAAAGTTTTATTTAAGATTTTCAAATTAAAAAATGAAGACATTAATTTAAAATGCTTTTTTCAAAAGAAATGCAGCCTGTATTTAATATTGCCTATTGTTCTCATTTGTACTAGTTATGCAATGTGTGATATAAATGGGCAGCTGGCCAATACACTGCAATTTATAATCTGAAGACAAAGCTTGATGCATTCTTCTGCAGTGCTGGCACAAAGCTTGTATCCTGAGCGCAGGAGAAATGCCTCTCACATACGTTTAGGTCTTCTTCAGGATCATCTGTGTATTAACCATTAAACAGGGCCGCTCAAGAGCTGCTGGCTTCCCTAATTCCCTGGTCTCTAGTACCAATCAGTCATAAAAGCACCAGTGATTTTTACAGTTCTATGCCTGGCTAAACATTACTGTTTACATGTGAGTTGCAGGAGAGTGTCTGCCTCTGGAAATAAAACAGGCAAGTACTTTGAAGTGTGCTCTTATTTTGTACACTATTTTAAATTATTATTTTTGTAATAATAAAAAAGAGCAAGCCCTGTCAACAGGTTTTTATATTCCTTTTCCAGACTAAATTTATGTCATAATAAATATGTCCAAAACAGATGGTTCATGTAATTGTCTAACTTTTGTGAACTATTTATCCCTAAAAGAACAAGCAGAACAAATTTCCCTATAACTGCTTCTGGCCATTTTTGGAACCAGCAGCAGATGACGTTTTGGGTAGTTTACACAGTATATATGCTTTCAATTCTTTGGTTTGATATGGTTATTAAAATTGTATTTATTTATACTTTACATGATATAGAAATGGGTGGTACTGTGGTACAGCTGTTAGAGAAGCTGCCTCATTGCTTCAGATGCCGGGGTTGGGCAGAGTCTGTATATGCTCTTCCAGCGTGTGCATGAGGTATTCATTCCAAAGATAGACAGGTAACTTTAACTAGACACTCTAATCTGGCCTGCTATATGAAAAAACTTCCGTTCGTGTTGGAGTTGTGGGCACAACAAGCTGGACTTGCTTTGTTCAAATGCCAGTGCCTTTAAATGAAATACTGCAGTACAACTGAGCAGATATGACCACATTTTACTCCCACCTATAAGCCCATGATTGGTAGCAGAAGCCCACTTATTTAAGCCAATTCAAGTTCTTATGTGTTTTTTCTGGTTGTTGCTTGTTTGCTATAATATAAAATATCCGTCCATCCATTATCCAACCCGCTATATCCTAACTACAGGGTCACGGGGGTCTGCTGGAGCCAATCCCAGCTTACACAGGGTGCAAGGCAGGAAACAAACCCCGGGCAGGGCACCAGCCCACCGCAGAATATAAAATATGTATAGAGTACATACTGTATATATATATTTATATATATATATTTATATCTATTATATAAAAACATCCTTCGAAGTGACAAGACATTTTGGAAGAGAGATTTTTTCAAGTCACTCTCATTCGTGTGAATGCTTTTGTCAGACACACTTTCTGCACTCTCAGCTCTTATACAATTTTCCTCACTTAAGTTCCCAATTAAGGAAGACATATTATGTCCAAATCTTATTGAAGAATTTCACCACGAAGGGTTATCAACATAAAAAATGAGTACACGGACAATCCCTGCACCAAGAAACGAGGAAGTCAAACAAATTAACGCCAAAAATGTCGAATGGTTACACAGCAAATTGGTTCAATGCATATCAATAGACTATGCTGAAACAGTTGGTGGTGATCGTGTGGAAGATGAAAACAACAACTTACAATATCCCAAAGAATATCTAAAACTGTTAAAAACGTCTGGTCTTACAATGCACGAATTGCTGTAGAAAGAAAGATGTATCCAAGAAAGGTAATGTAGTACATCTTCCGCAGATAACATTTTAGACAACAAAGGAGATCTTGATATGCCATTCGGTATTAAAACGTTAACAGTTTCCCGTTAGAATAGCTTTTGCAAAGACAATTAACAAATCTCAGAGCCAAATATTCGAAAAATCGTTTTATTAATAGAGAGAAAGAAACGAAATTCAACCAAGGGTAGTTATACGTTGCGTTGATGCATATGTAACAATTCCCATGAAAATAAAAATCTGTTTAAATTGTACATCCGCATCCCCATATGCGAGCAGCAGAACCGCAAAGAGGCTATCGCGTAGCACAGGCTGTGGATTTGGCGAGTGAAGCCCCCTACTATATATATATATATATATATATATATATATATATATATATATATATATATATATATATATATATATGTATATATATATATATATGTATATATATATATATATATATATATATATATATATATATATATATATATATATATATATATATATATATATATATATTCTCTTGAACTTCAGTAATGTTTTAATTTCACCTACACATTAAAGTTCAGCAAAGTTGTACCATACAGTATGTTCCAATTTTATAAGCTTTATTCTTAGGGCCTTTTGCATCTCATCTATCTATGATTATGAGTGTGAATTTCTGTGTGAGAATTCAATGCACTGAACTGCCAGCCCAGGTAGGGTCAGAGTCTGACTTGCAGCAGATACTGCTGACACATAGCAGTAGCAATTCCCAAGTGAATTAAGAGGGCTTGTTACTGAATGGACAGTCTACTGTCACACTGCTCCAAAGTATTCATCTTATCCTATGCTTTTTCCTACCCTGATCACTTCAAAGTGTGCAGCTGCATTTTTGAAGCTGGTCACGGTGGGTGCTTTAAGATAGAAAATCATACACATTTATATTAAATTGTGGGCTGCATCAGGAGTGGGCAGGAGGAGGAGTATAGAAATCTAATCAAGGACTTTGTTAACTGGTGCGACTCAAACCACCTACAACTGAACACCAGCAAAACCAAGGAGCTTGTGATGGATTTTAGGAGGACCAGGCCCCTCATGGACCCCGTGATCATCAGAGGTGACTGTGTGCAGAGGGTGCAGACCTATAAATACCTGGGAGTGCAGCTGGATGATAAATTGGACTGGACTGCCAATACTGATGCTCTGTGTAAGAAAGGACAGAGCTGACTATAATTCCTTAGAAGGCTGGCATCCTTCAACATCTGCAATAAGATGCTGCAGATGTTCTATCAGACGGTTGTGGCGAGCGCCCTCTTCTACGCGGTGGTGTGCTGGGGAGGCAGCATAAAGAAGAGGGACGCCTCACGCCTGGACAAACTGGTGAGGAAGGCAGGCTCTATTGTTGGCATGGAGCTGGACAGTTTGACATCTGTGGCAGAGCGACGGGCGCTAAGCAGGCTCCTGTCAATCATGGAGAATCCACTGCATCCACTAAACAGTGTCATCTCCAGACAGAGGAGCAGCTTCAGTGACAGACTGAGGAGATCGACCCACACTATGCGACTCTTCAATTCCACCCGGGGGGGTAAATGTTAACACTATACAAGATTATTGTCTACTATACCTGCCTAATACTCTCCACCTTGCATTTTTTTTTAACTTGCACTGCGTTTTTATTGCTCTTTAATTTAATATTGTTTTTATCAGTATGCTGCTGCTGGAGTATGTGAATTTCCCCTTGGGGATTAATGAAGTATCTATCTATCTATCTATCTATCTATCTATCTATCTATCTATCTATCTATCTATCTATCTATCAAGTATTACCCAAAAATGGAAAAGTGGATGCCAAGTGAAAATCAAACTCTGCATTCTACAAAAAAAGTTAAACTGTCAAACAAGGTAATGTATGTAAGATGTTTATGGGATACTATGTGTAACTGAAAAAAATGTCACCTTTCTTAATATCGTAATAACACATGCAGAAGACACACAGGTTCAAATAGTAGCTAGTTAGCTGTTTCCTACCCTGTTAAATTAGACTCTATTAATTGACTGACTGACTGAACAAAGCACATTACTGACAATTCTAAATTCTTAATAACCAATCCAAATTAAACTGGAGGACAGAGACATTCCTCTGTAGAGTTCTCATGTCCTTTAATGTTCATTTGGGTTTCTCCAGGTACTCTGGTTTCCTGCCATATCCCACGACATGTAGGGAAGGTTGATTAGTGATACAGATTGGCCAGCTTTGCATGAGGGTAGATGTGAGTGTATTTGAGCGTACCCTGTGATGGAGAAGTGCTCACTTTGAAGTTGGTTTCTGCCTTGCCTCCTATGAGAAGCTCTAGTCCCAGTGAATCTGTGTTGCAATACATGTGTTTAGAAAATGAATATTTGATTGGCATGGCCCAGCAGGACCAGAGCTGCTAACCACATGGGTTATTATTTTAATTGGAACAGAAAATAGTAGCCAGTGCAACCCAGAAAGAAAGGAGATGGAGACCCTGACCATAAAGATAATCATGCAGGCTATAGCTATATCCTTCCAGTGAAACATCTTAAGTGTTAATTGTAATATCTAGAGGAAATAGACAGCTCACTTCCAAAGTGAAGTTCTTTCCAGAGTTGAGGTGGTTTTTCCAACAGATAAACTCTGGTTCAAATCAAACCAATCCTGCTAAAAAAGTATTTCACATTTTTTGAATGCATTTACAAAATACTGTCAGTGACTCATACATTAACATCTTACTAAACACTAAAGGAAATCTGCAACGTTATCCAATCTGGAATCAAAATGAGCCTGTTATTTCTATTAACATTTCCATTACAAAAATTTTGGAAAGTAAATCATTAATAACTGTAGTACTTATGTTATTTCCTTAAAAGCAGATTTCATTTTAGTTTACCCACTAAACATCAGCTTTCTCATACAAGCTTAATCTAGGCAGAGGGTTACAGACTATCTTGGCAGAAGTGGGTGCAAGGCAGGAAATGGCCCTGGATAGGGCACCAGATTTTGGCCAGTTTAGAGTGACCAGTTTACCTAACGTACATGTCTTAGGGCAGTTGGGAGAAAAACACACACAGACACAGAGAGAACATCCAGGTGTGGGATTTGAACCCAGGATGTTTGATCTGGGAGGTGACAGCACTGTCCACTATGCCACTGTGCTGCCCTACCTCCAAAATAATGAAAATAAAATGCACAACTTGTGCCCTGTATGTGCTGTAGATGTCAAAGCAAAACTCAGCCAGTACAGGTACAATGTGCCTTAAGAGAAAAACATGGCACACATTTTTAACATTAATAGCATTTGTCTCCTTAGTGTAAAGTGCTGAAAAATAGAGCATAAGGTACTCATTATGATTAAGATAAATTAATACTGCTCAGGTTAAAACTGGTAAATCCAAAAAGAAGATCATGTTCGAAACAGTGTACGTTAAATAATAACACATAACATAAAATTTGTGCGTTGCCTAAAATGGATTCCAGTATATCCCTGTACCTAACTTAAACAAAAAAAAAATTTACTGGTGAGGCTTTACAAGAAAATACATTTAGACTTCATTAAAGTGCTGTTAAATTCACATTGAATTAGTATTTTGTCATACTTATGAGGCATTCTGTCCCATTTAGAATACTGTTGGTATGAGTGAAGTCATAACTGGCAATGGAAGCTGTAGAATTTCCATAAAGTACATGGTCTCATTGCACTCTTTTTCCATGTTGTACTATTTTTGCAATTTCCTTCTCCTCTCTGATAACAAGGTGATGTTGAAAGTTATGCAGTTTCATTAAAACTATATGTTTTCAACCAAGTGTTCCACCAAAGTGATTCAAGCAACAAAAGTAAATTTATCATCACTCTATTGTAGAGGAGATCCAAAATATTATAATAGCCTCTAATATGTTTGAACCTGGAAGAACCTGTTCTTTTTGATATTACCCCATTGTAAATCTTAATTATATATAAAAATTATAACATGTGTCTAAACTGTTGACTGTTCCTACTGTTGATTCTGCTAACCACATATCAAATTAGATGCACTGTTGTTCATAAAGGTATACAGGAAGAACATGTGATGAGAGTATGTGGTAATCAGTAGACTCTCACAGGGCTGCTCCCTGTGTGTACAGCTAAGCAGACTAGCACATGCTGATTTTAACTATGAACCTAGTACAATTCTGTTTAATATGATTATGAGGAGAGTCTACTGACAAGCTTTCAACCACAACAAAAATCTCACCCATCTTAATTCATTTACTTGATTGGTCTGGGGCAGGTTTGGAATTTTGGGATAGGTAAGTTTCATTCTTTTGCTGAAGTACCCAGCCCACCTTTCCTGTTTCATAATTCCATCTGTTTTAGCAAACTTAGGTTTTTACTTGGGAAACTGCAGGATTGTCTTCTGGTGTTCTTTCTCCATCACGAGACTTTTTCCTTTTTTTATTGCCTGAAAAAAATGCATATATATATATATCATTATACAATAGCAGCATAATGTGTCTTCTATTAAAGGATGAGTTTGGTATTTTTCAAGTTATTTCTTTTCAATCATGGTATATATTAATTTGCCACATAAAATTGTATTGTAAAGTGAAGGTTTTTTTTCATAAATTTTAAAAATAATCTGTTCTTGCAGTTTGCAATGGGGCTGCAGGTTACCAGGGTCCAAACATTAAAAGTTTGAACTTACCAAATATGCCTATTGTAAATCAAGAATGTTATCGGATATTAATCCACATCTGCACAAATATTGTAAAACAGCATATCCATGTCCCTTTAGAAAGGAATAAAAAAAGCAAACAAACTATTTGAGATTCTACGATTTTAAAAGAAAATCAGCTCTGCACTTCATCTTGCCAATTGTCTCTCCCTTCACGGCAAGAAAAGCAAGGTGGCAAATGGGTGTCTGCACAAAATAATTATTTCTAGCTTCCTTTCATTATTTTAAGGGTGCCTCATAAATGTGGAAGGCATGTTTTCTTAAATTGAAACTTTTGCTGCTTCACTGTGGGCGTATTTGGTATGTTTTAAGGCTTTTTCATTTACCCATCGGGCCTTATACCCTTCAGCTCCTTTGTAAAAACTGCAAGACCCGACAAGGTATTTTTAAAATTTAAAAAAGATTCACTTTAGAACACAATTTTTTTGAGGCAAATTAATATATACCATAATAGTAAAGAAATAACATTGACATAAAAAATACTAAATTTATCCTGTAAATGAAACAATTAATGTATTTCAATAAATTCTAATTTATCATGGTGCCAGAGAGTGTTGGCATGTTGCATATCGGTCAGACATGCACATAACAAATTCACTGCAAATGTGAAAATACAATTACTACTGCTGCAACAAATATCTACAGTATCTGTCTATATACCCATCCTTACATGTAGAATCTATATTATCCAAATCTACTGTATATTGTGTATATACAACTCTGTGTCTTTATGTGTATGCATTATGTTATTAGTAATGTGGGACATTGTAATTGCATTTTAACTGTGAATTTGTTATTTGCGCTTTGATCCAGCACGCAGTGAAAAATGCCATACAAAAATAAACCAAACTAAGTTATTACCCCCAGAAGATTGACAGCTACCTGAGTTCCCCCATAAAATATAATTACACATTGGTATTAGAAGTCCAAAATATTACTAGAACATTCTGAACATTTTAAACATTCTATTTTATTGCAGGATGGTGTTGGAGTAGAGTTTACAGATTCCCGCCTTATACGTGTGGTAATCTGATTTTTCGCCTTCACCCCAAAAAACATGGGATAGATTGAGTAGCAATACCAAAACACATATGTGCATGAATGGGCCCTGCATGAATTGGCTTCTCATATTTAGCACCCGATGTTGTCAGTTTAGTCTTTCATGATCCTGATTTAGATTAAGTGGGTTTAAAAATGTTGTGTAACTTTAATATTAGTAGTTGGCCAATTTTCAGTTTTTAAATTGTTTTTTTCAGTTTTAAAATGTGCATAGAAAAATCAATTGTTGCATTAAACTTTTAATTATATCGTTATTTAGATTTATGTGTAATTTTTTAAAAGTACACCATGATGGATTAGAGGTTAACACTGCTACCTCATGGCTCCAACATCTTAAATTCAAGTCCTAGCCTAGTCACTCTAAGTGTGCCATTTGTAAGTTCTCCCCATATACACAATAAAATGAGCTGTGTGTTAGGTTAACTGGTGATTCTGAGTGTTTGTGTGTCTGACAGAATGCTATATGATAGGCTCCAGTCTCCACAGGCTCCAACTGAATCAAATAGCTGAAGTGATGAATGAATGAATTATCAGTTATCATCAATCCATCGATTTCTGAACTTCCTTTTCCATTCCTGGGTAATGGGACGCTAGAATCTATTTCAGAAGGATCTGGCATGAGAAAGGAACAAATAATTTTAAACACCAATCTAATGTGAAATACACATCCCTACACACATATTCTAGAACAGGGGACTACAGGGTCAGTTCTGGAGGGCCATAATGGCTACACATTTTTTTTCCAACACGATTGCTTAATTAGAAACTAATCCTTGCCAGTAATAGATCTTATATTTAATTTCGTGGTTTGTTAGTGTGTTAATTCTGCAATGTCAGGACATTTCTTTCCAAGGATATCATTCAAATGATTTGTAGCCTGAAGCGGAGGAGCAATTCTCAGTCCTTCACTTTTTTCTCTTCAGGTATTTTATTATGCCAGACAGGTCACAATGAATACACACAGGTATAAATGGAGGCAGATTAGATGGAGAACTGCTGGTTCCTCTGTCATTTGCATCTTGTTGCTAATAAGGAACAATTAAAACAGTCAGCTGCTGTTTAAGACTTAAATATGCAATTAAGGGTGGGGAATCGTAACAACTGAGGCAACTAAAAATATTGCTTGAGCAATAAGTGCTTTAACAGCAATAATTGACTTCTTATTAAGAAATCGTGTTAGAACAAAAGTCTGTGGCCCCTTCTGCTCGTCAGGACTGACTTTGTAGATCCCTGTTTTAGAATAATACAGAGTCTGAGATTAATCTAACATGTATGTTTTATGGGCATTTATAAAAAGTATAATAATAATCATTGTCATATTTATTGATGATCAAACCTATTTAATTTAGGCAAAGATAAAATAGCTAAAGCTTCTACCAGCAGCGTTGGCCAGAAGGGGAATTCAGGCTTGGAGAGGTGGTACTGCATTCCATTACAGGATACACCCACTGTTGAGGAAGAGTTTGGAGTCACCGGTTAAACTAAAATATACACGTTTGACATGTAGGAGGATAAACCACATGGGTACAGGGAGAATTTCACCTCCACCTACTGTAGGCTGTGACCATGCCATGATTGAAATCCATGACTCTGGAGCTGTGAAGAAGCAACTCTCAATTCATAATAGTAATAGGAATAAAAAGGAAAAGAAGCCGATGGGTTTAGGAAAAATAAACAATCCATCTTAAATAGACATTATTTGTTCCACCCACTATATCTCTTTATCCATTCATTTTTGGACTTGCTCTTCCCTTTGTATTTTTGTCAGGTTCCAAAGCCCATCCTACTAACATTTTGTGCAAAGCAGGAATCAACCCAAGACTTGCTAGTCAATTGCAGGACAAAGTTTCCAACACACCATACCAGTTTAGAGTTGTTGGATAGCCTAACACAGAAGTCTTATTTATGTGATGACACGTTGGAGCCTCCAAAAAACACATTCACTTCATACAGGGAGTGAGAAGGTCATTAATTGAAACCAGGTCCCTTTATGTATGAGGCAGCAGTGCTTACCACTACATTACCATCCCTCTAATAAGAGCATACCATGTAAAATATTTGTAATGTTTCTGCTTTTTGAGAGTCAACTATAGTTTTACCTATGAAGGAAGATTTTAAGGTCTTGGACTGAAAAATGGCAACTGACCATACAGTATACCCAGCCTGACTTTGATTTAATGCCTTAAGGCATAAATTTCATGCTCATGTTCATGAGAGAACACATGTACTGTAGCAAACATAAGTAAAGCAGATTCCTTACTCAGTTTACGAAGCAGCTTTTTCCCTAATGTCTCCTCTGACCCACTGAGAGATAGACTGCTGATGAATGGAGAACTGGACACATTTTCCTCAACTGGAACTCCTAAGGTGTCCTCATCTGTGAATTTATTCAAAAGAATATATGTAAAGGATGTCAAAATGACCAACTGTAGAGCTAAACCCCAAGGCAGACACTCACTTTGCTTTCCATCTCTTTTAGAACTTTCAGTTAGGTCTTCACGGATGTAAGGAATTTCGTCCATCCAAAGAAATACAGAATCGCTGGGGCTTTTCTGGCCATCTGACTTGCTCCCTGAAGTAATGAAAAAAATGCAGTCACCATTTTTACAGACAGATACTTTTTGATTTTACCTTCTTCATAGAAATACCTTACAAAATTATTATATGTTAGTCAAAATAGAAGAGACATTTTTGTGCAAGTGAATTAGTCAGTTATTCTGTATACCTTCATGTTGCTGGAATAGACTTTGCCACATCTACTGTAGGTTCAGCTCCTGCCAGCCTGAATTGGATTAAAGATGTTCAGTAAATAGGGTGGCATGGTAGCACAGCGTTTAGTGCTGATGCTTTACAGATCCTGCACTGTAAGCACATGTTTGTTGTCCACGTGGAGTCTGCATATTCTTTCCTATGTCTATTTGTGGTTTCTTCCAGATACTTTGGTTTTCATCTAACATATCCAAAGATTATCAGAAGACAGCCTAATGCTAGACAGTGTGGCACAGTGGTTAGGGCTTGGGACTTCAAACCTTGAGGTGGTGGGTTCTTATTCTATTACTGACACTGTATGACAACTAAACAGGGCCCGTTAAAGGCCATTGAGGTATTCTTTGTGTGATTTTGGGCTATAAAAAAATATATTGTTGTTGTTGTGTGACAGTGAGCCTGTGATCCAAATGGAAAAAACAAAATAAATGTAAGAAATTGTATCTCAAATGTTGTAAGTCAGGATCAGACAAAAATAAATACAAATAATGATGGCCTGGAGCATTGTCCAAGCCTGTTTCCTGTCTTGGGTGTGTGCCTAGTATCGTTAGGATAGACTCGAGTTCCGCCATGACCCTGCTTGGGTTAAGAGGGTTTGAGAATGAATGAATGTTCAAGCATAGACAGAGTGACCAACACTGCTTTCTGGAGCAATTAATATTTCCTTAAAAAGGGTAAAATGAAAGAAGTGTGTATACTGTATGTTACAAATGCATACAGTAAATATACTCATCAGAAAATCAAAGGAAAACATAAGTGAGAAAGAGAAGTAATAGAATGTCATTTTAAGAATGCAAGACTTTAACTTAAGCTTGTGTATGAATGAGTGAAATAACCATAAGGCATGTAACAAATGAGAAGAGAATGTCCAGTCCATTAAGCTTATTCAGTTAGCTAAAAGCTAAGCTGTCCTAATATTTCATTCAGACATTTATATATTTAAAAATCCATCAAGATATTAGTTTCAGTTATGTGACTTGAGAATTTATTCTAGATTCCCATGACCCCTAGATGAAGAAGTCCTCCCTGGCTTTTGTCTTGACAATAATTTCCACCCATGCCCTCATGTATCCGATTCACTATTTAAATTAAACGATTCAGTGGGAAGAGCTTCACAGACATCAGAGTTAGAACAGATGACAGAGGGACCATTAAGTCTGATAAGCATTTTACTGAGAAACGTGCACTGACGCCTAGGAACACTGAGAAGCCAGCACAGATACTGAGGTTAAACAGCAAAGTGTGGGGTATGGTTAGAATCAAGACTTTGTTCAGGGGTTAGAGGGTTTCAAGGTTAGTGTGGAGGAGACAGGAGGTCAATTAGTCAGGGTGGCTGTGGTTTCACATTGCCATTCTGTTCTGTACAGAATGTGTCAAGACATTGATTACTTTCAATTATGCATTCATTTTCTAATCCCAATCCTGATTGAGCCTGTCATGGGGGAAATAACTGTTAGGCGATAACAGAACATCAAGTCCTTTGCAGGACACATTCAATTGATCACACAAGGTCATTTTCGACTCACTAGGGAACATCCATCTTTGTGTGAGAGAAAACTGAAGCAAAAGCAGAAAACCACCACAAGGAGAACATGGTTCATGAAGACAATACCTGGACCATAATTTGAATGTAGGATTCCATAGATTTGAGGAGGCAGTGCTAACCACTGTTCCACAGTGCCAGTCTCATTATGAAATATTGATAATTATTCTACAAACTACAATACTTAATGTAGAAAATATGTTGGTGGTTTTAGATAGTACTTTTTATAGCAGAAATTACTCATGAAAATAAAAATTATTCATGTCATGGTCTCTCAGTGGCTGTACTATTGTCTCTTGGATAGGACCCAGAACCTCCCCTCTTCCTGTCTCTTTCTCTCTCTCTGTGCGTCTTTCAATACTGGCCTCTCTTCCACTCACTGTGTCATTATTTTGAGATAAACCCAGCTTTGAATCCATTCCTATTTTTTCTTCAGACAAAGGCCAGAATTACAACTGGGGTCAGGGGGAGGTACATAAAATCTTTTGGCCACCAAACCACAGTGCTCCTAGTGGCTCCTGCAACCACTGTGCTCTTCTGTAACCCTAAAGGGAAAGGCTGCTTAGGTGAACTCTGGGCTGCCTTTCTTCAAAGGGCTACATGGTCCTACTCTTTAACGCTCTAGCACCATATGCTATAATCTAACATTGACGTGAAACAACTAACCTCTGGGTACTTCTTCTGGATCTTACTTTTAAAAAGGCTTCTGAAGTGGAAGCATTTGCCAGAGAGTGTTTTGACCTACTTCTGAACCTCCATGATCTTTTGGTCTCCTTATCTACTTCCCTTCTGGATAGTCCAGCCCACTTATAGGACATACCATCCATTACATTGTCCTTTCTTTGTTAGCGGTATGACAGTGTATTTTGTTACTTTGGACTGATGGGCATCCTTGTCTTATAGGGTTTTGCTGTACCCTTGCATTGTCCTTGGCTAAGCTTTCTTGTCTGACAATCCTTTACCCAACCAGGCAACCTATCACCCAAGGTACTTGGAACAATTAATGTACTTATTATAAATTACTAGTATCTCTATTACACAGTTATAAAAGGAGAAATAATTATTACTAAAAATGTTATAAATGTTCTAATGTGCATCTCCACACCTGGCAGACACTTTTTTGTCTTTATTTATTTTTCTGTCACCTCTCTGCCTTTATACACTTCTGTTCACTTGCTGCTATTAATAAAATAAACTTCTATTAAATGATATTCATATGTAACATATGGATAAACAGGAACAATAAAAAAAAATAAATAAAACTGGACTCACGAACTATGCGGTTCTTCTCATTGAGTGCAGTGGTTATCTGTTGGACACTCTGCTCTTGCATCTTATCCTGTGTGGAGTGTGGCGCTCTCTGAATATCAGGCAACATCAAGGGGCTTTTATTCACCAAGGGCTCCACATCAGGGATTTCAGGAGTCTCATTGCCACTCTCATTTACCTGGGTATCCGCATCTGGAGTCTGGGGAGAGCTGTCCATGCGTGTTGCAGTGAGAGCATTTTGGTAGTGCTGCCTTGTTATCTGGACAAAAAGAACACAAATTCAGAATAAGATGGTTTGTATTTTGATGCCCCAGTAAATACATTTCTCTAACAAAAAGGTAGTGCTGAAATAAAAGGTTAAAAAACATTCTGTCAAAGGAAACTTATAAAATACTAGCTGTAAGCCAGTGCTGAAAAAACCCTGGGCTATTAGAAAATATGGATTCTGTCACTTCATTCAATCAATCAATCGCATCGTTTGTGCATTAGTGGCTAAGCAAGGTTCTCTATTTTCCGCAGTTTCGTTTTGCTGATCTGCTCACTTCCATTGTCTATCAGTGGCCAAGCGAGTTTCTCTCTCTCCTCAGGGGTCTCGTTTTGCCGATGTGCTTGTCTTGCTTATGTATTAATGGCTAAGCAAGTTTCTTTTCTCGGCGGTTTCACTTTGAGGACAGAGTTTCTTTGAGCTTCACACTGTAGCCTTGTACTTCCGGGCCGGACAGACAGACACACACACTTCCACGCATAGATCTTTATATATAAGATTAAGTTCTCAAACTCATCACCTGCCTCAGGTGTAACATGGAAAGTGATTCAAGATGTCACTGAGCAGAATTTCATATGAGAAACCTATCTGAAAATAGCATGTCACACTACTAAAGTTTGCCTGCTTGAGAAGCAGCTCCAGACACTTTTAGATCTTCACAAGACCAAAAGTTAACCAAGACCAAAAGCAACAGCAACAAGATATAGACTACAACAGATCAAACTTAAACACAAGTATTCAAAGAAGGAGTATGGAAATACAGCATTCCATCATCAAAAAAGACTGAAATATCAAACAGACTGTTTCTGATACAAAAAGTCTGGAAAAACCGAGCATCCTCCTGAGCCGAACAAAGTTAAAATGAAAGTGGAGCAATAAAAGGATGTGCTAGTTGTTGGAATACAGTCCGCTTGACATGCTACAAAAATTACAAGTCAGCAAGTGAAGACCCTCCATATACATTGCAGAGAAAAATCACAGAACCTGGAAAGCCAAAATGATTTTTTTTTCATAAATTCTTCCAGCAGCAGGAAATAACCTACACAACTGGAAATTAGTATTTAGTTATAATGCATGGATGAAGGCATGGTGCAAAAACGACTTGACAGCTTCTACAAGTGAAAGGGACAAATATTCTAGGAGCTAAGATCTTCAGAGAAGTGTACAGACATTTAAAGTAAATGGTGTCTGCAGAAAACGTGATGCAGATATACAGGAATGACCACTCCAACTGAAAAGAAAATTGAGCCAAACATTGCACTTTCAAATTTTTACTTCTTAGTATTTGGAGTATTAAAAACAAAATTCATGAATCAGAGACTACAGTATTGGCATGGGACTATGATACTATTGTAATTGTAGAGTTATGGCTAAATGAGATTGATAGAAATAATATCAGTGGCTATAAATCCTTCAGAAAAGACAGATAAGAAAGTAAAGGAGGTATGATA
Organism: Erpetoichthys calabaricus; assembly: GCF_900747795.2. Lineage (NCBI taxonomy): Eukaryota > Metazoa > Chordata > Cladistia > Polypteriformes > Polypteridae > Erpetoichthys > Erpetoichthys calabaricus. The sequence continues at coordinate 285,294,398 of NC_041395.2, forward strand.
AAAATGATATACAAGTTCGTAAAAACAAGACAGAAGAAGGGAATTCACCTGAACCAGTGTGGGCTAAGCTAGTAAGGAAGAAATCCAGAGATTTGTTATGTATTAAAGAACATGTCTTACTCTGATGCTATCAGAGAAGTAAACCAATTAAAAATTGAACAGAGAAGGCTGAGTGGTGGCCTAATCCAGGTCTTCAAAATACTCAAGAACACTGATAAACTTGATCCGCTATAACTCTTTCAATTAAATTAAAATCATGTATTTGACAACATAAGTGGAACTTAAGGGGACAGTGTTTTTAAGCCTGAAGCTAGGAACTTCTTCATGCAAAGAGTTGTGGAAATCTGAAAGCATTTACAGAGTTATGGTGTTGAAGAAGAAACCTTGACAAGCTTTGAAAATTATCTCGACAATATTTTTGAATAACATAGCTTTTAGCCGAAAAAAAAAACTTGATGATCTGGATGGTTTCCTATTGTTTCTCAAACCTTTTATTGCACTTAACAACTGAAACAGTAAGCATTAATAATTAATTAATTAGTTTTTTAATTAATATACTACTACTAATAAACGCAGTGTGGATTACCTGGACTACTTGTAGACTACCTGTGGACATACCTGGCTGATGGATTTATTCATGGCAACAATTCTCTTCAATATCGTATGTCCTTGGATTATTATTGCTTGACTTATTATTTCTTTTCTCCTCCATTCTATTACACTCTTAATCCAGTACATGGCAGCTGAAATTTTTGGCTACACTTTAATTCCGTTGAGCCACCCCTGGAATTGCACTGTCACTTGGATATTATTCTCCATGTCTGTTGGAGATCATGGGTCCTGTCAGAACTTCAGCTTTAATTACACCAACCCAGTATGGTCCTTTGGGTCTTCCAACCAGCGACACTCAAGGAAATCTGTCCAGGCTGCTGACTACAGCGTGCTAGTTAAGCTGGATAGATCGGTTAACAGTAGGCTTGTTGTAACAGTATCGCTATCGGACTTTTTAACATCCGTTCACTTTTGAACAAGGGTCTATTAGTTTGTGATCTTTGGACAAGAGTACGATTTCATGTGTCTTGTTGAAACCTGGCAGCAGCCTGATGACTTTTTCCGCCTGAAACAGCTCTCCCCCAAGGGTTTGTTTGTGTCAGTCAGCTTTATGCTTCCAGTAGAGGGGGGTGGGCTTGTGATAATTTATAATTATAGGTGGAAAGTATCTTCAGTGGCTTTACCTGTATACACCTTGTTTGAGTCCATTGTTCTACAAGTCAGTGGGCGCACTTCTACTTTACTAGCCACTGTTTACCGACCACCTAAACCTAATTGGGTTTCTTTAGATGAACTTTCTAACTTCTCTGTGTGCTATGTCATCTAATGTTATGTTGGTGAGTAACTTTAATTTGAATATGGATAATGTTTTTAAATATTGTGATGGATTTTTTTATCTTGCCTTGACAGTTTTGGTTTACAACAATATATTGATTTTTCTACACATTGTAAAGTCATATTCTTGATCTCATTTGTTGCACTGCTGTAATTCCTCTTGATTGTACTGCATCTGATCTGCCCATATCTGACGATAATTACCATCTTATTTCAGAACATTAAAAATATTCACTTGTCTTCTCTGTGCAGTGGAACTGATAATCTCCTATCTTAATACATAATTCGCCAGTCTCCTCACTCACTCACTCACTCACATCCGTCCGAAGCCGAATGCGCAGTTACCTTTTGTGCACGTCGCCTTCTGTGTATGTCTGAAGCCGAATGCGCAGTCGCCTTCTGCGCAGCTGCTCGAAAAACCTTATGAGATGGACATCGCGGCAGGCGGCGGATTTACGGCCGCGAAAATTCAAAGAGAAAGGCGACTTCGATTAAAGCTCTAGAGGCCTGAAAGGCGATTTCGACTACAGCTCGAGGCCTAATTACGCATTCATTCAATACACCTATATCAGGTTTGTGGTGCTTATACTTATTATATATTATACTATTCCACTCGTGACCGTTTCATCTTACGTTGTCGAAACGGGCTCTTTGTCTAGTGTAAAGATAATTTACTCACAACTGATGAACTGGTTTCCCATTATAATGATGGATTACATAGTCTACTTGATAACCTTGCTCCTTTAAAATCTTGGTCTATTTCCTTTATTTGTTTTTCCCCTTGGTACACCCCCGATCTGTGTCAGCTTACAGCTAAAGGCCCTGGATTGGAACCTCCATTTGTTAAAGCAGGACCTGCTGAACATAAAAAAGTTTACCATACTTCTTTATAAGAGTGCTTTTTCCACTGCCAAATCTGCTTATTATGTGGAAGAGTTCAGGGTTAGGTGAAGGGAATTCTTCAGCTTTATTTTCGATGATTAATAAGGTTCTGCAGCCCCCTAATGCCCTTGCACCTCACCTCTACTCCAGTGAACAATGTGATATTTTCATGAACTTCTTTAATTCTATTGTCACATTAATAACTGACATTATATGAGGGACGTTCAAAAAGTTTCCGCACTTTTTTTTAACTCTATTAACAATTTCAAAAACAAATGACATCACTTTTCTACATAGTCACCTTCATTTGCCATGCAATTTTCCCTGTGTGATACCAACTTTTTAATTCCCAATTACAACTCCTCCCGCCTCCATCGTTCCAATGAAAATATAAAAGCGCGTAAACTTTTTGTACGTCCTTCGTACATTTATCACTTTCTTCTGTTCCCCCAGCTCTTCAGATGGCTTCTATAATTCCAATTTTAAGGAAACCTGGTGATGATCTCAATAATTTGAATAATTTTAGACCAATTTCAAACCTGCCATTTCTCTCAGAAATACTTGAGAAGACAATAGCTGCACAGGTAAATTTTCAGTCTGGTTTCCATCTTTTCCATCGTACAGAGAAAGGCTGCTGATGTTGGACTGTTGACCATTCTGGTGTCACTAGACCTGAGTGCGGCCTTTGATACAGTCTCTCATAACATTTTGTTAGAAAGATTAACCTCTGTTGGAATCAGTGGTATTTCTTAAACTTAGTTTGCTTCATATCTCTGTGGTCTTATACAGTTTATTCAGCTTGGGAATTTTAGATCGCAGCCCACCCCTGTCACCAGTGGCATTCCCAGGGCTCTATTTCGGGCCATCTTCTACTTATTATTTACCTTCTATCACTTGGCAATATTTTTAAGAGATTTGGTATTCAGTTTCACTGCTATGCTGATGACACTCAACTGTGTTTGCCTACCAAGCCTAATTCTGCCCTTTCTCCATTCATCCTCTATGACTGGTTCTTCTCTAATTTTCTCTCCTTGTTGGTAGTATAATCTACTCTTGTCAAACTTGACAGTTTTTCCTTGACAATTGATGGTTCTGTGGTTTCTCATTCTTCTCAGGTTAAGAGAGTGGGCGCCATCATTGATAGCACTCTAACTTTCAAAGCACACATTAATAATATTACCCAGTCTGCATATTTTCACCTTAGCAATATAAACTGTTTTGATCCATGTCTTATACCTAATATTATTGCTATCCTCTTACATGCTTTGGTAACATCTCACATTCACTGGTCAACAAGCATTTTGCTACTGGGATTCTTTTACCTGTACTTTAACAAATTTCACTTGCTGACTCCAAATCTGAAAACCATTTTCATCCAGCACGTCCCATTTTTTAGTTATGATGTTCCAGGTCTTGGACAACTATGGTGACTGGACAGTAAAGGCAAGGCATTTCAGCATGTAAGAAATACGTTTGGTCTCAAGAAAAGTGAAGCCAAAATTAAGGAAGGTGTTTTTGTTGGCCCTGAAATCCGTGAACTGATGCTTGACGATGAGTTCAAAAGAAAACTGAAGCCCACTGAATCAGCACCCTCATTCGTGCAGGTTGTCCGGAATTGTTTTGACAGTCACAGAGCAGAGAATTATGCTGAGCTTGTGGAGAATATGCTGAAAGTATATTAGCTTACAGGAGCCAGAATGCCACTGAAGATGCATTTTTTACATTCTCATTTCGACTTTTTTCCACCAAATCTAAGCGATGTCAGAGATGAGCATGGGGAAAGATTTCATCAAGATATAAAGGTGATGGAAAACTGGTATCGGGGAAAATTCACTCCGAGCATGATGGGTGACTACTGTTGTTTCTTGCTAAGAGAGGCGGATGGGCAGTACAAGTGCAAAAGTGAGTGCCTCCAACATTTTTGGGCACGCTGACCTCACTTTTATATTGAGGTAAATTGACATAAATATGCTTTAACGTGTCTCTGGCATCGTCTTCTGGTTTGTTTTCAGAATAAACACATCAAAACAATTTTGGTTGGACATAGTTCAAACTCCAGATATCGTGTTGATATATTATATTGATATTCAAAAGTGTCAAAACGTCAATGATGTTTTATTCAAAAACCTGACGTGCTAGCTTAATTCCGATTTCATATATGAAATCAGTTTAAAAAAATTAATAAAGAGCTGCTCTGAAGTTCCCAGTAGCAAACAAAAATATTTTTTTGTAGACAAGTGTACTGTATTTTAATTCTTTATTTGTTGGCCTTCCTCATAAGCTTTTGTATAGACTTCAGCTGGTTCAAAATTATGCTGCTTGTGTTATTACCAGATCCACCTCCATAGATCACATTACTCCGGTTCTTTGTAAACTCCACTGGCTTCCTGTGAAATATCATATTGAATTCAAGATTTGTCTATTAACATTCAGAACTCCTCATAATCTGGCATCACTATATCTCTCAGATCTGTTACACATTCATATGACCGGTCATACTCTTAAATCTTCTGTATTCCAATCTCCTTGTTATGCCTTCTGCTCATTTATCTGCCATAGATCCTTTAGCTTTGTTGCTCTTCAACTTTGGAACTCCCTTCCTGAACATATCCACAGCATTGATTCATTGCTAACTTCAAATCTAGACATCAAACTTGTCTATTCCTCTAATTTTGTTTTTTGATTGTATGTTTTTTTGCACTTTACGATCATTCTTTCAAGTTATTTTATTGTTTTTGTTTTTATTATACTTTTTTTCTTTTACTTATTGTAAAGTGTCCTTGAGTGCAGTGAAAGGAACGTTTAAATAAAATGAATTATTATTATTATTATTATTATTAGTTGTTGTTGTGCTGAAGAAAGAAACACATTTTCAAATATTCTTGTAAAATTAATGGCCAACCTACATTCTTTTCCCTCATCTATTGTCACAAGCAAAAGGTTGAAATGAGGTTCTTATGCCAGTTTGCAGGGCATATTCTCTGAGGAGCAATCCAGAAGGACATTTGAGGAGAGTTGCTTTAACTTGACAAGTTTAATTGATTATATTTTATTATATAACTTTGGAATTCCCTGGGAGAACCTGCAAGCTAGGAATACTTCAGTTTCAAAAGTAGCTCTGTTTTCAAAAGTCTTACTTATAGCAAGTCTCAAGATCTTTTAATTCCAAACTTCAAACATATTGGTAAAAGTGCACAGATTGACACTCAAAAATATTTTGAGAAAGTAAAATGCAGTAAAATCCCCAGCCATGCTGTAAGCAACATTTGTTCACCCAATTTTAAGAGTTATGCATTAAAGGTGCTTATGCCTATTGCTTTGGTAATGTTTAGGCTGTTGTTTTGTAGTTTTGTCATCTTTAAATGCTCACTCTGTTAAGATTGAAGGGCAACAGTTGCTGAAAAATAAAAGAGGGCAAATAATAATAAAATAATATAGCTTTCACATTGATAGTGTTTGTTTAAACTGGCCTGGATACTTTTTTGTCACATGCATGTAAGCACTGAACCACGGAAATGCTGAACAAAAATAGTAACTAGTCCAGGTGATGAGAAAGTATCAAGGTCAGGGACACACAGGACAGGAAAACCAAAAAGGAGCAGAAAATCAAAACACCAATGCTCAGTACACAAGCAAAAAATTTAAGTCTAGAAAAGCATTCCCTAGATTGATTTTGAATAACTAAACACACTGCAAAAGACTGCACAAAATCTAGAAACTTGGACATTGGTAGTAGCATTCTGCCGTCACAGATACTGACATCAGATACCACACTTCTGATAGTCATTGGGTGGTAACTGGGAGACTTCATCAACAACAATATGCCCCTTGAAAAATACACAAAACAGCATTACTCGTGATACAAAACAATAAACAAAATGGTGGCATGATAACATATGTATAAAATACTGAAAAAATAATAATAGAGTCAAAACAACATTATTCATCAGTTCTGTGTGTTCAAAAGTCCATAAAATATAAAATACAGTAGGCATGTGCTTCACTAGATTTTAGAAATTAGTAAAGAAATACTTCTTTTTAAAGTTTCTCCAATACATTTAGAAACTGTATAAAGCTGTGATGTGTTCTAAAAATAAAAGGATAGCATTGTGAAGAGACACCCTGTAGACCATGGGTTCTAAGATTTAGACAGAGTAAAATGTTTGCACTAAAAGGACTCTGGTTTCTGTTTTCCCTACACTTGTTTTTATGGCCGCCACTTTGGTCTATGGGTCCTGGAAATGTGTCCCTCTACTTAACACTTTTTTTCTGTGTCAGATTATGATATAAACACCTAAGCACTTCTTTTCTAAACTGAAACTCCCTGTTTATATTTGTATAGTTTTTTTTTCTGATATCCTTTGAAGTTCATGTGCAATGTGGCTCTTCACATTTTATATGGCTAGTTTCTATGATTAACATTGGAAAATGTTTTTTTTTTCATCAAACTTTCTTCCCCACATAAATAGAAACTGTTTAATACATGGCACACACGGTGGTATCAAGACATTCAGACACTTGAATATTGACAGCGTCTTTGCATTATTTGAAAAACTGTTCATTATATGATCTTTCACAAAGGTATTTTTTTCATTATACGTGTGTCAAACATTTTACTAGAAGTATCATAATTCAATTTCCTACTCTTCCTCCATTATCTACTTCAGAGAATTTATTATAAAGCCACACTACTGTTTAAGGAATTATGTCAAACCATCCTAGTGCTTTAGCAGCAACATACTCTTAGATAATGTGAAACAACATTAGGAATGAGACCTTACAATCAGATTTTTAAACAAAAAATTGAAATAAACTTCAGATGGAATGCACTCTTCTCATTTTGTGGGCTAACTCAGAGTTCAAACCACAAAGGGATATTTGTTGACTTATACTGTCAAAAATTTTCCCTGGTCATACATACCCTAATTGTGAGAGATATGACCTAGGATTACACCGTACTGGAATATTTTTATGCTTATCAAGTATCATTGGAGATACTTTTGACCTTCATCCTGTAACTGTTGTCTCTCTTTTATCAGGTAGTGTGTCATCATTTTTACTACTCTACTAGCTCATCATTTCATTTTGCTGAATTGAAAGAATCCTAGATCATCATACACATCATATTAGAAAGAAAAAAAATTGCCAAAATAAAATCAATGTGAAATTGCTCAGAAATTTTTCAGTGTAATGCCCCCTTTTACCAACACTGTGCTTAAACAGCAGTTTTTATACTAATTATGGATTAACTTAACCCTACCCCTAACCCTAACTTTCTTTCCATTTTATTAATCTTTAAATTGCCTCTTACTATAGTATTTTCCTTTTTTTTTACTTTCTTTTTAGTGGGGATAGCAAACCCAACAGGGACTGGTGTACTGGGTCTAAATGTTTTAAAAAACTAAACTTATCTTCTGATATTTAATAAAGATGTTATGCTTAATTTTATATTAGCTAGTCGTTTTAATTTAATTGACAATGGTGTTTTCTTCATAAAACAAAGTCTTTAAGAGTAACACAAGCTGTATTCAATATAAAGAAAAATGGCATTGAATGTAAACTAAAACAAAATATATTCAGTTTGCTGTAAGCATGCAGATTATATATGTTTATATTTTTTTCTTAAATATCTTTACTGGGTTTATGAACAATAGTGAAATTCAATTTAATACTCTTCACTTACAATGCTTATTTAATAACTTCCCTTATTTCTCGCATCCAACAACCACCACTCTCCTCCTCTCATCCAGGTAGAGAAGTCCGGAAGTAGCCATGTCTACTTTGAAGATTAGCTTTCCACTCACTATAGAGATAATGCCATTTTTTCCAGTGTTTGGAAACCTAAAACTTTGATATTCAGTGCTTTTAACAATACGTCTTCACCTTTATCAGTGGTGTTTCTGCATTAAGGGACAATGGGGCACGTAATAGCCTTCCCTCCATATGCCCAATATAATTAATTACCTAGAAAACATTGCTTCTTGTAGTGTGTGAAATTGTCTTTGTGCCGGGTGTTACAAGCCTGTTTGTGGCTGAGGGGCTGAACAGTTGACCCTGCACTGTTTTGCTACACCCTCGAGTGTGTGCCTGCATGTGTCATTTAAAGTTTCTAGTTTAGGGATGAGGCTTAAAAAGTCATCACCCATATTAAAATTAAAACTGCTTTTTGAGGTCATGCAGCACTCACCAGTGATGAGGTACTGGAAGTCTAGCACCATTTGTTCCCTTAATGCTATCCAAGTTAATTTTAAAAAAGGAGATCAATATCAGGAACACATTGCTCACAAGACATTATGATGTACTTTGATTTTTACATTTTTTCCCACCTTTGAGGAGAACTGAGCTAAATTTGAAAAAGCCACAGAGGAAGTTTACGTTTGATCCTTCCACTTTGTACAAAAGAAGCCAATAGTATGTTCTTCCTGTTTCAAAGAAGTGTAGAATTCTGGTGCAGAAAGAACAGGTATACATGTAGAAAACTATTAATTTTCCAGGTGTTTATTAGGTTCACAGTGATTAGAAAACATCTCTCACAATGTTTGTAATCTGAGCCATGCAGTGTGCGAAGTTTGTAGATTCTTTCCATTTTATTGTTTCTTGTCCTTCTTAACCTCAAAGCTGTTTGATTCTAAACTTAAGATGTTGCCTTCTCAGTTCACACAGTTCATAGCCAAAATATTTTCCTGAGCAGTGAGTGGTTGCGAGGCTGTTGACTTGGTTAACTTTTAAGTCTACATGGTTGTATTTTCTCAGATTATTACCATGTCAGAGGGTATTGCAATACTCTGATACCATTCGAGACAGACCATGCATTAGCATACTGTTGTTTGACTGATGTTAACTTGCATATTTTGCTAGTTAGAATTCAAAAAGAAAAGAAATGCATGAATTACTTCTACGTCACAATTGACAGGAGGTCTATAGTAAATTTTTTAAATCAGTTCTGAAACAGTCAATTTTTACTATATATATATATATATATATATATAGTCTCTCTATGCATATCAGTCTCTCTTTTCATAGTTTCCCATATTCACAGAGAATGAGTAATACTATACAGTGTGTGATTCACTCCAGAATCCTCAAGCCACCAACTAATACAACTGAGAATCCACTAATGCCAAATCTCCTTCTGTCTAAGATCTCTCAATGTATTTCTTTTTACAAGAAATAGTCTATCGAAGAAGCCGAAGAACTTTGGAAAATAATATTTATTCTCCTTTACATTTTCTGTGAAATATTTAAAAGGAAACTCCTATAATAATTATAATAATGATAATAATACATTTAGACTTCATTACATTTTCTAAGTTTTATTTGTTACCGTATATTTATTGGAAAGTGAACAACTCAGAATGAGATACTTGCAGGATCTAATATACATATGCCCCACTCAATCCAATTCAAGTCAGAGGATCTCAGAGCCAAATCAGAACATCTAGTTAACATAGCATGCACATCTTTGGGATATTGGTGGAAAAACCAGAGAACACAGTGACAATCCCATATAGACAACACAATATAATTTAATAACATCTGATACTTGACAGTTGTTTATTTGATTTTTTTATATTATATCCACTGTAATTAACCAGTTATGTAGTCTGATTTTCCAAGACGTGTTTTTTATTCATTCATACCACATCCCCTAAGATGTGTTTGGTTATTTGATTGGTGATTCCAAATTCAACCTGTGTGAGTGCAATGGTGGAAAATAAAGTATATGAAACTTAAAGGACCACATTAGGAACCTAATAGCAATTAGGCAAAATAAAAATTGGATTATTCCAATTGGCCAAAACCAGCACACCAATTTAGCCACAGGGTAAGTGGGTAACCAAGATTAGGTGTCTCACACATCAAAATTTAGTTTCAGGTCACTAACTCAAACTTAGCCTGATTATCTGCACTCAGCAGCACAGCAGTTGAGGCTGACACTAAGAACATGCTAATAATTGAAAATTTCATTGTGCATAATGCAGAAATTCCAAACTATGTAAATCTAGCAGTTAAAGTAAAATACCACCCAGGTGCCACGGTTTCTGATAAATTGGCTAAATTGAACTTTTTGGCCAATGATAAAGTGTTCATGTAATTTGTACACGTCAGAGCTAACAATATCATTTTGTAACAATCTGGGGTATTTAAAAGGAACAAACTTAACAGTATTTTTTCAAATATTTGGGACCTTTTATATAACACCGTGTGTAGAATTCACACTAAAACATGGCATACATGCAAAAGTGGAAATGTGCGTACGCACAAAAAATTCAGATGCATAAAACCACGCGTAAGTCAACTTCCACGCACTTCCGCTTCATAAGTTCTCATAAGTTCATAGTTTTTATACATCTTGAAGTAAGTGTGGAAACAGGCGTATGCAACATTTTTGTTCATACGTGCCATTTATACATGAGGCCCCTGGTCCCAAGGGGAATCATCTGAACACATTGGGCTATCTTTACTGCTGATTAGACCCCTGGTGTACAAATAAAAGCATAACCACTGGTAATAATTGGGCTGATTATTCTAAAATATAGAAGCAAAACTACCTGGATGAATAATCAGAACCCCATTTAGGTTGCTGCCTTGTAAATCACAGACTGTCTTTCATGTCACCTGTTTTACCTCTTTAGCTGCTACCCAAATGCTATTTTGTGGGCCACGTAAAAAAACTAAGCCATGTAACAAAATGAAAAACAATTGATAACCAAAAGATAATGAATATAATTAGACCAAGAATCAGCTCTAGCCTTAAGTGCTTACTCTGGTTTCCAGTTAAACACAGACTGATTTAAAAAAAACATTCTTCTTACAAAGAAAACTTTAAATAGCATAGGCCCAACTGGCTTATCTCTATTTGTCATACAAACCAAAACATGCAATTAGATCTCAATATGGCACTCTACTAAGATTCCAGAGATAAATAAAACAACAGTGGGATTCAAGCTTTAAGCTATGGGGTCTGCAATCTGTTGAATAATCTGCTTGTATAAGAGACACCCCTTCAGTCTCAACCTTTAAATGCAAGCTAGAGACTCACTACTTAGGTTTCATAAATCTCTGTTTGTCCCCATTGTGAAATTTGGCAAATATAAAACAGAATTTAATAAAATTGACGCATGAAAGATTTCAAGTACAAAAGGACTGCTAGGAATTGGCATTTGGAGGTTGTTTTCTCAATAACAGGTAAATATATACAGTATGTCTTATTAGTTATTTATTATATTTTATTCACTTTGCTTTGTGGTGTCTGGTATGTAGCATATTGTATTTAAGTACATACAATTTTAAACAAAGGAAGTATGGTTTAGTACTGTCCCACTTGATTCCACTAGGAGTGACTGTGGAGTTGAAGGGTTAGGAGAAAAGACGAGATCATAAGTTAGTGAGGTTGGGGTGAGAAGATAAACACTGAAAATATCCTTACCTTTATAATCTGTAGGTCTGTAAGTTGCCGAACAGAGTAATCTGGCACATATGCGTTATTGGTGGTATTCAGCTGGCTCATACTGCCACCATAGGTTAATGAGTCAGAACGGTTAAGACCACTACTTCGGGAAGGTGACCTGTGGACTGGACCCAGTAGCCCAAAAAAAGATATAAATGCACTTTGAATATTCATTACTCACAGATTAATGTGTAGCTTATAACTTGTGCTAATTCAAAAAAAATTAAGTCTTCTTATCAAAAAAATCCAAAAAACTCAGAGATTACACAAAAAATTAACTGCATTAAAACAATCCTGAATTGAATTTAGGGGGATATGTTAGCATAGTATTCTAGTCCTTTAGATAACAATTTAAAATATTAATTGTATGTTAGGCTATACAATTTAAAAGTTTGAATATAAATCAAGGACTTTTATGCTCCAACCTTATCATGCAATAGGAAGAGCACATGTGACAAACTACATGTAATTCTTTTCACTTTAATTCAAAAATGACATAACAGCACTAGATGCTGTGCACAGAACAACCAAGCATATCCAGTAACTATTTTCTTGATCTGACAAGGATTGTAAACAGAGAATACCACATGTCACAGACAACACGGGATCAATGGTTTCTTACCTAGCTGGGATGTCTTTATAGTGAAGAGACATGAGTGGACAGGCATCCTGGCCAATTTTGGTTGCCTTTACCAGCCAGAAGGCCATGATAATAGAAAGACAGAGGGACTCAGACAGAAGACTACCTCCCCATGCCATGTATTCCCCTGATACTCAGTGCAACATGGGATCTGTAGTCCTGATGGACAGCCCTGCTGGGGTACTTGGGTACCACTAGGGGGAGCAGGTTGCAGGGAAAGGAAACTGCAAACAAATTGGCCAGGATGACCATCCTTTCATATCCCTCTGTTATAATGGTATCCCATCCAAAACAGGAACTAACCTGTGTTGTCTGTGATTCACATAAGGATCTCCCTGTTAAGCTTATGTGATATTGTGCTTCCATCTCAAAGAGGATAAGAATCCACACAGGGAAAAAGATTCCATGCTTCCGGGACAGTATATTTTCGACCATGGCAGACATGCTGAATGTAATTTATTGACTTCTGGAACCAAGGAAGCACATGTTCCAATAAAGGAGGATTGGGACAGTAATGGGGTTGGGGTTGTGATACGGCATAAAACAAAGAAACACAATAAGGTGTATCCCCAATCTTTTCATATTTCTTCAGAAAAATGTGATATTTTTGCTTGGGTTGGGCATTCTGCATATATTCTATCAGCTTATAGTTACATACTATATCTTCTCTTTCATGTAGTGGTATGTTGAGGTAGCAACATGAGAACTTGAGATCACAACCTATTTAAAAGTTAATCAGGTCTGTTCGGAAGTCTTGACTGAGCTGTCTGAAGGTCATACGAGGGAAAAGGATGTTAGCTAAAGAAACTGTTATCATCAACTATATCTGGTGAACCTGTAGCACATCATTAGAACAAGGCCAGTTCTACGATAGTGTCCCAGGAAACACCATCAGAGGTCTTCTTGTTTTGCTAGCTGCCATGAGACTTAAAATGTATCCCCTGGGTAGACAATACTTTTGTGCCATTTTTTTCTGTTAATATAAATATATGGATGTTTATATACTCTTTTGACTTGAGGTTTTGCTTATATCTGACAACTGTTAATATGTGAGGGTTCCTGTAAAACTGCAATTCTCCCTTAGGATTAGTAAAGTATATACAAAATTTACAAAATATAAACAAACAAATATGCAGAAAGTTTTGGGCTCCAAACAATAAAAATTTGAGTGAGCTTCCTGTTCCATAACCAAAACAGATTGTATTACTATTGACTTCTCCAAAACAATTTTCTGTTTAATGGTAGGTTCATTGCACATTGCTGCACCTGTAAAACTAATTTCTTATCTATGGTTCTGATGGATGTATGGGTAATGTGAACTACAGATACAAGAGCTGTGACTTATAATCAATAGGCATTGATCTCTCCCTGGTTTTATGCAATAACAATCAAAGGTTGGAAATGTTTAAATATATATTATGCATGTCTCAGCACAGGTTGGGGGAGTACTTTCTCAGTTGAGTTTGCTAAAGAAGCATTTGGGAAGAAGATATAGCTGAAATGTGTCTTTTATAAGAGTCTTTAAGCGACTAATTAGAGTATAATAAATAAGCCTGACATAATCGAATGATAGCCTACAATGGCACATTGTACCTGCAGCTTTAATACTGTTGTTTCCTTTTTTTTAATCTGTGCTTTATTTTACAGCAGTCAGCAAGAAAGGCAGCCATTGGCTCACTGATGTACTCCCCTTATTTAACATCTGATCAAGAGAAAAAAAGGCTTAAATCAGAGCACATGTTGACAAAGTACAGACGACTCATGAAAGCTTTTATGTTCAATGTGTTTTTCATAAGTTAAAAGCTTGTCAGTTCTGGCAGAGATCATTCTGATAGGGAGCAGAATACATCTGATTTGTACTTCCAAAAGTTCTAAATTTTTAATCAGACTTTTGAAATGTTGGATCGTTCATAAGAGTTTTCTCTTTACTTATAATACATCACACAGAGAGTCTAAACTTTGATCTCAATTTTGATACTCTAGAATATATGATAATCAAAAAATTATACTTTAACAAATACAGGCAACTCTACAATTATTTCCTGATGACCTTTTGTGTTCTTTTTGTTCAAGGGTATACGAAAGTAACTCCTGCATTTTGTCATGACATTCTTTAACAGCTGAAGAGTGTTTTTGGTAATAATGGAATCCTAGAGGTAAAAGCTGGTTACGACCCCAAGGTTAAATGCTCAGTAATAGCCTCTCAATAATCAGCTGGAGTGTATTTTAGTGTCTTAAAATCTATGTTTAGACTCATACTCAGGTATATTAGGAGATGCTGTGAATCTTCAGGGTAGGAACTATTTGTACCTAAAACAAACAAAACTTGATTTTCGGTACTTGTCTCAAAGCCATTCAAGGGAGTCATGATTGGACTAAATGTTTATATCTTGAACTCTTTATTTACTATGTGCTACAATTGTGACTTTGGCCTTTCAAAAGTGCAAAAGAAAATAGAAAATAAATTGTGGGTGATGGAAGAACAAGCTGTCTAACCTGATGCAGTATAAAGACTTTATAAATTAAGGCCAACTGGAATAGACTCTTTCTGTTGTGTTTTTTTAAAGGTACAATGCTTTGTGTCAACCTCATACTACTCATTTTGTACATTTCATCGCACCTTACATTTAAAATATATAAAAATTCTGCAAAAAATACCTGAAGATAAGCTGGTCATAATAGCAGGCACTCCATAATATGTAAATGCACCATTTTCAAATCTCAGAGCTTCTTTTCCAATTTCAACTTCCACACGTCCCTTGAAAGCAAATTCAATGACATAATAAACAGTTCAAGCCCTTTAATCCATTTAGATTGTGGATACTTGTACATAGTATCTTAGTATCATTAATATGAAAACGATTTGTTCAGACAGTCAGAAAATAAATAACAAAGAAGTAGAGTGTACTTTCCAGCGTCATGACACCTTATCAAATCATTTAGGCAGCATGTTATCACAGATGAATTTGGAGAGATGAAAAATGCAAACAACTGCATAATGCTGGAAGAAACAGAGCTTGTGCAAATGCAAATCATCTGTCTGATTACCAAACCTATAGTATAGTACTAAACATCAGGTGTAGTTGTCCTCCCAACTAACCTACTAATGTGTCTTTAATTTTGTGTTTTCTGGTCTAGCTTTACTTATAGCAGCTCACTGGAATATTGTCTGGTTTTGCAGCTGAAAATATATATAGAGAGAGAGAGAGTCATTTATAGTTAAATATTGAAGACAAAGAGGGTTCTAATGTGTTTTTAGGAATCTATCTTACAACACATTTTTGCTCAGGATCAAGAATGCAAACCCTAAAAATCCTGGCCTAAAAATACATTTGTCTTTTGCCATCCTCATTAGTTTGGGGGCTCTGATATATTCATGTACTTGCCATGTATTGTGTGACTCATGCTGACACAATAGTCTTGTGCTACAAGCAAGTAATTCAGAACATGTGGGAATCATCTGAATACATTTCATTTTTTCTCAGTCACTTTAGCATTCAAATGCCTGTAGGGAATGTTTATTCCATGTAGATGTGTAGCTAAAATTTAAATTTAAAGTAACACAAGTCCTTGCTGAGTAGCGGCCTAATGCAAGTAAAGCATTATCTAGATAATAAGTTCATTCTTGTTATTATTATTATTTCAGTATTCATTATCAACAGGCATTCCATTTATTTTAACTTGTTTAATTTATAAAAAAAAAATTAAAGCTTGTCCAGACTTTCAATTACCATCTTTGTGTTTATTTCATTATGAATTTATTTTTGTGATCGTGTCAGAATCAGGGCCCAAGCACTGTGAAATAATTATGTTTGCCTTTGTGTCTCTGCTTCGCTTGCAGTAGAATATTTATCCATTTAAATTTAATTGATCTATTTATTAATCTAATGTTCATGTAGACTCTCTCCTGTAGTTATTAATTTACTTGAATAACTGTGAAAGGTAACGTTAGATTAATATTTCTCATTAGCTTTTAGTTTAATAAAAAAACACTTTGTAAGTAAAGCTGCATGAGCAACAATTCAAAGAGCTCATCCTACATCTCGACATTCAAGTAGGGAGCTAGGTTGGGACATAGCAGCCCTGGATAGTCCAAAACAAAATGTATTACAAGGTTAAGGGGTTTGTTGGTAAGACAAGAGGAATGCCAGTAAATTCTAAGAGGAGCTTTAGCCACAGTGTTAACTTTCCTAATGTTCACTCAGAAAAAGAGTTTGAAGTAGTTTAAGTGGTTAAGAAAGAATCGAGATTAAGTAGGTACTGCATGGGCAAAAAAACAAAGTGCTTAGTGCAAAGCAGTGTGGTAAGACTATCCATTCTTTGTTCATTGTCTTTATGTGTTCTCTCCATTTAACTTTTGGCCAAGAAAGTGGGTGTCTTATTATGATAGCAACTTTCTACTGACTTCCAGCATTTGACAAGGGGAGTCTCCTTCCATATATTGTGTAATAAACCACTACAGTATGTCTTTGTACTGGATGATTGTGCTTTTCCACAGAGGCTAGCTGCAGACAAAAAAAAAAACAAAACTTATTCTACGATGTTGTAGTTGACGTTTGTATAAAGCCAGCATGTGACTCATTAATGTGTTTCATTAGTAATGTGTATTAAATATCAAATTTGGTTTGTATCTTTTATGTATAACTCTAAATATAATCACTGAAACCATTCAGTGTGAAGTTCACACAATTTCCTATACAGTATGTGCATGGGATTTTTCCATGAAGCTGTTTTCTATTCACATTCTAAAGGCATGTGCTAAGTGAATTGGTGACACATAATTGTCCTGCTGGGAATATGTATGTGTTATGTATATGAAATTGAGATGGACTGGGTTATCCAGGGTTGATGACTACTTTATCTTAAATTAGGCTCATGTGAATGTCACCTGAAATCATGGCATTTCAACTGCTCCTTTCTGTAAGGTGCCATATCATATTTTTATAGTACATGTTCCTTATTTATGGTGTTTGCAGTTCAACAAGCAACCACCTGACAGTGAATTGCTTCTTTTGAAAATCAAGTACAGTAACTTACAAGACTCACTATGTTGACATCTTACCATTGTTTTGTTCAAGACATAGATTGTTTTCTTCTATTTCATGGAAGCTTACTGACACCATTAAATATGTTTTTAATACTTTTATTTTGCAGATATGGTTAAGTTATTCCAAAATATACTATGAGGTGTTAGCATTGTCTATGTATGTGTGGGTGTATGTGTGTGTGCTTTGGTATTCAATGCTCCTGGCTCCTCATGACCATAAATTGGCAAGAAGAAAAAATTATCTTATCTATTAGAAATGGATATTTAACTCATTTGATCAAATTGTTGTTACTGAGTGTTTTGAAGATGTATATTTGGCTAAAATATAATTGTAAAAGGTGATTGTCTTAGATATAAAGCTTTGTAGGAACAAAGCACGTAAGGTGTGTGTGCTGCCTCTACAATGACTTCGAAAAATCCAACACTGGACAAAGTAGGTTCTAAAAATGGGGAGGCAGTGTGGCTCTTCACAACAAGGAGGCTGAAGTTCACTACCTGAGTCCTCCATTCAGGAAACTCTGGTTTCCTTCCACAGTCCAAAGGCATGCAAGTTATTTGGACCAGTAATGCTAAAATTTTAGTGTGCATGTGTCTGCATGTTCATCCTAAGATCAGGCCCGGCCTTAGGCATAGGCGAAGTAGGCGACCGCCTAGGGCCCCGGCGTCCGGGGGGGCCCCGGATCGACGGCGGCCAGGTCCTCGGCCCGCCCCTCCCCTCGCATGTTTAAATCACATGGGCCAGCGGGGGCGTGTCCACGTGGGCGGCTGTCTATAAAAGCGGAGCGGTTTGAGTCAAGATCTCTATGGGTCGAACGTTCACAGGGTTCGCAGGGTGATGACCTCGTAACGTTACAAGAAAACATCTCCTTGGTCTAATTTTCACGCATTTCGCAGAGCTTCCAGGGGGCCCCTTGACCCCCCTTTCACCTAGGGCCCCATAAAACCTAAGACCGGGCCTGCTAAGATGGGCTGGAGCCCTTTCCTGGGATTGTACCTGTTTTGCACCTTCTGCTTGCTCCAACATCCCTGTGACCCTGCTCAGGGTGAAGCAGGTTTAGAAAATGGATAGATGGTTCTAAAAATGGAATGGTGAATGATGCCATTAAATTAAGCCCTACACTTCATTTGCACAAACTGTGTGTTCTTATCAGATTTCAAACAACTCATGTTGGTCAGGAATTTCACTGTGCAAATCACAATACATGTGTACTTGAACTTGTACCTGTAGCACTAGAACAAAGTAGTCTACTGGTTTCCCACGCTGGAACAAGAAATGTTCAGTAGATCTTTTATTCCTCTCATCAAACTTGAGATCCTGCACTACACTGGGATGTTTAAGAAGCCTCAGAAGGATTTTTTCAGAAATGTGGCATGGCTTGAATGGCTCCACTTCTAAAAGACACAGGATAGATGACAGGGAAAAACAAGGAATGAAAGAAGTACAACTATTTTAGACTGAAAGAAATATTAATGTGCTCAGTCAGAAATTATTTCAAAAAAGATCAGATCTACAGTATGTTTTTCATCTAAAATTACATTTATCTAAACAGAAATATATCACACTTGTTGCACATGATAAATCTTTTCCACTAACGCAAAGAACTTGAAGCAAGTTGAGCATCTCATTCCAGATTTTTTTCCGTCAAGGCTAAAGGAGTCATTACTTGCACATTAATTACACCAAAATAACTAACAAGATATTTTCACACTTGCCCGTATTGAAAATTGGAAGTAAATTATTTTCATTCCAATTAATCTTTTTTTTTCTTTTGTGCTTCACATGGCTCTCATTTATTACAAATACTTTGATATTTGACTCTATGCTTTCTTGTTACATATTTAGGTTTTCGTGTTTTTTTGAATACTGCCATCAGCCCAAGCAGCAAGCAGACCAAGTGCTTATATTTTGTTGGCGCTCCAGTGTAATTATCTTCTTATACTGCAGAAGAAGTCAGTATTGTACAAACAAACAAATCAAAGCAACTAATGCAAAATGTTAAAAACACAGCAATCAAAGCAATGGTCTTTGATTACAGTGTTGGCATCTGCATGAGGGCACAAGCTGAAACCAATCAGTGTCACAGTGGCATTCCCACCATCACAGATTCCACCTACCAGGCAGAAAAAAAAGCTAGCAATGAAGTTTCACAGGTGTTTCCAACAACTTTTACAAAAAAAGATACTTTAAATAAAACAGGTTCTGTGTGCCAGATAAAGAAGTGGTTTAGGTTATGTCATGTGAGTACAGCACCAAATAGACAACTGTAGGCTGTGTACTTTCTGCCTTGATCCACTTTCTGAACTAAGGTGAAAATCCCTAAAGAGATCAGGTTTATAATTCACAGTCTGTCTGAATTCTTGTCCTATAGTTGCACTTTGTAAACTCTTGTGGAGAGCTGGGGCACATCAAGTGATTACTGTTGACAGTAGTTATTGTTGGCTCTATAATAATAACAGACTGGGGTCCCTTTGCATTTTTCTGCACTTAACTGCAAATGTGATTAAATATCTGCACACAAATCAAAATTCTAATCCACCATTTAATGATTCTGTTTGTAATTTTGGATAGCTCTCGGGTTGGTTTGAAAAAATTACTACACCCAAAAATATCTTTGTAATATGTTACATACCCCATGTAGTTTGTAGTGATGGCCAAGAAAAATCCATCTATCCATTATCCAACCCGCTATATCCTAACTACAGGGTCACGGGGGTCTGCTGGAGCCAATCCCAGCCGACATAGGGGGCAAGGTAGGAAACAAACCCCGGGCAGGGCGCCACACACACACACCAAGCACACACTAGGGACAATTTAGGATCACTGATGCACCTAACCTGCATGTCTTTGGACTGTGGGAGGAAACTGGAGCAAACCCACACAGACACAGGGAGAACATGCAAACTCCACGCAGGGTGGACCCGGGAAGCGAACCCGGGTCTCCAAACTGTGAAGCAGCAGCGCTACCCACAGCGCCACCGTGCCTCCCCCAGAAAATTCTTAATCTCATATTTCCATGTAGAATGGAGATTAAAAAAAAGTTTCTGATACAATATTAGCTAATGGTGACCAACGTTGGACAACTGCTGACAATATCGAAATATACGTAAAAAAACCTTACACTTCTTGTGTTGCATAATCGATATTTGAAGTCATGCAGCAATGTGCTCACAAAGTCCCAAACACAAGTATTTTAAGTGCAATATTATTAAACAAGTCACTTCCGGAAAATGCTCTTGTGAACTAATATGGAATGTATTAAGAGGTTCTGAGGGATCCATCTCCTCCACCTAAACATAAAGTTGGAGAGTAGTCCCTCAGAAGTGACGTCATTGTAGTTCTGCCTCTTGAGAGTTCCACCCTCAAAACATAGTGAATGTAGCCTTGAGGCTCATATACATAATGCATTACAGTCTATATATAAAATATTAAGGGCTGTCTGTAACACAAAAACTTGTGCACCCCTGGCCTGTGAAGCTTAATCTTGGTCTCAATTGACAGCTTGTACCAGGATATGCACAGCACGACCAATGAATTGGACATGCAGCCAACAGCTTTAAGTCCATGAGCTTTAAGTGAATGAATATATATTCGATCTGTTTTCTGTGATGGTTTAAGATAAAATGTACTATTAAAAATATATGCAATTATTACGAGTACTCTTTCATTGCTGAGCCAATGAAGAACAATAAATCTAAATGCTTATGATTTTCACCAAGAGGAAATAATTCTCACTTCAGATTGAGTCCTTACTTGCAATAATCTGTTTGGATGTATTCACCTAGTACAAAATGATATTAGAATTGCAATATTCAGCCATTTCTGACTGTGTCAGGGGATTAATTGTTTATATGTGTTCAACAGGACTGAACAAAGAGAATCACAGGAGAAGTTTGTATAAATTCACTCATCCATCTGCTTTATTCACAGCAGCAAAGTCATTGATGCAGAAAATCTGCAGTCCCCAACTTAATCTATCTACCTTTCCACCCTCTGACAATTCTACACCCTGACCAAAAAAAGGACTCTGCCAGCTTTAAAAGTCCATATTTGTGATGACCACGAGCATTGGAAAGCTCAGTAAAAAAGCAGTGCTTTGGATTGATGCCATTTTTGCCTTAACACAGCAACAGTTCTTCATTATTAAATGTGGTGTGCCCAAATTGGAACCTAAACCCTTTTCTCTGTTTAAGTGCTTCTTTTACAACTTCAGTTTACATCATTCAGGAACAGCAAATGTCAACATGAACAGGAAAGCAAAATCAAAACAATGAAACAATTAGGAATACAAAAATACAGCCCATTAATAATAATAACAATAATAATAATAATAATAATATATTTTATTTATATAGTACCTTTTGCATGCTCCTAATTAGCGAAGCACAAGCTGAAGTGATTCTAGAATTCTAGGCATCTCCACTTATACCGGAGGTAGAATTAAAAATGGCCCAGGTGTTAACTAAAATGAAAATCCTGCCCTATCCTTTTTTTAGTCAAAAATTTATTCATTTGTTTATTTTTTGTTTTATTCTGATGAAAGAGTTTGTGTACTTAATAAGAATAATCTGAATTAAAAAACTGAATAATTTTTTATATTTGTGTACCAGCTTTTCAACCAACTTAATCTGCTTTTGTGTTAACATTTTTGTATTTACAGGATAAAATGTTTTTCGCTGGGAATCAGACTTCACATTTATTATTGAACATTGAACAGATAATCAAAAATATCCATTATGGACTGTTGTCTCACTTAGTTACATTTTTCATTTCTATACTAATAATTGCTATTTTTTTGTTTTTTTTATTTTTGCCTACTCATTGCCAGACAGGTATACAGACCAAGCAGAAAACAAAACACATCAAAATTCAACCAGCGGTCAAGAGTCACACAATCCCTCAGAGGTCCACTGATTCTGGCAATCTTGTGGTGCCCCCCGCTAATCTGCATTCTGTGGGTGACAGGGCCTTCAGCTCTATAGTGCCCAGGCTTTGAAATTACGTCCCTAAATTCATTAGATCAGCCAACTCATTACAATCTTTAAAAAAACAACATAAAACTCATTTGTTCAGGAGGGCATTTATCTTGCCCTAACATTCTGACCCTTCTATCAGCTCACCTCTCTGTCCAGATGTTCAGGATAATTTGTGTGTGTGTTATATCACAAATGATGTTATTTGTTTAGGGTTTTCCTCTAGTATTGTATTTAGTATTTTACTCTGGTTTATTGTCTTGTATTTTATTTAATGCTTGTATATCCTGTATTTATATTTGTATTCAATGTTACATATAACCTGCTGTTGTTTCTGAAAGTGCCTTGTGCATGGGAAAAGCACTATATAAATAAAATGAATGATGATTATTATTATCATTAATAATAATAATAATAATAATAAATTGCTTTTGTTTGATTACTTAGGCTAAAGCACCACCACTTATTGAAAATGTTCATGCTGTTGAGAAGAATGCATACTGTGGCTGCTTTCCATCAGCACATCACAGGCTGACATGCACCACAATCTTCAATTTACTGTCACTATATATAGTAATAGTAATTAGTACTATCACTAAATACATTTAAATTGTATGCAGGGCTTAAGAAAAGCATGGATGATAACAACTCTTTCAATCCGACTTCTCGTCAATCTGTATTCACCTAATATTTGCAGAATATCATGTTGAGATTTGAAGATCCCCAATAGCACTGTTATCACATGCACAACTTGCCTTTCATGTATCTACAGTTCTTTATAATAAGCATACCAAGCTTGGTAAAGTTAAATAAATTAAACAAATTTTTGCCCATTAACAACACAGAGTGCATCTGTTCAGTACGTACGTAATTATTTATTAAGGAACACATACTGGTGTTTTCTATATTAACATTTAGAAGATAATCCAAGAATACAGTTGAACTAAATGCTGCCCAGTGAAATCTTGGCAATTTGTTGTGACACAGTAATAATGTGCAGCTCCTCTCTGGAAGCTCAGCTGTAATTGAGTAGTTCTGACACATTATTCACCAGGATAAAATGACTCAGAGTTGTTTATGGTGGCACAAGCACGTGGACTAGCCCTCAGTTCTGTTTTCATATTATTATTAATTTTAACTACATCAACAGAACAAGCAGGTTATGCAGTACAAACACAAACCGATTTTGCATGTATGACAGAACTTGCACTCAAAATGTCCATTAAAGGAAATATTGATGAAAAGTGCATAAGGCTTTATTAATTACATACGTAATAGAAAAAAATGTCAAACTTATTAATAACAAGACAATGAGAAGTCAAGCAAAATGACATCTTTCATTGGCTATCTGAACAGATTACAATATGCAAGTTTTAAGGCAGTTAAGGCCTCTTCTTCACTATAACTTGCCTGAAGAAGGGGCCTGAGTTGCCACGAAAGCTTGCATATTGTAATCTGTTCAGTTAGCCAATAGAAGGTGTCATTTTGCTTGACTTCTCATTGCATCCATAATGGCTAACATGGTACAACACTCTAGTACTACAGCAATAAAAAGACAGAACAGCAATATTATTGTACTTTAAATCACAATTGCAAATAATTACAACTGTAATGAACTGTGGTATGTACTATACAGTAGGTTTCCTTATGTTTAAACATCTCATGGTTTTTGATAATGTTACAATACCTCATAGTATTGGAAAAAGCATAATGGTTGCACTATAATGGTTGCTGATCCCTCAACAGAGGTGTGATGTCTTTCCTGAAGGATCTCTAAGAGAGTTTCTTATCCATTCAAGCTGCTGTACTACTTGAAGAAGAATGGCTGGGACACTCATTTACTGCTTAAGTAAACAGCCAGCTTGCTTACCTTAACTTAATGCATGGCTGTGTGTTCTGGTGGTTACCTTCAGTGACATGTGCTGCCCTTGCTGAGGGACCACTGAGAGCAGCTGTACTCCCTGAAAGGGTAATCCTGGGACATATGCATAGAATGCTGGGAATTACTAGCAGCGGTTAAACAGCTAGCTGCTGATCAAGCTGCTTAAATGTTAAACACATTATTGAGCAATTGTGTGTGCTGTCATTAATGATCAGTCACAAATGCAGGCAAAAGCACAAAAATACTGAAAATGGTGACAAACTTCGAAGTGTGCAATGCTGTTCCTCACCTTTAGTGATGGCTGCTGTGTGCTAATCCACATCAAAACTAATCCGCAATTGTAAGTAAAAAAAAAAACAAAACGGTTGACACTATAATAGAAGTGAACTGCAATTCAATAGAAAATAAATATTTGTGGGTTTTATGTGCTTGAGACCAGCCTGTAGTTTTAGCATCAGTCCAGATTTGTATAGCATTGACATGAACCATTTACCTGTAGCAAGAAAGCGATGTGTTGCAAGGAGAAGTTGTGGGGAGATGTTGATCTTCATTTCATTCTCGGTTACTTTAAACAGTGAAAAATCCTGTTGCTTTCTTCCATGATGAGAAACCTTCCGCTTTGTACGATTATCAGCTGTGAAAGGAAAAATCATACTGAGTTATTGTAATGTATACTCTTCTGCCATTTATTATTAACTAGACTTTTACACTGGATCAAAACATGAAGATGAGTAACTGTAAATCTATATTAACATAATCTATAAAATTTTGTTATATGATTCTGCTATATCAATTAATAGAGCTGTAGGAAACAAAGTTTGAAACTTTTGAGTATGTGATGCCAAAACTTAGAAGTCACCTAAACATGGTAGCCGCTACATAAGAACAGCAAGTAGTGCAGGAGTATGTAATGATTGAATGGATAGCAGCAAAAACCAGAGAAACGGTATGTGGGATTATGAGTGATATATAGAGAGAGGGAGAGAGTAAGCGATGCTAAAGAATTATACTTGATAGCCATCAGAGCACAGTATGCTAGGTCAAATATTAAAAATTGATGCTTCAACTATCCATTTTGAAAGAGTCAGAAAGAGAAGGAGAGAGGGAGGGAGAAAATATTTAAAAATATTATTCTGGCAACTACATCAGTTATTTTCAGCTCTTAAATTTAACACTAGGAAAAAAAGAAAATAAAAATAAAAATTGATAAAAATAAATGCAAGATAAATAAAAATAGAAACACATCAGTAGTTTCATTTTTTACTAGTCTGCAGACACTGGGTAGTTTTGTTCACCTAGCAATAAACTTTATTGGTTGTTTAGTAGAGATACTATCAACTAATTGTACAAGGTGCAGTTTGTATCACTTCATTGTTAAATGAACTTTCCAGACCATCCTCTCGGGTATAAAATGTGCATGGAATGGTTTAATTTACAAAACAAAAATGTATTAAAATGCCTTGCACCTTGGAGATCACTGAAGAATAGCTTTGAAAGCAGCCCAAAGCTGTCATTAAAACACATGCATTCAGTAGTGGCATTAAGATTTTACTGTTTAAGTAAAATCATCATCTTTGTATGCATCACTACTATTAGAACTAGAATCTAAAATGCTGTCACTGGTCATTTCTGGAGATTTCTTACTTTTATAACACAACAAATGCACACAATTTTCTTTCTGACTGCCTTTTACTCAGCTGTCCTGCTACGGCAAATGGTGTCCAACGGCTGCCCTCAGTTGCTACTTGCAGTTCACTGGAAATTCATTAACTCACAGATGAGGGTGTGTGTGCAACTAGCAGTGGACATGTTATCTCAGGGATAACAGTAAAGGGGTTAAACAGGATTGGATCAGCTAGCAGGAGAAATATTTCTTTAAAAACAAAGAGCAAATTTTTTTTTCATTCATTTTGTTAAGTTTCAGTGCCCCTGTGGGACCATGGATTGCAGCCCAGGTTAACCTGTGCAAAAGTCAGTGAGAAAGTCCATCAGTTTAAAAAAAACAATGAATTGCTAGTTATTTGTTTCCCAAGGCAGCAGAGATTTGAAAATGCTAAATGGAATATAGAGTCTTATAACAAGTGATTGAGCAAATTTTCAACAAAAGCAACACACTTTACAAGAAACTTATAATTCTTAAACAAAAACTCTCACTTTTTTAATCAATTCTGAATAGAGTCTTTAATTTATTCTTAAATTACAGAAAGCAATGCAAACGCATCCTGTTATGTGAAATACAACAAGAAACACAGCCTGACATCATCAAAACAGCAGTAGCAGTGGAATATAAACAACAAATTAATTAATTTTGAAAGAAATAAGGCACGAAAAATATCACAAAAATCAAATCATAATACTTGACATTGAACTCATCAGGGACCCTGCAGTACCTATTGTTGTACTTACGGTATCAAATGACTATTTTCACGTTTTCCTAAGTTTTGAACTTCTTTTCAAATATGAAAAACGCCTTTTCTGAAATATGCATACTAATACTTTAATTTCTGCTTGTGCCTCTGAGGAATGGTTCATATGCAAAAATACAACCTAATACAATATTTTTTTACGTATTTATTTTTAGAGCTACTTTTTTTTTGCTATATTGTGGATTGTACCTTTTTGATAAAATATTTAAAGTTTCCTTACATCCTTACATTTGACCATGTTATTTTGAATTATTTCAAATTGTACTTGTTTGCTTTGCAAATCCAGTTGTGGTAGGGTGCTCTATGAAGCATGCTATATAAATTAATGGTTAAATAATTGAATTGCTAGGTTTGTTTATTGTTTAATTTCTTATTCCATCACAGGCAGCACTTTCCCTCTTACCCCATCTTCCTCCCTCTCAATGATCACTTCACATCACATTCCAGTTCCAAACTCCAATAATTCTACTAGCTCTTCAGTCCTGACATAACTTTGGCATCAGAGGTGAGTGTGTAATATTTATGTTCCCCTTGGCGCTAACATTTCATAAAGTGCCAGGTTGAAATGGCAGTTTTTGGGCTATTCACTGTAAGCTGCAGTTGAGTCCCTTTGGCTGCCGTCTGCCAGCCTACAGGACTTTAGCCGACCTCCTGCCACTACTCCATAGTCTCTAATTACTTTGGTGCCCTCTAGCCTCCTGGAGGCCCCTGTCCACTATGCTGCTAGGTAGTGGTATTCCAGTTATTATTGGAGTAGATTGTAAACCTGTTACAGACATCTAAGTAAGAAAAAAGAAAAAAAGTGCCTAGCCTCCTCCCTGAGGGCTTCTACTAATTCAGCACATTTTGGTCTCTAATTATTTGCCCTGGTTAACAAATTTCAAACATTATGAGACCTCTAAATTGGCCTTCTGCCCCGTCTGACATCAATTAGTGTGCCTACAGTCAACTCAGGACTTCTTTCTTTGTGATCACCTGCTTGCCCTCCAGCTACCCTCTTATTGAACCATCTATAGGGAGCTCACCCTCTCCTTAGGTAAAAAAACATAATTAGCTATTACCTGCATTGGTCTTCTGTGCCCTATAAAAAATATCAAGTCAAATATGTAGCAATATGGCATTCTCCATTTTCCCTGGATAATGCAAATAGTTTCAAGATCTTCTTGACAACAGTTGCATGCCTTCTAAGAGGCAAGCCTTAGTAGCATATTAAGGATTTTATGTATTATTTTAATGCAGTGTATTAAATGGCCTTAACCTGAAGGCATATGTTTATCTCCCTGCGTTCTCAAAGCCCACACCTAACTCTGAAGCCATCACATTGCTTACAGAGACTGCATATTTTCATTAAAAATAAAGAAGGTTTGTAATTACCAGAAGCTTATGTTCTGCTGCTGATGTCAGGGAAAATGACTGTTTTAATTGAGAAAAAAAAGTTCAAGCAAAATCTGTTCTTGAAAAACAAATCTTTGATTTAAAAAACATCATTAGTAAATTATACTTTTACTTTATAGAAATTTGTTTTAACTTTTGTTCAACTGGAGTGGTAGCTCTGGCAGCTTAGTAAAGTCGTATAGTTAAGTAACATGCAGAATCTACACCTGCAGTCTTGGAGCTGCCATTCCTGTTTTTTAGTCACTATGCCAAACTGCCATCTTGAAAAATATGCATCCATACTTGAAATTCAATGCTGTTTTGTACCAGAATCACAGAAACATTATCAGTTTAGGGACATACTGTAAAGGTCAGTTTCATCCAGAATCTCAGATTTGATGATCTCCTCAATGACATCTTCCAGTGTGACTATACCCATCACCTCATAGAATGGGTCCCCTTCACCTTCATTATTAACTCGCTGTACAATTGCAAGATGGGATTTGCCTGCAAGAAAAGAAAACAAAAAAAAAAACAAAAACAGAAACCAGACATGTTTAAATCTTATTATTCTCGGTACTAGCAGGCTGTTTGAGTTCATTTGTGCTATTCAGGCCTTGTCATTTCCAATTTACTTTACATGGTATTAACAACTCCCCAAAGAAAAGTAGGATTCACTCTGGATTACCTAAAAGTTTTATGATAGACAAGAATCAAAACTGCTTAGCATAATATGCTGTGACTGGTTTGTGAAACACATTTCAGGCTGGACACAACAGGAAATTATTCAAATTATTAGAAATTTCTAACTGTTTATGGGATCGTATTGCATTTTTCTGAAGTAAGTGCAAGCCGTTTGACCTACTCATGGATCACCTGCATGCCTGTAACCTTGTGCTTTCAGTTTCAAATTTTCAGTCAATAGGCTGCTCTTTGTGCCAAGAGATAAATATTCTAAAATAGTTTACTTAAAGTTGAATCTGTATAGAAGAAATGGAGTATTATATGTCATATTATAGGCACTGGCTCTAGGGCTGACAATGTAGTTTTAAAACATGGATAGATGAACTAGATATTTTCATATTTCCTTTTTAAAATACCCAAATTGGCACTGACACGAAAAACATTGGAAGTTTAGTGAAAGATGCTTTCATAAAGAAAAACAGAGCCAAAACACATTACCCCCCTTTCAACACAAATATACATTTAAGAAATACATCCAAATTATCCAGTTGGCAGAAACACAATGAGTGTTCACAAAATACGTATTAAGGGAAAAAAAAGCTTTTGATTGGCAAACAGTAAAATGTAAATTCTGGAAAGCTGACAGGTGAAAAAAAGGAAACTTGGTATAAAGTGAAAAAATGTAATAATTACTACAGTGCCCTTTCAATCAGATTTTATTGAATATTATTGAGGTAAATCGTGAAGAGGCACAGCAGCAAAATAGCTGCACTGTAAAACTCCAAAGCTCATTGAAAAACATTGGGCCACACACAAGAAATTGTGGATTTTGACATTCTGTCATAGTAACAGTTGGTGGGTGTTATATGAAAGAATAAATCAATAATTTAATGATAATATTTAATGATAAGTAATTCAGCTTAACGTTTACTTATCAAATAAATTAGAACGTAATTCACACCTTGATGATGAAACTTATAGCAGGATTTTGTTCATCTACTCAGCTATTTTAAACATAAAGGCTACAATTGAAAAATATATTTTCAGAACCTTTTAAGTGATAAAATTCAGCTGTTAAAAACAATTTCTTCATTCACCAATCATAAAGTTTGTTTAACAAAATTACAAACTCCATTCCAGCAGCATAAGGCACAAGTCATAGCCAAACCTGAGCAGGGATTTAGTCACTCACCCACACAGCAGACTTTCTCACAGCATGGGGACTAATCTAACTTTGGGATTTGGGAGTAAAGTACCTGGAAATAAAAACATGCAGATATAGTGAAAACAGACAGATGGTGCCTGGGCCAGGATTTAGACTAACGACATTCGAGCTGTGAAGCAGCAGCACTAACCACTGCATCACTAAGTTGCCCAGAAATCTTTTATACATCTGTTTTCAAGCGCATTTAATCCACTTATAGGGACAAAAGATGGTGGAGTTACCCTCTAGCAAGACAAGAGTCCGACCTGAATGGGACTCCAGTTCATAGCGGAAAATGTGCAAAGGCATTGTAACAGGGACTTACAGACTCACTAAACAATCTAACCTTCATGTTTTTGAGATATACACATGCATGTGGGAAAAAAAAAAACAAATTAAAATCTTAACAATGCATTTGCAAATAACCATTGACGATTCAAAAATATACATGTTATTTTAATTGACTCCATGTAAATCATGGTGAAAGAATAGGTGTGTTTATTTAAATAACTGTGTGCGTTAGTGTGAATGAGTAGGTGCTATGATGGAGTAGTATCTCGATGCATGCTCAATAATCCAGGTAAGGAAATTCTAGAAAGCTGATTCAGTTCATCTGGACATAGTTCTTTTCCAGGGAGATACGTTACATCACTCATCCAAGTGACTGGGAGTGGGAGACTGAGGAATAAAATATAAGGCTGTTAAAATATTTCAAAATAGGGGAAACCTGAACATCATACTTAATAACAGATACTGGTTTCATTTGGAGCCTCAAATGGTCTGGA
The DNA here is from genome assembly GCF_900747795.2 of Erpetoichthys calabaricus. Taxonomy (NCBI): domain Eukaryota; kingdom Metazoa; phylum Chordata; class Cladistia; order Polypteriformes; family Polypteridae; genus Erpetoichthys; species Erpetoichthys calabaricus. Next base: position 285,325,130 of record NC_041395.2, read on the forward strand.
TAATGTTGTCTGAAACAAAGCATTCTGCACTAGGACAGCCATATCTAGTGGTAGTGATGGCTTAGGAAATTTATATACGGTGAACCACATTGAGCTCCCAGGATTGGTATTGATGTATATGTATACTTTCCAAGATTTACCCCAAAAGTGTTGCTACAGGGACACATAACACTCCACCATGGTATGTTACTAGAGAAACCTCAGACCAGGAATTTGTGAATAATACGTTTGTCATGTACATGGTCATATTGTATGCTTTATGGGAACTGATTTGATGAGGAAATGAGGAAATAATTTACAGGGTGCACTGCAACTCACTTGCCTGTTTTTGTCCTCTGTAGTCAATAATTCAACTACCCAAGGGGAGAACACTCACTCGCACCTACTCTGAACCTCTCACCTCTTACAATTCCCAGGTCATACAAACCTCATTGCATACTAACATGCTGTTTTCATTTTGAAAGACCAAGGATTACAACTTGCCGAAGGCAGTAGCTTTGTCAACCCAGCATCTCTTTATTATATTGTACAACCTCTTGCACCGAAGGCAATACCTGGAGTTTTCCCACTTGGAACCTCAAACTTTTTTACATTTCTTATTCTGATTCTTTTACATCATAACATCTTACATATCTCAGTGTCACATGTGCCAAATACACAGGCTCCAGGGGTCATTTAGCCAGGATTAGATCCCAAAACAGCATTTTAAACCCCCCTCCGATGCTGTCAGGTATACTGTTACCTGTTGGATTTTTGGGACTTTATCCAATTCCCCACTTTATATACAGTTAGGTCCATAAATATTTGGACAGAGACAACTTTTTTCTAATTTTGGTTCTGTACATTACCACAATGAATTTTAAATGAAACAACTCAGATGCAGTTGAAGTGCAGACTTTCAGCTTTAATTCAGTGGGGTGAACAAAACGATTGCTTAAAAATGTGAGGCAACTAAAGCATTTTTTTAACACAATCCTTTCATTTCAGGGGCTCAAAAGTAATTGGACAATTGAGTCAAAGGCTATTTCATGGGCAGGTGTGGGCAAGTCCGTCGTTATGTCATTATCAATTAAGCAGATAAAAGGCCTGGAGTTGATTTGAGGTGTGGAAGACAACATGTGGTCAAAGGAGCTCTCCATGCAGGTGGAAGAAGCCATCCTTAAGCTGCGAAAACAGAAAAAACCCATCCAAGAAATTGCTACAATATTACGAGTGGCAAAATCTACAGTTTGGTACATCCTGAGAAAGAAAGCAAGCACTGGCAAACTCAGCAACGGAAAAAGACCTGGACGTCCACGGAAGACAACAGTAGTGGATGATCGCAGAATCATTTCCATGGTGAAGAGAAACCCCTTCACAACAGCCAACCAAGTGAACAACACTCTCCAGGGGGTAGGCGTATCGATATCCAAGTCTACCATAAAGAGAAGACTGCATGAAAGTAAATGCAGAGGGTGCACTGCAAGGTGCAAGCCACTCATAAGCCTCAAGAATAGAAAGGCTAGATTGGACTTTGCTAAAGAACATCTAAAAAAGCCAGCACAGTTCTGGAAAAGCATTCTTTGGACAAATGAAACCAAGATCAACCTCTACCAGAATGATGGCAAGAAAAAAGTATGGAAAAGGCGTGGAACAGCTCATTATCCAAAGCATACCACATCATCTGTAAAACACAGTGGAGGCAGTGTGATGGCTTGGGCGTGCATGGCTGCCAGTGGCACTGGGACACTAGTGTTTATTGATGATGTAACACAGGACAGAAGCAGCCGAATGAATTCTGAGGTGTTCAGAGACATACTGTCTGCTCAAATCCAGCTAAATGCAGTCAAATTGATTGGGCGGCATTTCATGATACAGATGGACAATGACTCAAAACATACAGCCAAAGCAACCCAGGAGTTTATTAAAACAAAGAAGTGGAAAATTCTTGAATGGCCAAGTCAGTCACCTGATCTTAACCCAATTGAGCATGCATTTCACTTGTTGAAGACTAAACTTCAGACAGAAAGGCCCACAAATAAACAGCAACTGAAAGCCGCTGCAGTAAAGGCCTGGCAGAGCATTAAAAAGGAGGAAACCCAGCATCTGGTGATGTCCATGAGTTCAAGACTTAAGGCTGTCATTGCCAGCAAAGGGTTTTCAACCAAGTATTAGAAATGAACATTTTATTTCCAGTTATTTAATTTGTCCAATTACTTTTGAGCCCCTGAAATGAAGGGATCGTGTTCAAAAAATGCTTTAGTTGCCTCACATTTTTATGCAATCGTTTTGTTCCGCCCACTGAATTAAAGCTGAAAGTCTGCACTTCAACTGCATCTGAGTTGTTTCATTTAAAATTCATTGTGGTAATGTACAGAACCAAACTTAGAAAAAAGTTGCCTCTGTCCAAATATTTATGGACCTAACTGTATGTGCCACCTAGTGTTTCAGTCAACCAAACTACTGTACTATTTAGCCTGGAACCAGGGCTGCAATTACATTTTGAAATTCTGTCTTCTTTTCTTTTTCAAAGGCTAATAGAGCTTCAGAAAATCTGGGGTTGCCAGCTTCACCAGTGAATTATTACACTGGTGTTTATGAATTTTGTTTTATTCTGTGCTATTCTGTGCAAAGGGTGACTCTCAGAACATTTGCAGAATTTCTTTGAACAGTTTCTCCCTTGCATGTTTAAATAGTAATTCAATAAACAGAATTCTCCTTGGGACTTTGCAGTTCATTTCATTACCAATTTTTAACAAATTGGAGATAATGGATTAGGGATCAAACGAATGGTTGTTTAGCTGTCTGATGAATGTTATGGCTAGAACACATCTCTTAGAGAAAATTCTGGGTTACTAAATTACTCTACAGAGTGCTCATGTTAAAACTCTGATCATGGAGGTCCTCAGTGGCTGCAGGTTTTTGTTTCAGCCTATTTCACCATTAGTTTTTTTTTACTTAGCAGTTAAACAGAAATGAGATGCATAGTGAGTGAAAATATGACCAGGTAAGACAGGAGACCTCAAAATCCAACAAATTTCTTAATTACAAACTAATTCTTGTTGTTAGTGAAATCAGTTAAATCCCATGGTTTGTTAGTGTTCATATGCGGCCACCAGGGCACCATCAAAATGTTTTATGGATCAGGACAAAGTAATATTTCTCAGACATTCAACTGATGGCCACACAGGTATGAATTAGATCAGGTTAGCTTGTTATGTTGGCCCATTTTGCATATCATTATTGTCTGATTGTTGATTAAGGAAAAAAGGTTCTGAATCTTAAAAAGTAAGTCAATTAAAATGAATTTAAAACAAGTGAGTTTCATTGGCAACAGTAATTGGCAAGCAATTAAAAAGTGACAGGAATGAAAACCTGCAGCCACTGAGCTGAGTTTGACACTCTGGTATAGAAGGAAAGGAGAGTGGGAAATGAAGTAAAAAAGAGAGGGATGGAGAAGAGGAGTCATGAAGAAGAGAGTGAAAGGAAAGTGTGGGTGCAAGAGCAAGGCTCAAGACAAGCATGAAGGATACAAGAAGTCAAAGGAGTAAAGAGTAGGGTAACGATATTGTTTTATTTTAGAGTTATGTATTGTGGCCCAAACAGCAGGCTACGGATGAGTTATTTACTGCTCCGGCTTTACATTATTTCAATAAAAACCGTGCCTGCGTACCACCAAATGCCAAATGCAAATTTTGCATTTCACTCTTGTTAGTCACTATGGTATATTTTGGTATACTATGCAGCGGGAAATGATGCTCTCATAAGCAAGTTCTGTATTTTTCCCTTTTACAGTTGCAGTTCTTCATATGTGTTACGTGTCAATTAAAAGAATTGGACTATAAAACTCTCTTTAGTTTGAAATGGTAGCTCAAAAAGTATTGGGAGTACACTAATTTAGAGGACAGAGCTAGACAGGGGAATTTTGTTACGGATTTGAGAATGCTGGCGTAAGCACTGAAGGAGCTCTAGGGTTCTGCAGAATAAAAGCCAGAAGAAATGCAAATGAGTTTAGACAGCACTGTAAGGGCATCTTACATCGGCCTGGCTGCACACAACAGTGGCATGACACACGGACACCAACGTGCAATGCTACTCGAAGACATCTGTCCCCCCAGTACTCATGCCAACACAATTCATATCACCTGTTTGTAGCCCATGTGAATTTCAGGTTGAAAGTCAAATATTTTGTAAAATTCCACTTTATCTTCCACAGTCATTACTGTTTGATGTGCCCTTTATGGATATAATAAAACTGTAAAAATGAGTCATTACATAAGCTCAGATTGTCCTACTAATGATATAATGAGCTTTGATGTGACTACAGTTGCTATGCCTCCAAACACCATGACCTTAGGTCAGCAGCATCAAATCCAATTTTTTCAGTGAGAATGCCTTCATTCCTATGAAGCTGATAAAATATTTAAGTCTATTACATAAGCTAAATAAGTATTTTTGAATACATGAAAAAGAGAGGCAGAGGTAGCATAGTACTACAGAGGTTAGCTTTGCTGCATAAACCCTCCAGAGACTTTGGTTTGATTCCTAGCTTGGTGATGGTTTAATCTGTTCACTCTTCTCCCACATCTCAAATGATGTGCATTTTGGGTTAGCTGGTGGCTTTAATCTGAGTATGTAAGAGTGTATGTGTCATTGGGTCCTGCAAAGGACTGACATTCAATCCAGTGTTGGTTGTAGCTTTTCTCCCAGTGCTGCTAGGATATGCTTTTTATCCTTGGTGACTCTATGTTGGAAAAAGCACAAAGAATTTAGGGACTGAAATTTGGATAGACCACGGAAAGTGTTAATAAAGCACTGCATTCTGCTAAATTTTGTAGTTCTTCCAGAAAAACGGAAGTCAATGGATCACACATTCATATTCCTTTATAATTTTCTTTCTGTTTAAAATGTACTAACATCTTGAATGTGGTACATTAGACATTAGTAATTGTATTATGTGTTAAAGTATATATCTTTACACTTATCTTGAGTATTAAAAGGAGCTTGTAGTAAAAATTAGCTTATCAAGTCACTTAACTCCAATATATTTAGTAATGTTCCACATGTATGTTTGCATTTGAAATATTAGCTTTGCTGTTATTGCTTTAGAGTTACGTGAACTGTGAAAACAAACAAAAACAAATATTGCAGTCCTACATAATAGACACATTTTGTATATTTGGAGCTTTTATAGCTTCCAGAGTGAACATTTTCCAAGATGAAAGGTACATTTTAAGCAAACATTGTGTTAAAGGATATTATCTTTGTAATTAAGTTAAGAATTGTGGCAGATTTAAAACAAATCCAGCTGTTGCCCTGTACTTATTGTTCAGTATGGCCCCAGCAGAGAGAGCTTTTTATGATCAGACTGGCTTGATGTGGAAATTGAGTATGACAGTTGGACTGTATTTTTGCTACTACACCAGATTACTGGTCTAATCTTATAGGACAATTCTTTTTCCTTTATGCATAGTCAATCCTTTCCAGCTCGGCTTCTGTGAATGGTCAAGGATTTATTACCTGCAGTTGCTTAGGGAACTGTGAACTGTGTAAAGAGCTGATATGCCGCTGCTGCTGCTGCTGCTGCTGCTGTTACATACAGAATTACATCACCATATTGTTATATAAGTCCCCCTCCTTCTCATCCCTAGAGGAGACTGTAATCACATGGTAGCCCCCTCTTATTATTCAGCATGTCTACCTTAATATAAGATATAGTATTCATTATAATATTCACTTTAGTCATGAGCTATTGATTACTGCTTCATCAGCACTATCCACAATGCAGAGCTTAATACATGCTGGATAGTAGAAAATCACCTACTCACTACTGTAAAGCAGTTTGCAATAAGGCAATAAATATGTTTAAGACTCACTGATTCTAGGAAATCCACTCAAAACACTAAGCCACTTTGGTCCCATGGAAAGCACAACACTAGTCGTAATGTGAAAGCTGGACATTGTCTTAGGAAAAAGAATGAATCAGGTATTTAAAAGATAGTTAAATAGTAACTAGGAAACAAATCCCACAAATCTATTTGCAATACAGCATGGCAAAAGAAGAAAATTAGAATGCTATGTTTAAATAGTGTAAAGGCTTCCTATTTCTCCAAAATATTGAAATTAAACTATGCAATATAACTCAGCTCTCGGGAGAGCCACAGGGGCTATTACATTTCATGAAATGATTTCTCTTTATTAAATGAATAGATTTGTCTATATGAATAAGCCATACATAGAGAAATTATGCTTGTCATTTTCTTAACTCCACACTCAAGCCTTTGAATTATAGCATCTTGTCAACATAAGCTATCTTATATCATTTTTGCACATGTAGCCTTTTCAGAATTGTCATGCTTTGATTATAGTAATCCTTGAGATCTGAATCACACTATTGCCAGCATGGGGAATATACCAGAATTGAGTTTAGTTAGGTGCAAAACATGGAAAACTAGACATTACCAACTCCAGACAATATAATTTCAACTCACCATTAACCTGACACTGCATACCACTACACAAATAAAACAATTTCTTGAACAAAACATTTACAAACTTCAATAGTTAACTCAAAGAAATCGAAATACTATACAAAATAATACAGATATCAGATAGTACATATTGATCAAGTATGAAGTAGTTACAAACTGACAAACAGCACAGTTACCAACTATATGTTGCAAAAACATTTAGGAGTAACCCTATGTAAGTTTATTTGGGATCTGAATAATTTGTGGAAAGAAGCTACAAAGATGGCACGTAGTTCGGGTCACAATAGACCAGTACATCCACTGTGATGGTAACTTAATAAACAGATGGCTGCTGGGATGGGTGGAGTCAGCTGCAATCGTTCCTGCTCTCTTTCTCGCTCTGGCGATGAACAGATCTTTTAATGTTGGCAGACAACAGCCAATGATTTTCTTAGCTTAACAAATCACCTGTTGCAAATGAGTCTTAGAAAAAGAGGAGGCAGAAGGAAATCAAACGGTGATGGAGGAGGTCACAATATTCTCAATGATGGCTGAGTAATAATTTAACAATATACCCCTTGATATGCCTAGCTTCTTAAGCTGGTGAAGGAAGAACAGTCTCTACCTGGCTTTCTTGATGATGGAGGTGATGTGCTTGTCCCAATTTAATATATTAATAAAAGTAGTCCCCAGAAATTTAAATGACTGAACCATAGACATAGTCTGGCCATTAATTTGTAAAGGTAGACAGTTAGTGTGACTTGTCGGTGGAAATTGATCCTCACTTCCACTGTCTTAATGGCATTGAGCTCCACGTTGTTACAACAACACCATTCTATAAGACGGCCCACCTCTCTTTGACAGGAAGACACATCATTATTGAAAATGACCTCCCGCTACGGTTGTGCCATCTGCACACTTTAGGATTTTTAAAGACTTGTCTATAGCTCTACAGTCATTTGTATAAAGTGAAAACAGGAGGGGAGAAAGAACACAGCCTTGTGGGGAGCCTATGCTAATTGACATTGAATCTGACATATAAGGGCCCAGTCTTACATACTGCTTCCTATTTGACAAGAAACTCATAATCCACTGGGAGACACCATAGGGTGCATCTAATTGGATTAGTTTACTCTGAAGCAACTCTGGAATAACAGTTTTGAAGGCAGGGCAGACATCCACAAATAAATCCTCACATAGGTGTTCGGCAAGTCAAGGTGCTGAAAAGTATAGCGAAGGTATAAATTAAATGCATCCTCCACTGAACAATGTGCACTTTGTTTTACTGTTTGTTTAGCTTAATATCTGTGTTTCTGTACATTAGTAATTCATATTTATTGTATTATAGTTGTAAATACAGTATGTGTAAGCACATTAGCCTACACTCGGTGATGATTGCAATACAGGAGTAAATTTAGCTGAACTGAATTGAATGGATTTCTCAAAAAGATGGCATTTTCAGATATTATTGTATACTTTTACAAGGTCGACTGCTTCCCGTAAATACTGTCATCACAATGCACCATATTAATAAGGGTTTATATATCACTGATGTCTTATGCATTTGCTGATTTTTTCTGAGTAGTTGTAGTAGAAATATGTTCCTAAGAAAAACACAGTCCTTTATGTGAATATAAGAAGAAGACATCAAGTTTGTGAAGATCAAACTTAGCCAATTGGACTTGGTCTTCAGAACTGTGACTTTGTCAGTTATAAACAACACCACTGGTTTCTTTTCTAAAATAATATTGTTACCTGGAGTTTTTGTTTTCCCCTTCTCCATTGTCAACTGTCACTTATTATGGTTATGGGCTTTATATTGTTATGATTTCCTTATGTTAATCATCAAAATTGCTCTATTTTAATATATTTTGTGTGTTCAAGTCTATAAGTGTTTCATGGTTTAGCAATTTTCTATCATCCTTCATAGCTTTAAATATATGCTCTGAATGTATACTCAGTACAAAGCAGTATACAAAAGCAAATTTAATAAATTACCAGAAACAATAACAACACTGGGAAAAAGAAGTCTTAATTAGGGAAGAAAGTTAAATTAAACATTTTGTAATGGAGTCTTGAATGACACCTACAAACATCACACAACTGGAAATAAACCTGAAAAAGGTCTAACAAGCATCGCTAATAATGTACCCACAATTTTAAGATTTTCAACTTTGCCATTACCATACACCTACAAAAATTAATTCCATCATGTAACACTCCCTTTTTGTCCATCCATCCATCCATTGTCTCCCGCTTATCCGAGGTCGGGTCGCGGGGGCAGCAGCTTGAGCAGAGATGCCCAGACTTCCCTCTCCCCGGCCACTTCTTCTAGCTCTTCCGGGAGAATCCCAAGGCGTTCCCAGGCCAGTCGAGAGACATAGTCCCCTCCAGCGTGTCCTGGGTCTTCCCCGGGGCCTCCTCCCGGTTGGACGTGCCCGGAACACCTCACCAGGGAGGCGTCCAGGAGGCATCCTGATCAGATGCCCGAGCCACCTCATCTGACTCCTCTCGATGCGGAGGAGCAGCGGCTCTACTCTGAGCCCCTCCCGGATGACTGAGCTTCTCTTCTTATTAAAAGGTATACTATATATATATATATATATATATATATATATATATATATATATATATATATATATATATATATATTGTGGGGAACAGCCTGGACACAGACAGGTAGACAAGATGTTATCACCCAACACACGTTTATTTACATTATTTACATACATCATAGTGCACAATACCCAGTGCCGCAGCACCAATCACCCCTTAAGTCCTGGCCACAACACAATGCCTTCTCCAAGTCTCTGGTTCGCCTCCACTCCTCTTCACCAAGCTTCGTCCTCTTCCACCCGACTCTTGCCCCTAACTGGAGGGAGGCGGCCCCTTTTATACACCCCGGATGGACTCCAAGTGCATCCTAAGGGCTTCTGTAGCCACACCCCTGTGGCGGAAGCTCTGTCGGTGTATCCGGAAGTCCTCCGGGTGTCTCCAATACTCTTCCCCCCAGCACTTCCGGGTGTGACGGAAGTACTGAGGTCCAGGGCTCCCAAGGCATCAGGGCGCCCCCTGGCGGTGACCACGGGCCCCTACAGGGTTGAGCTTCCAAGCTCTGTACCCGTGGCCCCCACAGCAACCAGGAAGGACGCCCCCTCGTGTTCTGGAGGAGGCACAAGCCCTCCTCCGGTCCTCCTGGGCATCCCGGCCAGGCATGAACCCCCGCCGGGTACCACTATATATATATATATAGGCAGCTGGAGATCCACAAAGGGAGAAAAATGAATCACATATCATAAAGTAGTTTTTATTCCTGAGCTTTCAACCCCTGCCAGGGGTCTTCATCAGAGGATAATGCTTAGACTTACAAGAATCAAAGGCAATATATGGCAACACATTAAGGGGGGGGTGGGGTGGGGGAGGTGGCTAAGTCAGTGTGATCAGGAGGTGGGGGGTATTGGGTGTAAAGTCTTGTTTATTATGAATATGTTCTTCTTAAGTTTGCATATGCTGGATTTATGTCCAAGTGTCTGTTGATGGCATGAAGACCCCTGGCAGGGGTTGAAAGCTCAGGAATAAAAACTCCTTTATGATACGTGATTCATTTTTCTCTCTTTGTGGATCTCCAGCTGCAAATATGCAAACCGTATCACAGATCATCTGTTCCATATATATTCCTCTCCTTTAACCGTCACCTTATCGTGGTGGAGGGGTTTGCGTGTCCCAATGATCCTAGGAGCTCTGTTGTCCGGGGCTTTATGCCCCTGGTAGGGCCACCCAAGGCAAACTGGTCCTAGGTGAGGGATGAGACAAAGAGCGGTTAAACAAACCTCCTATGAAGAAAAACAATTTTGGACGGCGTTTTCCCTTGCCCGGACGCGGGTCACCGGGGCCCCACTCTGGAGCCAGGCCTGGAGGTGGGGCTCGATGGCGAGCGCCTGGTGGCCGGGCCTGCACCCATGGGGCTCGGCCGGGCACAGCCCAAAGAGGCAACGTGGGTCCCCCTTCCCATGGGCTCACCACCTATGGGAGGGGCCAAGGAGGTCGGGTGCAGTGTGAGTTGGGTGGTGGCCGAAGGCGGGGACCTTGGCGGTCCGATCCTCGGCTACAGAAACTGGCTCTTGGGACGTGGAATGTCACCTCTCTGAAGGGGAAGGAGCCTGAGCTAGTGCGCGAAGTTGAGAGGTTCCGGCTAGATATAGTCGGACTCACCTCGACGCACAGCTTGGACTCTGGAACCAATCTCCTTGAGAGGGGCTGGACTCTCTGCCACTCTGGAGTTGCCCCCGGTGAGAGGCGCCGAGCAGGTGTGGGTATACTTATTGCCCCCCAACTTGGAGCCTGTACATTGGGGTTTACCCCGGTGGACGAGAGGGTAGCCTCCCTTCGCCTTCGGGTGGGGGGACGGGTCCTAACTGTTGTTTGTGCGTATGCACCGAACAGCAGTTCGGAGTACCCACCCTTTTTGGAGTCCCTGGAGGGGGTGCTAGAGGGCATACCTTCTGGGGACTCCCTCGTTCTGCTGGGAGACTTCAATGCTCACGTGGGCAATGACAGTGAGACCTGGAAGGGCGTGATTGGGAGGAATGGCCCCCCTGATCTGAACCCGAGCGGTGTTTTGTTATTGGACTTCTGTGCTCGTCACGGATTGTCCATAACGAACACCATGTTCAAGCATAGGGGTGTTCATATGTGCACTTGGCACCAGGACACCCTAGGCCTCAGTTCGATGATCGACTTTGTGGTCGTGTCGTCGGACTTGCGGCCACATGTCTTGGACACTCGGGTGAAGAGAGGGGCGGAGCTGTCAACTGATCACCACCTGGTGGTGAGTTGGCTTCGATGGTGGGGGAGGATGCCGGTCAGGCGTGGTAGGCCCAAAAGTGTTGTGAGGGTCTGCTGGGAACGTCTGGCAGAGCCCCCTGTCAGAAGTAGCTTCAACTCCCACCTCCGGCAGAACTTCGACCACATCCCGAGGGAGGTGGGGGACATTGAGTCCGAATGGGCCATGTTCCGTGCCTCTATTGTTGAGGCAGCTGACCGGAGCTGTGGCCGTAAGGTGGTCGGTGCCTGTCGTGGTGGCAATCCCCGAACCCGCTGGTGGACACCGGCGGTGAAGGATGCCGTCAAGCTGAAGAAGGAGTCCTACAGGACCCTTTTGTCCTGTGGGACCCCTGAGGCAGCTGATAGGTACCGGCAGGCCAAGCGGAATGCGGCTTTGGTGGTTGCTGAGGCAAAAACTCGGGCGTGGGAGGAGTTTGGGGAGGCCATGGAGAATGACTTTCGGATGGCTTCGAGGAGATTCTGGTCCACCATCCGGCGTCTCAGGAAGGGGAAGCAGTGCAGTGTCAACACTGTATATGGTGGGGATGGTGCACTGCTGACCTCGACTCGGGACGTTGTGGGTCGGTGGGGGGAATACTTCGAAGACCTCCTCAATCCCATTAACATGCCTTCCAATGAGGAAGCAGAGCCTGGGGACTCAGAGGTGGGCTCCCCCATCTCTGGGACTGAGGTCACCGAGGTGGTCAAAAAACTCCTTGGTGGCAGGGCCCCGGGGGTGGATGAGATACGCCCGGAGTTCCTCAAGGCTCTGGATGTTGTAGGACTGTCTTAGCTGACACGCCTCTGCAACATCGCATGGACATCAGGGACAGTGCCTCTGGATTGGCAGACCGGGGTGGTGGTCCCCCTCTTTAAGAAGGGGGATCGGAGGGTGTGTTCCAACTACAGAGGGATCACACTCCTCAGCCTCCCTGGAAAAGTCTATTCAGGGGTCCTGGAGAGGAGGGTCCGTCAGATAGTCGAGCCTCGGATTCAGGAGGAACAGTGTGGTTTTCGTCCTGGTCGCGGAACAGTGGACCAGCTCTATACCCTTAGCAGGATCCTGGAGGGTGCATGGGAGTTTGCCCAACCAGTCTACATGTGTTTTGTGGACTTAGAAAAGGCATTCGACCGTGTCCCTCGGGGAATCCTGTGGGGGGTACTCCGAGAGTATGGGGTACCGGCCCCCCTGATAAGGGCTGTTCAGTCCCTGTACGATCGGTGCCAGAGCTTGGTCCGCATTGCCGGCAGTAAGTCGAACCCGTTTCCAGTGAGAGTTGGACTCCGCCAGGGCTGCCCTTTGTCACCGATTCTGTTCATAACTTTTATGGACAGAATTTCTAGGCGCAGCCAGGGTGTTGAGGGGGTCCGGTTTGGTGGGCTCAGGATTGGGTCACTGCTTTTTGCAGATGATGTTGTCCTGTTTGCTTCATCAGGCCGTGATCTTCAGCTCTCTCTGGATCGGTTCGCAGCCGAGTGCGAAGCGGCTGGGATGAGAATCAGCACCTCCAAATCCGAGACCATGGTCCTCAGCCGGAAAAGGGTGGAGTGCCCTCTCAGGGTTGGTAGCGAGATCCTGCCCCAAGTGGAGGAGTTCAAGTATCTCGGGGTCTTGTTCACGAGTGAGGGAAGAATGGAGCGTGAGATCGACAGGCGGATCGGTGCGGCATCCGCAGTAATGCGGGCGTTGCATCGGTCTGTCGTGGTGAAAAAGGAGCTGAGCCGCAAGGCAAAGCTCTCAATTTACCAGTCGATCTATGTTCCTACCCTCACCTATGGTCATGAGCTATGGGTAGTGACCAAAAGAACGAGATCGCGAATACAAGCGGCTGAAATGAGTTTCCTCCGCAGGGTGTCTGGGCTTTCCCTTAAAGATAGGGTGAGAAGCTCAGTCATCCGGGAGGGGCTCAGAGTAGAGCCGCTGCTCCTCCGCATCGAGAGGAGTCAGATGAGGTGGCTCGGGCATCTGATCAGGATGCCTCCTGGACGCCTCCCTGGTGAGGTGTTCCAGGCACGTCCAACCGGGAGGAGGCCCCGGGGAAGACCCAGGACACGCTGGAGGGACTATGTCTCTCGACTGGCCTGGGAACGCCTTGGGATTCTCCCGGAAGAGCTAGAAGAAGTGGCCGGGGAGAGGGAAGTCTGGGCATCTCTGCTCAAGCTGCTGCCCCCGCGACCCGACCTCGGATAAGCGGGAGACAATGGATGGATGGATGGATATATATATATATATATATATATATATATATATATATATATACACACACAGAGAGAGAGATTATTTTTAGTTATGCCACTTTGGTGCCATTTTGTAATATTGTTTTTTCATGATTGCCTATATTTTTTTTTTGTGTCTGACATTTTCATAGGCATCATCATTTTGTCTGTTATGGTGTTATGATACTATATGGTTGCTAGGCATGTGATGTACATGCCATGTGACTTGTGACATTATGGCAGCCTTGTTATAAAAGATGGCTACACATTAAACAGCAATACAATTTTAAAAATCAACATTGAAAAAAAATCAAACTCCTATGTTCATTACAAAAAGACTTTACCTTTCTCATTTAATGAGAAGTTAAGCAAAATGACACCTTTCTCATTTACAAAAACATGTCTAAAATTTTCTTAACTTGGATGAATGACATCTGCTATCAATTAAAAAACTCCTAAGAAAACTAGTCTGCTTAACATGTTAAAATATCAAAGGCTAACGTAAAAGCTGATTAGTCCAAGGTGAATGATAGCCCTCTTCTCTTTCTAAAACCACCATGTCATATTTGCTTCTAACAACCTCTTAAAATCAAAGACATAAAGAATAACACAAAGAATAAACTTTAATTTAATATCTTACATCTTTATCAACAGCTAATTTTCAAAACATACTTAAAAGAAAATGCATTACAAATGTCTAACAAAGTTTTTTGCATTTACAGAGGTGGGCAAAACTATATTTACAGTTTATATGGAAAAAGACATGCAGATTATGTTTATTACAATAGCTTTATCAACTCAAAACATGTCATAATTGCATAGTGCACTTAGGTACAATCTTATAAGTGCTCAACTTACCTTGAGTACTCACAACTGTAAACCTACTTTTGCCCACCCCTATATATTCAAAGTGTATAGCTGCACCCCTGGTTAATATAAAAGGCCAGGGGTTCCTGGTGGTCAACCGCAAGTGTCGCTCTTCATTCCTATTACTATTAGAAAATAAGATACAACAGTGGAATTCCAATGACATCTACTCATTAATCTGTTGCTTTTTTCTTTTTTCATGCAATGGATACGTTTCTGCCTTACACATCCAGCATCCTAGGTGAATCCCATGGCCATTTGCCTTATTAACACCACTCATCTTCTCACATTCCTAGATATTTGCATGTTAAATTGATTTGTGTATCTAAATTGGCCCAATGTGAGTGCGAGTAAGTTCATGAGTGGGCTCTACAATTAACAGATGTCCCACCCAATGCTGTATTTTTTTTTTAGTTTTTTTTTCCTTGATACTGCTGGGATAGGCTCCAGCCCACTGTAACCCTATATTGGATTCAGCAGGTTTGAGAATAACATTTCAATTAATGTTTTTTCTAGTAGAAGCAAACAGTCAGAAAAGGACAAAATCATTAACCAAACCAAAACGTTTATTTAAATCAAATCAAAATATGTCAGTTTGTATGTTTTAGGACACCAGAATTCCTACATCATGCTTACACACACTGGAGAAGAGAGCATTTTAATGCCACTCAATAGGTGTCCCATTCAAGAAGTAAACCAGGTTCCACTGGTGAAATGACACCACATTACCTACTGCTCCACTTTATAAAAATAGCAAGAATATTTTACTTATTGGGTTTGGACATTAATTTTGTGCAGGAATCACTCACAAACCAATGAATTTTTTTTATAGAATTTCTAAGCAAACCACTGTTAGTGATGTAGCTGAAAATATGACTTATTTAATTCAACATTTTAATGTATACCTAATCTATACCTAATGCTGTGTAACTCAGGCTGTGCAATAGGAAAATAAGCCTAGCATGCTGCAGAAATTAAACTGAAAGTGAAGTTGATATTTCATCATTTATTTGGGCATATTGGATGAAAAGGAATTGTCAAGCTCTCTGGAGTGGTATGGATCATATTTGCCAAAACTTTCTTTGTGTTCTTGTATCATTTTTAGATGACCAGTAAAATTCATGTGAGGACCCAGACAATATGAAGTAAACAACAGCATTTTGGTCAAAAATAGTAACAAATCAGAAATACTCTGCCACTGTTCTTAAGTATCATTTGAGAATACTTCTACTTTATTTGAGTAAAAACTGTTCTGTCTACTTTTACTTCACTACATTTTCAAACACAAATGGTCAGTTTTACTCTGATATATTTTGCTGGACATATTTGTTTATGCAATATTAATTCAGAAAACATAAGGGCTGCCAAATATGCACACTACTTTACTCGGTAAATTATTTAGCATGTGGGCTTCCCCTGCTTTAGAATAATTTGTGTATGCAAAGAATCTGGGATGATTTTCAAGTGTGTGCCGCTGATGCTAACACTCAGTAATTTACAAGTACTCCAAAACAGATCCTGCAGACCTGGGCGGCTCTGGATGTCAGTGACATCCAACCCCAGTCGCAATATTTTCCACAGATAATACTGACACGTTCAGATGCTGTCCTCACAGTAGCCTGTCAAACAAAATGGAGCCAGATGTCTGGGGCAGGGCTGCATGTTAGAGATGTACAATCCGAGTCTCAGTTATTTCCACAGCTGTACCCCTCTCCAAGTGGTGCTTCCCCACTGAACTAAGAAACAATCATTAAGATGTCCACTCACACTCAATGTCACTCCTTTAAGTTGCAGTTAGATGCTCATACTTTAGTGACTGTAACACAAATCACAAGAAAAAAGAAGGTACTTTGAATTACTTTAAGTTATAAGAACTTGTTTTGTCTATATTGTATATGAAATTGGTGTGGTACGGTGGCACAATGATATTACAGTTGCCTCACAACACAGAGATTACAGTTCAAGTCCAGGGTGCGTCCTGCATATCTGAATTTGGATTTGTCTGGTTGCTAAAGGAGGTACTGAGTGATTTGGAAATTGTAGAGGAAGAAATGCTGCTCAGATCAAATAGGCTAAAATCAAACAAATCACCAGGACCAGGTAATATTTATCCTCGGGTTCTTAAGGAGGTTAATGAGTGGATACATAAATCCATGACGCATACTTTTATGAAGTCACTGAGAAATTCTGAAGGACTGGAAAATGGCAAATATTATCCTCTTATATAAAAGGGGTGGTTAGGCAAATCCAATCATCTTTAGGCAAGTAAGCTTAATGGGCATCACAGATAATTAATGGAAGGAATTATTAAGGAAAAGATTGAGTTGCACTTGGCAAGAACACAAGGTTTATTGAACAGTCAGCATGGGTTAAGATGAGTTTATATTTTGCTAACATGCTGGAATTCTATGAGAAAGCAACAAAAGGATACTATCAAAGTGATGCATACAATATTATTTTTCTTGACTTTCAGAAAGCATTTGAGAGGTTGGGCATCAAACTAACAGAAGTGGGAAATCAAGGTGTAGTGTGTAGATGGGTGCAAAATTTGCTCAAACACAAGAAACCCAGTGTTATGGCGCAGAGTAACTTATTACAATTGGCCGATGTTAACAGTCGTGTCCAACAGGGGTCAGTGCTAGGGCCGCTGCTAATTTTACTATATATAAATAACTTGAAAAGGAAAATAAATAACAAGCTGGTTAAGTTTGCAGATGATGCCAAGCTGGGTAGGTTGGCAGATAATCTAAAATCTGTTGAATTATTACAGAGGGTCTTACAGATGAAATCTAATGTAATGTAAGCAAATGTAAAGTATTAAACGTAAGAAGTAAAACTGTTATGGAAGGATTTACAAGTTGTAGTGGATGTGTCACTATTAACTTTAAGGCAGTGTTAAGAAGGCTAGCAGAACTTTAGGTTATACAGCACAAAGTGTAGAATACAAGTCAAAGGAGGTAATGTTCAGACTTTATGATGTACTGGTGAGGCATCATTTGGAGTACTAGGTTTGGTCTCCAGGCTACAAAAAAAGACATAACAGTGCTAGAAAAAGTCCAGAGAAGTCTGACCAAACTGATTCCATTGCTACAGTTATGGGTTATGAAGAAACAGTAAAACAGCTGAGCCTTTTCAGTTTAAGCAAAAGGAGATTAAGAGGCGACATGATTGAAGTGTTTAAAATTATGAAGGATATTAGTACAGTGGACCAAGACTTACTTTTAAATGAGTTCAACAAGTACAATGGCACACAGTTGGAAACTTGTTTAGGGCAAATTTTGCAAAAACATTAGGAAGGTTTTCTTCATACAGAGAACCGTAGACCCAATAAATTACCAATAGGTGTGGTAGGACTTTCAAAACTCAACTTGGTGTTATTTTGGAAGAATTAAGTGGATTGGATTGGCAAGCTTTGGTGGGCTGAATTGTCTATACTTGTCTAAATTGTTGAGATATTCTAATATCGTTTTTTTTCCACAGACAAAGACATGCAGATTTGGTGCATTGGTAATGATAAATTGGCCCCTGATATGTGTGTGTTCCCCTTGTGATGTGCTGGTGTTCAGAGCTTGTCCCTGCCTGGTGCCCAATACTTGCTGAGATAGGCTCAACCTACACCCATGACCCTGTCCTGGATCAGCAAGTTTCAAAACTCAGGGGATAGATATAAAATATTTATTTACTTGTGCCTAAGTACACTTAATATGAGATACTGTGAAACGTCTGCTAGAGTACAGTAGTTTGTTCATGTGCATATTTTACTTTTACTTGTGGAACTTTCAGAAAGATATCTCTGCTTTTACTCAAGAATGGCTGTTGAGTACTTTATACAACACTGTTTGACAGTAATTGAGTGTGCTCATCATAATATATGTGCAGCTGATTAGGAGCAAATTACTCTATTGTAAAATTGCCCCAATGTTACTGTTAGGATCTGGATTTTCTGGTCAGCAACTGCTTCAGCATAAGTCATTGCATTCTAACTTTAATTGCTCTTAAAATCTGCCTAGCGTTCATACCAATTCCTGTCTGCTAGATTGTAAGGAGACATCTGCTGATATTCTGTGTTCTTGGATCATGATGCTGAGAACCCAAAGGAGTACCAAAATAAACAGATGGTATATAGCATGAAAGCAGAAATCTTACGTAACATATTATTTCTCTGTGCTGCTTCAGCTGTCAGAGATTCCAGATTGTGCCAAGTGTTTTAGAAATAAAAAATATATATTTTTAATTATTTTGTGGATTCCCACAGGAGTATAAAGAAAGTTAAATGCATTTCTCAAAACTGGTTTACATTACTAATACTAATACTAATTAAGAAATAACTGAATGGGACGAAGATACTGCATGGCATACATTCTACTTAAAGCCACAGGGTCCTCGGTTTAAATCCAACCACTACCTCAAAGAGTGACTTTGGAAAGTCAGTTACCTTGTGTTTATATAATCATATGATTATGTGCCTATGTAAAGTACCTTTGGTGTGACATTAAAATAACTATTAACTAAAAAAATAACATTCTTTGGGGACTGAAACTTCTTCCAAACATATCATAACATTTTAGAGATGTTTCATTTAAATTTAGAACATGCTGATTCCAATACAGAGTCACAGAAGGCCCTAGCTCTGCACCATCAAGCATAATGTAGATGCCAGCCATAGAAATGACATCAGGCCAGTGCAGACCTCACCCACTCACACATTGGGTCAATTAAGAGTCACTAATCAACTGCACCTGCATGTTTTTGGGATTAGGAAGAAACTGGATTACCCTTAAACAATATATAGGCACTGAATGTAAGTGCAATCTCCAAACAGAATGATATTTGAACCCAGGGCCCGGGAGCTGTGAGGCAGCAACATTATCCAATTTGCTTCCATGCAACCCCTACTTTAAAAAAAACATTATTACACATATTCTGATCAATACATTTTTTTCTGTCTATACTGTGTATTAACCTGCTACACTTCAGTAAATATTATCACAATGGGGAGTTTAATTCAAATATAACTCACAACCCATTTCCAAATGCATGTGCCTCTCCTGATATTTACAGAGGTAAATGCCATATGAATAAAAGATAACGAACATAATAAATATTTTAACATTTCCATTTTAAAGCTGCTGGTGGTGAATAATATTCAGAATACCTGTGGAGTGAAATTAGGAGGAATTTCCCAGCATGACAGGAAAAAACAGCTTTAAAGCTCTGAGAACCCTAGCAGAGATGTTTCTAATTACAGCATCACATTGAGAAACAGGGTGCCTTAATAGATTAACTATCACTGCTAACGAAGAAGCATGGATACACAAATATAAAGATATTATAGAAACTAATCATGGCACCAGAGAATTAATATATGTTGCATAATGATTACCTTATGCAAGGAAGAATTTCAATGTAATCTGTACACATGACAATAATGAACCCACGAGCACTATACTTAATGGTGATAAGCATGTGCACACAAAATGGGTGATAGATATGAATAACCCAAAAGAAATAGCTCTGTTTCTCAAATTTTGGCTGAAATGTTTTACTAAACTGTCTTCTCGCCATTCCTTGTAAAATAGCATCAGATTACCTGTTACCACAAATGAGACAAAGGGACACTAGCAAATGGATGTAAAGCTGAATTATAGCTTCACAGGGTCAAAATAGCTTATAAATTTCAATATAAAATATAGCGTTGTTCTGGACAGGAAACAAGAGAAATTGTCATGTTTGGTGAGGCGTGAAATGGAAAGAGAAAGTTTGGTGAAGTTCAAGGAAGATGAGAAGCTCAATGGTTAGCAAACACACTATCAACTTTGAATGCTGGTGCCAGGTGCTGTGGCTGTGAGCATAGGTGCTGCTTTGTTACAAATCAGAACCTTAACAATCTTTAAAAATAATATGGATGAGCTATTAGAACAGCTTAGCTATTAGCTAAACAAATGGGCTTGGTGGACTGAATGGTTTCCTTTTGTTTGTCGTATTTCTTATATTCTTATGTAAAAAAGGCAGCGAGAGAGAGAAGTAGAGGCAGAAGTGGTATCCTTGGGTCCAAGACAAGCCTGGACTGAGGCAGTGACACCGGGAGGCTTCAGATGCTTAAGCCCCAATCTATTGCACTCTGTCCCTAATATTTTTCTCGATTATATTCAATGATCAATAGCAGTAAGCCCCTGATCTTTTTGTCCTTCATATACAATATAGCCCCCAATTAGTGTTACAGCATTATATGAAAATGGACGAAAGTCCAAAAAGACACACCTCACTCCAGTCTTTGATTTTATACACGATAAACCTAAAGGAGAATCAGACCCTGATACCTCCAAATACTAAAAATGTCCCTGGGCTGACAGTGTCAGTTTAAACTTAATGGGTCTTAGCCAATATGAAATACTTGAATGAAAAAAGTAAACAAATGAAAATAATTAACATCTAATAATCCATCCATCCATTATCCAACCCGCTATATCCTAACTACAGGGTCATGGGGGTCTGCTGGAGACAATCCCAGCTAACACAAGGCGTAAGGCAGGAGACAAACCCCGGGCAGGGCGCCAGCCCACCGCAGGGCGCACACACACACACACACTAAGGACAATTTAGAATCGCCAATGCACCTAACCTGCATGTCTTTGGACTGTGAGAGGAAACCGGAGTACCCGAAGGAAACCCACGCAGACACAAGGAGAACATGCAAACTCCACGCAATGAGGACCCAGCAAGCGAACCCGGGTCTCCTAACTGCGAGGCAGCAGCGCTACCACTGAGCCACCATGCCGCCCACATCTAATAATGATAATAATATATACTAAAATTTCACAGTGTCAGTAGTAGGATTTGAGCTGACACTCTCAGAGTTTGAGGTCCTAGGTCCAAAGCCTTAGTCACTACCACACACTGCTGGCTAATAATATTAGCCCTTTGTAAAGAAAAAAAAAATAGAAATATTGTATATAGAAGAGGGCGGCACGGTGGCGCAGTGGGTAGCGCTGCTGCCTCGCAGTTGGGAGATCTGGGGACCTGGGTTCGCTTCCCGGGTCCTCCCTGCGTGGAGTTTGCATGTTCTCCCCGTGTCTGCGTGGGTTTCCTCCGGGCGCTCCGGTTTCCTCCCACAGTCCAAAGACATGCAGGTTAGGTGGATTGGCGATTCTAAATTGGCCCTAGTGTGTGCTTGGTGTGTGGGTGTGTTTGTGTGTGTCCTGCGGTGGGTTGGCACCCTGCCCAGGATTGGTTCCCTGCCTTGTGCCCTGTGTTGGCTGGGATTGGCTCCAGCAGACCCCCGTGACCCTGTGTTCGGATTCAGCGGGTTGGAAAATGGATGGATGGATGTATATAGAAGTACTTAGTTGCATAGAACTTCTGATATACCCAATTAACTAAAGGCACTATAATTAAAGCCCATTGTTCTACAAAATTATCCAGGCAAAGCCAAGTATCACAGCTAGTTTTAAAATAAATACAAAATTAACATATTGAAAATAAGGCCAGAAAGAGTAATCTTCTTCACTTTAATTTGTGTTGTAAAATGTTACAAATATAATTGAAAGAAGAAATTAATATAATGGGTATTTCTGGGTTAGCATAGTTAATAGAGACCCCTTCACTTTCTGCACACTTTATTGTGTTATTGAATTGATCTTAAATAGATTTACAATGTTTGCTTCTCAATCTACACTCAGTAACCCATACTGACAAAGTGAACACATGTTTTCAGACAGGATTTCAAATTTATTAAAAATCAAAAGCTAAAATCTCTCATTTATTTAAGCATTCACACCCTTTGATGTGCCACTCCAAATTGTGCTGAGGTACAACCTCCATCAATCCATCCATCCATTATCCAACCCACTATATCCTAACACAAGGTCATGGAGATCTACTGGAGCCAATCCCAGCCAGCACCGGGCACAAGGCAACCCACACACCAAGCACACACTAGGGACAATTTAGGATCGCCAGTGCACCTAACCTGCATGTCTTTGGACTATGGGAGGAAACTGGACCACCCGGAGGAAACCCATGCAGACACAGGGAGAACATGCAAACTCCACTCAGGGAGGACCCGGGAAGCAAACCCAGGTCTCCTTACTGTGAGGCAGCAGCGCTACCACTGCGCCACCGTGCCACCCAAGGTGCATCCTGTTTGTTTTAATTATTCCTGAGATGTGTCCAACCTGATTGGAGTCCAGCTGTTGCACACTGAACTGGTTGTACATTATTTAGAAAGAAACACACCTGTATGTACAGTATAAGGTCCCACAAATCACACTGCATGTTACAACAAAAAACTAAGCCATGACATCCACTGTACACCTATGTGATCAAATTATAGTGAAGCATAGATAATGGCAAGGGTATCAAACCATTTCTAAAGCTTTGAGTTTACAGATGCTTCCCTTTAAATCTAATAGAGCTTGAGAAGATCTGCCAGAAAGAACAGGATTCCCAAATCCAGGTGAGCAAAGCTCATAGAGACTTACCCATGATGACTCAAAGCTGTAACTGCTGCAAAAGGGGCTTCAGTACTGAGTTAAGGGTCTGAATACTTAAATAAATGAGATTTATTCATTTAAAATAAAACAAACAACACAATAAAGTGTGCACACAATGAAGGGGTCTCAGTACTTTCTGAATCCACTATATGTTCAATTAAGGAAGGAGTTAATTAGAATAATACAAATATCAGGGGCCCTAAGTAAAACTTCAAAATGGGGACTGAGAAACTCAGCTATTTGTCCTCCCCTCTAATTCCTCAGCACCCTTTATAAATTTTACTGCTTAATTTCACCAATTTTGAAACCAGTTGTTGCATTATACTCTATCCTATGTCAAGCTTCCTGTTGTCCCATGCAATCCATTTCATTGCGACAACCTGGCCTCCCTCATCCTGTGTTCATTTCTGCTTCTTCCAAAATCCAGACTTGCAAATTATACAATTCAACTTTGTATATTACCCAAAAGCACTTTTCTATGGGCTTGACTGATGATCCTAATTGTTATCTCTGTTCATTGAAGACCCCAGGCACCTTTCTACATATATTCTGGTAATGCTCATTAGTAGCTACCTTCTGGCTCTCTAATGCTATGTATTTCCACCATTTTATCTCTTAAAATTCTTTTATTCCCTGAAATTCCCCTGGACCTCCCTTCTCTATCTCTTTTTTTCTCCCCAACAGGGGCTTCTCAGGCTGGGACCAATTGCTGCTAAGAAAGGTCTGTTGATTCTAATTCCTTTCCTGTCTGGAAATCTGCTTTCTTACACATCCTCCTTCTTGAACTCTTGGTGGTGAGGATCAATGAGTCATTTGGTTCTTTCATTCATAACTGGACCTATTATGTTGAGCTTGTAAGGGAATAGATGGCATATAATCTTATTTGTAAAGATCCGTGTAGCGACACAAGCTGTTAATAGTTCTTGATAAAAAGAATTGTCTAATGTTCCTCTTGATCTCCATTGGCTTCAATTTCCAATGTTCTAGGGTACACTAAATTTAAATCATATTAGCCATAAAAGCTCATGACTTACTTGCCCTAATGGTTCAATTTTGTTTTGTAGCAAAATGTACTTGTCACAAGAGAGAGATCCCTGAAGACTGGTTTGTTGATAAAATTCAAGTAAGAAATTATTTAAAATGTACTTCACTCGTTGAAATATTTAGTTATAGAACTACATGGGAACAATGAGTGTGATTAATCTTTAAATGCAGTCATAAAAACCAACCGCAATTTTTAAGAGATATTGAAAAACACTCACTTTTAAAAACTAATGTTGTTGACTTTATCTATCTATCTATCTATCTATCTATCTATCTATCTATCTATCTATCTATCTATCTATCTATCTATCTATCTATCTTTAGTACTACAGCATAAGAATCTGTCTACTTTCTACATCCATTTTAACTGATGCACAAGAAAGGGGAGCCTGCAAAACCATGCGTGAGACAGTAATCAATAGCCTATGAAGTGAAATGTCAGTTTCATTCTCAGCTATGAGAGTCAGACTTTGTTTATTAAGCCGTAGCATGTTAGCATGAGCCATAAAAAAACATGTATTGCACTGCTTACAAAAGTAAAAAATATAATAGTGTTTTGAGTAGGGTGGCACGGTGGCGCAGTGGGTAGCGCTGCTGCCTCGCAGTTGGGAGACCTGGGGACCTGGGTTTGCTTCCCAGGTCCTCCCTGCGTGGAGTTTGCATGTTCTCCCCGTGTCAGCGTGGGTTTCCTCCGGGCGCTCCGGTTTCCTCCCACAGTCCAAAGACATGCAGGTTAGGTGGATTGGCGATTCTAAATTGGCCCTAGTGTGTGCTTGGTGTGTGGGTGTGTTTGTGTGTGTCCTGCGGTGGGTTGGCACCCTGCCCAGGATTGGTTCCTGCCTTGTGCCCTGTGTTGGCTGGGATTGGCTCCAGCAGACCCCTGTGTTCGGATTCAGCGGGTTGGATAATGGATGGATGTTTTGAGTAAGGCTGTCTTTTTCCAAGTTGTGCATTGTTAGGTGACACAATGGCACAGAGGTTAGCAGTGCATTCTAAGAGATCCAAGGACCTCGATTTAAATCTTTACTCACTTTCTGGATGATGTACATGATGTTTCTCAATATACCCACAATGGTTTTCTCTAGTCATCCCACTTTCTACCCACATCACAAAAACGAGTACTGTATGTTTCATGGCCACACTAAACGAGTCCAGTGTGGTGAGATAACTCCATTGAGCCCTGACTCCTTGCAGCTTTGCAATGGAGGAAGCTAGCTCTAGAAATGAATGAAAACTTTCTTGAGGAATGCCTCCATATATACATATGTCTTATTTTGCACCCTTCTTTAAATAATGACTTACATAATACCAGAGTGCTATAAACACAGCTATTTATAGATGGTATATATACTGTACATAGAACATTTTATGGTCTGATGATTGATATACTGTACACTCAAGTTTTCAAGATAGTGATATATAAAGTCTTAACCCCCAGTGTACTTCAATCACATTTTCATGGAAACAGTATAATAAAATTGTGCATTTTTTAACAGCCACTGCTTAATTTTGAAGAAAAAAAACACACTCAGGAAAATAGAAGCAGGTTATGTGTTTAGCTGCTGGCCGCTATATTTTGTCTGCCTTTCTGTTAACGGACTTTTGGCTGAGAATAAGAAATGATTGAGAACTTAAAACTGTTTACTGTACCAAGCAAGTGAAATAAAGTTAAGGAAAAATGAAGTCAAATTTAGTACTTGAATAGACCCCTTTTTCCTAAATGCTAGTGCACCAATAAGCATGTTCTAAATTAAATTACAAAGAAACAAAAGCATAGTTGTTATTATTTTTGACAGTTTATATATATGTTAGAGTTAAGGCTGGCAAACTAATTAAATGAGAGATGACGTTAATAACAAATAAAGAAACTGGTTGGAGTGAAAGACTGACTGCATCTGAAAACGGAATTGGATATACCTGTGAAAGTGAACCTGTTGTAATGGGAGAGAATAAAGAAGGAAACATGTACAGTACATATATTTGTTTATTTTGTTTGCTCTTATTATTTGGAGCTCCTTAAATAAATCCATTGAAAGCACTATAACCATTCTGTGAATGCCTGCTTTTTACTCTCCATCACAATATGTAATATATACATAATTGATTAATATGCTAAATCAAAAAATAAATATTTTTGTATCATGCAGTGAAAATGTATTTGTCCCATCTCTATATAAAAACATAAAAAGAATTGTCTAGTGTTCCTCTTGATTTCCATTGGTTTTAATTTGCAGTGTTCTATATATTTTTCACAGTTGATGTTATCAAATATGCCACAAAAACCTGATATAATGCCAATAAGAACTCAAAGTGAATAATTAACACTTGAGTCTCTTGATTACCTACTTGATTAATTACTTATTTATTAAAGAAAATTTCAGTCAGTGTGAAAAATTAATTGCCTATTGGACTCTGTAATATGCTATGCCACCCTTAGCAGCAATAACTGCATCCAGACATTTCCTGTGGTGATTGACCTGTCTCTTGCAGAGATCTGAGGAAGTTATGGCCCACTCCTCCTCGAAAAACTGCTGCCCTCAGAGTGCCTCAGCAGCTGCAGTCTTACATACAAGCCATTTTCTCATTTGAGGTCAATCCCTGCTGCTAACTGAACTTCTCAGTTAATTATATGGCTTGTCTCAACTGTCATTTTACATTCTAAGAAATCACAAATAGTGTGACATTTATTTCCCTATGAAAGTCAGAAAAAGGTGGATTGTATTCACATATTTCAGTGCAGAGGTGTCAAAATCAGATCCTGGAGGACTGCAGTGGCTATAGGCTTTCATTGCAGCCACTTTCTTGATTAGTAACAAATTACTTTTGCTAATGAAAGATACTTCTTTTCTATTCATTTTAATTAACTTGCTTTTTAAGATTCAGAGCTCCTGTTTCTGGTTTTTCAACCAGCAGCCAAACACTAACAAAATATAAATTGAGCCATCAGATAACTAGCTAATGTGAGCCCATTTGCACCCATGTGTCTATCATACAACATTTGTTTAAAAAAATCTTTCAAAAGAACAAAGTGAAGGTCTGGGAAATATTGATGAGGTCTGGTCCACAAAACATTTGGATGTTGCTCTCAGAAAAATAAAATTAACAGTTTTGGAAAGGCCTGCGAAAAAGCAGAACAACAGCACCATGAAACAGAATTAAATAATATTTTTTCTTAACTGTAAGAATTGGGCTTCTAACTAAGAAATTTTTTGGAATACAAATGGTCATCCGAACCCCAGAAATGTGTACATGACCCTAAGTAATCTGTTGGCCCAATTAGCAACTCATTTTTGTATGGCTTTAAGTTAAGGAGAAAAGAATTAAAATGTATGCACCTTAATAAACAAATGAATTAAACTTAAGGCAACAGAAGTATTTTTAATTTGTAGAAGCAAGGAGTTGCTTTAGAAAGTGGATGAAATGAATACCTTCCACCACGGTGGACCTCCAATGATCTTAGTCTGACACCACTATTTTACTACATAAAGTTGATTCTTTCTCTACATTTTTGCTTGATTGCAGTTAATTCTCTGATTACAATTCTGTTTTCCTAAATTTTAGTTATTCCCTATATAATAACAATGAGATAGAAATTAAAAAGATGGTCTATAGCTAACCAGTTAACTTTTTGCAAAATGTTGCTATAACACTTTCCTTGTGAACATTTTTTCTTTTTGTTGTAAATTACACGTGAAAGAAAAAAAAGACTAAGGTTTAACTTTCTCGGAAAATTAAAATACACACTGTTAGGAATTTTTAAAGTCGTCGGGTTCCATTAAGTGCATGAATTGGCTTCCAAGTAAGTAGGCTGCTGCAATGAAAATCTCCGACCATTGCCAAACTCTACAGGTTTCCCCAATCCCCTTTATTATGAGATCATAAATATATAAATACATACTAACTTAAACTAATAACTAAAGCCATCTTTGGTTCTATATGTAACTTTTAGATAAGTTACACGCCACCACTATTGATTCTAAAGTTTGAAATGTAATTTGTCACTGTGTTCAATACAACTATGTGAATTAACGGAAAGAGTAATGCATAGTCAAAAAAAGAAGGTGCAACATCCATTGGTGCTACATTGTTATCAGTTTTGCTTGCCTTTCTTTCTCACGTGGAGAATCCAAACGACAGCATTAGTCAAGTAACATCAAGTGCTCCTTAACAAGAGACAGTATCGCTTAATATTCAATAAGATTCCAAAAACAATATTCTGTATTCTTCGTCTGCAGCAACTGCGTTAAAAATTGGTGAAAGTGTTAAACTGTTTTATTAACTGTCTGCCTGATGTATCGCTGTGGTATCTACACCCTTTCTCGTTCAATTCGGAATCTGTTTCTCTGTGGTCTAGGAATTATCATTTATTACTCACTTGGGTATTTCTCTTAATCTCGATTGAAAACAAATATGTGAGAAGCACCGTGTTTTTTATAAGACTCTTTTGTGTCAGTTGCGTCGTCCCAGTTTAAAGCTTTCGCAGTGGCATATGAAAAACCTATGAACAGCAAGTGCTGAGAAGACAGCATCTGTATATAATCTGATAAAGAACGTGTACCTTTTTTAAACTCCTCCAGCATCGCGTCCAGTTTGGTGTCGTTGAACACGCAATGCAGCGGGTGGTTGTAAAACTGTGTTATGGTTTTTAATGGGGTACAGTCATCGGGGTCCACAAAAGCAAGGTCTTTGACGAATAAAATGTCAACGATATTAGATCGCTCGTTCTCATACACCGGGATCCTAGTGTAGCCACTCTGCATGATCTCGGACATTGTATTGAAATCTAACAAGACGTCCGAGCGAAGCATGAAGCAGTCATTTAGAGGGGTTAAAACATCTTCCACTGTCTTAGTCCGTAACTCCAGGGCGCCTTGGATGATATTAAGCTCTTCTTTAACAAGATCGTGGTAAGGATCCGTGACCCGTAGCATTTCCAAAAGCTTTTCTCGAGTGTAAAAGTTGCTGATTTCCTGGTTGAGGATCACGTCTAGAATCTTGCTAATGGGATATGAAATGGGAAAAGAGATGAGCATTAATAGCTTCGTTACCCAGATTGTTTTAGATGCGATTGCGAGCCCGTGTCTTGAAGCTACTGAGTGCGGGAGGATTTCACCAACAAAGAAAATACTGAAAGTGCAGACGAGGATCGAGAGCCATGTTACACCAAATGCCTGACACAGCCAGACTGCCAGAGATACGTTCACAAGCGTGTTCCACAGAAGCAAGGTGCATAGTAGGTAGTTCCCGTGTTTTCGGACTGACTCAATGCGCCAGGCGTATTTTTGCTCCTTTTCCGTGCCGCTGTTCTGTATTACCCTGAGTTCTACCGGATCCAACGCCATCAAACTCAGATTTAAACCACTGAAAAGAGAAGAAAACCCAAGGAATACAAAAGAGACCGCAACCTGAAGCCAGAGGTCAGCTTCGGGGGGTCTCTCTACTACTGCCAGCCAGAAGTCTCTAGTTCCAAAGTGTTCCCATTTAGCCCCATCGAAGGCACACATGGAATAATATTTGATTTTCTCACCTCTACGAAGGTCTTTGGCCAACAGGTCAACCAATATAGAGTTCTGGCTGTATGGCGGTTTAAATGTACCCAGCTGTTCGATATCAGAAGTCCTAGAGTTTTTATCCATGCAGAGATTTTTTTTCCCGTGGACCTTTCCTGAAATAATCGGCGTCGGTTCTTCAATAAAAGCAATCCACGGTGCAGTAACCCCATCTCCAGTTCCCTGTCTGATACCGAGAGTTCTGTTGAGTCGCTGGGATGCTGCATAGTAAACACGAAGCCTAAATCGCGTCCCTTCTGTAGCTTTCAGCACCCCGTCTTCCACGGACAGCTCTCCTCCCGTATCTTCCGGACGAAAACCCAGCAGACCCAGAACCGATGTTGGTAAGAAAACGGCGAAAATAAAAAGAACTGATAAGACGCCGGTTCGACAGACATAGAGTGGAGCACTTGCATCCGCAGCATCCGCAGCCATGATGCTGAGAATGTGGTTGTTAGGAGACATTGGAGAGAGTCTAGTCACGTGGTAACAGCTCTTTCCTTCAATTCCCCCATTCATTCGGCCGCTTCTTACCTTGGCTGCGAACACTTAAGCAAATGCAGATCAAAATCAAAATATTCTTATATCTAAGCATCTAAGCACACAAAATGCCTGAATGTATTACGGAACAGCGGGTACACCGCATAAATGTGTGCATCTATTTACGTATGTATGTTTTTATAAATGGGCATTGGTTTGTGTGGGTGGGCTGTGTGTGTGTGGCGCAGTAGTTAGTAGCGCCGCTGTCTTAACAGCACCTACTAATTTAGCTTACAATGAAATTAGTGGGCGGCACGGTGGCGCAGTGGGTAGCGCTGCTGCCTCGCAGTTGGGAGACCTGGGGACCTGGGTTCAATTCCCGGGTCCTCCCTGCGTGGAGTTTGCATGTTCTCCCCGTGTCTGCGTGGGTTTCCTCTGGGCACTCCGGTTTCCTCCCACATTCCAAAGACATGCAGGTTAGGTGGATTGGCGATTCTAAATTGGCCCTAGTGTGTGCTTGGTGTGTGGGTGTGTTTGTGTGTGTCCTGCGGTGGGTTGGCACCCTGCCCGGGATTGGTTCCTGCCTTGTGCCCTGTGTTGGCTGGGATTGGCTCCAGCAGAACCCCGTGACCCTGTGTTCGGATTCAGCGGGTTGGAAAATGGATGGATGGATGGATGGATGAAATTAGTGGGGCGGCACGGTGGCGCAGCGGTAGCGCTGCTGTCTCGCAGTTATGAGGTCCTGCGTGGAGTTTGCATGTTCTCCCTGTGTGTACCTGGGTTTCCTCCCACAGTCCAAAGACATGCAGGTTAGGTGCATTGGCGATCCTAAATTGTCCCGTGTGTGTGTGCCCTGCGGTGGGCTGGCGTCCTACCCGGGGTCTGTTTCCTGCATTGCGCCCTGTGTTGGCTGGGATTGGCTCCAGCAGACCCCCGGTGGATAATGCGGGTTGGATAATAGATGGATGGATGGATGAAATTAGTGTACAAATTGTATATGTACTGCATATAAATTGTATAAATATATATAGTATATACATATAAATTAATATTTGTTGCTGAAATGCTAAAATAGACTATTATTTAACCTTTACATTATTTTACATTGAATATTTGCAATGTGTGCTTATTTTCCTTGCATTAATCTTGATAAATAATAAACAATATCAATACACGTCCACTACTGAGAATGAGATTTAGTTAGCAATCTGTCCAATATAATTTCATTTTTCAAGTTTTTTATGATTATTTTTGTGATTTTCACATATTTTTGATGTTTTTTGTGTAACTCAGGATGCTCTTTCTTTGGTGTTACAAGTTATCAGGGTCACAGGACATGTTTCAATTAATATTTGAGGCCAAAGCTTCATGTACACTCTTAAAAATAAAGTGGCCAGAGTGGCTCTTCAGAGCGATGCCATCAGGGAATCATTTTTAGTTCCCAAAAGTCCCATCTATATAAAGGCTCCAGAAAGAAAGTTTATTTATTTATTTAGATCCATAACAAAGTCCCCACGGTAAATAACCATGAATAAATGGTAATGGATTTATGAAGTACCAAAAAGTCATGATTTTAAAAAGTACTCCCGCTGCACACCAAGACACAGGGTAAGTCCTGGTTTTCTTAATTGATTAGTGTCCTGCTATGTAGCCTACCATACATTCAAGAATTTCTTTTTCATTCCAAATATTGGGAAGTTTTTTCAAAGATCAGAGTACCCACTTTATATGCAAAGAACCCTTCCCAGAATGAAGTTGTGCTTTGTCAAGTGATGGTTCTACAAGGAATCTGGTAAAAAATTAAAAATAAAATGCTATTAAACAACCATTATTTTATAATATAACGGTGAGGATTTTTTTTTTAATTTAAAGGATCAGTTGGTGCAATGCATACATTTATAAACCATTTTATAATATTAACATTTTTAAAAGCCTGGAAAACATGTAGAATGAGATTTTAAAAATGATCATCATGACCAGAGGACTTAGTTAAGTAATTATTTTTTGTCAGCAAGGAGTTTAAGGATTCTTTTAAAGGTTTTAGGCAAAAAATGAATAATAACAGTATAACAGGCGGTTTGTGGCTAATACAGTTTTGTATTGATATTATATACTTACCAATACACAAGAAGGTATTCTTAGTAAACAAAGGCTAAATATAGATCATAAATCTGTGTACAATTATGAGCATTTACAGAAGTAGATAAATTGTATTTATTTTTTGGACTCTGCTTTTGCTAGTACATGGTCATGAGAAGCTTAAGTCTATCCCAATACCATTAGGTTTAAGTTTAGTTTAGTTGTGTTTAGGTCCTCCTGCACCATGTGGAGCATTGGGCAGGAAGTTCTCTCCAACGTCTTTGATCAATTGCAATATTTGGAGCATCTTCCCATTCGATACCAATGACTTTGAGATCTTCTTGGCAGGTTGCTCACCAAGTCTAAAACTGGCATCCCTGCTTTCTCTTCCCGCTTCTGTGCGTCCAGTTCATCACAGCCTTGGGGATTCAGTGGTATGGTAGCCGGAACACATTGCCCATAACGTGCATTCATCAGCCATTGACATTGTTTTCTAATGTTGGTGGGCCGCTCCACTGCAGTACTTCCAGGTTGGTAATGTGATTGTAGTATGTAATACAGAGTATCGTTTGTAGTCATCTTTGGTGAAATATGTTAAGGCATCAGGTGATGCTTTTCATTGCTCTCCATGTCTTGTTATTGTATGTGGTGGCTGTTGTCATGATGCTGTTGTAGAGTCTAATCTTTGGTCGATGGTCGATGGATGATGTCGACCAGATTCAGTGCGTGCATTGGAATACTGCCACCGCCTTGCCAATCAGCTGTTGCCTGTCCTCCTATTGATGGTGCTCCCCAAGTGGGTGAAATTGGTGAATTCTTTCACAGTCTGTCCTCCCACAGTGACAAGTAGCTTTATGGCTCTGTTTATGCTCATTGCTTTTGTTTTTTTGCTGTTGATCTGGAGGCCAATTTTTCCTGCCTCTCCTTCGAGCTGCATTGTTATATTCTGGAGAGCCAACTGTGTTTCAGGTTGCAGTACCACATTGTCTGTGAAGTCCAGATAATAGAGTTAGTTGTCTTTTGTGCACTGGATGCCTGTTCGCTTGGCACCCATTGCCCTCCGGTTGGTGAACTCCAAGGTGAGGATGGACAGAAGTGGTGAAAAGATGCACCCTTGCCATATACTAGTCTTGATGGCAAAGTTGTCTGTGAAGCCCTCCTCGATCTTGACACAGCATGTAGAATTATGGCATAGATCTTTAATGATACATAATGATGGAATTCCATAGTGCCATAGGATTCACCATAGTGATTCGTGGTGTACACTGTTGAAAGGCTTGATAAAGTTGACAAAGTAGAGCAGCAATGCCTTTTGATACCTGACACTCTGTTTGATAATGTTCTGCAGCATGAACATCTGCTCACTGCACGACCGGCTTTGATGGAAGTTTTTTCCTTTAATTTCTCCATATTGAGGGGGTGCAAACTTTTGTTTCAACACTGGCACTTCTTAAAACAGAGTTTTAGACTGGCTCTCACAAATTCGTGATCAGACCCAATGTCTGCACCTCTTTGCACTCGCACATACTGCAACGTTGATTGCCCTTGTTTACTGAAGCAAATGTAATCAATCTCATTTTGCATGATCCCTTCATGTGATCACCATGTTTTGTTGTGGATGGTTTTATGCCATAGGTATTGTCAATAAATGAGCTGTTTGTGCCACAGAGCAGCAGTAGTCTTTTGTTATTGTCAGTTGCCTTTGTCGCCAAGTCATGCAGTCCCATTATGTGTTCCTGTCCATAGATTTGCATGTTCATGTCACCGATGAGTAGGACTAGATTGTGACTTGACATATCTGTCAGGAAGTCCTGAAGTTGATCATAGAATGAATCCTCTTCCACATCATCTGCATCTTTGGTTGGTGAATAAACTTGAATGATGGTCGTCTTCAAATTCCTTGATTTGAACTGTGCTGTAATAATGTGCTTATTGACAGGTTTCCATCCAATAAACGCATCTGCCGCCTCTTTGCTCAGATTCATGCTGATGCCACAAAAGTATTACTGATCATTGCCAACATATAAGATTGTTTTCCCTTCACTAATCAGATTCCCACTTCCGTAATTCATTATTGCCCAGGATGTTCGCTGAGTAGGTATCCATAACAGGTAATAGCTGCACTAGTTTTCCACAATGATATAAAGTATGTGCATTCAACATTCCAATTTGAGTGAATGCTGGCCCTGCGTCCAATCTCCTCCTTTCGCAGCCAGGTTTGGGACCGTCCATGGCGGAGTTATTGTGTTCAAGATTTTAAACACATCTGGAGACTCTAGCTGCTCCATGTTATAGTTCCTGGTCAGCCTGCCAAGGAACACTTTTAGGATGTGGGAGAAACCCATAGAAAATATAATATCTCCACATAAACAAGTTTGGGGCCAAGATTTGAATTGTTTTCTGCAATGAAAGAGCTCCAATTACAACTGCATCAATGTAACTATCTAGATAAATGTATTTATTTTTATGGTGGATATTGTATGATAAAATAAAATGCATTTTAAAAGTGGTTTGAATTATTTCTGTTTGAAATTTAACATGTTTATGAAGATTTTATTATAACTTTTGGTACTGTATTCAGTGTTCATAACAGAAACATGTCTTATGCTCTCAGCAGTAATTTAATGATTTCTGCATTGTTCAAAACTGGTTGAGAATTTGAGAAAATATTCGAAACAAACACTGTAGATGCTTTTTTTCCCATACACTTCTTTTTTTTCAATAAACAGAGTTGTAGTGCTTTGAATAAAAAGTGTGGACCTTTCAATCTTGTAAAAGTTTTTAACTTTTTTGTATAAAGTAACTCTTAATGGTATTATGTAAAATCAATCTAACAATGAAAATTGTGATTAGTAAAATAGAAAATACCTGAAATCATTTTTATCAGTATTTCAGGACTGCATTAAGAGTGCCAGTTATCACATGGTTGATCAGTTCACAAGTTAATACGTATCATATACACATGCACAGATACAGTGTAGACTCACAGACACTTAGACATCCTGCTGAAAGTGGTCAAGTGACATTTACACATGTCTTAAAGTTTCAGTCCCATTATAATACATCCTCCCATTTATTGTATGGCAAATGGGTATCCTAATAGCATTGTAACATTATGCTGTCCTTGTTTTGAGCTTCTCAATTTTGAAAAATTGTTTCTATGTTGAAATGTTGCACCATTGACTTTTTTTAAATATGTTGAAGATTTCTCCTATCTCTCAAAAATGTTTATATAAGGACATTAGGTTACTTTGTTGACCTCATATTAGCCCAGCATGAGGAGCTCTCTACAGAACCGTAATTTATGCTGGTAGGATATACAGTATATATTTAAGTTCTATATAAATGTATATCTTTTGATTTTTTTTAATCTTGTAGCAAAATTCTAAGAAAGTTCATTGAATTGTTTGATTTACACTTAGAACAAAACTAATAATTTTCTATACAATCTCTTTTTAAGCACATTTAAGAACATTGTCTCTACTGCACACGTGTTATTCTTTTTATCAGTATATTAAGCTGAGGCAAATAGAATTATTTCTAAAACTACCTTTCACTCTTTTAAAATAATATGATGATATTATAAACATTTGGTATTTCAGTGTTTATATAATGAAATTATTTTATTATGAACCAAGGCTTGTTTTAATAAAGTGAGATTTTGGATGGTTAGCCAAAGCATGCACAAGTGTTTACATGAGCTATTGATCACTCTGGGAGGTCTGTATTGTGACTTTGTAAGAAGCAGTACATGTAATATATAATACAGTATGTAAACGTGTAATGTTATAATGTAATGTAATAAAATTAGCATAACTGTGCCTTAGACTAGTATTAATTATTTTCTGTTACAAAGTGCAGTATATTTGTGATATACATGCTACCAATAATCAAACAATGAATTCCACTATATACTAAAATTCAAGGGAGGCAGACTTTTAAAAGTTTAGAGGATTTAGGTCTATGGTTGGTGTAGTCATCTCATGTCCATTTGGGTTTAACTGAAAACAAAACTATGCTGAAATAACACTGTATCACATATAAGTGTGCAGAAGGTGTATCATGATGCCTTTCATGCATTGGGAAATCTCATATACTCATATACTTCTGAACTCACATTTTTCGGTACAATTTTGCAGGAAGCTTGAGCCAATATCTGCAGCAAAAAATAGGATGTATGTTTTAATTAGATTGAATTGCATACTTATTAGATCTTGAATGAGCAATTCATTTCCAATTAATTTTCATTTAGTTGTATGATTGATCTTAAATTGCAGCTCTTAAAGATAACAAACAAAAACATGGAAGATCAATGAAACACAGTAGCAAGGACATTTACCAACCAAAAGTTAATAAGTACAAAATAAAGACTTTCCTGCTCTTATATATATTTTTTAAATAACTTTATCTAGCACTAGAGCACAAACTTTATTTTGTTCACCAATCTCTTGTTCTTAAGCCAGTCACTTTTCTTCCTTTCAGGGTAATATTGCATTTGTTTTCTTGTGAGTGTCCATTTACACTTCATCTTGTGATTATTTCTGGGGTCAAATGTTAATCTAAAAGTTCTGTAACCATAAGACGTTTCTACTAACTGATGATCTTTTATTACATTGCGCTCCAGATCCCAAATCCTCTCATTTACAAGGTATGGGGCAATCACATGCTCACTTACAGGGCCCCGTCTCACCATAATTGATCTGCTGCCTCTTAGTTATACCCATACAAGCCAGTTTTTCAAAATCAGATCTTTTATTTGCCTGAAAAGTATTGGAGCTTTATATGCTAAAACTGTACCTCCATTTTCCTCACTACAGTAAATGTTTGGGGTTTCTTTGCCCTTGGAATAGGTTGAGTTTGTAGTTTATTTTATGAGATTGGTTTTCTGCTTGCATGTTTGATTACATTTAAATTTCTATAACTCATGTAGTGTTTGACCAATTTACTGATAGAGTTGTTTATAGAATGATTTGTTGATAAGTAAGGCATTTAATTGGATTGTAGAATGATCTCTACAGTAGTGAGTAGAGATATCTAATATTTTCTTTAATCCTCCTGTAAGTGATAGCATTTCATTTAAGCACTTGACATACTTCTTGTAACTTTCCATTTTGTCTTGCTATGCCATTTTTATCCCATATCCCAAAGATACATGCTTAGTTATTTGATATCTGTTAAATTGTCTGGGTAGGTCAAAATTGTCTACAATATTTGGCCCCAAACTACTGCACAAAGTATAAATATTAATTTATGTTAATTTTTTGTTTGAATTATGCAGTAAATTATGTATTAGATGTATTAATTTCACAGTTTCAAAAGACTCAGTTCAGATCCTTGTTTAGGCCCTAGCAGTATGCAGTTAGCCCATACTTTTAGTGTTTCCACATGTTTTTTGCTAAGCACACCAATCTAATCACCCTGCATTATGAATAAATGGTTGATTCTTGAAAATGTGTTGTTTAGCTCAGCTCATCTTGAAGTTTTTCATTGATATCACTGGGGCTTGGTTATGATGTCAGCTGCTATGCCTCATCCATAAGAAGATATGAGGAGTATGATAAGTTCTTACTTATCTTCTTTTTGCAGTAGTACTGTACTCACGTTTGCTGGTGACTGAATGGAGTCTCAGTGTTACACTGTACAAGATGGGTCAGAGTCTGCGGACCCCTTTCATAAACAGTCTGCTTCTTCACAATATAACTACCATTACTTTATGGCTTCTGGGTATTGATCCATGCTCAAGGCAAGTGAGACACTGTTATACATGAAAACCTCATCTGGTTGCTGTTTCTGATACTTTCATTCCAGTGTGTTTATCATCACCAAAATTGACACATTCAAAACAATTTAAATCTGTAGTGTTGCTCATTCTTTCTTAATTGGAGCCTACCTGCATGATTTAAATTTCACTTGATGCACATATTATGTAATCTAGTCATTAAGTAAGCAGTCAACTACCTGGATAAGACAGATGTAGAGGAGTGGCCACACCATGTATATTCCATTATATCAGGGGTGGGCAAAGTCATTCCTGGAGGGCCGCAGTGGCCGCGAGTTTTTGTTCCAACCCAGTTGCTTAATTAGAAAACAATCCTTGCCAATAATTACATTTCATGGCTTGTTAGCGCTTTAACTCTGCTATGTCAAGTCATTCTCATATCCTAGATTTTTTTTTCCATTCTAAGGATATCATCCAAATGCTTTGAAGTGTAAAACGGATGGGTAATTCTCAATCCTTCACTTTTTTCTCTTCTCTTTCCTTCCAAGTATTTAATTAAACCAAATAGTGCATGATAAATACACACAGGTGTAAAGGGTAACAAGCAAAATGGATAACTGCTGGGTTTTTTTGTCATTTGCATCTTATTGCTAATAAGGAGCAATTAAAAACCGAGAATGCAGCTGTTTAAGACTTAAATAAGCAATAAGGGTTCAAAATCTTAACGAGGGAGATAACTAAAATGAAGCAGAAGTGTTTCTAGAGCAATATGTGCTTCTTATTAAGCAATTGGGTTAGAACAAAAACCTGCAGCCACTGCGGCCCTCCAGGAATGACTTTGCCCACCCCTGCATTATATAAATCTTGTGCTTTGAATTTTAGTACGCTTTCATTCTCTAAATTTAAATTTGCAGCTTCATATTGTCATGTCTGTCTAAATTGGGATGTATTCCCTGGATGTAAAGTGCCACCAAGAATATCAAAAGAATACAGATACTACGAGTTTGGAGGGAAACTTGTCTATGTTTGAGGGATGGCTATAGTTTTGTTTTTTTTCTTGTTTGATTAAATGGGAGAATGTTGGAAAAGGAGAATCAGTAAAGTGAAATATGGAATGTAGAAATAAAGAAATAAAACAGTGTTGCTAACTACAAGATCCTGGATTTGAATCCTGACATGGAAATTATCTGGATGGGGTTCTCAAATTCTCCCTATATCTGTATTGTTCTTCAAATACTATGATCTTCCTTCCACATTCCTAAAACATGAATATAAAGATGAGCAGTCACTCTAAATGACCCTGTGAGAGTGGGCGTGGCCTTGCAGTGAACTGGTGGTGTCCATTTCAGTATTGGTTCCTGCCTTGCATCCAATGCTGTATGCTCTGTCCCCAATTATCCCCTTAAGTGGATTAAGTGGATCAAACAAAGACAGATGAGTATACATAATGTCATGTTTGTGAAAGGAGAGTCATTTCTTTTTTGAAGTAAGGGAGATCTCTGCAATATGAGAAATGTAAGGTTTATCCTTTGTGTATGGTTTAAATCATGTAAACACATTTCTAAGTACCTTGCTTGCCATTTTTGTAGTATAAAAATTCAAAGCAATGCATTTATTTTACATTCATACTGTATAGATCATATTTGAAAAATCTGAGATCTGTAGGTTGAAGTATCTGTCGCATTTTGAATTGATTTTACATTTGTTAAATTTAGCTTTCATCACTAATTGTTAAATTGTGTTCACTAACTTTAATGTGTTTAATAATAAACTTTGGGTTTAATTTCTTGCCTCCTGTGGCCCATTAGGAAATTCCCCAAGCCTTTGCATGTTTCAGAGGATGAGGCCCAGTATAAATCGGAGATGAATCAAAGGCACGGAAGAACAGATATGTGAAGATAAAAAGAAACAGAACCAAAAAGAACAACAACAGCTAATCCTTGGGTTGAGGGACTAAATTCAAAGGAAAACATAAAAAAATGAGTGCAAGAGGAGAAATGATAAAAGTGGATAAATTCAAAAAAGATAAACTGTTTAAAATTGTTATTTCATCCATCCATTATCCACCGCTTATCCGAGGTCGGGTTGCGGGGGCAGCAGCCTAAGCAGGGAAGCCCAGACCTCCTTCTCCCCAGCCACCTCCTCCAGCTCCTCTGGAAGGACCCCGAGGCGTTCCAAGGCCAGCTGGGAGAAATAATCCCTCCAGTGTGTCCTGAGTCTGCCCCGTGGCCTTCTCCCAGTGGGGCATGCCCGGAATACCATCCCCAAGGGAGGTGTCCAGGGGGAATCCTAACCAGATGCCCGAACCACCTCAACTTACTCCTCTCAATGCGGAGGAGCAGCGACTCTACTCCGAGTCTCTCCCGGATAACTGAACTCCTCACCCTATCTCTAAGGGAAAGTCCAATCACCCTGCGGAGAAAACTCATTTCGGCCGCTTGTATCCGTGATCTTGCTCTTTCAGTCACTACCCAAAGCTCGTGGCCATAGGTAAGGGTAGGAACGTAGATCAACTGGTAAATTGACAACCTCGCCTTTTGGCTCAGCTCTCTCTTCAACACAACGGACCATTGCAGAGCCCGCATTACTGCGGATGCCGCACAGATCCATCTGTCAACCTCCCGCTCCATTCTTCCCTCACTCGTGAACAAGACCCTGAGATACTTGGAACCTTCCACTTGAGGCAGCACTGTGCTCCCAACCCGGAGAGAGCATTCCACCCTTTTCCGGCTGAGAACCATGGCCTCGGATTTAGAGGTGCCGACTCTCATCCCCGCTGCTTCGCACTCGGCTGCGAACCACTCCAGTGAGAGCTGGAGGTCACTGTCCGATGAAGCCAACAGAACCACGTCATCTGCAAATAGCAGAGACGAGATTCTCAGGTCACCGAACAAGATCCCCTCCACTCCTTGGCTGCGCCTAGAAAGTCTGTCCATAAAACTTATGAACAGAATCGGTGACAAAGGGCAGCCCTGGCGGAGTCCAGCCTCAACAGGAAACGAGTCTGACTTATTACCGGCAATGCGAACCAAGCTCCTGCTCCTCCTGTACAGGGACTGAATGGCTCGTAGCAACGAGCCTTGTACCCCGTACTCTTGGAGCACACCCCACAGGATACTTTGAGGGACACAGTCGAATGCCTTCTCCAAATCCACAAAACACATGTGGACTGATTGAGCAAACTCCCATGCCCCCTGCAGGATCCTGGCCAAGGTGTAGAGCTGGTCCAGTGTTCCACGGCCAGGACAGAATCCGCATTGTTCCTCTTGAATCCAAGATTCAACCATCGAAGGACTCTCTTCTCCAGCACCCCTGAATAGATCTTACCAGGGAGGCTGAGGAGTGTGATCCCCCTATAGTTGGAGCACATTCTCCGGTCACCCTTCTTAAAAAGGGGAACCACCACCCCGGTTTGCCAATCCAGGGGGACTGCCCCCGATGTCCATGTGATGTTGCAGAGACGTGTCAACCAGGACAGCCCTACTGCATCCAGAGCCTTGAGGAACCCAGGGTGAGCCTTGTCCACCCCAGGGGCCCTGCCACCTCGAAAATTTTTAACTAGCTCGGCAACCTCAGCCCCTGTTATGGATGGGCCCCCAAGGGAGTCCTCCAGCTCTGCTTCCTCTTCATGTTGGTGGGATTGAGAAGATCCTCGAAGTATTCCTTCCACCAGTCAATAATGTCTGCAGTTGAAGTCAGCAGTGCCCCATCTCCACTGTACACAGTGTAATTGGAGCACTGCTTTCCCCTCCTGAGGTGCCTGACGGTTTGCCAGAACCTTCTCGGTGCCGACCGAAAGTCATTTTCCATGGCTTCCCCAAACTCCTCCCATGCCCGAGTTTTTGCCTCTGCAACAGCCAATGCCACCACACGCTTGGCCCGCCGGTACCCCTCAGCTGCCTCTGGAGTCCCACTGGTCAACCAGACCCGATAGGACTCTTTCTTCAGCTTGACGGCCTCTCGAACCTTTTGTGTCCACCACCAGGTTTGTGGATTGCCGCCACGAGAGGCACCGACAACCTTGTGGCCACAGCTCCATTCTGCTGCTTCGACAATGGAAGCTCGGAACATGGCCCACTCAGACTCAATGTCCTTCGCCTTCCTCGGAATGAGGTTCAAATTCTGCCAGAGGTGGCAGTTAAAGACCTTTCTGACTGGTTCCTCAGCCAGATGTTCCCAGCAGACCCTCATTATTCGTTTGGGTCTGCCTGGTCTGTCCGTCAGCCTCTCCCGCCATCTGTTATTTCATATAATTGAGAATTATACAATGAAGCAAATAATGAAAATCAGGAAAGGCATATGCAGGTTAGAAAGACATCAGAATACTTTCACTCATAGGTTGTTAGATTTTGGAAGACAAATTTGCCTCAGATAAAGATATGAAGGAAGATATGCACGAAACTAGGTGTTTAGATCATGTTCAGGCCAGAAGAATGGTAGTGAAAGTTTTATACACTCTTCAGGTT
Source organism: Erpetoichthys calabaricus (assembly GCF_900747795.2). Lineage (NCBI taxonomy): Eukaryota > Metazoa > Chordata > Cladistia > Polypteriformes > Polypteridae > Erpetoichthys > Erpetoichthys calabaricus. The sequence continues at coordinate 285,367,316 of NC_041395.2, forward strand.
TATTCATTCATTTACATCTACTTCTTTGAAAAAAACAAAATGTCTACCAATATAGAAAGAATTACAATTTAATAGCACTTATTACTTGAATGCTTTGCAAATAGCCATTTTCAAGGTATGTTTACCATGTAGTTAATGAATTTATTTACTACATGTTTACAGAATTTGTTGTCTATAATACTTTGGGATTACATAGTGGCTAGGGCTACTGCTTCACAGCACTGCAAGAGACTAGGTTTGAACCCCAGTTAGGCAGAAAAGACAATATGTCACTTTTTGAATATCATTTCAGAACTTTTATGACCACTAGATTAAATTTTGACACAAAATGTAATCAATGGTCCATTTTTCAAAACCACCATGAATGTATTATTACATTATTTATTATATCTCTTTTAGTTTGTATAGATTCAGTTCAGAGCAAAATGTTCTCATCATGCACGGCTTGCGTGGCGTTTGCAGATTCTCTCCCTGTATAAACAGGTTTTTCGCTGTGATACTCTAGCTTAACTAGAGAGGCTAAATGGGTATTGTGACATGTGAGTAAGTAAGTGGTACCCATTCCAGAATTAATTCTACCATGTGGCAAATGCTGTCAGCTTTGAAATTGGTCTCTTTTGCACTTGATTTGAATCAACTAGTTTAGAGAATCTTTTGTTAAATAGCTTCAGATATAATTTACATCACAAGGCATAAGGGTATTTTTTTATATTATTTAAAACAATGCAAAATTATAGTAACATATTTCTGTAGTACTAAAGTGTTGTACAGTGTTAGCCATTATGAATTTAGTGAGAAGTCAAGTAAAATGACACCTTTTATTGGCTAGCTAAAAAGATTACAATATGCAATCTTTCGAGGCAACTCAGGCCCCTTCTTCAGGCAAGAAGTAATTACATCTTGCCTGAAGACTAGTAACATATTTCAAATGTTTTATTAATTCAAAAACAATTTATTATTATTTCTTGCATAATGAATTATTTGATTTGAGATGCTTATCATGACTTAAATGTTACCAATTTGGATGACTTTCCAAAAGTCACCAAATTATTATAATATTGTTAATATCAGAGGGTAATAGGAGAAAGTTAGGCATTCTATTAAGTAAATCTGAAGTAGCTTTATTATCAAAACAATTCAAGAAGAGTTCCAGGGAATGAAGCATTATACTTCAGAAAAGGAAGTATGGTTCTTGTACAAGTAATGTTTGAAAGGTAGGAACAGCTCAAATTAGTTAAATCTCTGAATTACTTAAGCCTAGTAAAACATTCCCTACAATTATCTGCATGTTTGCCACTCCTCCTCAATCTCTGTAATTGTTTCATCACTCAGTGAAATTGGGTAGCCTTGTCCCTGCTAAAGTATTTTACCATGATTTTTTTCCCCTGCTGCATAAAGTTAATTCCATCTTTCATCTGCTTCTTCAGGAAACAGAAAGAAGAAAATTTCAGAAGATTAGAAACTGAATTGATTTCTGTTTACCTAGAAACAGTAAAGACAAGCTCAGAACAGATACACATTTTCAATGCACATTTGACTACCAGGAAACAGAAAAATCCGAAAACACAAAAGCAGACAACATTCAAATGAATGGCAAATATGGTTCAGTGATGCAGTACTGAACACAGCATAGCATCCTATAAAATGTCAAAACCCAATAGCAAGATGCAGGCTGTTTAACAGGAGTCCATCCATGGAGATCAAAGTCAATTACAATTTACAAAAAAGTGATGCATTGAAATAATTTACCTGTCAACAGAAATATATTTATCATAGACAATTATCTAGTTCTTTTTGCAGATGCACATTAACGTAGCACTATAATTTTAGTTAACAATTGTACATTTGAAAGCCAGTAACAAATTTATTCTTCATCATCTGCTTTTGGATGGTTTGTTTTGCTCAGATACTTCTAAAATGCATATACAAGGCATATGAAATCTTTATTTACTTTTTACCCTGGATTTCTCCATTTTTGATTGTGAAAGAAATTTATTCTGCAAAATAGTAACAAAATTGTGGCTGGCAGTAGAAAATAGTGAAGTTCATCCATCCATTCATTTTCCAACCCGCTGAATCCGAACACAGGGTCACGGGTCACGGGTCACGGTTTGTTTAAAAAACAAACTAACTATGCTTTCTTGAACTACTCCATATACGTTTAATGCTTTTGATTTTTGATGTCGCTAACAGGTATTCAAAAAGAGAGAGTACCAGGGTAAAAGTGACCCGCAATACTAACTTTTATTTACAGTATCTAACTTGTCTCTTTGAAGGTAAGTGTACTTAAGGTAAGTAGTTCTCCTCTTGCAGTAGGTGTTACTACTTGATATGGTTCACTCTGTTTGCTTTTATATAAGAACATAAGAAATTTGACAAAGAAGAGGAGACTATTCAGTCCATAGAGCTTGTTTGTATATGCTTTGGGGCTGAATCTACCATCAGGGTATTCTGGGCCCTTTGATGGCATTGGGTCTTTTCACCAACACCCAAGCCTTTGAGTATCCGCCAAATGAAATAATCAAGGGGGATCCAAGGTTTGACAAAGTGGTCAAATGTTGGTGAGTCGGAATGATCAAGGGGGACCACAGGGGTAATCATGTCTTGTGCTGAATCAAAAGCGATAAATACAATGCTGAATTAAACGATCTGCTGTATACACACTGCATTAATAAAAGTATGATAAACTCTCTGTAAAGGAGCTAAGTCACAATGGGCTGAGGGGGTCTTAATCTGTCCTTGCTAATAGCTAAACTATCCCTTTATATCATCCAAATACTTCTTAAAGGTTGTCAGGGTTTCTGTTTCAATTTCATGTCTCAGTATTTTGGTGCAGATATTCACAAAATTTTGTTTAGACAAGTGCTTCTTTATTTCAGTCCAAAATGCACTTCCCCGTAATTTCATCTGGTGCTCTCGAGTACATGATTCACCCTTAAGCTAAAAGAATTCTGTTGAATGTACATTGTCAATACCTTTGATGATTTTGGAGACCTCGATTGGGTAAGCAGTCAACTCTGCTTGAGACTAAACAGGTTTAATTGTCTGAGTCTGTAAGTGTACAACAAGTCCTTATGTCTTAGGATGCACCTTCTTGTTCTCTTTTGCACAACTTCAAGAGGTGCTTTTTTTGCAGTGTGGTGAGTAGAACTGCATACAATACTCTAGTGGTCTCATTTTAACCTAATGTTTTACTTGCCCTTTTTAATTGCTTCTTTACATTGTTGTGTCAACACAAAGCCCTAAATCCTTTTCAGAGGTTGCTTCCTGGATCCAATGTCTCCAATCTTGTATTCAATCTGGAATTTCTTTGGCTCACACATACCTCTTCAAACTCTTCTAAATCAAGAATTTTTTTTCTATCTTCTTATTGTCTGCCAACCTTGGTTTTTTTTTACAGGGTTACTAACTATACAGGAATCATTGTCATTAATATAAATCAGAAAAAGTAACAGAACCAGGACATGCCCTTGAGGAGACTCCAATGGTGACCTCACTCCACATGGAGCATCTTATCTGTACTCTTTGTCACCTTGTCAATAAACATGTTTAGATCCAGTTTTGTAGGTTTACCTGTGATGCCTACAGCATCTAGTTTTAGAATTAATATTTGATGTGGCACTATATCAAAGGCTTTTTGAAAGTCTAAGTAAATTATGTCATAACTTTGATTTGTCAACTATTCCAGTTGCCTATTCAAAAAAAAATCTAAATTGGCAGGATCTTACTCTCATAAATGTGTGCCGACTGTTATTTAGTATACTATTTACATTTAGGCAGTTTTCTAAGTTCTTACTATAAATTGCATACTTTTGCATGACACAAAAGTAAGGTTAATTGGTCTTTAATTACCAGGATCCATTTTGTTCCCTGTCTTGTCTCTGTTCCACAGTGATGTTCCCACACTTCTTCAGAACCCCGAAACTCAGACAAATATGTTTCTAGGACACCTGCAGATCACAGTTATGCAACCACAAAGAATGATCATGTCTATAGTAGAATTCATGATGTCACATTTGCTAAATTAGCTCAAACTAATACCTCATATATTTAGATAGTCTAAACTCTGACATGCTGATTAGCACTGCTCTCAAAAGGATACCATACTAATTATGCACTGAGGTTTTTTTTTTCAACGGTATTGTTTATTTTTCTATAGATGATCAAGGAAAAAGGGTGAATGTGAAAGAGTATTGTATGGTATTGTCTACCAGTAATCACCATTGTGCAAGACACTATATCAATTCCACAATTACTAAGAAGAAATCCTGCTGAGCAATGTGTTGAAAAACAAAAACTATTATGATATTTCTGAGCATTGTGTTGGGTGCAAAGAACATAAAGATGATACTCCTTGTTGAGACTGTTTAAATAGTTTTTTTTTTTCCCTAGAACAAAGGGACATGCTTAAAATATGAATTGTTTTAATTAGTATGAACTGTCAGTCATAGTTACCATGTAATTAGACAGCCTGTTGAATAATGATATTTTCTGAATACATTAACAATATATATGCTTTGTTTTAATAAGATAATGATCAATTTTATCACTGGTATTATTGCTGTGCTGGTGCTGCTGTCCATGTGACGAAGTACTTTCCGGCAACTTAGCCAAGTTTAAGAGTTATAACCAGAAAAGGTAACATTTCTATGGCCATTTTCTTCTTTTGTGTTCAGAATTCTTAAACCATCTCAAGTGATATACCCTGGACATTCTATCTGGATTAAGCAAAGCAAGCTGTGACAAAGCCCTCCCCAACGAATCATTTCATTAACTTAATTTTTTTTGTTGTGTAAAATGAAGACTGAGCCATCACCATCTATCTCTTTGTGGTGTCTGACAGGTAAAATGACAAACAGAAGCAAAAGTGAATACAGTAAGGCAAAGTTGAATAAGATTGTAAAGGGGTGAAGCAAGGAATCAATTTCAGAGGACATGAGAAAGTCCATGAATCATTAATCCATCTATGATCAATCAGTTTCAACTATGGTAAAATACATTTAGAGAGATTCAAACCTGAAATCCCACCCCTCCACCCTAGCATTGTTTACACCAGTGTTGTAGACTGTTTAGCACAGTTGCCTCACCGTTACAGAATCTATTCTACAGCCATAAGCATGGCTTTTTATTCAAAACTAAACCAATGTACTATGTGTTTACTGTATTCACATTGTCTCGGTGCCTGCGTGAAATTTTGGTTTTCAGCTTATACTCCAAAGATGTACAGGTTATATTAAAAACCACCTCAAACTTACTTTTTTGTGATGGAGTGAAGGTCTGTGTGGAAGTGTACCCTGTAATGGACTCCTGACCGATGAGATTAATGTCCACTGTTCCCCAGAATAATCACTGGCTCTCCAGCTCCAAACCCTAAACTGGATAAGTGGGGTTAGCAAATGGGCAGATGGATGGATAGGTGCCTGAGAAGAATAAACAGAATATATTTTTTCAGTGCTCACAGAAGCAAGAGACGCCAATGAAAAGTTACATACCTTAATTGTGAATGTCACACTGAACTCAACTCATTTCAAAAGCCAGAACACTTACCCCCTTCCAGGATGACAGATATTGCTACTGCTGTGATTATTCCTGGCTGGCCTTTTTAGAAAAATAAAATACAACTGCAAAGAGGGAGGCATTTCAGCAATATGTAACAGTAAAAAGAAACATCCAAAAGGCAAACAGATTTTTACTGTTTAATATGCAGTTCTGATGTGTTATGGGTGTTGGTCATCATAGCTTAATTTTTATGAAAACATAAACTGTACAGAGGGAAAAAATAACACTTTAAACCTTATTAGAAAAGTTAGGCAGACAGTCTTTACTACAAATTGGTCATAAGGCATGCCAGGTCCAAAATCAAATTTCATTGCTTTTCTGTAATGTATCCTATACGCTAAATTAATTCACATTTTTAATAGCCCTATATTCTTCATGGATGGCTGCTTTTAAAAGGGTTTAGAGGTGGGTGCCAAGTTTCAGGATTTCATGGAAAAGAAGTAATTGACTAAGTATTTGTCCTATTTATAAGTATATAAACTTTTAAATAAATATAAAAGTATACAAGATCATGTTACCTCACATTTTGAAATAACATTGCAGATTACCTGTAGTACATGCAGAGCTCATTGATGAACAGCAATATACTATAAACATTGACATCAATGAAGATATTGACTGGGCTGTAAAGATACCAAAATAGGGGAAGGTGGCATAGCCCTAAAATGCATCTTTGACAGTTAAGCATCATAAACATTTATTAGTGACTCCTACCTTCTTAAAGACAATCGAGAAATGTGCATGAAATGTAGTCTAACCTATTGTGAAATCTGTGCCCATGGTGCTGGACAATTAGTCTAAATGGAGCTGTTGTTGTTTAAATATTTCATGCTTACTTCTCCTTAGTATGCACTTGGTTTTCATGGTGTACAACAAAGAAATTCTACAAAAGGAACATCAGACTTCTGGTCACCGTGTTTTTGAATTTAGGTCTTTTCGATCCCCATTCCCCCAAAACAACTCTCTCTCTAATTTGGCCTTAACTGCAATCTTAAAAATAAAGGTGCCAGAGTGGTTTTTCAGAGCGATGCCCAGGGGAGACATTTTTGGTTCCTAAAAGAACTATCAATATAAAGGTTACAGAACAAAAAATGTAACAGGCTCCATAAATACATTACAACAGATTTAAAAAAAGAAAAAAAAACAGGTTCCTAATTTTAAAAGACTCTTGGTGTATACAATAACAGGGGCTTAGTTCAGTTTTTGTTGATCTGTTTGTAATCCTGTTATGAAGCCCCACTACACACTTAAAAACCGAGGTACCATAGAGGTTCTTCAGAGCAATGCCATAGGGGAACCATTTTTGGTTCCCAAAAGACCCATCTAGGAAAGAACCTTTATTTATTTAGAACAGTGACAGGCTCCACACAGTAAAAAAAACATTAATAGATTTTAACAGATTCTCGAAACACCAATGGGTCAAAATTTTCAAAGGAATCCAGGTTTTCTTAATTTATTAGTCTCCTGCTAGGTAATGTACCATACATAAAATATTTCAGGTTTTTTTCCAACATATTAGGACATTTATCAAAGCAGGAAGAACCAATTTCATGTGCAAATAACCCTTCCCAGAACCAAATGGTGCTTTGTTAAGCAATAGTTTTTACGAGAACCACACCACCCAGTAAAGGACCATAAAATTCCACTAATGAACCATTATCAAGATGCAGAGGACAATAAGATATGGAAAAAGATGATCCATTGTGATGATCCCTTACAGGAGCAACCAAAAGAAGAAGATTTTTAAGTGTGTTGATATTGAAGAGTTCTGATTTGTCCACATATTAGGAACCCTTTCAAACCCCAAAGAGAACACTTCATATGCAAAGAATGTTTCTCAAAATGAAATGATTCCTTGTTTATTAATTGTTCAACCAGGAACCACAAAGCCCAGTAAAGTACCATTGAAGAGCTAGCATTTTTAAGAATGTATAAAAAAAGAGCATAGAATGCTGAAGTTAAGATTTGTCTGCCTATGCAAAAACCTTGATTTAGAAATTTCCTTTCAGTGTTTTCAGATGAATTTAAGAAACAAAGTTTTTACTGTCTATATAGTTCTTAAATACATTTGCTGAAAAATATTCATCCTCATCATCAGCATCTTTTAATAGTCCACACATTTTATCTCAGGTTTAAGTGCTTTTTTCTATATTCAACATATTATGAGGCATCATGTGAAAAGACAGTTTCTCCTCTGGGAAATATTTGTATCATGCAGTGAAATAAAGGTACATATAATGTATATAGTTTTATGTTCCTTATACAGTATTTAATCTATATGTTTTATTAGTGCTACTTATATATAGCACAATAAACTTCTTCCCTTAGGTGTTAGTTTTATGTATGACGTTTCTATTTCTTATTATTTCATATGATAATCTAGTGTACATGAAACAACCTGCACTTGTTGAGATCCGTTTCAGCAAGATGATAATCAGCAGAAGTCCACATGGTGGCGGTATATACACTTTTCTTTAATACTAAAGCCACGGAGACAAGTTCACAAGACTGTTTTATCAACTTGTATACTACAGCAAGTGCTCAAAAATCGAATCGTGTTGAACTCAAGTTATTTGAGTTCACAAACCAATCGCAGCGCTGAATGACGTTACTATAGTGTGAAATACATGTTAACAGACATTTGTATCAACGATACTTTTTATATTTACATATTGAACTTTGATCGTAGAAAATGGTGAAAATCATGATCCATTGGTATTTCGAGAACCTGTTATCATCTGTTCATAGTTATTTACCGTTTGAAGCCTGTTACAGATCTAAATAAATAAATGTTCTTCCTGGAACCTTCATATAAATGGGTCTTTTGGTTTGCCGTTATTTGAAGAAACGCTCTGGCATCTTTGTTTTTAATAGCGTATGACTACCAGAATTCTGAAGCCCACAACTAAATATAACGGCAAACATTAAAGATTAAAAACATGTTTATAAGGTGAACTCTTTCAGATTTCAAGGTGCACATACGTATACTACATATTCGATATTACTTCCATCATTAAGCATTAATCATTAAACATTAAGCAGACCATATTTAAAAATAGACGCAGATATTAACTCCAGACTATCTTTGAAAATATATTGGATGTTTGTTTTTTTCTAATTGTATATGGAGTTAATCGTTCGTGTAAAGTGTTCTTGCTGGTTTTTATTTGTGCAGTACAATATTTGCATGTAAATATTTGTGCATTGTTCTGACCTATATATTGAAAATTTTACCGCACATTTCATCGTGTGTAAAAACCGACAGACTCTTGTGGTCCATTTTAGAGGTTGCTATTTCGGATTTGTTCAAGGGAGTCTTCTTGACGATCAGGAACCTGGAATTAAATTCTAGAATGACAGTCTATCATTTTAAAATCAAGTAATGCACGTCTAGCATAATATTTACGTATCAGCCTTCCTAACACAGTGCGATTATTTCTTCGTGGATCATCTGACTTTCCTCCAGTATACAAATACAGCATCACTTCCATTACACTGCGCGCATCATTCACAGTTGGCTAATATGGGAATTGTACGTCGCCTGTTCAGTTTGTCGGATTGTCCTAAAACTTATTTAAAAAGCTGTAGTTCTCCAGAATCAGCAATTTTACTGTCGAGATGATTTCATTTTAATAATATAAATGGCAAATGTGTTGCACGATTACCTCACAGTATTTTTGTAGTTTATGAACTAAAAGATAACCCCACAATGGAAGCTCAGTTGATATTAAAAATACGTTTTTATTTTATTACAGATTTTTAACGGAAGCTTCTGGATTTAACATAATTAATTCCATTATTCCACTGAATTACGTCCTAAATGATGCATTTTGTAATATATTTCCTTGTTTATATAAAACACACAAGGATTTTAATTGCCACTCAATATATAGTTACAATGTTCTCACGTGTTTACCTGCAAGAAAAATATATAAATAAATATCAAGAGCAAAGTGGGAAAAGGAGGTGTGTCGCCTTTAACCATTGATGACAGTAGTTCTCTTTTAAACGTTTTCATATGCGAGGCCTTAGGCCCGTCTGCTTCAGCAACCAGTAGTCCGGCGCATAAGGAGGCAGCAAACTTGCAGCTGAAGAGGACTGTTGTGCATAAACTGAAAGGATGAAAGCATCTCAGATCGGTAATATTAATTATTCAATTGCAACTTTTTACTTGACATTGTGACACACACATGGGTACAAATGTACTCTGTGTGTGTGTGAATGTAGGTGTGTGTTTGTCTGTGTGTGTGTGTGCTTAAAATGCAGTTAATCTATTGCAAGTTTTAACAACGCGCTTCGACTATATGTGCCGCTTTCAACTCTGCCTTGAAAACCTGTTCTCGGCGCAGTATAGTATCTAACGTATGTATACTGCACAGATATGAAGACAACAAGATCCGAATGTGTTTATTTATTTATTATTTATTTATTCGTTGAGTGCAAGATGTTCTACATTTTATTCCAAAATCAAAAGCATTCTAAACCACGTTTAAAAAATATAACAATACCCTTCGGCAAATTCTGCCTTGTTCGTTTTTTATCAAAACACCATTATTTTCCTTTCCTCGTTCAGCTGCTTCCTTTTAATTCGTTTTACAAGCTACGTATACTTGCTGAAATAGAATAGTTAGCAGAGATATATCCGAAACAGCGGGCTGCCTGCTGAGAAGATGCGTTGTAAATTAGTCCTCAAAGTTAGAGGTCGGAATTTTTGCGGTTAGTTTAAGTACCAGTAGCATAGACATGGTGTGGAAGTAAAAAGTAGGTGAAATCATTCCATTCTTTGTCGAGTTTATTCACAAGTTCGCACTTAAATTCAGTGGATCTTATTGCCGAAATAGCTTGACAGAATTATGCTGGTATACAGTTTCTAGTTTACAGTCTCCAAAAAAGAAGAGAGGTGTATTTGAACATATTGTTATATCTATAAAGTAAAACTTAAGAGGTATAATTATTTTGACATTTAAGCTTAATGGAGTTTGTTTTTCAGAAATAAATGACTAATGTAGCCTATAAACCCTGTTCCCCGTATTGTATAACAAAATCAGAAGAAAACTATACTGTAAAAGGTAGAGGACCGTTTTTCATTACCATATATTTTTATCATTTGGATGCTTTTTGATTTTTTATGAAATCGATTTAAAGAGGTTGATTGCCTCATGTTGTCACCGATTATTACTGTTGCTCAAAGTAAACCACTAAATATTTACTTTGAGATATAGCAGTCTTCAGAGAGGCTTAGAGTGTTCGGTACTGAAATAATAACATGATCCAGAGCATTTTTCATTTAAGTAACTGAACTTAAATGAAACAGAATGCCCTTGGCATATACATGTCGTTTTAATAGGTCGCAGTGTTAATGATACCGTTGCTTGTAGAACACATTGTTACACACACATGCTAACACACACAAGGTTCTAATAATGTCAACAGTTGTATCTTGAAAGAAAGAAAGAAAGAAAGAAAGAAAGAAAGAAAGAAAGAAAGAAAGAAAGAAAGGCACTTTAATTAGAAAAACATGCAAAAAGTAAAAGAAAAGGGAACTAGATATCAATTAGTTACTAAAATTAATGATTATATGTATGTTTAAGTAATTGTAAAAACGCTTGACCTTTCAATAAACTGTGTTACATGAAAGCCATGATCTTTAGTGCCTCATTTGCTTGCAGATTGAATACGCGGAAAGTTAAGCAGAAAGTGTAGTTTCGAGCACGGTCTTTTTTATGAGGTCTTCTTTGGTTTGTAGATGTGAGGGCTGTTAAGAACAATGGTTATCAAAAGACTTAACTACGCAAATTGTCTGCGTTTTACATTGGCATTTCTTCGACTTCTTTGTTACTCCCGGTTTCTTCTGATACGCACGTATTTCTAAACAGTTAATAAATAGGACGTACTGTACATGAGTATAACAGTAATTGGACACGAGTTGGATGAACACTGTGATAAGATTTTAAAGACTATGTGAAGAACAGATGTAATTACAGAAAGATATGTATTATTGAATTAGTTGACATTTCTGTTTCTACGTCATATAACATGAAAACTGTCGTCTCAGTTAAACTGTTAAACTGATGCACTGGATTAAAACAGGTTCGTATAAAAGTCGGCTTAATGTTTTCTCTCTACAGTCGCGTTTATATATTAATTCATTTCAAAATTTTTCATATTGTGTTCTGTTGATTTTTATTTATTTATTTTTCAGATGTATTGTGAAGCACTCCTTTTCCAATCCCCTTTATATGCTTATACCCAACTTCTCTCTGAACATTTTAAACCCAATCATTTATAAAGATTAACATTAACAAGGTTTCAATATTAATTGAGCTTAGTTAAGGCGGAAACATTATTACTTCTTTCACTTAAATGTGAAGTCAGTGGTCGTGTCACGCGATAGGCATATTATCACTGATACTATGCTATACCGTTAAGTGTTAAGAATATTTGCATCTGCTATAGAGGTTTTGTATCGTAAAGGAAAACCTTAAGAAAATAAATAAATACGTTTCCACAAGCATATTTTTTATTTGCTAGACAGTAAGTACTTGTAAATTAAATGTTGTGTACTTCGTTTAACATCGCATTTCATAACTCGCTTAGTGAAAATGTTTATCTCTATTTTAATAAGCATTTAGATGCTACATGCGAGTTTCCTTTATAAATGCAATATTATGAAATAAAAACAATAATATATACACTTATAAATTGTCTTTCGTGATAGACCAAATGATTCAGTTTCATTCCCTGCAATTGTTTAATTTTGTCTATCCATTCATACAAAGTTTATTTTCAGCACTTTATTCTTTTTAAATAAAATTGTCGTTTTCCAAATCAATTGTATTGTGCTGTTTTTTTCCAATTCGATTATCTACTTCTATTACGAATAATGTTTTATTATAATTTAATTCGTATTTTAAATAAAAATGTAAGTCAAGTGGATTTGCAATCTAATGATTAAGTGATACCACTTGAGGACACAAAATTACTACATTTTATTTCTACAAACAGTTTTTAAACGTATGTTTTATTGTCATTTACCATAAATTTACATATCTTTGTATGCAAGATGCAGGTGAATGTTAAATGCTTTTGATTTTTATTTGTATTGTGTTTGTCATTTGCAAATCAATATACACGCTTTTAACCTGTCTTCTGGCAACAAGCTTATGTAAATTTGTTTTTAATTATATCAAATCAATTTTTATATTAGTAATTACAAAATTACAAAATTACAAAAAAATGATCCTACTTTATATTGTATGCAAACAATATTTCACTCCTTCAGAATTATATTAACCCAGGTGAAACTATGTCAGATGTATTTCTTTACCTTCTAATATACTTAGTTTGAATTATCTTTTAATTAGTTTATTTCTTAAAAGTGTCAATAAAAATAGTGTTACCTGCTGACTTTTGATGTTGCATAACTTAAGCCACTGAATTATCGCAGAGATTCGACTAAAATTTAGTTGGAATGGCTTCTATTAACCATTTGTATATTACGAGAGAAGGTGTATGCACAGACAGACAGACAGACAGACAGACAGACAGACAGACAGACAGACAGACAGACAGATAGATAGATAGATAGATAGATAGATAGATAGATAGATAGATAGATAGATAGATAGATAGTACACAAACGCTACAGAAATTAATGTATACAAAGTGTAAGTTCGTGTGCTCAGCAACTATTTCATGCAAAATTCATAACACCACGCATTATAAACCCTTTACTACTGGCTGTCTTCAGTGGACGGGATCTGTGCTCTTTGAGATATGCCAGATGTTATGAACTTACTATCTACAAGTTATCAGTCTAGACCTTTACAAAAAGTGTCATTGATGATTAAGAACCATTAAGTGATTAACCTAGTACGTTGATTTTTTTTTAATGAAAAAGTTTTTACAAGGGACTCTGTCTTGATTTCATTCGTTCATTGACTTGGCTTGACGTTCATTGAGACTTGAATTGTATTTAAAATAATTAAATTAGGGTATTTGAACAATTCGATAAAGACAGACAAATACTATGCTCGAAACATGCTATAAAAGCAGTGACATTAAATATAGTATACCATTATTACTCCTTCCCTATATCCTCATCCTGTCTTAGAAATAACAAGGAAATTCAACAAGATTTTCTTGAAGGTTTTGTTGAATGAGTAATAAATGCTACTTTTCTGTATAAACAGACTGTTTCACAATACGTAAAACTGGGGAATTCTGTTGTAAACAAAACAGTATGGTCAAATTTAAAGCAGATTTTTTTTTTTTTTTGCTCTTTTAGATATACATCCTTTTGGTGACACGCTGAAATCGGTCGTAAAAAAGAAACATTATCAATGATCAACTACTTTTAATTTTTAGATTTGACCCTTTTTAATGTCAACGATTGGATTGTGGTGCTCGACGATTTGGTGTCTCTAAAGAGGTTTTCCCCATACAATGGGCGAAACTCATGGAGAAACAAGTAAGTCTGGACAATCCATCACACCGCACACTCAGAGGCGTGCACCTGCGCTTACTGACACTTGTTTAAAGTCGCAGCCTTGCTTGCAAGTATATCTTCGACTTAGAAAAGGCTATGAACATCGGCAAATACTACCTTTCTATACCAAAGTACCAATCTTAAATAACGTGTGCTTATAGAGGTTTCAAATAGGACAATACTACTAAGAAAGAAAGAAAGAAAGAAAGAAAGAAAGAAAGAAAGAAAGAAAGAAAGAAAGAAAGAAAGAAAGAAAGAAATGCTCCTTTAAAACATTGTGTTTTCCGTTATACGTTTAATCAATCTATTTTTTAGTCTTTCTTCTGCTTACTGTATACAACCATCCATACCTTTATTTGCAAATGCAATTTAAGGGTCGAGGGCAACGACATTCTATCTTGGTGAGTAAAGGCAATAAAACCAGTCATGAGTCAGATATCAATTCTCTACAAAAAACGCAAACAACTAATATTCCCCTGCCAGATTAACAGCTAAATGTGTGTTGTCAGACTAATACAACAAACTAGATTTCACGGGTCAATGTTATGTGAACAGATAACATCCAGAATTCACATATAAGGCGTCCAGGTTGTAAAACTGAGTGCATAATCGCTGTAAAGACAAAAAACACCTGCTGCGCAATGCTGTTCCACTGTACTCTTGATTGCGTCTGTCAGTTGACTAAAGGTGTTCTTTTTTTTTTTTTTTTTTTTTGTATTTACGATTCGGTAAACCTACTTGCTCCGGGAAGGATGGATGCAGAGCAAGCGAATTTATAAATGGAACACCAGTTCAACGGGTAGAAAAGCATTTAAATAACAGAATCCATCTATCCATCCATTTTCCAAACCCGCTTGTCCTGAACAGGGTTGCGTGGAGTCCCTGGACATGCTGGACGTCACTCCATGGCAGGATGAACACACACACATACACACACTTAACTGAAAAGGTATATGCAAAAGATAAGCAAAAAATAAATATTTAATAGATAAAAATCAAATGATTTTCTTTTTTAAAGTAATAATTTAGCGATTGAAAAATCAATACAGCAAAATAACCTCATGAAAAGAAAAAGACCGATGGATGCAAAACTGCACTTTAAGTTGTTTTTAAAGTTACTTCCTATAGTTTTCGACAAAACACCAACCTATCAATGAATAACAAATATGCATATAAATATATATAAAATAATATAAAATGAATTATGATGAAAAGAAAGTACAACTGCGTTGTAGTTGAAAAACCTTGTCCATGTTCTCAGATAATAAGAGGTTAAGTATCACTTTAATGAGAAAGTGGCTTATGGTTTCTGCTTTGCGTACAAAAAAGCGCTAAATAAATAACATTTATTATTATTATTATTATTTTTATTATTATTATTATTATTATTATTATTATTGTTGTTGTTGTTGTTGTTGTTATTATTAATAAGACGTCGCAGGAAAATGAACTAGTGATACAATACCTTTACCGTAGTTAAAAAAAAAAATTTAAAACATCTTCCAAGGTGGTACATACATTTAGTTAATATAGGCAAATTCACTTGAATATTTGGTCCTTGTACAGAAAGAAAAAAACTCGCCAGTCTATTCACATTCACATCCTCAATTTTCTAAATGTTAGCATTATAATTACCGATACCGTGGGCAACAGGGGTGGTGCTGTGGCCTGAGCACATACGGTATACAAAGGAGTTTTCATCTTTTCTCTATAGCACCTTCGTGCTTGTGTATGCATGAATGTTCCCTGCGATTGACCTATACCTTTCTTCCGATGATGCATCACATAGGTTCTGGACCCTATTTTGGAACAAGCAGGCAGGCAACATGAAGTATGTGTATTAGCAGCAGCACGTTAAAGTCTTGGTAATCTTTAAACTTTTCAAAGCATAACTTTTCTATATTTTGTTTTATTATTTATTTTCTGTTTGTTATTTATGGCAAGCACTGTCTTTATCCCAATCTAATAATTATCTTGCCCGGATTTAACGTGACCCGATCCGAATCACTGCTGAGTTGCATCCGCTCCGCTCTTTTTCTATGGGAAAGTGGAGAAGTAGTTGTGATATAAGTGTACATAGGTTAATCCACAGACACTTTACCTTGTACAAGTAAGCAGTTCTTAGAGCTCAATTTTTCTTAAAGGGGCGGCGCTGGGAAATATCTGCTTTTGGCACCAATTCCTGAGAAGGCTGGCTAGGGGCGTGAATTGTATCCACCAGCTCCAAAACATTAGGGGAAAAGAGGGAGAGAGAGAGATTGAATAAGAGATCTCTACAGACACATAGACAGAAATTGATCCAAAGAAGAAACAATTTGTATATTTGCTTCTCCGTGTATGTTTCATTAAGACTTCAAATAGTTGTAAGAAAACTATGCTCTATCACCGTATCTACCCCATAATTGGGTCTGCACTATGGCTGGCATCCATTGCTTTGATGGTGCAGCTTCGGGGATTTTCAGCAGCAAATTCTAGAAGACCTCTGAGAGAAGGAAAAGTGCAAGGATTTACAGAGAGGACACTTATTCTTCTTGACGTGAACACCAGAAGTCCGAAAAAGACTCTAAATGAGAACTTCCTTTCTCTGCAGCTGGACCCTTCTGTCATTCACGACGGGTGGCTCGACTTTTTAAGGTAAGCATATACAACAAGAATAAAAACCCACTATACCTCCCTGGCTCTTCTTCACACTCTCATGAAAATTCAAAGATTTTACTTGACTTTAACATGGGGGAAAAGTCGCAGAAAGTACACGCTTCTCGTTATAGCATTGCAATGTGTTCCTTGTTAAGTAAAGTACATCGCAACACGTAACCTTCGTCTGTAGCTTGCTCCCCGAGTTCCAACCTAATATTTAGTGAGAAGTACATGTAAATAAACTATAAACACACATACTGTGGACAGCTGTGCTTATACTTGTGCTTGTATTATCTTTAAGTCTTATAAATACGTGGCAGTATACACGTATTGCACAACACAGAAAAGAATTTAAAATTAGCCTCGGGATTATCGGAAAATAATATTGCCTAGTATTTGCGAAGTGCCTACAGTTTTAATCATGACATATGTTTCGGTATTGTTTCAGATCTCTTGACAACGGGGTTTTAAAACATCAATCATAGCCCAAGTGCTCCAACAGCTCTTCAGTAATTTATCCAATTAGACTTAAGGGACCGATGCTGTGCCCCAAAACCTGTTATCAATTTGCTCTTTCTGCATGAAGAAAACGACTTACAAAACGTTGACAGTGTAACGTTTTACGCTCTATTATCAGGTTCTCAGTCTGGTAATTAATACATCTTACAGGAAGACAAAACAGCCAGCGTTCAGTTTTACGAACAAATCAATAAAGTGTTTAATTCAGAAGTTGGTGGACTTCAGTAGTCATACTGGACAGTTCGTGTCCGGTAAAATTAAGCAGTCTTGCCTAAGTGCCATTTTGATTTGACCTCATATGTGCAATGAAGGCCAATTTAAGTTATGAGACCAAGGCAAGCAAAGCACATCAACGATTTATGAAGAAAATTAGGATTAAAAAGTGACTATATCTTAACTGGAAAACGGATTAAAAGTATTTCTAAAAAAAGTAAGCCAGTGATAAAGATATTCCTAAAAAAGAAAAAAAAAAGACTTGTTCTGTAGTTAATTTGGCATTATTAATAAACTTCGAGTTTATTTATCCCTTCTTTATGTAAAGTGTGTGACCGATCAAGGTCTGATGAAGGTCATCGGCAGCAGGTAATTAATTTACTCTTTTAAGTCCCTTCATTTTTACTTCAATTTACATTACCCTAATAAAACATTTTAAAATGTTATCTCCCTTGAGTCTGCAATAATTTATCAAAGAACAAGTAAACAAATTCACAAACGGTATATGAAATAAATCTGTTTTAAATGTATTTCAGAACGTGAAGGAAATGTGTACTGTAAAAACCAATCAAGCAAATTCACTGCCTTGAAATATTAAAAAAAGTTAATAGACTCAAGATCATTTATGTTATTTCAAACGAATAACGTTCCTGTTCTAAAAACACCTGCAAAGTGTGATAAGCATTCTTTCTAAAGCCAAATCGGCTCTGGCCTTTAATGAGTTTATGTAGGTAATTATTTAACTGAAGCAGATATAAACTATAGCATTTACAAACTTCAGATACAGCATTTCGACAGTAACACTTAAATATGGCATTGCACCTTGAGCTACAAAGCTTAGAAAACTATGACATAATATATTAGTAAGGTGAATACTGAAATGCACAAATCGCTCCATGCTAACTTCAAATTCTTAAACTGTGTATTTTTGAAAACCATTAAATACACTTAAGAAAGAGAGAAGTAAACTACAGAATTTAAAATACGTAAGTATTTTACAGTAACGTTAAAATGCTTCTTTGCACTGGTTATGAGCTACAAAGACCATAAAATGAGGGTAAAATATAAGAAGTATTTCATAAATTTTCTAATGAAATGTGCTTGACTATAGCCATTCTTATGGTTGGGGGTTCGTTTTTACCCTTCTTTTCATAAAATAGCAAAAACGCTGGAATGTTTTATGTGAATATATACAGTATATGCTGCAAAGACATTTACAGAATCAGACTGAATATACATATCAACCAGATATACAAAGCGTAGTCCAGTGACTTACAAGCACATGTAAAAAGTTTTCTTTTCCGTCCTGCAATTTAACTCACTTAATTAATATAATTTAATATACAAATATGCATAAGAATCATTGTGGATCCTGCATGTAAATCATGTGTTTTAAGCTAGAATTTCGTATCATTGAAATGTTGCGAAAAATTAGGGTTAGATCGGTTAGTATTTTCATCTTGTACTTTTTGGTTTGGCTTCCACATCACCTAATGGTAATAATCAAAGTGACACAAGGGCTGCTTATTGAGAATATCTATCTGCCAGTTTATAACACAATGGAAGAGAAAGATGTCGACATTTTAATATCTGAGATAGCCCTAAAAATGTTTGCACTAAAGATTAACCTAAAGCAGAATAATTTGCTGCAACACAAATTCACTTTAAATAATCGTTAAAATTATTCTTACAAGAGATGCCACTATCTTTGCCATTTGGCAAACGTCAATCAACTAACCATTCAATCAATCAATCAGCCAATCAATCTTTATTCTAAATAAGGCCTCTGACAGCAAACTTGAGCATAAGGCTCAAAACATTAACGTTTTTGTTAACGACGTCTGCCAAATATGCATTAATAGTAATAACAAAAAACATTATGATAATTAACCAGTCT
Organism: Erpetoichthys calabaricus; assembly: GCF_900747795.2. Lineage (NCBI taxonomy): Eukaryota > Metazoa > Chordata > Cladistia > Polypteriformes > Polypteridae > Erpetoichthys > Erpetoichthys calabaricus. The sequence goes on from NC_041395.2 coordinate 285,386,629, forward strand.
TCTTTAATTGTTTTACTGTTTCATTTAAAATAATGTAATGATAATTAAACATAATCATTTTAAAAAAGCCATTATTTTATGTAAAACCTTCATCAACGTAGCCCTTTTTGGTCGTGCGTGACATTTCAACGAAAATGTCTTTTTCCATGTGTTATTGAACCAACTTAATACACAGGCGCAAGGCAGGAAGTAACCCAAAAGGCGCAAGTCCATCAACTTGGCCAGTAGCAGTACACAGTCAGTCACACTGCCTCCTGCTAACTTACATGTTTTGTGAATGCAGAATTAAGTTCAAATGAAAAAAAGGGTCGAAAAAGCGTAGAGAACGTGCATCTCTTCGACTAGTCTGAGATTAGGCTACTTAGGAAGGGTAAGAGGTATTTCCACCGCTCCACTATGCGGCATTTTCGAATGAAACCTCTTATTAAATACCCTAAACAATAGACAATGAATTGCTCAGGGCGTTTCACTTATTACACCGGAGGTTATAGTAAGAAGAAAACTTACGTTGGATAGCAGAAGTGCCGGCTCTGGGATTTCGAGTCTCTGCTCACCATGGGTGGTGCATGACTTGTTCTGCCCTGTACACGAATTACACTCTGTGTGAATCTTTATGAGATTCTTTCTGAAAATCTATAAAACGACTTCAGTATGGGTCAATATATTTAACTGTGAAGTACTTTATTAGTCAAAGTTTTACAACACTCAACTAATACCTCTGTCTACTCTGATTACTGTCAAAATGTAAAAAATCCATAAATAAAAAAAGATTTAAAAGAAAGCAATTGAAGGATTTTTACTTTTCCTATTTTCTGTGCTGTTTTAATTAATATTAGTGCAGTAAGAAAGGATACAATATATAAACAAATTTTTATACAGAATTCTTCTAATAAAAATCTGATTCTTTTTGTAAGATTGCGTTATGTATGCAATCACATCAAACTCGTTGTTTCAGCAGTTTAAGTCTCTATGTACAGGTGCAGGAAATTATTGATTTGAGTACTCTTAATTTATTGTTCTTCTTGATTTTTACTATAATTTATGTTTGAAAACAACATTGCTATTAAACATTAAGATCCCTTAATTCATTCCGGACATACTTGATCTAATTCAGGGGGCTTTCCAGCAGCACCAGATGAGAGGCAGGAATGAACTCTAAATAAGGCCTCAGAAATAATAAATACTCAAAATATAAGTCTGATTTTTGAAAACGCATACAGGAAATAGTGTGCTCCAGTAATGGAATGAGTTCCATTTGAACACAGAGAACACAATACATGTTTATCTTAAAAGTGGCTTGTGACACACAATATTAAAAAAAAAAAGTTTTAGCCTTTTTGTAAGGATGCTGATAAGGATGAATGCAGTTTAATGTCTTACAATTAATGACAAACAACGCATTCATCTTTGTTTTTGAGTGGTGCTTTGGTTCATTTCTACAATTGGTGTTTTATACCTCAAAGGATCTGAGATAAAATCTCAACACACACTTACTGTCTGTGCAGAGTGTGCACATCCTCTGTGTCTGTGGATTCCTCAGTTTCCTCTTACACCACAAAGAAATATGTAATAGTTTAACTGATATTTCTAAATTGGCCTAATATGAATGAGAGTGCACATCGCTGTGTATAAATATGCTTTGAGATGAGGTGGTGCGTGTTCCATATGACACTGCTATCAGTCTTGCACTTGCTACTCCCAGCAAACACTCTGGCTTTATGTAAATCTATAATAAAAGTAGTGGTCTAGCTAAGAAAAGCTTTTTTTAATTAACTTTTTAATTTGCCTTGTGCACTGATGCAGTAGGTAGTGCTATATAGCCTTTCAGATCCAGAATCCTGGGGTTGAGTCCTCTATGTTTCTCCTTGTGTCCATGTGGATGCAGGTTAGTGTAACTGGCTCTTCCAAACTGGATCTGTGTGAGTGTGAGTATGGGAGTGTGATGGGTTAAATGAGAGAGACAACCGTTTATGAAGCTAGTCCACCACAGTATACTATATGTAAAAATTAAACTTCTCCACTGCATTCACAAAAGAACCTTGAAATATATACATTAGAGATTTTTAAATGTTTTTGTTCAGCTTTTTACAACCTTCCTTTCTTTTTTATTGCCCTTTTCATATTTTTCTTGCTAATGCTTCTTTTCTGTCTGTTAGACAACACTGCTGCCAATCGGTTAGTAATTCAGCTAAACTCTGAAATTATCACTAAAACTTTATGGTAAGAAAAGGAAAAGCAGTGCAACAAGCAAAAAAAAATGTTGCTACAGTACAGAGAATATATACACAGTAGATTTCTCCTTTGTAGTTGTTAGAATGAGGCCAATGCTCCTCCCTAGCCTCTCCTTTCATGTCCCGCTTGCCTCTGGCCTTGCCCATCTTTCACTGTAGTCAACAATGATACACTAAGGAGAAATTCTGAGAGACGAAGAAGAAATAAAAATCCCGCCACAGAGTACTGACACATTTTCAGTGCTCTTACACCGTGTTCATGTACAGTTGAGTAATGATCTAATGTCTAGTGTCTTTTTGGATTTTTTCTTTCTTTTTTTACTTAGTGAACCAGATACCTTAGCATGTTTTCTGTCAGACTTTTTGTGTTTTTGTTTCTTGCATGTTGTTTTCATCATTCCTGTCTGGATTTGCATTGACAGCTTTGTCTCTTCTTTGCAATTAAAGACATTACATGCAACATTCTCAAAAAAGATGGTCATTCAGTTCATACATGGAATGTAGTCAACCATAAGGAAGGAATAGTAAGAGAAAAATAAAGAACAGCAAAATAAATAAAAACAATTTCTGTTATATATTAATCTTTCAACATTTGCCTTTTTAAAATCTTTCATAGTTAACCATTTTATCTGAGTCTCATTGGTTGGACCTCTTTTTAGACAATATTTGCCAGTTATAATGATACAGAGGAAATCAGGAGTTTCCCCAATGGTGAACTGTGCATTGACCCAATTATACAGTATATCAGCACTGTGGCACACTTGAGGCATTGAAACAGCATTACGATATATTTATGCAATTAAGGTTTTCAAAAAAGTATAAAGGTGAATTGAACATTCAGGCTTCAAAAACCAACATTTGAGAGTCAGACCAGGTGTCACACATTGCCAACAAATTTAGTCAAAATAACAAGAACACTATTTAAAGGGTGGGAGGTGGAGTAGTGCTCCACCACATTTGGCAAACACTGCATGTCTGATTAAAACTGAGACCAAAACATGGATGTAAGAAAAGAACTATGGCAAGAAAGTAAGAATGATTTTTAATATTTATTTTTATCAGTATTCCATAAGAGGAATCAACAATCAAAGTACGTACTGAAATAGTCAAAATATCAGAAAAAACACTAGACAAAAATCAGAATCCAAAAAAGAGAGCAAAAGACCAAAACACCAGGTAACAAACAACAAGACTAAAGATTTTAACAAAGAGCACAATATTAAAGAAAATGATGCTTCTCAGACTTATGTTTTTATTTACCTAGCCCTCCTTTTACGTGCTTGTTGCATACTTAATGTTGCCATGCAAAATATTAAATTGGTAGGGGCCAGGGAAAATATCAAGTGAAAGAATTTGTCAGGGACAGAAGCTATGCCCCATGCTCAATATAGGGTGTGTGTCTTAGTGACTCACTGACTGGATTTCAAACATTGGTAAGCCAGTATGGTCACCATGAGGTGGCAAGGTGGTTCAGTTATTTGCAGTACCCTGGTTTCAGCTGTGGCCTGTGTGTATATGTATAGTTTTTATTGGATACTCCAGTCTTGTGTTAATTTCCAAAGATGTGCATGTTAAAGTGTCCAAGAATATGCCCTGCCATGAACTGGCATCATAATCAGGGTTTGCTAATGTTGCAGCAATTGCTGAATTATTTGTGTTCTGTTTTGGGTATTGTATTTACCCCATTTTTGACACTCATTGCATGCCCAACATACCTGGAATGGGGTCTCTCCTTGAACTGCCTTTCCCAAGATTTCTTCCATTTTTTTCCCTACAAAGCTTTTTTGGGAGTTTTTTCTTGTCTTCTTAGAGAGTCAAGGCTGGTGGGTTTTTAAAACGCAGGACCTGATAAAGCCCATTGAGTTATTCTTTCTGTGATTTTTGGCTATACAAGAAAAAAACGTGTTGTTTTTGTGCCCCTGATGTTTCTGAAATAGGCTCCTACTTTGCACAAATCCAGTCATAATTGGTTCAGTAAAATGAATGGATGTACGGATTACATTAATAATTTCTCCTTCTTGCTTCATATCCTTAATTTGTAATGTTTAGCTCTCTGGCTTTTAAAATCTGAGATGTCAACTATACCGTTTATTGTGCGTTTGATGCTGCTTCTTCATAACTCCAGAGACCTGAGCATGAAACCCAGAATGGCACGTTGTGTTGAATGTGCCTGTTCCATGGATTTCTACATGAGATTTCTCACATTAAAAAGATATACATTTTAGTCTAACTGGTATCTCTAAATGGACCCTCAATAGCTATGTGAAAGAGTTTGCCATATGATGAGCTGGCACACATCCAGTGCTGTTTATGTCTGGGGTCCAGGGCTTCTGTGGCATTTTCTAGTTCCAAAATAATGAAATATGTGACACGGAAAATGGACAGATAGAGGAGAAAGTGTAAAAAATACATTATTTCTTTTTTGCTGTAAAACGACTTTTCTTTTTTGTTTTAGGTGCCAAAAATATTGCATTAAATATACTCCACATTTAACAACCTCTTTTTATTACAAGTGATTATCCAGGTCCATGAAAACCAAAAACTTAAACTGACAAATGATGTTGCTCTCCTTTCTAAACAGGTTCCTCCTCTGTCCTCTGGACATCAGCCCTAGCAATTTAGAACACAGGATTATCCATACCAAATTGTATTTCTTTTGGTGATAAAAATTCAGCCATTGCTATTTATGTTTTCCCTTCCTATCCTTTTAAGACTGGCTTTTATTCTGGCTTGCAATTTGAGCATTGTAGTTCTGCTGTTCTTTGTGGTTCAGTTGGAGACTGGTGATTCTTCCCTAAGTTTTGTGACTATTTTTAAAAGTAAATTCTTTGTTCTTTAGATGATAGTTAATAAATGCTTTCCTAATACTTTCCAGGCTTGCTTTAAATATTTAAAGAGATTATTACAATTGTTCCAATTATAATAAAGGGATTAGATCTGCACAGTCACACCATCATTATTTGCACACCATTAATGAATTTCCTCAGGCAGGATTAAGCACAAATATATTTCTTTCGGTGCCTCTTGTAGTCATTTTTCTTTCACGGTTTTTAGTCTAACTATATTGTTCTTGTATCTCAATCATGGCATTCCAGATGTTGAAAACTGATTAACAGATTTTTCCGAATGATCATGGAGTATAACTAATTTTCTGTTGCAGCTTTGTAACATTTACTCATCTCCTTTTGTTAGGCTGTAGTCACATATATAGTGATATATTTTTCCATGTCAGTGTCTACATAAAATAAATAATTGCAAAGGTTTGTGATGAAGCACTGGGGTCCATTGTGGAAGCCCCATATAATGACATGGTACCAAAGGAAAAACAGTAACAAAAATGTAAATTCCATATAGACTATAAAGAATTCCACTTATTGAGTGTAAGGTCAACAAAGGCTCTTGAGGAGGCAGCTCTGTCCTTGTCAAAGTTCCTGTTCTGAATGCAGACTACCTGTTCAGTGCTTGCTTAAATAGTGGTTGTGCCAGAAGAAGCGGAGCTTCCTTTGCAGGACTGGAAGTGAGCCAGAGGTCCTCAGAAGAATTATCCTTCATTTTAGGGTTTAAAAAGGGAAAAGTAATCAACAACTGTGTCATGCCCCAATCCTTCCTCATCCCACTTATCTGAACAGAACTCCTGAAGCACTCATTGATCAGGGAGACAATAAATATATACACACATATAAGCTTGAGACAATTTGTGACAAAATGTTTTCATTTATGAATGGGTTATGGTAGTACAAATAATGACTAAAACATTAATGAAAACTTACCACAGTACTAATGTCAAGCCAGTATTTCAGGTTTTCATAATCTCATTTTTTGGTTCCATATTGTAATATGTCGTAGCTTTAGCAATATGCTACAAACAATCCTAATTTATGTTGTTGTCAGCTTTTATTTAATTTATTTATTTTACTCCTTTTAAATCATTTTGATGTACTACCAGATTATCAGAAGCTGTTATTTTCTAAAGAGGCAAGAGAGCGTAAAGTGACCCTATTCTATCTCATTTAATTTTTGTGATTCTAAATCCAGAGGATTAGTTCTTTCATCTTATTTCAGTTTAACACAGTGTTCCTTGATCAGCATAGGTGCTAATTTCTGTCTGTTACTGTCAGTAATAAAGCCTCTATTTTCTGCTTTTATATTTTGTTTTTTAGCACCTAAATATACTAAGTTTTCAAGCTTATTGCTACCAACATGCTCAACCAATATTAGTTAATTAGCTGTGTCACTGCTTTTAAGATTTGTCTTGATGTATTTACAAACAAATTCAGTTCAGAGCATTAATATTCCGTATCATCTCTCCTTTTGCAGCTCAAAGCGCTTAGTAACGCTGGCAAGGGGTCTTGCCCCAGCATATCTTAGGTTTGGTGGTAAGAGAACTGATTTTCTTCAGTTTCACAATCTGAAGAATCTTGCAAAACACAGAGGAGGTCCTGGCCCAGACTATTATCTGAAAAATTATGAAGATGGTAAGTCTGTATAAATTATATTTTAAAGATATTTATATTTATTAATTTTCATTTGTGTGATACTGTATATACCCATTGAGCTATGGTCATTCTATGTAGTGTAGATCTGCAGCATTCTTTCTGTATTTGTAAAATTTTCAGCTGTGAACTATAGTTTGCTTTTTGAGACCAATTTATATATTTGGTTTGCTCATACTGACGGTATGTCCATGTATTTGTAAGCAATCTGCAATGTAGTGATGTCCAACTTAGGGTTGGTTCTTACTGGTAGATAAGTAAATAAATAGGCAGGGAAAATGTTATTGATTTTAGGTTTACTTGATTTTTCTAACTAATGCTACATTCTGTACAGTTTCTCTATCAGAATATCCAGGCTAAGCATTATTTATGGAATTTGAGATAAAGAAAGAAAATGCTTTGCTGATTCACATAGGTCTTTCTCATAAGGATCTTTCTTTTATTAACCCTTATATTTTGTATGTATACCCACATATTTGTGTATTACTTTAAACTTACCCTCTTTAAACCCACCCTCTTATAGGTGTTTACCCCACAAAATTACAGAACTCAGTCATCTCTCATACAAAAAATGTCTGGTACACCCTCAAACTTTATATTTGGAGTTTCATATTTCAGTATTTAACACTCACATTTATATTTCAAAACAATTTACTGACAATACATTTAATTTGCAGGAGACTTTAAAATATAAAATTTTGTAACCCAAAGGTAAATCAGGGAGCCAGAGACAGCTGTATGAAATCAACACCTTTTATGTGATGAAACACACACTTTTTGACATTTACGCTGTGAGCAGCTTCATTTTTCATTGGGTACATTGAAAAACAATACCAGCTTTTCCCCGCAGTATTATGATGGCATGACAGAAGGGGGCAAAAGAAAGAACCTAATAAAGTTAATTAGGTATGAAGACAAAAGACTACATGGCCAAGTTCACAAGCACCTTGTCTATGGCATGTCATTTTACAAATTAATGTAAAGGCCGATTTCTAGTTTTTATATATAAGTAATTACATTTTGACTAAGAGATATCTGTAATTACATTTTGAATGGGAGGCTTGTCAAAATACAAATTTCAAATTTTATTCTGACAAGTCAAAATTGGAATTACAGATATGTTTAATGTGCTTAAAATGAAAATATCTAAAATGTAATTATGAACACCTAAAATTCACTGTCACAAACCTAAATTTACATGACAATCTAAAATAGTGGAAATGCAAAATATTTTAAAATTATTTCTGCTAATTATGTGGAGAGATTATTTCTAGTTCAAAAATTAGTCAAAATGCAATTGCACACAGAACTGAAGCTTCATATTGTGAAAAGTACAATAGTTCAATTGTATTTGACTGAAAGTACATTTCAAACAGGTCTATGCAGGCAATCAACACTATTTGAATAGATTAGATAAACTTTATTTATTCCAATTAGAAATTCAGATGCAGCAGAAACGTAAAAAAATAAAGATACAGACTCACAGGACAGATTATACTGCCAGTCAATCAAACGATAAATACATACATACATACATACATACATACATACATACATTGTGAATTTCCCCTTGGGATTAATAAAGTATCTATCTATCTATCTATCTATCTATCTATCTATCTATCTATCTATCTATCTATCTATCTATCTATCTATCTATCTATCTCTACATACATACATACATACATACATACATACATACATACATACATACATACATACATACATTAATTAATTAAATAATGGGCAGATATTTCAAAAAAGAACTTTACGAGTATATTAGGAGGGAGCACTGAATTGCCTGGTAGTAGTGGGCAGAAAAAGGTCCCCAGAAGCGTTTCTTAATACAGAGGTGGAATAAGACTGTGGCTAACAGTGCTCCAAGAGAGCGCCACCTGAAGGCGATTTTTCATGACTGCATCCGATTTTGCAACCATCCTCTTTTCCACAACAGCTTCCAATGGGTCTGCCTTGTGATGGATAAGGCTTTCCTGATTTCGTATACTATGAATTATTATTATTATTATGGTTAGACGAACCAAATAACAGTTGACATACTATAGTAAAGTTTAATCGTTTCACGTTTAAACAGAAAAAAACTGTACAGTTAGATAATCGCAGCCAGTGAAAATCTAAAAATGCACTTACAGGAAGAGAAAGTGCAGACCTAACACCAAAGCTATCCAGTGTGGGATTCACTGCGTTGCTTCGACGCCCTGCACATTGCCAGCCGCCAATCGTCATTTCCCGCTTTCCCAGACCTTCGACTGTAAGACGGGAACCACTGTGCTCTTTAATTTTATAATACTGAAAACACGTTCTGAAAACTGTAAAAAGGTAAGCATATGAACTTTGACACAAAGCTAGCGATATATGTGAGAAACAATTTTAGGCTACGTTTACGTCCACAACGTAGAGTTCTTAAAGCAATAAGGCGTGTAACGTGGCTGGTCACGCTTTCTTATTCCAAAACAATTAAAGTTTTCTTATTCAGAAATAGCTTCAGAAGTAAATGAAATATTGTAAAACAAAAGACAGCACTTAAGTTAATATAATGCAGAATGTAAATTTACAATCCTGCCCCTGCCTTGCAGTAAGACAGAATTTCAATGAGAGTGAGGCTGGAAAATGCAAAATACTGTACTAACACGGTAAAACGGCACGCCGAAGAAACGCAGAGTTTGAATGGATTGAGAATGTTGTCATTCAATCAAATATTACGGATTATGGGGAAGAAACTCGGCAATGTGTGTATGTGTCTCTCAGATTTAAATATTCTTAATTCTATTTAAATTTTTCTCAACAAAGTAGTAAGCTCACAATTTTGAACTACAATTTCACGAGAAAACTATTCAGTTGTCTTTAAACATCTGTTTATCAGATTTGCACGTAACGATGTGGAATCTGAAAGCTGTGTAAGGGGCAATTAGAGTCTTACTAGAAAGGAGTTAACGATGAACACGCAAGTTTGGTATTTGTCCCCCATTGATCACATTGGTACTTCAGCTTAATAGTCATTAAAGGCATTATGTATAAATTACCAATATTATCTAGGGGTTCATTCTTTACAATAAATAAATAAATAAACATGTCTTTAAGATATTTGAGTTCAGGTAAAAAAAGATGAAAACAACTATGATACATTTTTGGTAAAGTATATCCATTGTAATGAGCATAAATTATTTCATCAACAGTTATTGATTCAAAAACATGACAAGTCTGCTGAAGAATACATTAGGAATCTGCATGACCTAGCAGATATGTGTGCCTTTAAGAATGAAAAGAATCAGAACAGATGTGATAATCTGGTGAATGCTAAAAAAGGAGAACTAAACAGGAACGATTGGAAAAGGTATTTCGAATTCCAGATTTTAGGCTGAATAAAGTGATGCAATAGTGTGAGCAGGTCTGACATAAGTAAAGGAGCAGCTAACAGAAGCAATGCTAAGAAAGTCAAGTAACAGGCAAGAGTTCAGCAACAAAAGGTGTGATAGACAACATAAGGAAAAAAAATACTTCGTCATTCAAAAAATAAAGTGTAGAAAGTGTAAGGAAAATATAGATTTTGCTGTAGGTTGTTGTGACCATGAGGTCATCTACATAAACACACTGAACCAAAGTGCATTTGATAAATTTTAACAAATGCAACACAAAAACAAGGAGATCTTCATATTGTGATTTTGTACATGAATATGATTACATTTTCAGCTTTCCTTTGTACAGAAACATAAGCAATTAGAAAAAACCATATTGGAATAATTATCGTAAAAAAGTAAACCTATTTAGTCTCATCAAATTGTAAAGAATTTATAATCCTGAGAGAAATAAATATTGTTATGAAACATCCATCAATGCATCTTTTCAGCATTCATTTATAACAAACTGTTCGATGACAGATTTTTGCAAATCTAATTACAGACTACAAGAATAAGAGACGGATTCATTTGTTGAAGGCTGATGGACCCTGTTCAATAAGTATAAGGGGCATGGACAAAATTAAAATGCACAAACATCACTTTATATAACATTTTCAAATAATAAGTACAATTGTGATGTGTTTTATAAATATGAAAATGTACAATTTTTTGTTTATTTATTCACTTTATTTTGCAGGTTTACTGACTTACTCAGGGTCATAAATAATATCAATGGCAGGGACTGAGTGGGTAATTTTGTAGATCATAATCTTACTTCTTTCAGTTGGTCACACTGCCTGCTACTTGTCGTTTATTTAAACCCACAAAATAATCAATTCCATCCAACTCAAAAGTCTAATCATGAAGCTATTAGGTGAGGGAATCAGCAACACAAAACAGCACTTTTTGGGCGTGGGGACATTTTATGGAAATCTGCAATTCCTGGAGAAAAGTAGGAAAGTTACTGTTATTTAATTATATTAACAATATTAAAATAGGGTAGAGGGAAAATACTCTCAAAATACCTATCAAATGCAATCTTAGTTCAAAACTATTTGCAGTTAAACGTCAACTTTGTCATTAATACAAGATGTTAGGTGACAACCTAAAAAAGAACATTTGCAAGTTTTTGATGACACAACATTCTCTTCTTTTAAACAAATGCAATGAATATTTTAAAAGCTAAGAAATATAGAATGTCATGTTAAAACTAATTAATATTGTGGTCATATTGTAGAGTGTGCTTGTGAGATCTTGAGTAAAGCAACTATGGCATAAAAATATAGATGAGCTAGAAGCTACCAAGAGCAAGAGCAGCCATGTACATACTGTATTCAGATTAAATTTTATGTCTTTGTATCTTATTTGAAAAACAAGTTACACTATTCAGTCAGTCATTGTCCAACCCGCTATATCCTAACTCAGGGTCACAGGGGTCTGCTGGAGTCAATCCCAGCCAACACAGGGCGCAAGGCAGGAACAAACCCCGGGCAGGGCGCCAGCCCACCACAGGGCACACACACCCACACACACCAAGCACAATTTAGGATCGTCAATGCACCCAACCTGCATGTCTTTGGACTGTGGGAGGAAACCCGGAGCACCCAGAAGAAACCCATGGAGACACGGGGAGAACATGCAAACTCCACGCAGGGTGGACCCGGGAAACTAACCCAGGTCTCCTTACTGCGAGGCAGCAGCGCTACCACTGTGCCATTGTGCCGCCCTACACTATTCAGTCTTTAAACAAAGTGTACTTTCATTTAAAAAAATCATAGGTGTTTAAATTTTTCAGTGATAGTCTATTGAAATTATTTTTATGTTGTCTAAAACAGTGGCTCTCAAAGTCGTTCCTGTGGCTTCAGGTTTTGTTCGAACCAGATTCATAATCAGTGACAACAACTGGTAACACTGTTTTCTCATTTTGCTGGTATTTTTTTTCTTTTCTGTTATTCTACATTCAGAAAAGCACCACAGTATGAATTTTTACATTTATAAGACATTAGAAATATTATTTTATTGCTATAGATTTAAATGCTTAACTGTTTTTTTGTTGATTTCATTGTATTTTGCCCTTTCTCTGTACTTTTTTCCCCTTCATTGTATCTTAATAATGACAATTAAAAACGAGCAGATCAGACACCCAGGCAAACAACGCTGAATCATGAAAGGCTACTTTAGTATCAGAACTACTAATTAGTAAATAATGGATTAATTAAGCAATTAGAACACTTGGAAAAGTAGACTGAAAATCAAGATGAAAATGTTGTTTAAAAAACATTATTCCCATATAACTGCTTAGTACATTTTAATACTTTTTTTTCTCCAAACTTAGCTTTCTAATTTCTATATTATTCTCAAAACACAGAATCTGGGAAATGACAGTTCACTTAATTAGCCCAGGAGTCCAATTCAAAACAAAAAGTGGCTGGAATAAAAACCTGCTGCCACCGTGGGTCCAGGGCTGAGTCTGAGAACCTCTGGTCTAAAAAGTAAAATTAACTTTCAAAAACATTAATGATATGTGAAATCTAGTTTACCTTAAAGCATGCACAACAGCATCTTTTTAAAAAAAAATAGATGACATGCTGAAACAGCTTCTCTATTAATTTAAAAATATACATGATAAGTGAGTTTTCCAGAAAAAGTGGAGCTTGGTCCCATGTAAAGTATATGTTATAAAACCCTTGTATTCCATAGCTCTTTCTGGTGGGCACTCATGAAATTGCATATATTTAGAACAACAGAATATTGTGGTTCTGCAAGTATAACAGAACTCATAATTTCCTGTTTTCTAGTTGCAGCATTACCACTTGCATGCCTGTTCTAGTCATACCTTACCAGCAAATGTGATTTGAAACCTTTTAAATATATGAAAACCCTTACTTGTACTTACTGCTTCAAAATTTGCACATACAAACCACAAGCAATTTACTGTATATCTCTTGACTATTTCTAGTTAGTAATGGAACATGCTTAATAAAAAAATGTTTGAGTAATCTCTCTAAATATGCATTTATTGTTACTATAAATCTAAGTTTTATTGTCTTAGACAAATTGGTCTGCAAATCCTGAGTAAAAGTACATCTTGACTGTTGTGGTATCCTTTTTTTGGGTTAGTTCATGATGGCGGCTCACCTTTTTGTTCTTTTTACTAGTCTACCCCCTGCTCACAACCCATAAAAACTTATATAAAACTTAGACGACTGTCTGCTCGGTTGATCCTCATCCGTTCCCTTTTTGCTGTTGTTTCATTGTTTCTCTACTTTTGGGAATGTTTATTAGGCATTGTAAAATTCACTTATTCTCATGGGAAACTTAGAAGACCAAATGTAACACATGCTATTGTTACTGGAATGGAGAAAATGTCATCAAGCCATTGTGCACAAATATCGTCAAATAAGTACATTTTTTTATTTAGAGATTATAGTTACCTGTTAGTTTTAGCAGGTAAATGTGTTTACTCCATCCTTCAGCTTATTCATCCATCCATTATCAAATTAATTTAAATCAGTTCAGGGTTATGTGCAAATGAGACAAGTATATTAATTATGTACAATATAACCAAGTGGGTAATAATATATATACTGAACTAGTATACACATTTTCTGTAACTGTGTATCCTACCAATAACAGGCCTAAAGTAGGAACCCTCACCTGGCAACACATCAGCCCACTATAGAACACATGTTAACAGTCAAAGATGCACTTACTCCAGAATGGCTGAGTGGCCAGTCACAATAACAATATTGTTTAATGAAGAACAATTGTGAGAATACAGGGCAACATGAGAATTCTCTAAACCGATGCTTTTTGAATCTGCAAGCCTAGTGTTGTGTGACAGGTGTGATACATGTTCCTCTACGCTAATGGCTTTCAATTTGCTTTAAATATTTATTTATTATTTTAAATATATACAGTTATGTTAAAGGTTATGCTAAAAGTTATGATTGTGTTTCTTTCTTTACAACAAAGCCCTCTTTTCAAAATATTTCCCAATATCCATGTAAATCATCTATAAAGTTACTAGTTTACTGTCCTCTACCACATTGTCTTTGCTATTATTTTTGCGCTGCTAATTCAGACTTGAGTGGCACAGTAGTTAGTACCAGTGTCTTACAGCTCCTGAGTTATGAGTTCACAAATCATGCCATGTAATGCATTTTTGAAGTTTGCTTATTTTTCATGTGACAATATTTGATTTGTGATACTCTGGCCTCCTCCCAAATCACAAAGATGTACACTGTCATTTAATTAGTTATTTTAAAATTTCGGAGTATAACAGTGTACTGTTTGATGGACTGGTGACCCAATCCAAGTCTTTGCTTTACAATAAAAGGGTAAAAAATTAATTAATAAATGCTGCTAAAATATCTCTCCTCTAATAAAGTTGATAACTGAAAGTTTTTATTTCATTTGCAGAAAGTTATGATTTAAACATTTGTAAGTCAGATATCATAATAATCAGCAACTTCCATGGTGTTTTAAATCTAAAGTTTCTTCCATTTTGCTTCCACTTTTTCCTGCTTTCCCTCAGCCTGTTTTGGTAACCTTGTTTAGGAGGTTGTTGACCTTAGACCTGGTGAGAGTTCAATGCAAAACAGATACCTTGAAATACGTATAGTTTAGACATTCCAGTTGATTTAAAAGTATATTTTTGTTGTGTGGGAGAAAACTAGTGTCACATGAGGAAACCCATGTGGAAAAATGGAGGATAGTAACCTCCACATACAGGCACACCACCCAGGTGACTGAACATTTAATGTTTTTACTACTGTGTGCCATTAGAAATCATTTAATTCAACTGCTGAAGATATTATTACATTTTTTTGTCTTACCAAAATATTTAAAATCAAAAATTGTCTTATATCAAGAATTATTTGATAAGCTCCAATTATTGAAAGCTTCAAAAATTTACTAAAATTATATTTATGTTTTTGCTTGAATGTTTATGCTGTTAAACATTGATGTTACTACAGGAACTACATATAAATTACTTGCTGATTTCTTTGAAGGTTTAGTCTATCCACCAAACCTTAGGGGTCAGGTTGGGGAGCACGCATTGGTACAGTGCGTTGCTATACCCACCAAATGACGAAACAGCTCTGGATCCTGGTTGTTTACACCAGAGGCATACACGAGGTCCAGTTGCACCCTTTGGAAATGACCATCTATCTGCCACAGCCAGCTGTTACGTGGGCATCCCCTTGACCTGGTCCAGCTGTTCGGGTCCTCAACAATGAGGATCCTGCAAACTGGATCACCCTTGGGGAATCGCAGCATATGGCCATAGTGCCATAACTGACGGTCCCTCAGAATACAGGCAAAGTGCCTCATTCGAGACTCCATGAGTAATGGCTCAGTCGATAAAAAGTGAAACTAGCAGTACCCAAGGATTCTCTGAAGAGATACAGTACCAAAGGAGTCCAGTCTTCGTCTCAGGTCCCTAGATAGCGTCCATGTCTCGCAACCATATAGCAAGACAGGAAGCACCAGGACTCTAAAGACTTGGACCTTCATCCTTTTACATAGATATCAGGAGAGACACACACCCCACTCCAGCGACCTCATGACCCCCCCATGCTCTCCCAATCCATCTAATGACTTCATAGAAAGTCATAACACATGACTTCAGGACTATGCCTCAAGCAACAGGTTGTCATACCATGGTAATGAAGCCACAAAATGGCAACTGTCATGGGAAACAAAATGGCCCAACTGAGAAATTCAAAACTAACATTAAATAAAAGGAGATATCTTTAAATCAAAGCATAACAAGGCAGGAAAATTAGTAAAGGTTAAACAAATTCTAATAAATCAGTGACTATATTGTCTTTTAAAACTGAAAATAGGCACAGGTATCTATGAGAAGAATAATGAGAAAAATGCAGTCCAGCTAATACTAGGGACAAAGGTACAGTTAAATTGAGCAAGCCATAATCCTGATAAATTAAAAGGGAAAGATTTACAGGGGTACAGTTTCTATTGTGGGAGGCTCAGGAGGTTATTAATAACCTGGCAGGGAGCAGGTGTTCAGCATAAAATAGGAAGGGAGAAAAATCAGGTGTTGTGAGCTGGAGCCAGAAACATGGCAAAAGTAGACTGAAGCTTCCAAAAATAACCATAAAGCAGGTCAAGATGTTCACTTGCCAGCCCATAAGAGACTCACCCAGACCAGCTTGACCAAAACAACTACCTGCAAGCATTAGTCTGACTATATCCAAAGTGAGGAAAACTGGTTTAACAGTTTAAAAAGTAAAGAAATGTCTCAAAATATATCAAAATGTTCTACAAGAGAAGAAATTACGGCAACAAAGAATATTTTTAAATAAAGATTTATTAACCAAAAAAAGCACTGTGAGACACCTAAAAAGTCAATCCACAGCAAACAAGTACCAATACATCATCCAGTAACAGCAATCCCAAAACATCCAAAAAATCCAAAAACCAGAAGAAAAATAACAAGAAATACAATGCTCACAAAAAGACAGTACATAATTACAAAAATAGAAGAAAATACATAAGAATAAAAAAACAATCAAAAATAACAATACAGTGATCCCTCGCTATATCGCGCTTCACCTTTCGTGGCTTCACTCCATCGCGGATTTTATATGTAAGCATATTTAAATATATATCGCGGATTTTTTGCTGGTTCGCTGATTTCTGAGGACAATGGGTCTTTTAATTTCTGGTACATGCTTCCTCAGTTGGTTTGCCCAGTTGATTTCATACAAGGGACGTTATTGGCAGATGGCTGAGAAGCTACCCAACTTACTTTCTCTCTCTCTCTCTTGCGCTGACGTAGGGGGGTGTGAGCAGGGGGGCTGTTTGCACACCTAGACGATAGGGACGCTCGTCTAAAAATGCTGAAAGATTATCTTCACGTTGCTACCTTCTGTGTGCAGCTGCTTCCTGAAGCGACATGCTGCACAGTGCTTCGCATACTTAAAAGCTCAAAGGGCACGTATTGATTTTTGACTTTGTTTTTCTCTGTCTCTCTCTCTCTCCCTGCTCCTGACGGAGGGGGTGTGAGCTGCCGCCTTCAACAGCTTTGTACCGGCGGTGCTTCGCATACTTAAAAGCCAAACAGCACTCCTTTGAAGAGGAAGATATGTTTGCATTCTTTTAATTGTGAGACGGAACTGTCATCTTTGTCTTGTCATGGAGCACAGTTTAAACTTTTGAAAAAGAGACAAATGTTTGTTTGCAGTGTTTGAATAACGTTCCTGTCTCTCTACAACCTCCTGTGTTTCTGCGCAAATCTGTGACCCAAGCATGACAATATAAAAATAACCATATAAACATATGGTTTCTACTTCGCGGATTTTCTTATTTCGCGGGTGGCTCTGGAACGCAACCCCCGCGATGGAGGAGGGATTACTGTACAATTTATAGACTGAAATGGATACATAACACCAAGAGATTAACGTAAGGAATAGGAACAAGCAGAACCATGGTCAAAATACAAAATATGTCAGAAAAAAAATTATTACTTGGGCTATAAAACTAGCATTGGGGAGTTGAAGCATTGGCTGGATGGAACTAGCTATAATTCATAATCTACATAAATCATGAGAGTTTGTTTATAAAATCTGATAAATGGCTAAATTTTTGACTGGCTAGATGAGACATATTTTTCAGAATTTTCAATTTTGCAACCTCTTATCAAGTCAGATAGATGGCCTTTCCGAGCAATTAGATTCTTTGGTTCTGAGGTGAATTCATTCATCAGAACATATTGCCATCTGAAAACTTTTTAGTCACCTCATAGAATTCCATAGTGATCGATTCTCTAAAGTTTTTACATGCCTAGCCATTTAAGTTCCAGTCAGAGGAGTAGGGACACCGACGACTTCTATTGGACATTTTGACCTTAAAGTTGTATAGCGTAGTCCTAACCATGGAATTAATTTAGGGACTTCGCAAGGAAGTGAAGTGCATGTAAGGTACAAAAGTTGCTATTGTCTGTCCTCATTGAAATTTAAATCTGTATTCTCTGTCATTGTAGATTTAACTGTTTTTGTCTAGGCTCCCGATGAGTCTTGTCTTTATCCAGTGTTACCAAGGTATCACGTCTGCCCTTTGTCAAGTAGATAACATTTATTGAATTTTTTATAGGAATATTGAATTATTTTATAGGAGTTTTAAGTTTTGAAAAGGCTTTAACTAGCCTAACTAACTCTGGAAGCTGTGTATCCCCAGATATTGTGAGGAGTGACATTGCATTGGACAAACAAAAAGGATGCAAGTTGGCCAACCATCCAGATATCATGTTGGAGCTTCAAAGAGAGAAGGCAGCGCAAATGCAACTTGTGCTTCTTAAGGAACAAATATCCAATATTTACAGCAATATAACAATAACAGGTAAGGGTTATAAATGCCACTGATAAAGTTCATGCCTATACATTATAGCTGGAATGTGTATTTATGTGTCTGTCTGGTATAAAAATTCAGACAAATTTTGAACAGATTCCCCTTTTGTACAAGGGTAGATCATAGGCAAGATGCCATTCCAAATTTTTCCCATTGGAGAATTTTATTTAGTGAATACACCTGCTCTTTATTAGTGACATGTTTCTAGGAGGCATTTTTGGGACTTGAAACAGGTTTTTAAAGTTGCTCCCCATGGTGGATTTAGTCACAAAAATTTTGATATGGGGCATACCTTTTCCCCTCGGGGAATTTATTTAGTGGCTGCACTTGCACTTTATTCCACCCTGGGCAACTTGGGGTATCTCATTTTTTTAAAAGTATAAGTATGTGTATGTTAAGTGGATTGCCAACTCTAAATTGTGCACCCTGTGAGTGAGTGCAGTTATGCATGTGCATGCCCTGCAGTGCTCTGCACAAGATATGTTCCCCACTAACCTGAATTGGGTTAAATGGATTTGAGAATGCATATTTATGTAAGTAATAGTAAGAAATACTTCAAGGCTCAAGAATATACTTCAACACTAATAGTAAGCAGGTCATCTCTGTCATATACAGTATTTGTGTTGTTTGTTGGATTTTAGAAGCCAGAGTAATGTTAATTGATATAATGACTAAAATATGATGAGTTTAACTTGCCTATCTTTATGATGTGGGAGGAAATTGTGTATGAAAATAAGCACATGCACACAGCAACTCTTTTAATCCATGTTCTGATTACCTAATATTGAGCACTGGATGTATTTTTCACTCCATCATAAGATGAAGATGTTATCTGTCAACATCAATTGAGAATTTTATGAGGGTTCAATTTAAATCTTTAAGATCAAGCTGCAATGGTATTTTTCATCTTGCCAAGTAGTTAGACTGAGAAAAATGTCACAAAATGTTACAAAATGGGGACAATTGTACAAAAGGTGAACCGGATGTTACTTGTATGTTTTAAATAATCCTTCAAGAATGTACTGCGTGTAGACCATTGATAGAACTATTATAGATGATCATAGTATAATTAATAATACAGTATGTTAAATTAAATTAGTGCTTACTGTATTTTGCACATCAGTCACAGTTATAAAGGTTTTTTAGGATGTATAAAGTTGGGATGTCACAGTAAAAGCATTTTGTACAGTATGTCTTTTTTAATTCTGCATTTTTGTATTTTTGAAAAAAATGAACATATCGATAAAACAGATTATTAATGCATGACAGGTTAGAATAATCCAATGTATTATTGTCACTCAAAACACTTTTTACATATAATCAGCTTCTAGTTCTTGAATCCACTGCAAAAGGACATCCAAGGGGTACGTGTATTGAGGTAAAACACATGGAAAAAGTTATATATTTAGCTGTGGTATGAATAAAACATTAAGCAATTCCATTTAAAACACTTTAGGATATTCCTTTGCCTTTTCTGGACAATAAGGGCCTAAATAGAAGTTTGTTTTTCTTATTTACTTTTTGGGTCTGATGAATAGTATGAAAGTCCCCTGTTGTTTAACAAAAAGAAGGAAAGAAACAAGTTAATGATGATCAGGTTGTTCTGAACCCCCTATACAATGTGAGTGTTGCTGCAGAGACACTTAAGGAAACAGAGGAAGAGGATTTTCAGAGACACATACTAGATGAGTGAAAAATGGTTTTACTTTAAATAGCTGCTCTTAATTGTTTGAAATGTTAATAAATAATTAAATGGCTAAATAAGGACTGCACACTGCTTGAGTATTCCTTTAATAATTATAGTACAAAATCTCATCTAATTTGTTCAGTTCCTTCCTCCACATTGCATATATATAGACATTCTGAGATTTATTACTGTGGTGTTTGCATAAATTAGAGGTAAATTTCTGAATTTAATTAGATTTTTTTTTTTGTTTTATTAATAACTAGGGGGCTTCACTCGCCAACCCCCATGTTTGGTTTTCCGGATACACACTTTTAAGATTTTTTTTTTCTTTGAATTGTTGCTATTTCATTAGTTTCACTTTTATTTCAGAACTTCTGTAAAAACAATATTTGTAATCTTGCGAGTCCCAATATGCTGAATCTTTTTAATGAGGTCAGGATAGGTTTCTCTGTTTGGAATTTCAGCACAGACAAAACGATCTACATCATCAGCAGTTAATAATTTTTTTTTACAAGTAAAAAAGTAAGTAGAGTTCTGCATTGGACTCCTGTCTGTAAAGTTGTGCTATTTTCCTTTCACAGTTCCAAAAGTACATGGGGTTACCAAGGTGATACCCCAGCTTTTGTCTAGGTTTTTGTACAAGGGCTAGACAGAACGTTTTTGACTCCTGGGGTAAATTTATCTTTTTAAATAAGCAGACAGATAAATATATATACTGTACATTAACAAAGTAACCAATAAATGCATGTGTGGTAAACTCCGTTTTTGAAATTCTCAAGATACTTTATTTGTCACATACATACAGTAGTTATACAGGACAACACGCAGTGAAATGCATCCTGATCCGCTTATCAAAAACTGTTCAAAGTTAGAAGAATATCAGTTAGATTAACAAAAAGTCATAGATTGAAAGATAACAGTATAGTAGAACATAATAAATAAGTAAAATTATGTGAGTAAAGTAGAATTAAGTGTTAAGGTGCAATAGTGTAGTAATTATTGTGCAAAACCAAAGTTAGACTGGTGCAAAGTTAAATGAGGCAGTTTGTTTGTTTGCGCTACTGCGATCTTTACTTCCTTTCTTTATATTTTCTAATTTTCCTACTTTCATATCCTTTAACTTTCTCCACATGTGTATAGTGCCAACGTTTTTTTTTTTTTTTTTGAGCCTTTCTAATTTCACTGGTTTCATAGTCTCTAACCTGCTCTGCATGTGTTTAGCACCGTTTGTAAACGTCTTTATGAAGTTCTACTTTGTCTTTTACTCATTGTCTTTTAATTCTGAGCCGGATTGGACGTGCTTTTTTTTCAATTCCACTTGTTCCGGGCTGATAATTACATTTTTCAATCAATACCTAGAGCCTTATGAGGTTATGGATTTAGATTGGTCAGTAAATGTAGAACTTCATATAAGAATCTAGCTCCTGTTTATATCAGCAGTTTCCAGTGTAAGTCCTGTAGGCCAGCATTATTGCACCAATCCACTGGCAAGCCTTTTGACTGCTAGTGTCGTCACTCTTGAAAAAAACCTCAAGGCACTCAAATGCCTCTAAGGTGGGTGCTGCTTTGTTTCTTTTGTATCTGGGCTTTACTCTGTTAGTTTTAGTCTTCTTTAAAGTATTGTACCTCAGCATAGACTTTTCCAGGGAAGCAGATTAAGCGTTTTCCTTTGGCAATTTGAGCACGTTGTCTTATCCTCCTTTTTAAAAGCGAGGCAACCTTCAGCATTCTGAAAGTCTTGAAGCACTGTGCGTATCTTCCATGTTGATGTGTTAATCAAGATACCAAACCAATATTAAATGCTTTCTGGATTTCTGACCATTTTATCTTGCCACTTTAGTGCATTTTATTCAGCTTGCAAACAGTACACACAGACATTATCACAAGCACTATTGTCTCTGAAATTAAAAGTAATTTTACTGTTGCAAGGTTATCCAGTGACATTGCATTGGATAAACAGGTTAATGATATGGAAGATGATGATCAATATATTATAATCTATTTAAACACACCCTCCCACACACACATGATGTGAGTGTACAGTATGTTTTGTGAAACAAAAATGAAAGATAAATGGCGTCAACCTCTAAATATTCACAGCTTCATGATTATATGGCTTTCATTATTTCCATACCATTTCAATACTAGACGATTATTCACTCCATTTTGTTTTTTTTTTGGTTTTTTTTGTTTACAAATTTTATTGATTTTATTGTAATCATTCCATATAAATAGATCAATTTTTATAAAAAATAGGATTGAAAAACAAGTCAACCCCTATCCCTGAGAAAGAGAGCATGGCCAACAGAGTAAAACTTAAAGCTAGTAAAAATAAGTAAATTGATGAGTTTAATAAGCGGATAAAGATAAATGGAGAAGAAAAAGAAATGGGAAGAGAATCTGCTTCCTCAGTGCTTTAAGAGCTTAATCTCAAATGTTGTTATTGATTAGATCCTGCCAGGTTCTGAAAAAGTTCTGCACAGATCCTCTAAGTGAGAATTTGATTTTTTCCAATTTCAAATAGTATACAATATCAGTTACCAACTGACTTTAAAAGAGGAGAGTTAGGATTCTTCGAGTTTAGCAAGATAAGTCTACGTGCCAATAGTGTAGTAAAGGCGATCACAGTTTGTTTGTCCTTATCAACTTTAAGCCCATCTGGGAGTACACCAAACACAGCTGTTAGTGGATTAGGAGGGATTGTGACCCCAAGGCTGTCTGAAAGGCACTTAAAAAGTTTTGTCCAGAATGATGTTAATTTGGTGCAGGCCCAAAACATGTGACCCAGTGAGGCAGGAACTTTATTGCAGCGTTCGCAGGTTGGATCTTGCCCTGGAAACATTTTGGACAATTTTAAACAAGACAGATGTGCTTGATATATAATTTTGAGTTAATTGGATAATTGTATGCTTTGCGCATATGGAACTCGAGTGAATTCTCTGCATTGCTACCTTCCACTCCTTTTCTGATATGTTGAGTGAGAGATCGTTTTCCCACTGTCCTCTTGGATCTTTGAAAGGGAGGGACTATAAAATGATTTTATATATTGTAGAAATGTTGTCTGAGTCCTCGAAACTGAGCAATATTTTTTCCAGCATAGAGGCTGGTGGGAGATGAGGAAAATCAGCCAGGTTCTGTTTAACAAAATTTCTAATTTGAACATAGTGAAAGAAATGTGTTGCTGGAAAGTTAAATTTGAAATGTAATTGTTCATAGGATGTAAAGACGTTATCTATATAAAGATCTCTAAGTAATTTAATCCCAAATGTTTTCCAGATATTAAGAACTGCATATGTTTGTGAGGGTTGAAAAAGGTGGTTCTCATGCAGAGGTGCCACAGATAAAAGATTCTCTGTATTAAAATGCTTCCTGCATTGGTTCCATATTCTGAGTGAGTGAAGCACAATTGGGTTGTTAGTATATTGGCGATAACTTGCATTTATAGGGACACAAAGCAGGGAATATAAAGATGTACTGTAGGATTGTATTTCTATTGTGGACCAAGCCTGTGTGTGTTTATCTATTTGTGTCCATGTCCAGGTTTTTATAGCTTGTATGTTTGCTGCCCAGTAATAAAATTGAAAGTTAGGTAGAGCCATGCCACCTTCTACCTTAGGTCTTTGCAGGGTCGCTCTTTGGATATGTGGATATTTTAAGTTCCAAATAAATGAGGTTATGGTTGAATATAATTGCTTAAAAAATTATTTTTTGATGTATATTGGAGTGTTTTGAAATAAAAAGAGAAACTTAGAAAGGATATTCATCTTAACAACGTTAATTCTTCCAGCTAGAATGAGATGAAGGGTTGACCATCTATGCAAATCTTGCTTAATTTTTTCCATACAGATGGCAAAATTTTGATGATAAAGAGCTTTATGTTTACTTGTGATATTTACCCCTAGGTATTTAAACTGATCTACAATGATAAAAGGGAAGGTGTCCAATTTAATATTATATGCTTGAAAATTCACTGGGAAGAGCACACTTTTTTTCAAATTAATTCTGAGACCAGAAATCTTTGAAAATTCTGTAAGTGCTGTTAGGACTGCAGTCACAGTATTTTGTGGGTCTGATATATACAATATCATATCATCTGCATATAGAGAAATTTTCTGTTCAAGTCCTTCTCTGATATAGACCTGTGCTCATCAGATCAAAACCATCACTCAAACAGGTGAGAGTTTGGCCAGGAGAAGCCATGAATGCACTACAGGATTGTTTTGAGTGCACTGACTGGTCTGTGTTCAGTGAGGCAGCTACCACAGATCAAAGGATAGACATAAATGAATATGCAGAGGCTGTGTTTGGCTACATAAATAAGTGCATGGAGGATGTCTGCGTCACCAAAAACATTATTGTCAGGGCAAACGATAAACCGTGGGTGACTGCTGAGGTGCGAGTTTTGCTGAAAGTGAGAAACTATGCTTTTAAATCTGGAGATATAGCTGCCCTTAGAACAGCAAGAGCCAGCCTAAATAAAGCTATTAGAAGAGCTGAAAGGGCTCATGGAAAGAAAATAGAGAGTTATTTTCAAGATCACAGGAACAGCAGAAGATTGTGGCAGGGGATTAAATCTGTGACAGATTACAAAACAGTTTCTTACCCCTGTGATGATAGCTTCAACTTCCTGAATGACCTAAATAAGTACTTTGGACGGTTTGAAGCATTGAATGATACATCACCAGTGAAGGCCACCCCTCATCCTGATGAGAAGGCACTGTGTCTGGAACCGGATGATGTTCTACGGACTTTGAGGAGAATTAATCCAAGGAAAGCTGCGGGACCAGACCAGATACCAGGTTGTGTACTCAAAGGATGTGCGGAGCAGCTGACACATGTCCTTACGGATATATTTAACATCTCTCTGTGTCAAGCTGTTGTGCCATCTTGCTTTAAAACCTCAGAAATCATCCCAGTTCCGAAAAAACCCATAGTCACAACCATGAATGACTATCGCCCTGTAGCCTTAACATCAATAGTGATGAAATGTTTCGAGAGGCTGATCAAGGACCACATTACTTCTGTCCTACCCTCCTCTTTTGACCCACTCCAATTTGCCTACCGCTCCAACCGTGCCACAGAGGATGCCATATCTATTGCACTCCATTTTTCATTGGAACATCTGGAGAATAGAGACGCTATGGTCCGCATGCTGTTTGTTGATTTTAGTTCGGCTTTTAATACCATCATCCCTCAGAATTTGATCAGCAAACTGGGCCCATTGGGACTGGGCATACCTCTGCAAAACTGGATATTGGACTTTCTAATGGATAGGCCACAGTACGTACGGGTAGGAAAGAATAAATCAGATACCATCTCCTTGAGCACAGGTTCTCCACAGGGGTGTGTTCTAAGTCCCCTCCTCTTCACGCTCATGACCCACGATTGTTGTGCCAAGTTCAGCACAAACCAAATTATTAAGTATGCGGACAACACAACAGTGGTGGGTCTCATTCGAGGTGACGGGGAGGGGGATTACAGAGAGGAGGTGAAGTCATTTGTGGAATGGTGTGATAAAAACAATCTGATACTGAATGTCGAAAAAACAAAAGAACTGGTGATCGACTTCAGGAAGAAACAGCTGATACACATCCCGGTCTACATTAAGAACACTGCTGTGGAAATTGTGCAGTTTACTAAGTTCCTGGGAGTTAATGTGACGAACAACCTCACCTGGTCCCAGCACACCTCCTCCGTCATCAGGAAAGCTCACCAGCGCTTGATCTTTCTGCGGAGGCTAAAGAGGGCCCATCTCAGTAAGTCAGTCCTCACCACTTTTTACAGAGGGACCATAGAGAGCGTGCTAACCAGCAGCAGCTCTCTGTGGCAGGAGAGCTGCAGCGCTTCGGACTGGAAAGCACTGAGGAAAGTGGTGAGGGCTGCGGAGAGGATCATTGGAGCCCCGTTGCCAAATGTACAAGATTTGGCAAAACAACGCTGTCTGGCCAGAGCTGTGCGGATTTCTAGAGACCCTACTTATCCTGCCTCTGAACTCTTTTCCCTCATGCCCTCAAGCAGAAGGTACCGCAGCCTGAAATGTAGAACTACCAGTTTTAAAAACAGTTTTTTTCCTACTGCCGTTCGTCTTTTAAATGAAGCATTTTAGTATTTCATTGTATGCTGATTTTAACTGTGTTTTTATTAATGTCTTGTGCATCGTATTTTCGTTCTGCAGCACATCTTGGATGTTCTGCTGAATGACAAATAAAATTGAATTGAATTGAATTGAATTGAATTGATAATCCCCTTTATCTGATAAGTATTTCGACAGTGACTTCTGTGACATAAGGTGCATGAGGAAAATATGAAAGTAAAATAAAATAAAAGACATGCTGAACTCTACTGTAAAATATTTAAATTCTAGAAGGTTTAAGTCAAATCGGAGCAGGTAAAAAGGTGTGACTAAATTTTGATGTTGTCCATTTGTTTATTAATGCTTCTCCTACATACATGTAGTTATTGCCTTAACCAGTACTTTTGCCAAAAATAAACAAGGCCTATCTTTTCATTTTGTCCTAGAATGTCCACATAATAGTCCAGGGGCCTCATGTATAACGCCGTGCATAGAACTCACACTATAACATGGCGTAAGCACAAAAGCGGGATTGTGCGTACGCACAGAAAAATCCAGATGCAGGAATCTGTGCGCACGCAAACTTTCACGTTCTTCCACTACATAAATCTCGATCAGCGTGAAAAGTAACGCACGTGCATGCGCCTTCTGTCCCGCCCCAACTCCTACCAGAATTACGCCTCTTTGAATATGCAAATCAATATAAATAGCCTTCTGTGAAAAGACAATGGGAAAAGCACAGGGGAAAATATAAGAATTTCAGCGAGTACCAAGTGGAGTTAAAGGAAAAACGTACTATTTGTTGGTTTAAACAGTGGTATAATCAACAAAAGAAAGTTGATCGAGTGACAGAGTGTCGGAGAAACTCGAAAGATCCAAGTTCACAAAGTCGCACAGTGCCCGAAATTAAAAAGAAATTTCCACTTTAATCACATAGTTTATTTTGCTATTAAAGTAGAACATCATAAACTTCATCTTAAAATCGTTTATTTTACTAGTTTCTCAAGTAGCACGTTAAATGCTTTGTTCTGTATTTGATCTTCTATGTGCTCTATGTGTGTGAATCACTACGTGCTTCCGTTCTTTCTTTTTCTCCGACAGGACACAGAATCCATTACATTCGTGATATTACAGCTCTCTGAATAATTAAAATACTGAGATGTATATGTGATATCATTTTCATGATGATAGGAATGAAAGCATGTTATTAAACATGGGAACACGGTGGCGCAGTGATTGTTCATATCTCACGCAAGAGTCTTGCTGCGCCATGTGCGACCTTCGATGAAATAATTTATTACAAAAGTACTGTCTCTTTCAAACGTACTAACCTCCAATTCCTGTCCTTACTTTTCTTTCTCCAAATGCCCAATCGCCACACAATCAGCTCTGTAATAGACGTTAAGCCATCTGTAAGCTTAGAATGCCGATTCTTCAAAACTTTTAAGGAACATTGAAATATCTTCGTAGTACATGTTTAATTATTCTATCCGTCTATCGTTCCAGTGTCGCGTCAGCGCAAGAATACAATGCAATGCAGGAACAATCCCTGAACTAGCTAGCGCTGCGGCACCGTGTCCTCACATGTTTAATTATTAACAATACAGATTATTTAAATGAAGTTAAAGTTTTATCTGTATAATATAATCAACATATTTTGCTGCATTTCATCTTAAAAATGAATACCGTCATCATATGTAAATACGGGCTTTATAAAGTGGCGCAGGTTGTGCAATATTATAACTGTAGTGCAAGTTTACAGTGAGGTAATTGTACTTATAAGTAAACAGTTCTACAAGGAGCACTTGATGGACTGATTGAGTGCGTTTAGAGTTCTTGGGATGAAACCTTTTCTAAACCGCGAAGTCCGTACTGGGAAGTCTCTATAAAGTGTTTTGCCGTGGCTCAGGCAGCGTCTGCTTCATGCTGTATACCGATATTTCTCTTTCCGATCAGCTGCAGCTGTGATTCCCCACTCAGATACAGTGATATAAATACTCTGAGTGGTGCAGTGAGAGTAATATGGAAAAAGATGATCTGCTGTGGCAACCCTTAACGGGAGCAGCTGAAAGAAGAAGAAGATGCAGTGAGAGTTACAACGCTAAAGTAGTTATGGTATTTGGAATACTATGGCTATTCCCTGGACCATTATATTGCTACATGTTAATTACAATCAGATGCATTACACTAATAAACAATATGCAGTTAGTTTCAGTGTATTTATAAAGCAGCGTCAGGAATGTGGATCTAAGAAAGAAAGGTGATCACACAGGAACAGTAGCACTGCTTTGATGCTGGGTGCCGCCAGTCTGCAAAACCGATCGGAGAAATTGCATACGCCAAGGTATGAGTTACCGTGGAAATGTGCGTGGCTTTAATCCAAGTTTAGGTTTTATACATCGCGATTTGAGCGTGGAAACAGGAGTACGCAACATTTCTGGGCGTATGCACCGTTTATACATGAGGCCCCAGGTGTTTTTCTTTTAAGTTTATTTTCAAATTGAACTCTTGCAGCACTAAAGTTTAGTTAGATACTAATTATCTAAAAGTAGTTCTCCTCTGAAAAGGACCTTGGTCTGTCCTGTGAGGAGCTTTCATGCACTCTATATGTATGGCATACATTCATTATATTATCCACTCTACAGGCAACTTACCCAAATGAATATCGTATCTATTACAGTCCAACAGAAAAACATGAAAAATCACAGGCCATTTTTAAAAGGAAAAGTATAATTGAAGGGCAAAGCCCAACTCATCTCTTTTGGTTTCCTAGTTTACTGTATGTCTGTGTAAATCTGTCCATGAGGGTTATTTCTTTTCAATGTTCCGCATATGCTCCTTAATTCTAACTCTGTTGCTTGCTTAAGGCAAACTTAGAGCAGTGATCATCACACCTGGTAATGATTCAAAGCATATCGTACATGTCTTGTAATCGAATGGACCTCAATATTGCTGGAAATCAGAATAAAGAGAAATTTTGATGAAATTTATAGGTATGAGGGTGCTATCCTAACATTTGCTGGCACAAATATAATATTGATGTCTTACTATTAGTTGGTATTATTAATTTGTAGAATTATATTGTCTTTTTTTTTTTTAGAACATATGTGTTTAAAAAAACTATACATCAGTAGTCTGTAACAACCTGCTCACATACTTTGAAGAATAACATTTTTAAATAGATGTCTTTCTGCCTGCTATAAGAATAAATCGCCACTTCAAAACCCCTTCTTTTAAGATATCTAAAATACCTACAGCAGTTGTGGATTTCTTTGCCTAGATTGCCTCTGCATGTGAATATAAATGTGTGTGCCTGTGTGTACATTCATAGACAACTTTCTCAGCAGGGTGACCAAAGTAATGGTTAGCATGCTCTTTTTAATGCTTTTTTAACACCTTCACCTCTTCCCCATCTGGTTAATAGATCTTTGCTGCGCCTTGTTAATTTTTTGTTCATTTGACCAACTGCACTGATTTCAGATTATAATTATTTACACCTGTGACTAAGTTAATAAATTGGTTTAACTCTTCTTTTGTACTTTGTCCAGCATTTTACGTGTGCTGTTTGTGTATTTTTAAGAGAATTGGTTTACAACTACAATTTCCATTTTTTTAAAAGAATATCTGTTGTTAATTTTAACTTTCCCTAAAATAAAGAAGACAAAAAATACTGAAGACTCTAATGTGACAATTAGTGGAGCTTGTCAGTGGTCAATTGTTTATGTGAGTATATATTAACAGGAAATTGTGTGTAATATTGACTTGAAACAACTACAAAGGTGTATATATTTGTAGTTAATCTACTTTCAGGGGAAAACTTGAGAGAGTTCTATAATTTATCATAGCATGAAAAATATCATAGACGTTATTCATACTGACTGTTTTCTATAAAATATACAAAAATGCTTTGCTGTCCAAAATAAAGATTCATACATTTAGACGAAACATTCTTAAAGTGTGGAAACTCTGAAAACAAGGTAATTTCAATATTATTCTTAGGTGTTCTGAATTCTAATTTTTTGAACTCACAAAATCCAGAAGTACATTAGGCATTAATGTTGACACTCATTCATATTTTAGTTTTCAAATTTCTGCATTATTTAGTTATTTATTAAAAAAATATTCTTCTTTTGTATGATACAAAAAGTTAATTTGTGCTTTCCTTTCAAGCAGAAATAACTAATACAATACTTAGTATTACCATAAAACTTGCTTTTTTCTGTGTATTGATTTCCAGTTCAGCTTAATACCAATTGAAAAGTCTTATTTCTAATATATAAAGTCACGAAAGGTTAATGTTTACATACATTAATAGTCACCAGATAGTTCAAAGTATAAATAATTATCTTGATGATGGCAGGTTCTTTAGTTACTGGGTCTCCATAGTGTTGACTAATCTGCCTACAAGGAGTACCTCATCAGAAATTGTGCTTGGATCCAAGTTGAAGACCCATTACTTAAGCACAATATACCCTTTCTAGACCTACTGTTTAAGCTGTTCATACTACAAAAATGTACAGTTTATTAGTAAGTTGTCTGCAGTTGTGGCAATCATCATGAGCACCCTTTGCTAACTACTTCTCATTCTGTTTCTTCCTGGTATTCTCTTGCCAAAACTACCTTGACTCTTTTGGATATGGTTGAGATATTTGTGCATCAACATCTAGAGACGTGGCATCTAATCATTGCAAGATTACGCTACAGTTATCGTTACTATCATCTGCCATACCTTTTTAGATGCCTAGTGGGTTTTAGTAAAGCAGTTTTCTTAGACTTTCACTATGCCTGGACTGTTTTTAAAACACAATGGACCTCACAGGCATTTTCTCCACAAATGTTTGCACATGTTACTTTTGTTCTCCTTACACCTTTGCCAGTTCCCCACATATTATTTTAGCAGGAACCAGCCCCAAACAAGGTATATTTCTATTGCAGGACATTCTCCCATGAGGTGTTTTTTTGTATTTATTAATTAATCCAACTTGTGCAGTGGGTATTGGGGGTTTGGAAGAGAAATTTACAGAGTGTTTAGGAAACCATGCAAATTCCATACACCCAGGCTTCATTTTCCTATTTTACAACTTTCTGAGTGTTGTTACTTAGATTCAATTAGGTCATTTTATTCTGAAAATAATAATATTCATTTTATTTTGAAAATAATCACTCTGCAGTCAGTTCACACAAGTCATCATACAAAGCTGTGGCTGCAGAGTCATGCTACAGTATATAAAAGGTATATTTTTAAAAGATATGGTTAAAAAGTTTAATTTTATTGCAGATTTGAGTTATTGTAACATGTTCTTATAATACCATAGCTGATACAATAAAGCTGCAAAAAGTGATTTGTGTTTCTCTGTATTTTAAAAAAATACATTTTACTGAGTTTCATCGATTACCATTTGATTTAGGCTATGTTTAATTAAGAAAAGGCAACTATCTTTTTTTTTTTTACCATTTTATTGAATTTATTAAAAGCAAGTAATATTCCATACAAGCAAGTCAAACTTTACAAAACTAAGTTCAAATCACCCCTCCCCCCATCCATGAGAAAAAGAGCTAGGCCAACAGACAAAGTAGGAAATAAGAAAAAAAAGGGGAGAAAATCCTTTTCCCCAATCTAAATGCTTTTTCTAAAATGTTACTGATTAGATCCTGCCAGGTTTTAAAAAAATGTGCACCAATCTTCTAAGTGGGAACTTGATTTTTTCTAATTTCAAATAGTATATAGGGCGGCACGGTGGCGTAGTGGTAGCGCTGCTGCCTCGCAATAAGGAGACCTGGGTTCGCTTCCTGGGTCCCCCCCGCTTGGAGTTTGCATGTTCTCCCCATGTCTGTGTGGGTTTCTTCCGGGTGCTCCGGTTTCCTTCCACAGTCCAAAGATATGCAAGTTAGGTGCATTGGTGATCCTAAATTGTCCCTAGTGTGTGCTTGGTGTGTGGGTGTGTGTGGACGTGTGCCCTGTGGTGGACTGGTACCCTGCCCAGGGATTTGTTCCTGCCTTACGCCCTATGATGGCTGGGATTGGCTCCAGCAGACCCCCGTGACCCTGTGTTAGGATATAGCGGGTTGAATAATGACTGACTGACTGACAAATAATATATAACATCAGTTGCCCACTGACTTAAAAGAGGTGGGTTAGGATTCTTTCAGTTGAGCAAGGTAAGTCTATGTGCCAGTGCTGAAGTAAAGGCAATTACAGTCCTTCTCCGCTTTAAGCCCATCTGGGAGTACACCAAACACAGGTGTTAATGGTTTAGGAGGGATTGTGACACCAAGGTTGTCTGAAAGGCATTTAAAGATTTTGGCCCAAACCATATGGCCCAATGAGTCTGGAGCTCGATTGCAATGTTTGCAGGTTGGATCTTGCCCTGGAAACATTTTGGACAATTTTAAATGAGACAGATGTGCTCGATAAAATACTGTAAGTTGAATAATTGTATGCTTTGCTCATATCTGAGTACTGAGAAAAGTGCTATATAAATGTAATGAATTATTATTATTATTATTATTATTATTATTATATGGAGCTATAGTGAATTCTGATTGGTTCCATTCCACTCCTTTTCTGAAATGTTGAGTAAGAGAGATCCATTTCCCACTGTACTCTGGGATACTTGAAAGGGAGGGACTTTACAATGTTTTTATATATTACAAAAATGCTTTTTGAGTCCTCAATATTTTTTCCAGAATAGAAGTAGCTGGGAGGTGAGGAAAACTGGGCAGATTTTGTTTAACAAAGTTTCTGATATGGAGGATGTGAAACAATTGTGTTATTAGAAAGTTTAATTTGAAGTGTAATTGTTCTTAGGATGCAAAAACATTATCTATGTACAGATGTCTAAGTGATTTAATCCTGTGTGTTTTCCAAACATTAAAAACTGCGTATGTTTGAGAGGGTGGAAAAAGGTGGTTATTGTGCAGAGGTGCCACAGATAAAAGCTTCTCTGTCTTGAAGTACTTTCTACATTGGTTCCATATTCTTGGTGAATGAAGCACAATTAGATTTTTAGTATATTGGTGATAGCTCATAATTACTGGAGTATAAAGAAATTCTGCAGGATTTTATTTCAATTACAGATAAGCTTGTGTGTGTTCTTCTGTTTGTGTCAATGTCCAGTTTTTTATAGCCTGTATACAGTATTTGCCGCCCAGTAATAAAATTGAAGGTTAGGTAGAACCATGCCACCTTCTGCCTTAGGTCTTTATAGGGTCGTCCTTTGGATGAATGGATGTTTTGAATTCCATGAAAAGGAGGTTATGATTGAATCTAACTTCTTAAAAATGATTTGTTAATGTATATTGGAATGCTTTGAAATAAAAAAGAAGCTTAGGAAGGATATTCATCTTGACAGTGTTGATTGTTCCAGCTAAAGTGGGATGAAGGGTAGACCATCTATGCAAGTCTTGCTTAAGTTTTTTCCATGCAGATCAAGTAGGTAATTTTGGTAAATCAAAAAGAAGTCAATTTCATCGATGGATAGAAGTTTTACCAGTGATTAAAACTTCTTCAAGTCACTCTGTTCAACTCTACCTTTAAACAATATGAAAAGGCAACATACTTAGCAATAATATTTTTATAAAGCATTATGCAGCTGTTGATATTTGCCCCAAGGTTTTTGGGTTGTTTTGGGGGTCAACCCCGGCCATTTTTATTTTATAACTTCAATTTGCCTGATGGCATCTGTTCTGAAAATTAATACATTTCTTATTGCTTGCTTAGAAATATATTTTTATTTAATCCACACTTTTTAATTTGATTGTTTACCAGATGATGGTCAAAACAAGCTGGTATATGATATCATACCTGCCCATTAGAAATAAGGTTGTTTCAATACATGTCAGTCATATAGAATTTATATTTATCTCATCACATACGTTTTCTCTATTTTTTCAGCAATTTTTTTTACGTTTACTGATACATGCCGAGATAGCCCTTCACTAGCTACCTGCAGATCAGGTACATTCAATAATGAATTTCTCACAGAAGAAAATGTAGGAAAAGCTTCCCCATAGTATACAAAAAGTCAAGTTGATTTTTGATGCTAAACAGCTATGGTATAAGCAGGAGAGAATGTATGCATCGCTGTGTCTTGAAAATGATGGTGCCCTATGTGGCTTGTAGTGTATTTGGCAGCATTTGCTAAGAGTAAACCTTGAGCAGCAGAAACACACTACTTTTGTTGTTAGTATCACATGACTATTTTTTGTCTTTTGTTATTTCTACTATAGCTCGATCTCCAATTGGACGTGAATTTTTTCACTAAATAAACATCTATCCATCCATTTTCCAACCCGCTGAATCCAAACACAGGGTCACGGGGGTCTGCTGGAGCCAATCCCAGCCAACACAGGGCACAAGGCAGGAACCAATCCCAGGCAGGGTGCCAACCCACCACAGGACACACACAAACACACCAAGTACACACTAGGGCCAATTTAGAATCGCCTGTCCACCTAACCTGCATGTCTTTGGACTGTGGGAGGAAACCAGAGCGCCCGGAGGAAACCCACGCAGCCACGGGGAGAACATGCAAGCTCCACGCAGGGAGGACCCGGGAAGCGAACCTGGGTCTCCTAACTGCGAGGCAGCAGCACTACCACTGCACCACCGTGCCGCCCACTAAATAAACAAGACTGATAAAATCACTGCAATTGTTATTTACTACTTTGAATGGTATTCTTATGTACTTTGTAAAGTGCCTTGTGTTGGTATGCTTGCATTGTAATAAAGATCCAAAGAAGAAATAAAATGATAATGGTTACCTACTGACTTTAAATTTCTATGGTTTAACTAAGTATTTAGTTGCCCTGTAGGTGGACATTTTCCTTATTGATCGATGAAACTTGTCTTGTCTGTTTCTACCTGCCTAGATTTTCCTGTACTTCTGTATTGGTTTATAAATGTTAGTGACAAAGCAATCAATAATGAAAGGTAAAATGTCTGCAGGCACTCTGTATTGCCATGCCTTCTACAGTAGATGAAATATGGCTGAAATTTTTTAAAAATCGTGAATATTGCAATGGAATGGAAACAAAATCTGAAACTGAAATTATGTTCTGGCCATGGAACTATGGATTACCTGAATATTTTGTCCTTACCCAGATATGAGGGATCATGCATTTTGGATCTGAAGAAAATGGCTTATGATTACAGTATGTACTCTATTGTACAGTATGTACCAAGTATTCTATTATAGAATGCTGGCTGACATTCATAACCTGTCTTTAAAGAATGAGAGTTGTGTTAACATACTTGATGTCGTGTTTATTCAATTTAGCAGTAAGACTCAGAAAATGGGTTTTCCTATCACAAATTTTCAATGTCAAAATTAACCAAGGTGACATAACAGAACATTGCCTAGGCCAAAGCATTTTTATTTTGTGTCAATACCAGAAAAGTTTGTGACACTTCCAGAAAAGATAATATACAAGGCATTTCATCTTTGCTGTCATATTTGATTTAGACGTATAGTTTAATACAAATTTTGTTTAGTTCATAGCAGTAAACTCAATGACAGTTCATACAGATAATTTTGTTGAAATCTTAATGAACATTTTGCTATTTCATATATTTCCTATGTTCATGTTCTTTCTTTTTTGCCGTACATTTCCATCAACTAAAATATAGAATTTAAAGAGCCATGCTTTGACTTGTAGGATGCATTTAATTTCTGTACAACTCTGTCTTGTGAAACTTCGTTGTCTGTGAGCCTCATTCTATAGGTCCCTGTGCAACAGAGGTTAAAATCTGATATAGAGTGAATCTTTTAAAAATTTTGCTTGAATTGCACTGAACATTCAATTGATCATATACTCAATGGTGGCGTCTGGGCTATGGTACTAAAGAAGAGGTTAGAATAGCTGTCGGACAAATATGTAAAGAAGTGCGGTGTGTCATAGTTGAAATTAAGTGAAGTTTTTGTTCCAAAACCATAGTTTGTGGGCATTCTTGCACATTCCAGCTGTAATGATTATAATATACTTGTATTTGTTTTCCCTATTGACCAAAGACAACTCCTTTTTTATAAACACTGCAAAAGTAACGGGATGCCTGTTTTATTTTATTACAACTGAAACTTGAAATGCTAAGCTATAAATGGATTTCATTCCCAATCAAAGTAATACTGCAAATATTCTTTTATTTTTGGTTTTGTCAGAAAATTGGGAAAATCTGTTTAATCCGTCGTAGGTTCCCTCTCCAAATATTCCATGCAAGAGGCTCATGGCAGTGAGATTGCAGAAAATCACATTGACTAAAACAGTATTAATTTGCATACCACCACAAAAGCTTATTTTTCTAAGGCTTCTTATATAGCAGAGAGAAATTCAATTGAGTCTGGGTATTGTGAAAAAAAATGTAAAAGAAAATTCAATTAAATGAACCTAATCAAAAGTTCTTTGTCTTTTTGTTCTTTAGACTTTGATGCATAGCCTGAAACAGAGTTATCAGCAGTGACATTACTTATCCTCTTTGCCATTATAAACTAAATAGCATGCACATTAGAGTGAAAAATCTACAAATTTGCTTAAGAGACTTAATCTAGACAACAACAAAGAAAGACCTTAAAATAAACTTCTAAAAAAAATTAATTTAAATTAGGCTTTTTCTTCTACTCATACAGTTTCCAAGTCCCAAGGCAAAACATGCCTACCCTATTGCAAACAGACAATTTTTATTTCCTTAATTTCCCTCTTAGGCTGTCATACGTTATTTATGAGTATGCTCTGGTTTGATTTTTTTCTTGCTCTTTTGTAGGAATTGTAACAATTATGCTTATTAATAATAATAACCCAATAGGCCCCTAAGCTGTTGTCCTGAATGGTTCTATGGCAAATATCTCAATGAGATTTATTGATGTGGTTATTTTACCTGGCATGTTGAGTGTTCCCAGCTTTCGTTTTGATAAAACCCACTCCACCTCCTAGTACCTTGCTGGCTTAACCTATTATAAGCAGAGCTTCTCTGCCCTTTGAACTTGACAGAGCTGGTAGTACTTTGTAATTTAAAACTAAGTACCTGACTGTTAGATGGAAATTGGCCTGTTTAATTCTTTTCCAAAAGTGTCAATTTAACTAATATATTTGTTTAATAATTCTTCAATCAGCACAACCCAAATGCGCAAGTTTCTGAGGTTTGTGCTAGCTGTCATTTATTCAGTGTAAGCCCCAACATTTCATTAAAGTAAGAGAATTTGTCCACTTTTCCCAATCAGGTCCAGCTTGATTCCCCCATTTCATGGACAAGCTAAAGATCGGTGGCTTCCTGTCAGTCCCTCCCTACACATGTTTACTATGAGATTTTGTGTCATCAGTACACACCTTCATGGTTACCATCTCTCTCTGCAAGTTGAGGGTTAGGCACATCCAGTACTTGGCATGTTGTCTGCATCCTTCTTGGATTCCTTTTTGCCTTTCTCATTCACCCTCTTTCTTTCTCTTTCATACACTTGTTCTCCTGAGGGTTTTCCTTTTAAGGTTAAACACCTAGCAAAGTAAGCTGCCCTCTAGTTGTTCATGTCTGAACACACTGGAATGCAGAATAATTATTTTCTGGAACTGTGTGCTCTGCCACCCTTGAAGGTTTACTGAAGGACATTTCTCTGCCATTAACAACATAATACAAGCCAGGCATTTCTTCACTTTGTATTTTATTTATTTATCTGAAGGGCCCAAATCAATTATATATTTATAACATGTCATTTATATGACATTAAAATATAAATCAGTGTTATTCTACTTTTTAAGGGTGCCATGAACACTAGTTGGATTATGTATTTTTTCAGTGGGCTGGGGTATGTGCAGATTCCATTTCTCTTTTTAACATTGTTGCAGATTTCTGTGCAGTTCTGGGCAGGTACAGGTAAACTACTGCCTCTGTACTTTTCTTATCGTCTCTTTCTTATATTATGTTCATCAACGCTGTTGGGCTTTTGAACTTATAAATTAATTACATTAATTGGAAAGTTTCTATGGCTATATACACCATTTTCATTTTTTCACTCCTGTTATATTTTAAATTTACAACTATTCCTTCAATTGAAAAGGAAGGAATATATATGCTTCAAGTCATGTAGGATTCACTAGTATGCAGCCTACATATTCTTATAATTTATTTTGGATTTTGTCATGATATAAAGTTGGCCTAGGTTATCAGAACAGTGACCTATGTATGCAAAAGTAGTACGGTTTAGTAATTTACTTTTAGTAGTTTATTTTTAGTAATTTACTGTAATTTAATATTACAGTTACAAATATGTGTTTTCAGTTATTGAGGAAGTATAAATTAAACCTTTCTGAGCCATTCTGGTGTATTAGATCTGTCAGTTGATTGAATAGTGTCCTTATATTAAATATTTGTTTTTCAGGTAAAAAAAAACAGAGACTCTGCACTTCAGAGATACAACATATAAAACTGTTCCGCTAGCTGTTGTTTTATGTTTTTTTTTCCTTCTCCATAACTGTTTCACATGATCAACATGATATTTAAAGAACATAATATTTTTTCTTAATTTTATATGATTATTGGGTGAATTCATAGATAAGTACCTGGCATTGCCCAGGCAAGGAAGTAGATAGGTAAAAAGTAATTACAGATTCTATAGTAGAAAACATAATATTATAGATAAACTTGTTACATTTATTACATAATCATTGTAAATAATGAAAAGCTACTTTGTATGCAGCATTTTTGTTTCTTTCTTGCAAACAACCACAATTTACCTTATAAAACTCTAGAGATAATATGTCCCCTGGCTGCTTGGGACTATAACAGAAATCGGGGTGTTGGGGGAGGGTGCTTGATAGATGATAAACTAAAATGTAATTGATGAGAATCAAACTTACATTTTTTTATTGAAAGGCAAGCATGCAGTTCCTCACCATTACATCTGTGGTGCTGTTTCTCCATCAGTAGATCCTACTGTAGTATTTCATACTACTACTACTACTACTACTTTAAAAATGTAGCTTTCTTTTACTATTTTACCTGGGTATTATTTTCAAATTTTGCTGTATATTTAAAGTGACAAAAATATTGTGTTTGAACTAATACAGTCTGTGACCCCAATTCATTTTATGATTTGATTCAGTTATAGGGTTATAACCACCAACTTTTACATTAATTTGCACCCACTAACACCAAGGGAAATGTTTTATCGTGGAAAGGCTTTGGGGACACCACTTTTCAAAACATGTATAGTTTCATACCTGTTTGGATTCTTCTTAATGTGGACCCACAGTAGAATGACTAGCAGGAAGTTGACTCAGTTTAATATTATAATGTTCAAATAAATAATAAATCCTGTAAATCAAAAGTAAATCAAAATGTGGCAATCCACACCATACAACCTGGTATTGCTAGATGTTCATTTTTGTAGGAAGATCTGTTCTTTCATTGCTGTTCAGTGTTCTGTGCCCTTTTATGCTGCATGTGTTCCTCAGTCATGATGTTGGTGGTGGAAGACTCTGATCAGCTCTTTTGTTGACCTTATGTAGTTATACTTAAGCATGATCCCCTCCCCAAAAGCAATTTTACCTTTTGTGAAGAAATCATAAATCTATGTCTTGCCTGTCCCTAAAGGCATTTTTTGCCTTTTTTTAGGGGCTCATACAGCTGACTCTCTGTTCCCTGAGGCGGTGCACTTAGCCGTTATCCAGGACTCTTAAAAACTTAGTTTCCTGTCTCCAAAGTGGCTTTTATCTTTTGGAGCTTATAAAACTAAGTTTCCAATCTCTGTTTGGCTTTGTCCCACAGAGCTCACAAAACTAATTATTTCTTCTGATGTCAGAAGCAGCAAAGTGTACTTGTGCAAATACAGCACAGGCATTGATTGTCAGCAGGCTGTTTCCCTCCCCTTAGCCTTCAGCTTAAGTCATTCTTCAAAGACATTGTGCTCAGATAATTACCACAAGTATCAGATGCTACAAATATACAAACAACAGTTCATAACATCAAATAATAATATTAGCAGAGCCCATTATGTTGTATCTATTTCTAGTCCCCTTGCAAGGTGCAATGCCAACGTTGTAACGCAGCTTCACAAGACTTTTTAGCTTCACATTTTAAATAAATCAAGCCAGAAATCCTAGGCAGGACTGAAAAGTACCTGATGGTCACAGAAGTGCAAAGTAAAATTTGCACTCTAACTAAAGATGCAGGCTTTTTGATCTACACACTCCACTGGGAGACAAAATCCATAAATCTCAAAAGGGAGTGGGAAACCTCATAAACCCTGACTCCTAGAAATCAAACTATCTTTCTTATTAATAACATTGTTTATGAAAGAAATAATTTTTAAAAGTATTTAAAACTATAGAAAATTAATCACAAATATGTTGTCCCAAGGATGAAACACCAATAAAACAAATTCAAAATCCAATGATTAAATCATAAACCTAGAAATTATCAGAAAGTTTAATAACTAGAAAATTAAATAATACAGTTACAAGATTCAGAAGGTAAACCCAAAAATGAGCCAAATGACACAAGACAGAAAACTAATGTCTCAGTGATCATGTTGAAGTTTTCTGGCCCTTAAATAATGCAGACGGTGGCCCCATAACTGTAGCATCAGAGAGCCCAGTCTAGTTACATTCTACATACAGATAAACAGGTAGCAACTAAAATGCCCATTATTACAACCTGAATAGGTAAATCAAAAATAATTGAACAACATAGTAATTAACAAAAACAATCAAATGTAGTGGGAAATAATTTAACAAACCTATATTCATTAATAAACATATAAAAACAATATCAAAAAAATATGAAAAGAACAAGCGAGTTGAACCCCTGACAAAACCACAGAAGCCAAAAGTTTTAAATATAACAAAGAAAATGTACCAGACTAGTTGTAATGGTGGTGTATTGGCGAGAGATTATGCTTGTAAAACATAGCTACAACTAATTACTTTCGAGACAATATTGCTGTCATGATTTATTTATTTATTTATCAAATGCATATAACATTCCATGCAATTGATTTCAAATGTTTGGCAAACTTGGAATTTAATCTTCCACTTATTTTATTAATTCTTTCTGCTTTTTGACTGTTTTATCATTATTAATATTATGTTTTTACTGTTCCATTTTGTTTTTAGATTACTGTTGCCACCACATTGTATTAAGTTTAGAAATGAGGTTGTTGCCATGTTATGCTTTTCTCATGGCAGTGACCATATTGTTTACAATTATGTTTACATAACATATTGTGTCATTGAACCCTGGCCCACTACATTCACAGTCTTATTTTTGGAATATTGTGTTGAAAATTTTGTGTAAATTTAGCTAGTTGACTATTTTCAGGGAAATAGATCTCTGCAAGTTTAATATAATAATAATAATAATAATAATAATAATAATAATAATAATAATAATAATAATGCATTTTATTTATAGGGGCACTTTACATTAGCAATAAATCTCAAAGTGCAACATAAAAAGATTAAACAAAGGCAAGGCAAGATAAAAACACAGATAAAAAAACAGTAATTATAGCATTCTTGTTAATATGCTTTCCTAAATAGAAAAGTCTTTAGCTGTTTTTTAAAACAGCCCACAATCTGCTGTGTTCTCAGGCTCTCTGGTAGGGCATTATAATATAATATAGTGCTTTGAGCTTTGGTGTTTTGGCACACAAACAATCTTTTGGCTTCTGACCTTTGCGAGTTTTAAGATGATGCTTTTTTCCCTTATCACCTCATTTTAGTGCTTATTAATGCTGACTGCTACTGTATTGTGGTTGTACAATGGCCCTATTGGGGTTGGCTTTGTACTATGACAAAAAAGTGAGGGAAGTGTTTGATTAAATGATGAGAGATATAACCATTTTTTTCTGAGGGCCACAGCTCAAGTTGTCAATAAATTAAGGGGCCCACACAATAAGAAATATGCATGTTTTCTTGAAAAGGATGATAAATTTTAAGCTTAGACATAAAACAGATTGTTGTATGTTTAACTGGTAATGATATCAACATTTATTTAAAAACTTTTTAAGATTTTTATAAAAGGCAACAGTGAAAAAGAATACAGAAAAAAGAGGAAGTAGAATGCCTTTTTACAAATAGAAAGACTAAAAATGTTCCCCTCAGCTTTCTTAATAAAAATCTTAACTTTTTATAAGTAACACATGCTTATATTAGTGAGCTATCTGATGCTGTCTAGAGGAGATTAATTGTTATAGTCAGGAGAATGATGGAACAACAAAGACATGATTACAGATTACTGCCCATGAGACATGATTGAAAACATGACTTAATTTGGGACATAACTATTTCCTATTTAAGTAATGCTACAAATTAGTAAACAAATGGTTTCTATACGTGGTGGACTGCTCCTAAGATGACTTTAGTTGTTTTCTACTCGATATTGCAGAAGTGTAAGATTGTGAAGTATAGACTTGGATAGAGATAGATGAACAAGAATGAAATAGAAAGTTATTTTTGCTTCCAGTTTCTTTGGAAGCATGTTCACAAAATTTAAAAAAGGAAAAAAGCACACAAGCTGACAAGCAAAGAGATGTTGTTAGAAGGCAACTACAAGCAAAACAAGGTAATAATTATAGGAAAACAGGATGACAACTTGCAAACAGTCAAGCAATTGCTGGCACTCAACAAAAAGACTTGCAGTCAAGTGTGATTTTAAGTGGTATATACCCATGACATTTACATTTTTTGTCCAATGCACTACACTTTTGAAATAAGCCTTTGCATATAATGCAGAGTTTATGCTGAATGTAGATATGGAGGAATGACCAGTGCATATGATTTGTGATTGTGTGTTTGTAAATAGTAGCAGGAATTCATCCATCTCAGAAGATGATGGTTGCGCTGTGTTCAGTCTATCTTAGTGCTGTTGAGTACAACATCTTGAATCGCTCAGCAATCCAATCCTTGCACGGATGTCCCTTCTGCAGGTACTGTATACGAGGTTGGATTTTGAAACTGGTGCCTGAGTTTGTTATCTCTGCCTACTGGTTTGCCTTCTGTCCTCTAGCTGCTGATTTCGTCTTTCTTTGCCTCTCTTGGTGCCTTCTTGAACAACCCATCACCAGCCACAATGGTTGACTGCTAACTGCTCCCAATTCTCTGTGTCGATGCCTGTCAGTCTTTATACTGCAGTGCGTGGTTGCCCACTAGGTGATGACCTGTGGCCAGTTCGCCATACATATAACATCCTTGGGAATCCAACCATCTGGCATTCGATGTACATATCCCAGCCAGCACAGTCATCTCTGGCTAAGGAGAAGATGCATGCTCAGTGAGTCAGCTTGCTCCAGTACAGCGGTGTTGGTAACTTTGTCTTGCCATGTGATGCTGAGGAAGCTCTCTGGGTGATTTTCCTGCCTAGCATAAGTAGTCCGTAGAATAATAGCTTTTATTGTGTTTTTTTGCTCACTTTCTTTGTGTGTACAAAGTCAAATAGATTGTTTTTTAAATGAAATGTACATTTAGCATTTTTAACTCATTACTTTTATTTGCAGATTCAGTTACACTAAATTTTGGATATTAGGTTTTCTGTAATATGTTTCGCACAGTAATTTACTGTGTACCGTAATCTAATTCTATTTCAAGATGTTAAACATACAAGTAATATATATATATGTCCCACATATCCTTTATTCAGGGGCATGAATGGGAAGATTCAGAGGATGTATTACATGAGGGCCCATAAATGGTCTTGGTTATTATTTTGTGAGCACATCAATCTGTCTTCAAGGGAGAAAACTGACATAGTACATCTCCAAGGTAAAAACAACAAATTTTGCATACCCGTCTTAAAACAACCCCCACCTATATTTAAAACTAACATGACATGA
This sequence comes from Erpetoichthys calabaricus, assembly GCF_900747795.2. Classification (NCBI taxonomy): domain Eukaryota; kingdom Metazoa; phylum Chordata; class Cladistia; order Polypteriformes; family Polypteridae; genus Erpetoichthys; species Erpetoichthys calabaricus. The sequence continues at coordinate 285,430,721 of NC_041395.2, forward strand.
TCTTATGCTTCCAAAGTCTTCGTTTACTTAAAGAGGCTCATTTCGGTGCAACATATTTATTAATGTTACTGCAATAACAAAATACTATTCGTGTATGCAATGACATCTTATTCTATACATTACAATTAACAATTACTAGAGGTCATATTTGTATGATTAAACTACAACACATTATATTACTTCCATAATTTTGGTCAAGATCATTTACAAGTCAATTGTTCAAATAAATTATTACTCAGGTAATCAATTAAATATTTTTAGGTTTGTAAAAAAACTACTCTGCACTGCTAATTGCCCTTCATGCATCTGGCAAAGGTCCAGCTTAAGATGCAAATTGATGAATTACAAGAGAGCACAGGTAGCTGCATTAATACAGAGATCTGTAGAGTAAGGATGAATTATATGGTCAAAATAATATTCTGGGTATTTTCAGGTGTTCCATCAGTTAGATTATAATGATAAAATTTTTAAGTTTTTAATTGTACTTATAGTAGTTTCATTACTGCCTAACCATATTTTTTCATGGTCTAAGTGACATTTGCAAGTTCTTCCCACAACAACAACAGCAACATTTATTTCTATAGCACATTTTCATACACATAATGTAGCTCAAAGTGCTTTACAATATGTCAAAGAAATAGTTACAACAAAAGAAAAATAAGATAAATTAGGAAAGAAAAAAGTAATACAAAATAAACCAATACAAGTTTACATAACACAGATATATAATTAGTTCAAAAGTAGAGTCTTTGTATATAATATATTCTAGGTCTCTAAAGATGAGTACGATGATAAGGTTAGATGGCCAGGAGAACAAAATAATTAAATAAATAAAAACTCCAGTTAGGCTAGAGAAGAAAAAGAAATCTGCAGGGGTTCCAAGGCCAAAAGATCTCCTAGTCCCTAATGGGCATTCTGCCTAACATACTGTAAATGTTCATAAATAGTTCTTTATTATTTCCAGGCTTTGTCCCAGAAGATTCAATGCAGTAGGTCTCATAGACAGCTTGGGCACCCACCTTCATTTGAGTATCACAGATGTCTGCATAGTGCCTCGATCACAATAGAGAATCTGGGAAAGAAAGCAAAGAAAAGCAGAGATTAGTAATGCTTGCAAATCCCTGAAGAATGTGATAATTCTATGCATGTATAGTCTGTTTGGAGTACAACAAAAATGTAGCTATGCAAAAGATAAATTGAAAAGTTGGGTTTTAGGAGTTTTTTTTAAATGTTCCACATTAGCCTGATGTATCTGTTGGTAAAGTGTTCCAGATTTTTGGTGCATAACAGCAAAAGGCCACCTCACCACTTTTTATTACTTTTATGCTTAGCTCTTGGAATAATAAGCAGACCACTGTTAGATGATCTAATGTTACAGCGTGGAATGTAGGGGGACAGGCACTCCAATTTATAAGAATGAGTAAGATTATTTAAAGTTTTATATACCATTACTAGTATTTTATAGTCAACCAGCCAACCCGCGGCGTAGCATACGCCGCATAATTATGTATTGATGGGTGAACACTTCCTGAACGACACAGTTGTCCAAATGGGGTGGGTTTGAGGATACGACTGTGAGTGAATGAAAAGATGGACCTCTGGAGAGAGCAACATACAATTGTCCGTGACTGAAAGCGGGATCGTCTGTGACGATGGAGGCCACGCTGGTGAAAGTTACTTCGTCAGTAGGGATAAGAGTCAGTACTTGTTCATTAAGGTGTAGCGAGTCTTCGTTGTTGACGCTTAATATAGCTTGCGTACTGAGTTGTTCCGGAGTCACAGTTGAGAAACACTTTTTTAATGTCTTTTAAGCACAGGGAAAAAAATGAACATGTGAAACATCCGTAATGTAATATGCCACCAAGAAAAGTAACATTGCAACAATGCACACTACGACCCAATCACTGTAAACAGAAGTGAAAACAAAATCGAGTCCGGTGCATTTTTAACTGCCTTGTGGCGCAGTGGTAGTGCTGCTGCTTTGCAGTAAGGAGACTGTGGAAGATTGTGGGTTCGTTTCCCAGTTCCTCCCTGTGTGGATAGCGCTTTGAATACTGAGAACGCCGCTATATCAATGTAATGAAGTATTATTATTATTATTATTCTTATGTGTCCAGCCCCCTCTCTCGCGCGTGTGTGTCTCTCTCTCTCGCGCTCCTGTATGTGTGTGTGTATCTCTCTCGCGCGCCTGTGTGTCGCTCTCTCTCTTTCTCTGGCTCGCTCGCTCGCTGCGCTTGTTCCTGAAGGCATACGCCGCATAATTATTTATTGATGGCTGAACACTTCTGGAAAGACACAGTTGTCTAAAAGGGGTGGGTTTGAGAATACAACAGTAAGTGAATGAAAAGATGGAACTATAGAGAGAGCAACATACAATTGTCCATGACTGAAAACTGGTTTTGGCAGATACATGCATATCTTTTTGAAAGTTTGGCCCTGTGCTTTATTAATTGTCATCGCAAAGGCCAATCTAACAGGAAATTGTCTTCGTGTAAAAGTAAAAGGCAAATTATCCGCAACAAACAAACTGTTTTACACGCTGCATACAGCGATTCACATCCGCGACAAACATGCCTCTTCTTAGATGGTCCTGCCGCGTCCACCCTCGTTCTCGAAGTATACACACCGCCTGGTCATGTGCCCACTCGCAAGAGCAACTCACAGAGACCCGCCCACCAACTCTAAGACCATGGCGTGTAAAACAGTTTGCGATGGTGGATGCGGTCGTGCATCGTAACCGAAAAGAATAATGAAAAGTCAATGTGGCTCAGAGGTGCATGTGGACTGTAGCAGAGATAAACATGAATGACACCATGTTTTGTGAGTTGCTGCGTCCGAGTTGGTGGGCGTGGCTCTGCGAGTTGTCGTCGTATCCAATGGTCTTAGAGTTGGTGGGCGTGGCTCCGTCCTGCATGCTCCATGGGTGCTCACTGGCGGCTTAGTGAATTATCTATATAGAATCTATAAAGTACACAGGTAGCCAATGTAACAATATTAAAACTGGCGAGATGTGCTCAGAGTTTCTTATTCTTAAGAATTAACTAATTGCAACCAATCAATGCCTTACTTAGGTAGTCCTGTTAGGAGTGTATTACAGTAATCCAGTTGACTAAATACAAAAGCTTGAATTAATTTCTCAGCACCTTGCAGTGTTATAAGAGTCTAACATTTGCAATGTCCCTTATGTGAAAAAATGCAGCCCTAGTAAGATGTTAATGTGTGATTTAAAGTTTAAGCCAGAGTTCATGGTTACATCTGAATTCTTTACCTCTGCCTTGATTTTTAATGCTAAGGGATCAAGATTATTTCTAATACCCTCATTATTTAAATTTTTGCTGGCAACTAAAATTTTTGTTTTCCCTTATTTAGCTTGAAAACAATACTACTCATCAATTCAGAAATACAAATAAGACATTGAATCACAGGAGCCAGAGCATCAGGGTCATCAGATGCTATAGAGAAGTAAAGCTGCGTGTCAGCTGCATAGCTGTGGTCATTCACCTTGTGTTTCAATATAATCTGGCCTAATGTAAGCATGAACATTAAAAAAGCAGCAGGCTCAAAACAGATCATTGTCATACACTGTATATAATATCATGGAGCTCCGTACTACAATCACCACATCTAACGAGGAATTTCCTACCAGTTAAATAAGACTGAAACCAGCTTAAGACACTATTAGAGTGACCAACACATTGTCTAAGGCGATTTGTATGACATATGACATCCATATTAATCTCCTCCTGATACTCCAGTTTCACCCTACATACCAAAGAAATATGTACTGTATTATTTGGTGACATCAAAATGGGCAGAAATATGCAAGTATGAATGTGTGCATGTGCATGCTTTTCAATGTCCTGGTATCCTGTCTAGGATTTGGTTACTGTGTTGAGCCTGATGGTGATGGGATGGACAGTAGCATTCTCAAACAACCTGTAGTAAAATAATCTAGCACAAAAATAAGCATTTGACTTTAATTGTTTTCTTGTTGCTGTGTAGACAAGTAAAATTACCTAAATCATTTTACCCATTTTGAACATTCACCTTATGAGAACATCATCACTAAAAGGTATACCAGAACAGTGGCCACCACTACAAGGTTCAAAATAGGCAGCCAAACAGCTGTTACTTTTACAGACAGTTCATGATTTGTGCCAAGTCAAACATATACATCTTTACTCATTCACTTAATTGCATACAATTTATATTTTCTTCAGATCTTTAAAATGCATTTGTTTTATAGAGTCCTGACAGAAATCAAATTATAATGCAATGAGCAGCATCACACTAAATAGTGTGCTATTTTAAATCAATTTTGTTATATTTGGATAGAATCAAGGATATTTGCAGTTTGATTCCTTTCTCTCCTCACATTCTTCCATTAAAAATAATGTAATATGTATTGATTTAGCAAACCAAAAGGATACTCTTATCGTGACAACACTACATTCAAAGCTATTGCATTATTATCCAGGTATCCACAGTAAATTCTTTGCTATTCCTGAAATCAATACCTTAATTAAAATTTTCTTCATTGGCTGCCCACCTCACTAAGACAACAGGAACAGGAGCCAACGTTAAATAGCTAGACAGCCATTATTCGATAACATAATGTTATTAAAACTAACACTTTCTTACTAAAAACAAACAAAATGAAATAAATTAGTAAAACGGTTTACTTTAGGATGCTTCTGACATCTGCTGTCTGAAACAAATGCAGAAAAACAATGAATTTAAAAGGTTCGCTATGGATGTAAAGTTGTGTGATTCAATGCAATACATAGTGAAAGAATTTTAATATCCTAGAAAACAACCCGCCACAAGAAAAATATCCAAGGCAGATAGCCTTGCAGTATTACAGCAGACAATGTAGTCAAGAGTAGTGGAAAATTTTACAGATGACAGTTAACCAGTGAACATGGCTGATTAACCATTAATCACTATCAGATTACTGTCCAACCTTTCTGTCCTAATTGCACAGTCCTGGGCCAATGTTTCTCTGAAATACTGATTTAGTAAACTTGTTACCTAGTCAAGTAAAATGTCTGGCATGACTATTATTAGTAAATATATTGTCTGGATGGGAATACTTGGTAACTTGTTAAAATTTGTAATACAGTAGACTACACTTTAAATTTATTGCCAATCTAAAGCTGTTCACATTTTTGTTTTACTTAAGAAACAAGGATGTCAGTATAAATTTTAAAAAAAATTAAAGATTATCCTCCTTGTATTTGTGTTGGACTACGATTTTTTTTCTTCAGCTTAACCACTCTAAAACTAAAAAAAGGTGTTTTAAGTGTTAGAACAGACATATTTTGAGGGAGTAGCCCAGAGAGCTAACAGTGAAGTCTCACATAACATTAAATGTTTATGCACTGTTACCAGTATAAAGATAATATTGTATCAAAAGAATGTATTTTCCATTTAAGCTCAACCATTGAACTTAAAACAAAGATAAAATTCCTGAAGAGGCTGGACTTAATAAAGCAGCTCCAGATTAAATTAAGGGTCTTTTATTTCTTTCTGTAGAATTTACTTATTAAAAACAGAAGTTTTCCATATACTCTTGTTGCATCTTTCATGAAAAGTACATCCGTTAGCACATATTACAAAGCAGGAATCAGTGAATGTATGCCACAACGCTTTGATTCCATAAGATTCTTCAAGAAATTGCAGTTTATTGATGCATAAGTTTTATCCTACTTTTCCATATATTCCAGAAGTCTTCTTTTCAATGTTAAATTCTTTTTGATAACAGCAAGTATAATATAGTACTTTGACTGGGAAAATTTGTGTGCATAGTATTCTTTTTATGTGATTGTCCCAACAGATGTTTTTGCTTTGTGTGGTCTAATGGCTAAGGCATTGGGCATTAAACCACAAAGCTGCTGGCAGAGTTCTCGCCTCCAGGTCACAGTTAAAATCTATGCCTCAGTTTTCCACCTTTAGATATTTGTAAACAATAATCGCATAGTTATGTTAGTAGTATGGCATTTCCTGCAGAAATGTACTCAAATTTTGAATTCAATCACAAGATACTATGTGATTAGTTTTAAATGGTTCAATTCTCTTACATTAGTTGCATTCTTAGATTCATCTTGTATTGTAATCACATTGGCTTCATTATATTCAATTGTGAAATAGAGTGTACAGGACTACCAGAATAGAAAATTGCTCTTTGATAATTGATGGTTGTGCAAAGTGTTTTATGCAGTGTTTTTTGTTATGATCATTCAATCACTGAAACAAATATGCTTTTGTACTTTTATACATTTAAATTTCGATAATTTGATAACTATAGTAACCTAATTCTGCAATGATTTTTTCATGCTGTTTCTGATTGAGTAAAGTTTAATATTTTATACATAGTTATTATGATGAAAGCTTTTAAATTCACTTTAAAGTTACTATAAGTCTACAACATTCTTGAATTCCCCCTTAGGTTTATAAAAATGTTTATACTCTACTTTCCCTGTATTTTTTATAAAGGCTGTATTGGTAAAATTAAATTTGTTCTGGTCTAGAGAGCATGGAAAGAAAAGTAAAATTGAATTTTCTCTGGTATGTTGTAAAGGCCAATTTTACAGAAAAGAAAAAGGGTAAAAAAAGTAGCTATGTTTCACAGAGAAACAAGGGGAGGGTTAAACTCTCTTCCTGGCTCTTTTTAAACTTGAACTTGACTGACAGGGGCTGACACCTCTAAGTAACACCACATGTTTTCCCTGTTTCAGGCTCTAATTCTATGCATCAAAAAGTCAGAGATTTTGGATTAGATCAAATGTACTGAAGCCTTATTATCAGTGCTCATTTCTAGTCTACTAAACAAATTCTGTACTTTTGCATGTACTATCCTTCACTACAGCCTTTTTGATTTACAGTAGCTGCAAGGTATTTGAAGATATGTTTTTGGTCACTTCTGTTATTCAGATCTGAATAACATGTAAATCACATGAAGTTTTAAATAGAAAGAAATTAAAATGTTTACTGTGTGTTTGTGTTTTTTTTAATTGATTTTCTTACAGTACATCTACTTTAGTTTTTGCAGTTACCTGTTTTGAGCCAAACTCTTCTCTGTAAGTTTCCATTAAGTAGCAATATAGACATGTCACAAGAGGGTACACAGACATACATATTTTATATTTATTGCGCAAAGAAAGAAAACAAAAGAAGTGCCTAAAATTATCCCTCAAACCATTTTCACTTCAGTGTTTCTGGAATGTTTCATCTGACATCCTAGTCTACCTATAATGATCCTCTTTTCTTACACTACTGGGCATCTAATGAAAGTTTCTCATAGACATTCATGTCTCTCATACCTTCTGTTGAATCTGTTTAGCAGTCTATTCAAAGGGAAGCTGCGCACGCCTGAGCCTGCAAAATCAGGCTAATTGCATCCTAACTGCGTGCATGCCTCATGCATGTGGCCGTTTACAAATCTAATAAATAGAGCTACATACTGTATAAAGAAACAGAAGGGTGCCACATGGCAAACCTGGTAAGAAAATATGTATCTATCTTATAGTGTTTTCAACAAAAAAAATATGTGGATTAAATGCAAGCATTTTTCAAGGATGCTTTCTTGTATTATTTTAATTCAGTGACTGTGAGTTTGTGAAGTAATATATGCAATATTGGGGAAGGAGTTACTTGAAATTTTTATTATTGACTTTTAGGACACAGCTTGTTGACAGAAACCAAAAAAATGGAGATTCTATATCAGTCAGAGATTGGATGCAAAATGCAAAGTGTCTCCTGAGATGCAATGATATACTGATTATAAATAACACTTGAAAGAAATTATTATTTACAAATGTCTATAGTAAAGCAGTTTTCTTGTACTTATGTAAGCCTTATATAGCTTTGTATAAAACTTTCATTAAGAAGGGTATTATGAAAACTAGTCATTACTCATTCAGTGATAGATTGTTGCCATATCCAGGAGTAGTGAGATAGGCTCTGGCTACATATACCGTAAATTGGACAGAGTGGGTACACAAAATCGATGAATGGATATAACGATTGATTTATCTTTTTGTTTTGTGAAATAAACAGAACAGTTTAAATTACTTTAGTCATATAGTACTATACACAGTAGCTGTGTTGTCTGTTTTGTTGCTTAATGGGGTTTTTTCCAGATGTTTAACAAAAATGTGTGATTCATCACCATCTCCACCTCCACAGTTTTTGACAGGTATTTTTGGAAATATGTAGCACCTACAAATTCTGTAAATGTATTTGTGTGCTTATATATGCTGCATATACATTCAGTATATATATATATATATATATATATATATATATATATATATATATATATATATAATATATATATATATATATATATATATATATATATATAATATATATAGAATATATACAGTATGCTATATATATATATATATATATATATATATATATATATATGTAACATTTGGTATGTATGTTTTTTTGTAGTAAAAAACATCTGTGAAAAACGTGCCTTCCATCCTGCAGGCAAACCATAACCCAAATCTGTCAGAATCAGTTAACACACATGCACACACCAATTTATAACACAGGTCAGCAATGGCAGTGCTGAGGTGCTCTCACTGCACTGAAGAATAGATGTAGCTATAAGATACTAGTGGCAGACCTGCCAGACTTTTCTGATCATTCAGCTTTCATGCAATTGTTACATCATTAAAAATACTTTTTAGTATTAAAATATTCATGTTGTTTCCAATAGAAAAACAAATGTTTATATTGTATAAATAATACATAACTTCGTACAGTTTTTTAAAGCTAGAGAACTTTCTTTGTCACAAAGTTGTCTGATGAACCTCATGTTAGCTTTTGTATCCCTTTCACTTCTTATGCTAGTTAGTGTTCATTTTCTTTTGTGAGAGTTTTGAATTGCCAGATTAGGGTATTTATTTTCCTTGTGAGCTGTTACACTCTAAGATTAGGTGCATCAAAAAACTGAAATTAATACATGTATGCAAAAAATTGCCCTTCTCACACATTTCACACTAGAATAGTATACTAGCTTACACTATACAGAATGTGTTAAAAGTTGTAATAGTTTAAAGATATCTATATCTAAATCTAAAATGAAATTTAGTAATACACAAATGTCAAAAAACTGTAGAAACTATGGGCGCCTGACAGTTCACCACAGATTCAATAGTTATAATCTTTTCTATATATGTGTGCAGTATATATATATATATATATATATATGCGCAGTATATATATTATAAGCACATGCATATATTTACAGTATGTGTAGGTACTCTCTCTCTTTCTCACTCTCTGAGTATATATATACTGTATGTAGTAATTTATTAGATGACCTCTTGATGAAATAGGAATAGTTATGGCAAATATCAAGATTATTAGATGCTGTTTTGTGAGCTGTTGATGTTGCTCCAGAGTCAATGACTGAGTCAGAGGATTGGATCATTTTGAGGAGACCGAGGGACTGATGTGATGTCAAAACATACAGACAAAGTCATAGAGGCCTCACTGGTTTAAATCGTAAGATTAGAGTGTTATCCTTGACATTGAGTGCTGCCTTAAAATTTAATGAGGTAATATAAATAACATAAACACATTGTGATTCTTTGGATTTTTCTTGAACTGGGTTACAAAGCAATGTGGGAATCCACCAAGAAAAAAAATAGTTTTAATCAATCAATATACATTTCATATAGTCATTTGTACAGTGAGTAATATTTAAAAGAACTTTACACAATAATTGACACTTAATAAACAATTCAAGAATAGCATCAACAGAAAAAATAGAGTAAGCACAGGTGATACTCACTAAAATGTCCAACACATCAGCCTGTATAAGGGAAGTACAACAGGCCAGGAATAGTAAGAATACCGAACAGACTAAGGAATAAGACAATAAATTTGGTTTACATAGATAAGTTTAAAAAAAAGTTCAGAAAGAAATCAATTTGTGCCTTGTGTGATTTTTCCAGAGAAAGGAAATCCTGCATTTTGCAGTAATTCCAACCTGTATGCTTTGATCTATGCACTTGTAGATAAAAATGTACATATCCACCATCCTTAAAGTAACGTATTTTTAACATATATGGAATATGCTTGGTTTTGTGAGTGTTGTATATTAACAATATAGTTGTATCATATGAACTAGTGTCTCTCAAACCTTTCAGCAACACATTTCTTTAAATATATGCAAATTTGAGACTTTATAATCCTTTCCACATTTCTTGAAAATCCCCCACTATCATCACACATGTTATACTATCTAGTTGTGATAAAGATATAAGTAGTTTCTCCATCCTTTACCTGTGCTTTAGATAATATAAGACATGGTTGGGAATAGGACTTTTCAATTAGATTTTTATATAATTAATGGAGTCATTCCTTGGCAAACTGTATTTTTTTTCTTATTGTGGTAAACATGATCGAGTTCAACTCATAACTGTATGTCACACACATCTTTTTTCACTTAGACTGCCCAAAATGTTTACGGATCAAAACCCTTATTGTGTGTGATTTTGTTAGGCACCTGCCTCACTGGGTCACGTTTTTGGGAATGTTTCTGCTCAGAATTTATTTGATTAAAGTCTTCTGTTTTACAATAATAACACCTGATGGGATATTTCTCCTTCATTGAACAATATATTGTGATAATAAACACATCTCTACTAGCACATTGTCTTTTCTTGCTGAACTGGAATAATTATGATACACCTGTTTTACTTTACACCAAAAATTGTTTACAATCTGAGAGGCAATTTTCAATGTTGTCCTCAATTAACTGAGCATATGCAACCATTTCTAACCTTTTTGAGTATTTTAGCATTTTTGAGTGATTATTCATTATCTTCTCTCTACATAGGTAGGTAAGAGATCAAATCTTATTTGAATAAACTGAGTACTTATGTTTAAATATAATTAGTAATTTTGTTGCTTGTACAGAACTCATAAAAATCAAATATAAAATATGGAAACAGCAAATAGGTGCAGTACACCTAAAGCTCCATACATCTGGTAAATTAACTTACAATGATCTAGTTTAAGAAGTGGAACTTTGTGCACAAATAAAATAGTGTATCTGTCCTTTTCATTTTTTGAGTACCTTGCATAATGTAGGTCTTCAATTTGGATTTTGATATTGAAAACAATAGAAATTTTTTTAGTACATAAACAGTAACTGTATAAATCTACTTACTGAGTACTTTCAATTAATTAATAAGCCATCACTTATGTATCTGGCGGTGGCATTTTTTGTGAAAGACATTATATAAAATAAAGATCTTAATGATTAATATATTGTAATCAAATAATTTTGGTTTGTGTAAAACTGTACTTGCAGACTTGCTATAAAAGGTACTACTTGAAGGAAACATTTACATTTTGCTGTAATTAATCGCAAATTAAATTGACACTAACATGTTTTATACAGAAATTTCTTCAGTACAGCAATATGCCTATTAACTCAGGAAAATAAAGTAACAATATACTGAGTCATTACTAACAGAAAATAAAATTAAATTAAAATTAAATTTAGAATACAGCATTAGGTGAGTTTGACTTGCCAACACAGGTATAAATACAGTACTAAGAACAATAAGGAAAGGATTTTATATGACAGCAACAGAAGCAGGATGAATGCCTGGCAGTGAGGTTTTTAAATACGTGGAAGATTTTGATTGTGTTCTGAGGCATCCCAGTGCGATCAGTATTTTATCTTCACAATACAACAACAAATACAGCAAGCCAAGTTTGCCCAGCCAAGGAATTATATTGTCAGATGTCTGATATACTGTTGACCAAGACTTTCTCTGCAAAGCAAAAACTACAATAATCTAATAGTAGATCATGAAAGAACAGAATTTCTCCTCAAATTTAAATGTATAGTCAGACTCTGAAGATGATGAAGTAAATGTTTAACTGAAGCTGAAAATCAAAGCAGACGACTGTTCATAATAAAACATGAGTAATTTTTGGATTATCCTACAAGGAACCAAAAAAGCAATTTATTATTATATAAAAGACAAATGTTGTAATAATCTCATATATAGTGAAAAAAATTAAGAATTTCTGCCCTGAATAAAAATTTGTTTTCATCTCTTAGTTGACAGGAAATAGTAATCACATTATTCATGAATATACGTTTAGGTGTGACGAAAAGAATAATCCTAAATAATACTTTTACTTTATGCAGAGAAGTTACCAATCAAATAAGACCTCAGGTATCCTGGAACTTATTGTTGGGGCAATTTCAGAAATCAAGAAGTGGAAAAATGAGAATCCCTTAAGGCAGTTTTGCGGGCTGATGTTTACAACTTCCAACACTGCTCAAAAATATTTATTTAAATAACAGCAAGAATTGTGTAAGAACATTTACAAAAATGTGAGAAACCTGGCAGCATAATTCACTTTCCAGGAAGCCTCCCACTGAGATCAGTGCAGGCTGGAAGTAAAGAAAGCCTTGCAGAGTTAGTTGGACTTGGGGATTTACTTGTTCTTTGATTATCAGACACAGAATAATTGATTTTACATTCATACTTTCCTGGCTTCATGAGCTTGGTGCACCCTGCTGGTAAATTTATGCTTCAGTAGGGCTTTTGGTTTGTGTGATCTGTTTTCTCCATTACTGTATGCCTTTGTGGGAATGATCTACACTGCTGATTAAGGTGGCCCTGCATTGAAGAAGTTCATAATATTTATGTATAATTTAAATTTGTGCTTAAAAAAGTGGCACCTGATTACAGCATTTGTAATATCAACTTTCATGTTTACCCATTAGCTCCTATCCATTAATTCATAAATTAAGATAATTACCACCTTTAGAATGCATGGAAATTACAACTTTTTTCCACAAAAGCTTTTTAGGATAAGCTGATTTAAAGTCTTTTGGAACAGTGTGTACAAAATGAATGATAATAACCCAGGGATGTCCAACTCTGGTCCTGGTGGGCCGCTGTGGCTGTAGGTTTTCATTCTAACCTTTTTCCTAATCAGCAAGCAGTTTTCACTGCTAATTAACCCCTTTTCCTTTCATTTTAATAGCCTTGTTTTTAAGGATTCAGATTTGTTTCTCCATTAAATGGCAGCCAAACAGGAATGAGATGTGAAACGAGCCAACAGACGACCGGCTAAATTGTAATGTCAAACTCCAGCCAATTTCACTCCAACCAGTTTCTTAATGAAAAGCCAATTCTTGCTGTTAATTAAAGCCATTATTGAATATCATGACTTGTTGCTGCTCTCATTCTGCCACAGCAGGCTGTTGTTTTTCTGTTTTTTCTAAGACCTCAGTCAAGACGTTTTGGTGACCTGAGTAGACCAACCAAGACCTTTGCTTTTCTTTATTTTCAGGTTAGCTGATTAACTTGTTTTGTGTCTCATTATTGTTTGTTGTTGTTTTCATTAAGGAAAAAGAAACAACTAAGGGATCAGATTCACGTTAATTAAAACGAACGCAAAACAAGTTATTCAACAGCAAAAAGTCTCACTAATTAAGAAGATGGTTAGAATGAAAAATTGCAGCCACTGCGGCACACTGGGACCAGACTTGGACAGCCCTGATATAAACCGTACATGCTGATACTGTGCTTATTCATTTTGGCAATAAATGCCCTAAGATACGCTTTGGCAGAAGTGAGCGAGTAAGACTATATATAAATAGTTCTGAATAAAATTAGATTAGGTGATTGTGGAAACCATATAAGATGACCAGTGTTATTTTGTTCAAAGATTTATGTGTGCTTAGTATTTCAAATTGAACTTTTCATGCCGCCTGAGTGAACAGAATCCAGTTATAACAGTCTCACAGAAAATTCTAATTAAAAAAAATCAGAACTGAATTTAAAACATAATGAGCTTTAACAATATAAAGAAGCTATAATCACATTTCATGTATAAAAATATAAACTCATACTATTACAGCATAGCAAATGATGTGTAATGTTGTGCTTATGTCAGTTTATTAATAACCTCACTAGTTACAAATGTAAGTAACTATAATTCACTTTCATTCATTTTAGTAATCGCAATAAAGGTAAAAGTTAAAGCTGGTCTGACTTCAGAAAATGTTCATTCATGTAGTTTCTTTGGCACAAATTACTCAGGGGCTGCTTCTACAGTGATAGAGGTGCAGAGCTAAATGGACTGAAGGAAATGGAAACAGATGAAGAGACAGATTTTTGAGGGGTATTCTTAGAAAATTTGTCCTATTGAATAATCCCTAATAATATTCCCTAAAATTTACTTAAATTACAAAAGCCTATGATACAGTATGCCATTAATATCTGAAATGTTCAAAAGAGGGACAGATTTATTTCCAGCAGATATTCTAGCTGAATGTAAGGAAAGTGTCTGTTGGTGTAAGTTCTCATTTTAGTACTAAATGTTTGTTTTTATAAGACACATATTGTGTGAATTTGGGTTTTTTATTATATGTGTCTGATCTCAATGAACTAGTGTTCACGCTACTACTTTGCAATTCATAAAGTACTTTACCTTGTTGCTATAAATTGTATTAACTTGACTCTTCATTGGTCAAATGGAAGAGAATCTGTTTTTATTAAATTCAGTGCAGATACACGCTTAATGAAAACTCTTGTGAAATCTGATGAAATTTATTGGTATATAGCTCCCTTCCAAGTAGACAGGCAATGTGCTGAATATTTAGATTCATTTGTCTAAATGCTTTTTGAACACTGCCAAGCTACAAGTAATGTGTTTAAGAGAAATCTGAATTTGGCAGGACTTTATCGTTCATTATCGCTGAATGTCCCTGTAAATATGTCATATTAAAACTGCCTATATGAACTTTTGACGTTTTTAAATGAATGCTTTTAAAATGTATATTTATCTAGCTGTATTGCAGATATGAGATGCAGTGGAAAAAAAAAGGTTTTAGGTAACAATAAAGACAAATAAGTGTTGCAAGAGATGCACAAGGCCTGAGTAGTACATAGTTGCAAGCTAAATAAGGCATGCCAGATTAGTAAAATTCAGCAATAAAAGCCATAATTAATAATTTGCAGGTTTTTAAACTATTTTAATATTTGTATCTATATATCTAGATGGTGGATTGATACTTTGGAAACAGTATTTCCCTGCCAGTTTTGTTCCAAGACCATGACTATAACACTAAATACCTTGGTTCCATTACACAACTCAACTCTTTAATATTCTTTGCAGATTCTACTAAAGGTACCACACTTTTGGGCATCTGAAGCATTGTTTTCTTATTCAAATTAGCACTTTTAACAGTTTATTTCTAAATTTTTATGGCTTATGTTTTCATCAGATAAAACAAATGTTACTGATCTTTGGAGAATTCCATTTTGCTTCAATTTTATCCATCCATCTTTCTCCTTTTAATTACGATTTTAGGAAATTTTTACTAATGTCACACTCTAATTTCCTCCCATCTTAATAATTATTAAAAACTGAAAGCAGTCTGTGTAAAAAAATGTAACTTTTTTATTTAGAAACTGATAGATAAATCCTAGTTACTCAGAGCTAGAACCCTTTGCGATATGATTGACTTTCCTTATCCCAGTTGGACTTTAGCATATACTGTATGTTGTATCACA
The DNA here is from genome assembly GCF_900747795.2 of Erpetoichthys calabaricus. Classification (NCBI taxonomy): domain Eukaryota; kingdom Metazoa; phylum Chordata; class Cladistia; order Polypteriformes; family Polypteridae; genus Erpetoichthys; species Erpetoichthys calabaricus. Next base: position 285,446,296 of record NC_041395.2, read on the forward strand.
TTGAGCTAACATCACTAATTTGTTTTGAATTTTGACTGTCTCTGTCACACTCATGTTATCATGTCGTTTGGGCATCCATGTTTAAGGTTTATTTGGTATTTTTCATGGAGAAACAAAGAATACTGATGGCAGAGGGTTCCAGAATGTAAATCCAAATACCTGAGAAAGCGAGGTATGGTTAGAAATGCAAAATGGCCAGAATACTGACTGGTTCATTGAAAACAGGATTAGAAGGAGTAGAAAATGGATGTAGTTGGACTTAGGCTGAATGCCTTCATCATTATTATTGTTCCACTTTTCCTGGTGAGGAAAATGTAGCAACACACTGAGCTGTCTAGACATCACTATTCCCAGGAATTTCCTCCAGCCCCTAATTGGGAATTTTCAGTTGCCTCCAGAGATGCTGATGAGATATTAAACCACTAGAATATCTTGGGTGTCCTTTGGTGTTCCCACAATAGGCTGTTCCCCGTACCCTCCCTGAGGTGATGGCTAGAAAGTTGTAGATGTAACACTAATCCACAAGAAGGGAGACAAAGTAATTACAGATTCATAAGCCTTATCTTTATACCATGCACTATTTTAGAAACAATTATCCAAAAAAAAATTGAAGACTATTTATATCAAAGTATCAAACTAAATAACAGCCAACATAGGCTTATTATGGAGGATCTTGCCAAACCAATCTGTTAGACTTTTTTGAACGGGGAACCGGAGAAAACTGGAATTCAAAATTGTTTATTACTAATATGAGATAAGAGGGAAATGCTCTGTATGGATTGACTTTACCAGCAGAGTCCTAGAGGTTTCTTACTGCTAATTATTCTAACTTATGGTAATGACATTAATTCCAGTATAGGCAACAAACAATTTAAATAGACTTGGGCAATCTTCAAGACTGGGCAAACGCTATGAAAATACAATTTATTGTAGGAACGTGTAAAGTGCTACATGCAGACAAAAGAAATATTAAGTATAACTGCAAAATAGGTGAGTAACACTGTCTTATGTAAAGCAACCTTAGAAAATGATTGAAGGGTTTATGTTGAAACATCATTCTCATTGTCTAAATACTGTGCAGTAGCAATTGAAAAGACAATTTTGCAAAAACATTTAAATATAAATTAAGGAACGGTATGTTTGGAAGGTCTTGTAAGACTGTATCTGGAGTAATATTCAGTTCTCATCACCAAGCAACAAAGAAGACAAAATAACTCTAGAAGCAGAGCCAAAAAGAGCAACCAAATGAATTCTGGAGTAGCAGGACATTTTTTACTGCTAGGCTAGATGAATTAAACCTCTTTAATCTTGAGGAGAAATGTTTGTTTTAAATATTCAAAGGCATCACTAAAATTGTCACAGAAAAATTCTTTTGACTAAATACCAAATCACAATGTCAAGAACATTGGTGAAAATTAAGGGGGAGTGCTTCTAAGACTGAACGTAGGAATCATTTCATTACACAAATAGTTGTGAGAATTTATGACAAATCACTGATACTTTAAAAAGCATCTGGATGAGATATGGGGACAATTTACCTATAAATTAATGAAACAGACTTAGTGGATTGAATTTTTCATTTGTCAAACTTTTTACATTCCTAACCTGCATAGATTCACACATTTGTAGGGCAGGCTACTAAACATACATGCAGTTTCAGATTTAAATAAAATAAAAAATATAATTATATAAAGTAAATCTTCCCTAAGTATGAGAAGTTCAATGATTTGGGAGAGCCTCAGAGTAGAGTTGCTGCTCCTCCAGATTTAAAAGAGGCAGTTGAGGTAGTTTGGGTATGTCAAAACAAGGTGGAGACCCTGTGGCATGAAGAGTGCTGTAACCTTCACCAGGAAAAGTGGATGGGAAGATGAGATGAGTAAATTCTTATCTTGATAGATGCAGATGGGGCCTTTCAACCAATATCTTATCTGATCTAAGTTTTGATTTAAAATTAATGGTGTTTGTCAGGAAATAAAATTTAATGGTGTTTGTTTCATAATTAAGGCGGCACAGTGGTGCATTGGTAGTGCTGCTGCCTCGCAGTTAGGAGACCTGGGTTCCCTTCCCGGGTCCTCCCTTCGTGGAGCTTGCATGTTCTCCCCATGTCTGCGTGGGTTTCCTCCGGGCGCTCTGGTTTCCTTCCAAAGACATGCAGGTTAGGTGAATTGGCGATTCTAAATTGGCCTTAGTGTGTGCTTGGTGTGTTTGTGTGTGTGTCCTGCGGTGGGTTGGCACCCTGCCTGGGATTGATTCCTGCCTTGTGCCCCGTGTTGTCTGGAATTGGCTCCAGCAGACCCCCATGACCCTGTGTTCGGATTCAGCGGGTTGGAAAATGGATGGATGGATGTTTCATAATTATCATAACTGAACTTAAATACAATATTATGATGTTTTTCTAACGTTACATTTGTTTTGCTGATGCTAAAGAGTTTTCTTTGGAATGACTTTTCATGTTGCAATTCAAAAGACTACAAATTTCAGGTATCTTCAAAACCAATGTGTAAATAATTCTAAAAAAAATCTATAGGGTATCACAAACACATACATATTATTTTAGCTACCAATGCTTTATGTAAAGAAAAAGGTGAAAACAAGTAGTTTTACTTTGATCAAGCATCTTTATGAATATTTCCATTTCTGCATTGTTCTTTTTTATGACTTTGTAACAATTTAATGAGATTGTCTACAAACAATAATACAAACCTCATTTTGACTGGTTATGAGATTAATCATTATTCTAATAGAATAATAGACATCTCCCTTTGTTAATCTGTTTTATCTACATCAGTATTCTAAGTTATAAGATGCATAGGAGTTCTTTATACAATTTGAAATGCAATTTAAATTTAAGGCAGGTGATCGACCTCAGGCAATGGTCACCAAAAACCTCACCTGTTGCTGTTACTGGAAACGCTTAGTTTAGAAATGAAAAGAATGGCATACAGAGTGACAGGCACAATCCTACCTCCCCCTTCCATACACATCTGTAAGAAATAGAAAGTCTCCATTATTAGATGACAGATCTGTTTTGCTAAGAAGGTCTCAATGCCAAATGCTAAGAGCCCAGGGTGATCTTTGAGTCGCTGTTTCGGCTGCCGTTCCGCTTAATTACAATGTTTTTTAAAATTACAGATCAATCCCAGGGTAATTATAGCATTAGAGCCAGAGAATGAAGAACAGATTTTAATACTTTCTGGTATTCCGGGATTTTGAACTCTGCTGTTTGAACATGACAGCATGACGAGGCACTGATGAGCAGGTCAATAAAGCCTTAGGGCAAAAATAGTAATAATAACAATAATAGTAATAAGCAGGACTAGGTAATATAGGAGAATCACTATAATGTGATCTGCCTTGTACTGTAATACCCTCCAAGTCAGCCTGTCCCTGTAACTCCTTGAACCAGTGATTACTAGATCATACTCACAGTGACAGAAATCCAGATTTCCTTTTTATTTTGGTTTTGTGTGGAGGGTAAGATTGACTTGCTTATTTAAATGTCTGTACATGGGATTGTGCAGTGACATGTTAACATCCCAAACTGGAGTACTTCCTCCTGGCTGCCAGCAAACATTAACAAAATGACATACTTCATATTGTGGAAAATGCAGAAAAATACAACAGATCAAATTAGATGCAGGTGCTTACATTCCTTAAATACCAACAAAAAGTGAAGTCAAAAGGGATACAAGCAGCATAAGTGAATCTAACATTTGTCCACAGGTCTGAATGCTACATTCTACTGAATCATTTAGTAGCAATTAGTGCATACTTGTTTATTTAAGTCATAATCAAGAATATCTAAAAAAAACTGGTGTGATGTTATGAAGCACCAGATATTTACCAAGCTTTTCACAAAGCAGAGACCATTCATTAATATGAATATATTGGCAATTTTAGTACACATTTTTAAATATTTTCCACATTAGCTGTAGATGATTATGTAATTTATCCTGAATTCCTTTATTATGTTTATTTAATTTTTCTAAGATTCAACAAAATAGTTGCTTTCAACAGTAAATCATATTGTTTTTTAACAGGTTGCTGGAAAAGAATTTTTCAAAATAACATCTGTGAGTTGCAAAATGAAATGAAATAAGGCAAACAATAGTGTGGTTAGTATGCCGAATGACTGGAATGAAACTGGAGTTGTAGTGCAGCATCAAATTTTTTGTTTGCGCTGTTTTTCATTATGTTTACTTTGGCCATCTGTGTGTAGTGGGAATTAAGATGTGTTTTGATTTTCATCTTAAAATATGAAGAAAATAAAAAACAAACCTCCAATGTTCAACATTACAGTTGGTTAGAATTACAGTTTTAAATTGATCTTTTGCAGATTTGTTTAACTAAATTTTGAAAGTCTGAACAGTTTTGTCTATTTAACACTATGCTCTCAAACTTCAGGCAGTTTTGCATTTTATTATTTAAAAATGTACACATACTGACTTTAAGTCCCTTTAGGACAATTTTTATTTGTAAGAATGCTTTTACAAAATAGCTGGATTTTGTATGGCCTAACCACATGTTGTTAGGCTGTCACATTAGGTTTCTTAACAGCTGTCTTGAATGTAGGCTATAATATCATTTAGTGTAACAGAAGAATGCAGTTTATACTGATTGAACTTGGTAGTGAAAAATGGTAATATAAAGACTATAGTATAATCTTTGCAAGTAAAATATCTTTATTTAAAAAAAACACAACATAAATATTAACAGGAGATGTTTAAAAACAATATGCAGCAGAGTTTCATTCAATATGAGCTTTAAGAAAGTATAATTTTGCTGCTTTTCTGATTAGGTACATGTGTAAAACATGGGTCTGCTCGGCAGTTTCTGACTTGAAATTTGGCACGCAGGTACTGTACTTCCCACCATAAGTCCGTTTTTTGACATGTAACTTTTGGCCTTTACCCACCATGGAGAGGCAAGAGGTGGGTTGGGTTCAGTACATGCGGTATGACAGTGAACATAGTATCTGAGTGTGTGACAGCTAGGATGTTTTCCTTTCAAACATAGAAATCTGGGTTCTCAACAAATATGTTGAACTTTTTCCTATACTGTACTTATGTATTTCTCTTACTAAATTTGCCATGGCCGCCGGCCATCCAAAATAGGGAAATATTGTCACTAAAGTTATGTATTGCAATTTGGGGTTATTGAACAGGAATTTAAAAAACAAGATTGTTGTACACATAGAAGTTTTCCAATATTAACAACAGTTATGTGCTAATTGCAACATGCTTAAAAGTAATAAAGTCTGATAATACGTATATTATTTGCAGTTACTTACTACATGTTCACCTTTCCACTTTCTCATTTAGGCAACCCCATAACTCAGCTAGATTATCATTAAAATTAAATTTGCTGTTTGGATGTGTAGCCACTTGCTTCCTATTTACTATTTATTTATTCAAATTCATTATCTTAGATCAAGGCTTGGCTCCTGTCTGACAGCTATATTCCCATAACTGGAATAAGTAAGACAAAAAATAACCCGTTGGTTCAATGCCTGCTTTTCCAAATATTTTATCTTAAGATGAACTAAGTCATACTATTCATAATTAAAAAGTACATACATTTGTGTCTTATCATATAAATTAAGAGCAAAGTTTCTAACCTTACTACTAAAATTAATACAGCTAATAGATTAATTAATAATAAGCAAAAAAGAAATAAAGAGTTGTAATTAGCAATTATTATGTGATATAAAATTCATCAAAATACTTGAATTATGAAGCTTAAATAAATTGCATCTCTGTGCAATAAGACACTCCAACACTTGAAAACAATCCAAAATGATATTTTGTCGAGCACTATAATTATCTAAAATCACAGGTGCTATTAAATTTATGCCGGATGGAAAGTCACAAGTAATAAAAGGGTATAAATTGTGTTTAAAGAAATGCATGAAAATTATCTACCTTAATAAAAGGACAATTGCCTCTCTGTGTATCTTTGTGTATCTATGTGTCCATCTGGTTGCTAGGGTTAGGAATATTTTTTTTTAATTGGTAAAACGTAAAAAAAAGGTTAAAAAAATTTTAAAAGGATAATAAAAATACAAAATAAACTAATCAAAGATAAAACAGTCACTGAACCTACAACTAAGCGTACTGTAACACTAAGAATGTAAGAAATTGTACAAAATTCATGACAGGCACCTTGTCATGCTATATCATCAAGATGTTTTTTCAAAAGTTGTCATTTAATCTTTAACTACATCACTTCATGTCTGTCTTGGATGCACTTCAACTCAGTCTCCACAGGAGATTGACTGTGTAACTGGAAGAATTCTGTTGGATCAGCTTTATCTTAGATAATTCTGTATACTTGGAAAAGGTCCATGCTTAGCTCTTTTCATTTCATAATCAAGAGGTCCTGTCGGACCAGAACATATACTTTAGTTAGATGTCATGAATGTCGTGAGTTTTGTTTCTTAAGAATAGTTTTTATTTATTATTTATTATATATACCTGATTTTATATCGTCATTTTTATAGTTTCCTTGATGACATCATTTTTGTGCCATTCTGGGAATCGTTTCATGATAGCAGCAATGCTGTTTGTGGTAAATGCAATTGTGATGGGTCATGTGTTCCAACAGCAAAGTATTTAAAGATGACAATGCAGAGCCATTTGCATCCATGTCGTTGCATATTTTCAAAACAAACGACTTGTGTACACTAGTGATTTAAGGAAAGGTTACTTTGGTTGTCAGAGCATTTGCTTCGAATCCACTATTTCTGAAGTTGGTCGTAGCATTTTTTTTTTGATGATCTTTTTTTTCCTTTGATTTCGTAGTTTTTCCCACATGTACCTCAACAATTCTCTTGATTATTCCCTCTGGCGAGGTTTATATTCCAATCATATTATTTAATTTGTCCATCTGTTGAAACCCAAAGATGCCTCTCTTTGTACAGAATCCAGTGCAGTCTATATTTTTGTATTTTCTTCACATAATACTAAGATGGAGTTTTACTTGAAAATTCTGGAGTCTCCAGATACCATCCTTTAACTTAGTGGTTCTCAAGTTCAGACCTGGGAGTCTCCTGTCGCTATAGGTTTTCATCCCAACCAGTTTTTGCTTGTAAGTAGACTCCAACCTTAATTAAGCAAGGTGGTAGTTTTTAGTTTAGTTTGTTTATTTTTGGTATCAGTCCCATAATTATAAACTGTATATGCTAACTACTTACAGTATAATGCAAGACTTTACGTGCATTAGATTAAAAACAGTTGTATTTTTTGCTTTTTAATAATTTGTTCATTTTCAATGTTCTGGTTCTTTAAACTATTATTTACTAATAAGCACACAAGTGACTAATAGTGAAATCACTTCCCTTTAGGGGCAGTACGATGGCTCAGTGGTAGCGCTGCTGCCTTGCAGTAAGGAGACCTGGGTTTGCTTCCCGGGTCCTCCCTGCGTGGAGTTTGCATGTTCTCCCCGTGTCTGCATAGGTTTCCTCCCACAATCCAAAGACATGCAGGTTAGGTGCATTGGCGATCCGAATTTGTCCCTAGTGTGTGCTTGGTGTGTGTGTGCATGTGCCCTGCGGTGGGCTGGTGCCCTGCCCGGGGTTTTGTTCCTGCCTTATGCCCTGTGTTGGCTGGGACTGGCTCCAGCAGACCCCTGTGACCCTGTGTTAGGATGTAGCGGGTTGGATAATGACTGACTGACTGACTTCCCTTCAGCCTTTCATTTTGTTTGCACCAGTGTCTACTCAACTCAACATTAGTTGTCAATAGCCAAATACAATTAGGAGGGCAAATTCCTAGGAAAAAATGAATTAAAAAGAAAATGAGAAAACAGAATTAAGCATTGAAAGATGAAAATCAGTTTGGAATGGTCTATACAGTACAGCACTTCCATGTAAATTACACTATAGGGGTACCTCAGGAAATCACTCAACAGAAGATTTTACAATATAGTACTATACAGTATATTGTGCTGTACAATAATGTAGAATCAAGTTAATGAATTTATATAATATTTATTATGTGTATAAATAAATGTATAGTAAAATGAACAGTACATTGAATAAAGTGAATATCTTCAGTAACATTTAATTTGAAACTAAACACATTGGGTCAAATTCAGTAAACAAGCTTCATAAATAGACAGATTTGTACAGGGGTGGCTTACTATTTCGGTGCACATCAATCTTTACATATCTAATGTGCATGTATTTGTGTGTTCATTTGTTTCTATACATCATCCAGCATGTGCTCTGGTAGAGCAAGCTAGCTCTCAGTAATCTTCACTTGCAAATATCTTTGAATATGTAAGTGTGTGTGTGTGCATGTGAGTGTGCACACTTGCATGTGCTGTCATGCATGTGTACATTTATATTTTGTGATTGTATGGATTTTGAGGAAACATACCTTTAGGGAGTGTTTACTTTAACAAAAGTCATCTGTTTGAACCCTGACTGAAGACTAAGTAATTGTTCCTGAGATTTGGGTAGAGTCGATGATGCCCCCTAGTGGCCACAAATTCAGATAATCAGCCTGATTTCCTGGTGCATGACTGTTATACCCATGAGGCAGGGAAAAAAACATCAAAGGAACAGACAACACAGCTGGGGAGAGGATAACCCAGACCATAGAGGTCAGAATGGGGATAGAATTTGGTGTGTAGAGTGCAAAGGGCCTTTGCACTGAAGTGGAAACATAAGACGCACTGACTCCCACAAATGAAACAGTGACATACATAGGTCTTTAAGCTCTGCTTGCCTCAGCCTCACTGTGTTGTAACAGCAACACAGATGGCAAAGGGTGCTTCTTTAATAATAAAGGATTCCAGGCTGTCAAGGTGCCATAGGAAAAAAAACAGAAAGCTTGCCCTGCACTAAGATGGGAGTAACCAATTACAACAAGTAAATAGGGCCATGCATCCAGAGGTCTCCATCACCCTTAGCCTCATTAATCAAGAGAAACCAAAAGAGGGATAGGATACCAAAGGAATGAAAAGGAAACTTATAACCTGAAGAGACATGACTTAAGTTTGCTCTGTGATTTTAAAGGAAAGGAAGTAAACACATTCAAAAGGATTGGATGTGCTTCAGGTGCTAGGAGATAAGACTGAAAAGAGCTGCCAGTTATCCTCACTTATACATTTCATTGGATGCGTGTGCTTGCATGTGTCTTTGTGCTTGAGTACATTAATATTTTATGATTTTATATATTTTGAGGAAAGCAATCCTGTGGGAGGGTTTTCTTTAATTAAAAACATCTGTTTGAATTCTAACTTTAGTGTAAGTAAACATACCTTGGGTGTTGGGGGGGGGTCTGTGATGCCACCTAGTGGCCACAATTTAAATAAATAATGTATCTCAAAAACCTCTTATGCAAAGATTTTTCAAATCAGAAGGCCTGGTCTTATCAGTAAACAGAGCAGACTACAAAAATCCCAGATACATTAAACAATTTCTATAGCAGTTATTATTGGACATAGGTCAAAGGGTTATTGAGGAATATAGGGATAAATACTGAACCAAACTGGATCAAAAACAATAGGTCTGGAGCCTGTGACAAGACAGACATGATACAAGAAGAAGATGTTCATGTTTGAAGAAGATAGATCAATTGTTTCAATAGATCAATTGTAAAGTTATCATTGTACATAGATCTCTATGTTCAGGGCAGATATCTCAGAATCCACTTACTACAAATATTTGTATCTTTGCTAGGATGTAGTCATATTATGAAATTTTCTGATGAAAATTGGAATTTTAAGAAGTGAAATTAATTTTAATTTTGAACAGACACGCATATACACCAAGCCAAAATCAATTTTTCTTGATGTTTTTAAAAAATCATAGAATCCAAATTTCAGGTTAACTTAATAGGTAATTTTTTGACCGTGTCACCAAATATCCATTTACATGGCACTAAACAAGAACAACTAAATAAATAATGAGATCAATTAGAAAAACTCACTGATCAGCTTCATCCATGTTTTATTTATATATATGTTTCCTTTCACATACACAGATCACTTTACACTTGTCTAGGCTGAAAATAATTTTCCAGTTTTTCTTTTTTTTTTTTTGCTGCCCCATCAACATTTGTTACTGCTTCAGTTTTAGTGTCTTAAAAATAATGATCCTCTGAGCTCAGGTCCAGCATGCTGTCATTTTCTTCCCATGTGGAACATTCATTACATACCTGTATCTGCATTATTGTCTCCTGTGTAATAACCATCTTGGAATACAGTTTTGTAATTCCAATAGACTCTGCCTTCAGAGTTACAGTTCAGAATATAACTGTAACAAAGATTTATTAAAAGTTTTAGTAAATTGTTTTATATGATTTAGATTCATCTAATATTGGAGTTGCTTGCCCAAAAACTCCTGGTTTTTAAAGATTGTCCTTTCTTAACCTATTTTTAGAATCCTGTTCTCAAGCATGTACTCTTCTAATTTTTGCTGGTTGTGATCCTTTTATAGAAGAAAGAGTTAAAGCTTATTTTTATATATTTAATGTGAAATATTGTTTTGTAAAGTGGAATATGCATGCTAAGGTTTTAAAAAATTTCCTTTTCAGTTTTATTATTGTTATATGCTTAATACCATCAGCCCAACAAGTTTTCTTCAATGCCTCAGTGTTTGAATAAACTCTGACTTGTCTATTTCAAAATCATTTAACATGCAGTATGTTTTAATTCATACTGCTTGGTTTCAGCTTACCAAATGACCTGATGAAGTTGAGATTTAATTTATATCATGACTGTAGCAATGGACATTAATTAATTTAAGATCAAGCCAAAAAGGCATCATGCTGTGCCATAGGTGCTAAAACTCTGTGCAGCAAAACAGTTGAAGAGTTTTATTTGAAAGCACAAGTTTACCGGTTTAGTCTTTACCAATAAACTTATCTAATCAGTTACTCTGAATTTGGTACAGATATTAAGTTGTATAAACAAATTTGTTGCATAAATATTGTTCTATGGATTTTATTATATAAACAGTGTATAAGGAAATTTGTTGCAATAAAAGATCAATACTCAAATATTATTACTAATTCATATTACCACTCTGATTATTGATTGCTGGTGAAGCTGATAATATTGTATAACAAGTGAGAAAGCATTAACTTTTATTGCTTGCAGCCATTAGATAAACATTTACAGTCCTCTTGCCTTCCATTAACAATAAACTTACATATTAGCTTGGATAGAAATGCAAGTATGTAAATGTTAAAGTGTGAAAGCAGTCATCAAAAGCTCGGGAATATCTACCATCATACCTGTTCTAATTGCTAGTAATTAAAATGTCAGAGAACACTAACAGAGTTGGGTCTCGACCCCTATGTTTCTCTCAGCTGGATTTCAGTGCTTTGGGCTATTGGCAAACAGACTGCTTTTTGTAACAGGTTAAGCTAAAAACCAAGGAAAACCTGTAATTTTTCCAATTACCATGTATGTTAGAAACTTCCTTCAACTAATCACTTCAAAATGAGGCTCAAATATCACCTTCTGTAAAAAAAGTAATGAGGAGTGAATGTAGCATTTCCAGACATTTCTAGGAATAGGGTCACATCTCACTCATTTTGCTCCTAAACAAAAAGCTGAAGCTAGAATTTGTTTTGTGTCATTCAACAATACAGGAAAGCTTGATATAATAAAATTGCTTTAAAAATATCTTTGTCTGCAACAGCTTTTAGTTTTCATGTAGCTTGAATATATATATATATATATATTTTTCCGCAGGCTGCATACACCTTAGCACTCACATCTAAATCATTGTTAGAAATTGTTTTCCTTCCTGAAATTGTGACAGTTCATTTTCCAAGTATGCATAATAACTGTTACCAACATTTGCATTTATTCTCTTAAGAATGACTAATTATAGTACTGTATATATCGAGTATATTTAAATGTTTAAAATTTAAATATTCCATATGTTTTGGTAGTCTTTTTGCTATGTTTTTGGTATTGTTTTAAGCCTGTGCTTATGTGTAATAAACGTATCAGATTTAATTGAATATAGAGCCTTTCACAGAGCACATTAACAACAGGTGTTTTACAGAGTACACATGAATTCAAAACAAGAAGATAAAAAGCTTAGTACATGATAATTTAATTCAATTTAGTTTGACATCATACAGATGTTAAACAGTTCATCATGGCACTTTCTTCAGTTTGCAATTGTTTCATCATTATTGTAAAACCTGTGATAAGTATTTCACAGACTAAATACTCTGGTCTGTAGACATTGCTATTCATATTAAGGTCTTAATGTGGCATAGGCACATATACCAGCCATATATGTATGATAAGCCATAGTCCTTTTGGCAAACAACACCAGGCAACCACAAATGGCTATGTGAATGGTGATGGGCATTTTATGTAGTCAGAACTGCTTCTTCCAAGAGGTTTTAATCGACTGTCTCTGATAATCAATGGTGCCTCACACAATGACACCTTTGTACACATTGTCTCCAAGTGTGAATTAATTTGCTACAAACAGCCTTAGATTACCCAATACCAGTGTGTGAGAGTCTGTGCACCAGGAGCCCAAAACTGCAGTAGTCTCAATGCTGACAAATAGTCCTTGACCAAATATTATAGTTAACAACTTGATTGGAGTCCAGACTCTTTTGTCTTAAAAATGCCTGGTCCTGATACCTGATTCATACATGGGAAGCACATCTCAGTAGAAGCTGAAAGTGTCAACATACTGTAATCTTTCTGCATCATCTGTTAGTCCATCTTTGCAAATTCTCCTATGGGTCACAGAATTGTTCATATGACTGACAGAAATATTGTTGAGGTATCTTTGGCAAGTTGATGTGGTAGTACAAGAATTTCAAGATCAGCCATAATCTGAGTCTACTTGACTACATTTTTATAGCAAACTCAAAAAGCAGATATGTAGTTGTGAGTGTAACTACTATGATGTATTTTTTTATAGAAAATATGAGTAGATATTGCAGCTAGAGATGAGTCATTAGAGAGTGACAAAACACAAGAACATCACTTACATAAGGAAAATATCCCAAAAGTTGTTACCACTCAGATTCCTGAAATTTAAGCATTAAGAAAATGGGGTATGCTGCACCAACAAAAAAAGGTTCATTACTGTTTGGGCAGTCATAGCCCTATCTGTCTGCACATACATATGTTCAATTGGGGGTTGGCAGGAAACAAAACATAAGGTGGGAAAACAACTATCCACAGGGAAACAATTTGACACAGGGGACATATACAGTATGTATATTCCTAAACATACTCATACACACAGCCCCCATTTTACAGTTGCCAATTAGCCTCACCTACTCATCTTTGGGGAATGTGGGAGAATAACTTATTTCCCTTACTGGTCCTTTTGTGCTTTGTTTTGTACACTATTTACAATTAATTATCCCCAAACAGGAAGATCCAATGGTTCAAAACTCACTTTTATAAATATATCAGTGCAGGAGACACTTGAAAGCTAAGGTATTACAAAAAAATTCAAGACAGTGATTTATTTCTGCCTAAAGTACACTTTATGTAATACTGTATATGGAATATGCTTGGTATTAGGAAATGTAGAAATTTGTATATTGACAATATACTTGCATACCTGCAACAGCCATACCCCATATAACCTTTCAAGAAAATGTTTGTTTTCCTAAATGCAAGTTAAAGACTGGTAAATAAACACTTGGCTGACTTTCCTAAACTTCCCTTATTATCCACTGTAGAAATTATACCTTCTAGCTGCAGTAAAGATATACATAGTCTCTCCAACCTATACCAGTCCTTTCAAAAGTTTGCACTTCTTGGTAATCTGAGAAAGCACTGGGAAGAGGACCTTTAATTTGATTGTCAGATAATAAGTAAAACCTAGCCCTGGGTAAAATAGACATTTCCTTAATCTGTATATAAAATTTATCTAAATTCAGACTGTCCAAAATGTATTTGAGACAAGACCATACTTATGAGTAATATCACCATGTGTCTACTTCATATTCACAGCTTTTGATATATTTCCTCGCTCAGAAATTATTAAAATAAAATCTGTGCTTGGTTATAACAGTGATTTCTAACTCTCTAAGAGCTGTGTGTGTGTTAACACCTGAAAGTACATCAGTACTTAATGAACATCTTTTTCTGATAACTTACACTACACCTCTAGCATACTGTTTTATATTGCTCAACTGGAAGAATAAAAGGTGTAATATAAACATGATGATATCTAGTCTATTATCCAAGATAGAATAGGTGAACATCTGGTTTTGCTATAAACATTGATATCAACAGATCATAATACACAGGCATGGGAAGAGAGAAATCCAAATAATGAAGGGTTAACACAGTGTTACATTACAAGGCTTTGAAACTGAGTAAAGATATCTGGCGTCTTGGAGGTTAATTGTGAGGAAAGCATAGTAACAGGTTGGTTTGAATTGATAATCATAAATGTTAAAAGCAGAACATTTACAATGTCAAAAGAGGATAATTTAAGAAACTTGCTTATTCACGCCATTCTCTTAAGACCACTGAGAAGAGAATCACAACAAACCAAGCAAGAGACAATAGAGGCTTAACCGCCCCTTTATTTCTGCTTTGGAGAGAGAGAAGTAAATTCAGACTCTGTCAATGAACTATGCTTAGGTGTGTCATGAATTGTATAAATTTGATGAAAGAAAGAAAGAGATGATCATAGCATATATGGAGACTGATCTCATTCCCTAATTTGTGTAGATATCACTCTACTGCCCTGAATAATGACCAAGCTGGGTTTTCTTCTGTACATAATAAAGCTATAGACTGTAAAACACACCACAAAATCTTAAGGTTTACAGAAAATCTTCTGTGCATACATACTTACATGTTCTTGTCATTCATCTTTGTCCTCAAGGTTGAAACATTAAACACACTGTGGATAGTAGTTTTATAAAAATGTCAGTTTAAAGGAACACCTCACATGTTTTTCATGTAACATATTTCCATGTATATTCTTTAACTCTCTTAGCCTGTCTAATTCAAGGCCAGAGAAAGACAGGTTCTATCCTGGGTTGAAAGAGGCCAATTTGTCACAGGGCATTCCACTACATTCCACACATAAAGGGACAATTTAGAGTTGCTAGTTAATATATCCTGGGTATCA
Organism: Erpetoichthys calabaricus; assembly: GCF_900747795.2. Lineage (NCBI taxonomy): Eukaryota > Metazoa > Chordata > Cladistia > Polypteriformes > Polypteridae > Erpetoichthys > Erpetoichthys calabaricus. The sequence goes on from NC_041395.2 coordinate 285,461,390, forward strand.
TTGGAATGTGGGAGGATGACTGATGCAGACTCATGGGAAATGTGCACACAAGCAAAGGACAGGCTAGAAATTGAACCCAGGACTCCAAAGTTGTGAGGCAGAAGCACGTACATGTTTTACATTGCACATTCTTAATTCAGTTTATTTTCTCACTTAGAAAAATAGAATCAAAATAGACCAAATTTAATTTTTTGAAAATTTCTGACCTTACAGTCTTCACATTCTTTATTGCAATGTGTGGAGATTCAGCTATTGATCATTTTGATATTCAAAGATATGTCTATTTCTGCGGTGGGTTGGCACCCTGCCCGGGATTGGTTCCTGCCCTGTGATGGCTGGGATTGGCTCCAGCAGACCCCCTTGACCCTGTGTTCGGATTCAGCGGGTTGGAAAATGGATGGATGGATGGATGGATATGTCTATTTATATATATATATATATATATATATATATATATACAGTAATCCCTCGCTATATCGCGCTTCGCCTTTCGCAGCTTCACTCTATCGTGGATTTTATATGTAAGCATATTTAAATATATATCGCGGATTTTCTGCTGGTTCGCTGATTTCTGCGGACAATGGGTCTTTTAATTTCTGGTACATGCTTCCTCAGTTGGTTTGCCCAGTTGATTTCATACAAGGGACGCCTATTGGCAGATGGCTGAGAAGCTACCCAACTTACTTTTCTCTCTCTCTCTCTTGCGCTGACTTTCTCTGATCCTGACGTAGGGGGATTGAGCAGGGGGGCTGTTCGCACATCTAGACGATAGGGACGCTAGTCTAAAAATGCTGAAAGATTATCTTCACGTTGCTACTTTCTGTGCAGGTGCTTCGTGAAGCGACATGCTGCACGGTGCTTCGCATACTTAAAAGCTCGAAGGCCACGTATTGATTTTTAATTGTTTGTTTTTCTCTCTCTATCTCTGTCTCTCTCTCTTTCTCTGCTCCTGACGGAGGGGGTGTGAGCTGCCGCCTTCAACAGCTTTGTGCCACGGTGCTTCGCATACTTAAAAGCCAAACAGCCCTATTGATTTGTTTGCTTTTCTCTATCTCTCTGACATTATCTGCTCCTGACGCGCACTCCTTTGAAGAGGAAGATATGTTTGCATTCTTTTAATTGTGAGACGGAACTGTCATCTCTGTCTTGTCATGGAGCACAGTTTAAACTTTTGAAAAAGAGACAAATGTTTGTTTGCAGTGTTTGAATAACGTTCCTGTCTCTCTACAACCTCTTGTGTTTCTGTGCAATCTGTGACCCAAGCATGACAATATAAAAATAACCATATAAACATATGGTTTCTACTTCGCGGATTTTCTTATTTCGCGGGTGGCTCTGGAACGCAACCCCCGCGATGGAGGAGGGATTACTGTATATATATATATATATATATAATATACACACAGTGGAACCTCGGTTCACGAACGTCTCGGCACACGTACGAATCAGTTTACGACCAAAAAGTTCGCCAAACTTTTGCCTCGGTTCACGACCGGTTCACACTCGGTATACGAACAAGCCAGTTTCCCTTTCGGTTTGTACATGTTCAGTCTCTCCCTGTGCATTTCCTGTGCAGCGAGCCAGAGAGAGAGAGAGCGCGACACACACACACACACACACAGGCAGTGCAAGAGAGAGACAGATGCACACACAGGCAGCACGAAAGAGACGTGCACACACAAAGGCAGCGTGCCAGAGAGAGAGATGCGCACACACACAGGCAGCGCGAGAGAGAGGGGGCTGGACGCATAAGGTAGGAAGGCAGTTAAAGAATGCACTGGGCTGGATTTTGTTTTCACTTCTGTTTACAGCGATCGGTTCGTAGTGTGCATTGTTACTTTTCTTGGTGGTTTATTAAATTACGGATTTTTTCAAATGTTCATTTTTTTCCCTGTGCTTAAAACTCATTAAAAAAAAAAGTGTTTTTAGCCAGCGGTTGGTAGCGCTATAGCGCAAACTATTGCAGTGTTAGTTTTCTCTGTTGTTCAAGACCTTACTCCTTTTTATGTTAACTAAGGTTGTCTTATTTTAATTTATTATTTGTCTTTTATTCTTCTTTTCTTCATTATGTAAAGCACTTTGAGCTACTTTTTGTATGAAAATGTGCTATATAAATAAATGTTGTTGTTGTTGTTGTTCAAGGTTTTCTCAGTGTTATTCAATGTTTTTACATTTAGTTTACTATTATGCTGTGCATTCTATGGTTTAATTAACTATATTTGTGCTTAAAAACTTAAAAAATATATATATTTACATACAGTTCGTATGGTCTGGAATGGATTAATTGTATTTACATACAATCCTATGGGGGAAATTGATTTGGTTCACGACCAAATCGGTTTGCGACCAGAGTTTTGGAACGAATTATGGTCGTGAACCGAGGTTCCACTGTATTGTGAGTCCCAGGTCACGTATAGCCCCCTTAACCCCGACACAAACAGGCAAACACAAATATTGTCCAGCATACACGTTTTATTTTAAGTGAGGCAGTGCTTTCCCTTCGCTCCCCACTACAGAGCACAGTACACATGCAGAATCACAGTCCTTTTTTCTCTCTCTCTCTCTTCTTTTTAAGCCACACCTGGGAGAACTTCAGGTGGCTTGTTAGGGAGGTCTGAAATCACTTCCAATAGCGGTGGAAGCCCAATATTGGGCTCTGCAGCTCCTGCAGCTCCCCCTCGCAGCATCATCAGAACCCAACAGGGCTGAGCAGACCAATACTGAGTCCCATATAGCCCTGTGGGTCTCAGAGGGGCCATTACACCCCAGGGCCCTGCCAAATAGCAGTTTGGGGGATATAGTGCCCTTCAAACACCATCTCCCCCTGTCCTTCCCTTAAGGAAGCATCAATGCTTAATAATGCTGTATTGAGTGGAACATTCTAATGCACTGCATCCCGTTTCGCCACAGTGTTGTCAGTGATCTTATAGACAAATGGGATATGCAAGTTTGTGCAAATGAAGGCCTTCTGCAGAAGCAACGTGAAAGGAGTACTGTTTTGCCAAAGCACAAGGAAGACACGTTTAGCAAGGTTTTGCCATGTGCAGTGGATGTGAGCATAGTCAATTTTGAGGAAATGATCCGGTAAGAAAGGTATTTTAAGTATACCCCCCCCCAACTCTTTCATCTTATCTACAACCTTCTGCAAATGTCAAAATGGGGGCTACAATTTCCATCATACAATGTGCTGCTTCTGATGATTTCATCAATGCTCAAAAGTTTAAATAAAAGTGCCATGTCATCAAGGGAGCCAAAGCAACAGCAGATTTTTTTTTCTGCAACCACTTTTGGATAACAATGTCATTGTCTTGCTAGATTAGAGAGTTTATCTTAGAGCAGTGTTTCTCAACATGTATGGCCTCAAGACCCAGTTTAATCTTTTTAAGTTTATGGACGACTCACTAACAGCATTAGAAGAATGGGGCAAAGGGGTCCCCTTGGTGATGTGAGTGTGCATAGAAATTGTAGATTGCATCAGATGACGGGATGGTGGGGGTGTCACATGTGAAAATAAATCTGACATAAATTGATTACACTACATTTTGTTATCAGTGCATAGCCTTGCGTTTTTGAAAAAGCCAACACTGTTGTCTACCTGTCTATCATCAGTAAGTTTGCAATACTAATCAATAAATAGCATTAAGTGGTTTTTGAAGTTAATAAAATGCAAAGGGGAAATAAAAGAAAACAACATGGGAAAGGTGTCATATGAATAAAATGTATTATTATTATTATTATTAACACCACAAATTACCTGATGGAGCCAAGGCACAATTAAACAGAATGAAGTTTTTCTATAGCTGAATAAGTAGAAGTAATTCATAACTTGTTTTTCTGGTGGTAGACATTTATTCAACCCACGGCATACTGAAGTGGTACTGTTTTTATGCTTTGATGGTGATGTAGAGTTGAGATTTGTAGCAGTTTCTAGCTTTGAATGAATCAACTTTAAATCACCTTTATAACATTATTAAAAATAATTTTAATACAGAGTTCTTCTGCTATCTCTTGCACACCAACACAACCAAGGACTATACTGTATGTGGTATGTTCAAACATAAACAGATCAATTGAATTAATAATATTAGTTCCAGGTAATAAAAAAGTACAAATTTTATATACAGAAAAGTACTTAAATACAATGTACAGTACTTCTGATACATCTGTTTACCCAATGTCACTATAAGTGAGGCCCGCTGACAGAAAATTTCCCAGGCAAAGCCAGGTAACACAGCATAACATTCTCACAATGCTTGTTAATTTGGGGAATAAACTAACTTCCTTCTAACCTTTTATTCTGTCTGGCAATACACACAATAAACACACAGAAATCTTATACTCTTTAATACACTTTGGAATTTTTATTATGAATTCTTTCTCATATACACCTCACAGCTCCAAAGATGTGGAATGTCCAACCCAGTCCTGTTTCTTTGTTTTCACAGGGATTTTCTCTAGGTACTTCTGTTTCCTCTGACATCCTGAATATACACATAATTGGTTGATTGGCAGCTCTGAATTAGCACTATGTGAGTGAGAGTGGCTGTCTGTATGAGTCCCAGTGATAGATTAATGTTCCATCCAGGAATGTAGGTTCCCACTCTGAAAAATGGAATTAGAAACAAAAAAGGGTAGCAACTTTACAGTGCCTCAATGAATTAAGTATTCAGTTAAGTGTTGAATTCAGTGCTTCTCTGTTTAAATAGTAGCTGATTAAAGTTTCAAAAGTCATTGATGGCAAAGATCTATGGATGGGTTTACACTTGTTTTTGGCAATATCCCATACTGGCAAATAAGAGAACTGGATAAATAGGGCACACACACACACACAGCATGTGGAATAAAAAAAGTGTATGATCAGTGCAGAAGACAGAGAGATCATATTTAAGCTGGTTAAATATATTAAATTACATTAAATAATAAAACTACTTAGCAGTCACAGCCCCACAATGACCTACTGTTTTTGCTGTTCTGATACAGCTGTTTACTGTTTCTAAAAACATCATTGGAAAATGGACACTTGCATACCATATGCAAATTAACATTAAAAAAATGCCAGGAAATCATTATTTCAAAATGTCAATATGGATGTATCAGCTTCATGAAAATGGCTGTGTGTGGTTTCTTGTTCTATATGTTAAGATTTAATTACCAAGTTTATCATTTTGTAAGAAACTGGGAAGCTTATTTAAACTTAGTTTTAATAGGATGTTTCTGGGTAAATCAAAACAGTTCAACTTCATCTCATCCTCATCCCTTCCATTTCCAATTCCCCACTCAGAAGCAGCAGTGTGTTGGTTACCCAAATCCAGATAGACATGCACTTGTCTGGTCTGAATGCATGTGTTCCTTTATTGTAAAGCATGGTGTATAATTAATTCAACCTTCACTGTGTACCAAGTTAATTAATATTATATCGCAGTTGGCAAAACTGTGGACCCCTGCATTAAAATCATTCCTATAAGATAACAGACACTTTTTAAAACCATTATCTCTGCTGCATATATGATTAGTGCTATGATCAAAAAACAACAAATGTTGCCTTTTCAGTATGCAGGAATCCAATAATGTGCTGGAGTTACTATGATGCATAACAGGACTTCTCCTCTCCATAAATATGAGAACAGGTCAGTAGTGCAAAAGGTAGGAACCAGCCATGGGCAGAACACCAGTTCATCCCAGGACCCACTCACACTTATACCCCCACACTCTAACAGGGCCAGGTTGGAAGGATAAACAAACATTTCAAATCCTAACAAGCTTTTCATTGTTATTTATCTTTAATAGGTTAATATTAATCAATTTAGATAATCATATTTTAACAAGGGAAAAAGAGGAAGATGAAAACCAATATATGAGCAAAATATATTAAATATACAGTAGTTTTAAGAAAAATCACAAAAAGTGTAATTTCTACAAAAAGGTAAAAAACAAAGTATCAAAAAGTATTTAGGTTTTTCCGTTTACTTCATCTTCCTGTATGTCTTTTTGAAAATTATGTAAATAAATAGCACATATTGAAAGGAAAGGCCCTGCAGAAAATTAAGAAAATGCAATATAGAAATATACTCCATGATTTTTAAAAGATGTTCAAATACACCCCTTTCTACTTAATATTAATTCACATTTAATTTCTATGCAGCACTAGGTTTACAAGAATTCCTGTGGTTTAGTATTAACTTTTTGTTAATGTAATTCTTAAGTAAACATGATGGGTGTATGCTCTACCTTTTAATCTTATTTTCTGTTGTATTCTATGTAAAGAAGAGTTTTAGATGAAAATTTGCTGATATTCCTGGAGTGTCTTTGAAACATACTGTTATACTTATTGTGCTCTTTTCTCTTGATTGGGTGCTTTTTTATGTCTTATTTCTTAAATGAAATGAAATAAATAACTGCTAAATTTTGTAAAAATTAAAGTGTTCTTTTTTTTCTTAAAGTATTAAATGAACCAGATTCCATCACCTTTTATGTTTTCATTATTATAGTTACCTAAAAATAATGAAATGCTGAATAAAATGCACATTTTCAGGTTTCAAAAGTACTTATCAAGTTAAGAGTCTTTTCATTTGAATTTACTACTTTTGGTCAACAGCCTGAATTCTCCTCTTATTTTGGTTCATGAGTTGTCTTAATGTCCAAATCCAGAGTTTTGATTTGTCTATTCTCTTTGTCTTTTGGAATGCTGTCCATTTGCGTAGAAGTTATAACAGTCTTTCCAGTTCACTGCAATAGTATCATAGTGCATGAGAGCTTGAAAATATGTGCCAAAAATGTATGAATTTATCCCAAATGTCTTAATCTCAAATTACTTGCAAACTTTCTCTATTTGTTAATTTTGATGTTTATTATACTGATTGCTTTGTATATTTCATACCATGTCGTAATCTAAATTTTTCTTAAAAGCAGCTTAGGATGATGCATTCTGTTAATAGTGTAATATAAAATAAAGATCAGTTGCCCTGTCCATAGCATGAATAGACAAGAAAGAAGTAATAAAATCTGTATTCAGTTTCCCAGAAAAAATTAGCAAGCTTTATAGCTCAAAAATATAATGTTAAGTGAGGAAATTGTCATTAATGTAACACCTCAGTTAAATTTCTCTGGAGCTGAAATGTAAGGTTTACAAAACTGAGTGGGAGCTAAGCAGGAACAAAGTATTTGAGATTAAGGATTAACAGTGAGTGGAGCAATACACATAGGAGGATGTAAGGTTTTTAAGCAGAAGTTGTCAATTGTGGGTGTTGTAGGATTAAGCGAGGAGCCATTAAGCTCACTAACCAGAATAATCAGGTGATAAATAAGGCTTGCACTGGAGTGAATCTTAAATGATTTAAGAAAGTAATTTCCATACTTTATAAATTTCTATTGTACAACATGAGTTTCATAACGTAAATCATATTCCATAATATGTTATCCACTTTGATACACAAAAAATACACTGTTAAGTAGTTCTCCAAATTTAGCTTATAGGCTCAAAATGAAATAAAAAAATGTTTTTTGGACTTGTAATAACCTGTAATATTTGATGAACATTAACTATTATTATTGTTATTTTTTTAATCTGAATTATTATTGAACGTTTGTTTTTTAGGTTATAAGGCTTTACAAAGATATTGACTGAATATCTGAATAAAACCCTAAGCACCTGGCTATTGTATTAATAAACATAACAATATTATTAAAGTGAATACATGGTGAAAATAACTAGCAAAAAAAAATCCTGATAATTGGTTAATATTACTTTAGTTAGCAGAGTTATTGACATTAATGTTATAGCTTGTAGAACGCTTTTTGACAGATCGGTTGAGGTTACTATATAGGTCTGTACTGATTGTTTCCTCCAAGACATGGGCAATGATTAGTCAATAAAGGCACTGAAAATTGGCTTTTGTGTTCACCATTAAGTAAAAATTTCTCTTTAAATTAAATTAGACTGTTTTAATGAACCTTAGTTACCTAAGTGTTTGAACATGTCTGCTTTGTACTGATACACACAGTGGAACTTTCTTTGTGACCTACCTTGCATTTCACCTAGCTGAGAATAAGAGGCCTAGTTTACGAGTTTTCCGGAAAATAAAAATGACAGGTTTATTAGATGTTCAATTTCAAGTCAGATCGTTAAAAAGAAAATGCAGTAACACGATCAGGTTACCACCATGAATTTAGAAGGGGGCTGGATATGCTGAAAATAATTCCAGTTTAATGCAGTGCCGCTGTGTGCTTTGCGAATTCCACGTCCTTTAATTAATACTCATAATAAAAAGATTGATTTTCTTCCAAGGAAGGGGAGGCGTTCCTGAGTAGGGGCATTCTGGCATATCCTAGTAGGGGGTAATAATACAGGTTTGTGGAGAGGTAGCTACTGTACAGGATGGTCTCTCTAACACCTGGTGGAGGCCTGGGGCTCTGGTTTAGATAGGCAAGTCTGTAATTAAAGCACAATTTAAAAGCTCTCTGGGATTTGTTCTAAAGAGTGGCTTGGCATGAGACTGTATTTATGAAATATTACATCAGTGAATTATAGGGTAGAAAGTTGTACGGCTTTTGGAAGAGATATACAATTAAATAGTGGAATTTTATTTTGCATGCCTTGTTCAAATTTACCAGCATATTCAAAAGTGAAGGTTATTAAGAACACACATATATATATATATATATATATATATATATATATATATATATATATATATATATATATATATATATATCTCCTATCTTGTAAATTGAAATTTGCCTAAATGTTGCATTCTTGCTTGGAAATACTCACTGTTTATTTAAAAAAAAATAACAAAATACAAATATGTATTATTTAGTTACATTTACTTTATAAAATGATACAGACACATTGATAGACCAGAGCTAAGTCAAAAATTCAGTGTGCAAACTTTTGTTCTCCATACTTAAAAATTATTTAAAAAATGTCTCTGTATTATCTTCTGAATTGTGACATCAATCAATTTTTTGAAAACTTCATCAAATTATCCATTTATTGCTTAGTCTAACACTTGGTTATGCTGACCTAGAACCTATACCATTAGAATAGACTCTAAGGTAGGAACCAACCCTGTATGAACACAATGATTTACAAATCCACACTTACAGAAACAACGTAGAGACAGACGTCAACTTTAACCAAACATCTTTGGGATTTCTGAGCAGATTAGAGAAGCTGATGAAAACCCAAGTGAACAATGGGGAGATAATATGTGAAATAGAAGCTAAGCTTAGAAGATTGGATAATTGACCACAAAGATCACAAAAATATTCCCTATAATAGAGAAAAAAATTGTGAAACACATTTTTTAAAAGTTTGTTAATAGTGGAATATTTCAGTGGTCAACTAATTTTAGGTTTTCATGAAATACGTCATGATTCTGCCCCACCATTTTATTCTCTGTCCTTCTAATTATCTTTACACCGCCTTCTGCTTGGTTATACATGGAGTGAGGAGGGGAGGTCATCATTAGAGTATTTTGTGAGACCAGTACAATGACAAAACTACTATAGTTGCTTCTTCTAACCCCCAACAAAATCATCTTATCTGTCATATTTGTAAGTAATTTTGGCAGTTCCAGTTTAATATTAGTTTATTTAATAACAGAACTAAAACAAATTTAATTTAGTTAACGAGAGATACAGAAAGGCGTTCAGTGTGCTAAATCAGGTATGTTAATAAACAGGACAGCACAGTAGTACATTTGGTTTGCATTACTTCCTCACCATGCTTGGACACCAGTTCTGTTTTCCACAGTGGCGTCTTCAATGTGGAGTTTTCCTTTTCACAAAGATTGTTTCTGTAAACAAGTTTTTCTCTGCAGACCATAAAATATACTGATAAGTTTATTGATAATTCTAGTGTGACCATGTTTAGTTCCTGTCTTTCTCCATTCCTGTGTACTGGAAGATGTGAACACAGTTACTGAAAATTATTCAATGTTAGCTTTAGATTTTCTGAATAATGTACTTTAATGAATAAAAGCTGAGCTTGAATTTTTAAATTTATATACTTAAATTCCAGCATTGCTATTGTTTCTCTGCAAACTTTGTTTTGCATCTAAACTGATTTGAGTTGTTACACTTTTATTTAATCAATTATTTCTCCAATTCTTACCAATACCGTTTAAATCTTGGTTCTCGCTTGCAGACGTGAATGAAAGAAAATACTTGTGACCCTGTGAAATAATAATAATAAAATGTTTATTACTATTTATAAGGTGTTTCTATCTTCTTCATGGAAGAACAAAGTGCAAAGCATCTGCACAGAGATCAGAAACAAAAAGACATTCCCAGCTGCACCCAGAGCCATGAATTCAAACAAAAGAATGAGCCATAGTTGGCAGATGATTCCCTTGCCATCAGGGACACTTCCAGCATCATTGAACCATTATAATTCACTCAAGATTAGTTCCGTTCCTCTTTCCCCATTGACATCGGCACATTTTGCAAAGTTTGCAAATATTTTGTGATTTCACAGCAAAGCAAACTCTGCAGAGTTTGCTAATCACTAATTATCACATGTACACAGTTAGTGAAAAAGCTAACATTTAAAATGGCCTAATCAAACACAAGAACTAAACACCATTGGTATATTGTAACAGAATCTGATACAATAAGCTAATACTGGAAAATCCACAAACATTGCTAAGTAACTCCATTTTGCAAGGTTTAGAGGCAACATTCTTCTATGTACTGCCAAACATTTATTAATATCTAGAAAATGCTGGATGGAAGTATTCCTGGAAAAAGTAGTATAACAAGTTATGAGGCCAAAGGGGAAATTACTTTTCTACATAAGTTTTTCATAACTTAATAAATAAATTCTTCAACTATAAAAATATTTTATTTGTGCATTTAGGGTTACTTTAGACTAATAATAGATTTTTCCTGAAAATCTGTTATGATTCATTCTATAAATGTAAATTATGATTGTTTAAAGGAGCAATAAAATCCACACCACAGAGGTTTAGACATCATATTTAAAATTAAAATTGAGATATTTTTCTGTGTAAAGATTGCCTTAGTCTAATGGATTGCTGCTTTCCTTTCATGCTTTCCTAAATACACACATCAGTAAATTTTTATGGGGATGGTCCAAGGAAAATGTAAATATGGTTAGGATGTATCAGGGATACCCCTGGTTGCCACAAAGGTTCATGTTCATTTTATATCTAAGGTCCATATCTGTGTATTTACAACTTTAACACGAATTGTTTGTGTTCTGCATTTGCTGTTGTTCAGTAGAGTTTTAACTACCTTCTAGTATCTTCCCACAATAATGAAATTCTTGATGTACAAATAAAGTTATAAACTAAACCCAATTCAGTGAGTGTACAGGTGGTCGCTAGTAGCAAGAATGCTAGTCACTGTTTACTGTTGTGTCTGCAGGATCGTTTTTTGTTCCCACAACTAAAGCATAATGGTGTGAGGATTTGGAGGTGAACCGCTTCCCTTTGTGGAGTTCAAAAGCAGGCCAGTCATTTTTTTTTTGCTCCCGTCATCTTTTTGAGAATTACCAGAACCCACTTTTGCTCTTGTAATTGTTGCTAAGAGAGGAACCAGGAAGTACATAGTTCTTACCAAGGAATGATTTCTTAATGTTTAACATCTCCTTGTTCTCATAAGCTCTCCAGATTCTTTTAACTCTTTCACTTCTTTAATTACATGATTTGTGTATAATCTTCACTGTAGTCTTCTTGTGAAAATTAGTTTCAGGCTGATACAGCAGCAGATAAGACTTATTTCACAGCTTACTACAATTCTTGATAAATCATTTCAAATTGGGTCACTGTTTTAAGATGTGGTATTAAGATGATGAAAACTAGTGATTTTAATTAAAAAAGTTGCATCACATAAATCTTTTCTAAAAGTAAGCAATTTTCTTTGTTATATTTGTAATGTTCATGCATTTCAGCTCTTTGTTAGTACTAAAGCTGTAACACATGAACAAATTTATATTTGGTGGCTGCGATTTGCTTGCTTCCCTCTGTGACACAGCTCCAAGATCTTCACATTGAATATGAACATGAAATCAAGCACATGAACATGAAATCAACCACATTGCTACAACTGTAACAGAACTTACCATGGGCTGTTGTATATATATATATATATATATATATATATATATATATATATATATATATATATATATATATACATATATATATATATATATACATATATATATATATATATATATACATACATATATATATATATATATATATATATATATATATATATATATATATACATATATACACACACACACACACATATTGGCTTAAAAATATATGCAGTATATAAAGCAAGTGCTTGAGTTAAGCAAGGCATTATTTTGTGTGTTTCAAATATAAAATGAAGTTGACTTTCTGTGCAACTGAAATTTTGTCTTAATTTCTTGCATTGCAATCATGAAGGAGAGTAAAAACATTTATCCTCTTTCACTTTAACAGAACAGATTGCAGGCTTAATCAATAGTGTATGCATGTAATTGTGCGTGTGTGTCTCTGTACCTGTTGGTGGGAGGGGGATTGACATAGTTATACAATATAGAGATATACAGATACATCAGTTATTTGTGAAAAAACAAAATATAGAAATGCCATAATCATCCCATACCCTTGATCACTGATCAGCATGCAGAAGCAGCCAAGCAGCTCAAGCTTTCCCAACACAAACAGAAGCATTGGTATAATCCACTCAACATAATACGCTCTCAATCAATTAATCTTTTTTTCCCTAAATGGCAGCCCATAATATACTGTGTGTATAGTGCGTATAACTTCAGTATGTGTCATATACACTATTCTTTTCATAGACACAACAAAAGTGTACGTACATTATTTAAAACTTAAATGCCTTAAATGTAAACTTACTTACAACTAGGCAGATGAGATCACAGTCTGATCCATCATACTCCCAGCTACAAGCCTGTTACAGACTTCAACAGATGTCTTATCATCAAACTAGAGGTTGTTGTGATATTTGGAGGAGTTGTTGCATGCTATAATTTTTGTTGAGCTTCTATAAATTCTTAGTTTTCCCTTGGGAACAAACAAAGTATTGTCTGTCTGTCTTATCTATCTATCTGTTGGCCAGTCACTTTGAATATAAAGGTACATGTTTGTGCTTGAATGACTGACAAAAAATTCCTGCCTATTTAAAGATAGCCTAAGAATACATGTTTTTCACCAATGTATCAGTCTCATGGCTTTGAGATCCAAAAAAATCCAACCTCACCAAAACTTGACTTAGTCATGAAACCCATAAAACAAGCTGTGAAAACCACAATGGTGTTTCATTTTAATAGTGGGAATGGGCAATGCTAGTATCTATGGAGGTTGCAAAATATCACAAATGGTAGCATATCTGACTACAAGTCAAAAGCATTGTGGTTCAACTCTCACCTGTGTTCTTTATTTATTTTGGTCTTATTTAAGTTTTGTTTTCAAAAATATATGTACAGTAGAAAGATATTTGGTAGCACTATGTTTTTGTTTATTAGCATAAAATTATATTTTATCATAGAAAAAAGTGTCCTACATTAATAAAAAAATAAATTCACATTGTTCAGTCTTTTCGTCTATTAATCCATTTCTTATGTGTATTTTTACATTATTTTATTGTCTAGAAGCATAATTATGCCTGATTTTCACTCATTTTTCCTTTGTAGTCTTCTTTATTCTGTAATGTAAATTGATTACTGTTCCTTTAAGGGGACGATACCTCCCTAGTTGGAATAAGTTCCTTTGTAATTGCAGTGTTTTAAGTAACTGAAAAATATATAGATATGATATTAAAAGGTGATATCCCTCCCATAGTGATATGGAGGTAGAAATTACATAAGAGAAAATAACTTAATTTACGCGGCATTACAGACGGAGGAAGCCATAGGAAGACAATACTTTTATCAAGTTGGGATCTCAATGTATACAATCTGCCATTTTCCATCACTGCGCTGGAAGGCTTTTCAGGACGGATGACGATATCACTCATCCATCCGTCGGCTCCAAAGTGTTTGGCTGCTGTCCAAGTCTTTTATATTGGTTTCTCCACATGCAGGCCCTTACTTAGGTTCCAAACTAGGGAAGAAGATTTTGTGCTGACTTTTAACAGAGGACAAAATAGTATACATCTGTCTTTAGGGTGACTGTACATTTCTCCAGCTGTATATCTTGTCCTATGCTTGGTCCAGCAATTCTAAATGCTGAGCCCCTTTGTGCTAAATCTGGCTCAGCTATGCATGTACAAAGAAAAGAAAAACAGATTTAAAATGTCTGCACAAAGACAGTGACATTAAACTTAATATTATAACAAACTTATTATAACAATTACATTATCTATGTTCTTTATGAGGCGGCACGGTGGCGCAGTGGGTAGCGCTGCTGCCTCGCAGTTGGGAGATCTGGGGACCTGGGTTCGCTTCCCGGGTCCTCCCTGCGTGGAGTTTGCATGTTCTCCCCGTGTCTGCGTGGGTTTCCTCCGGGCGCTCCGGTTTCCTCCCACAGTCCAAAGACATGCAGGTTAGGTGGATTGGCGATTCTAAATTGGCCCTAGTGTGTGCTTGGTGTGTGGGTGTGTTTGTGTGTGTCCTGTGGTGGGTTGGCACCCTGCCCAGGATTGGTTCCCTGCCTTGTGCCCTGTGTTGGCTGGGATTGGCTCCAGCAGGCCCCCGTGGCCCTGTGTTCGGATTCAGCGGGTTGGAAAATGGATGGATGGATGTTCTTTATGAAAGCAGAAATATTTCTATCTCTCTCTATCATGCTTGTTCTTCAATAGTTCACATGTCTGAATTTCACATGCACAACAATTTAGTTGGGAGTTTAAACTTATCATTCCAGTTCATAAGTACATAAGTATTTTATTAATGCCTCTGTTTCTACATGTGCTATCAAGACAACTGTGTTTCCCATTTCACAAGAAAAATTTAATTGCTTTCAAAATGCGAGCCATATATGTAGGTAGTAATTAAGTAAAATTAATTAATTAATTAATTTTAAAGTGAGATAAGGTTTCTGCTGTTATTAAATTAAAAAAAAGTGAAGTTTAACTTTTGGATCTGGGAAAAATTTTGTTTGTGGCTTATTCTGATTAGGCTAGGTCAACTTTAGCTTTTCCCTGATCTACCCAACTGTTTTTGTATCAAAGTGAAGAATGTCATTCTCCACTTAAATATCTCAAATCTGCTTTTGAAACAGCTCAAACAAAGGTGCTTGAACATAAGAATTCTTTTCTGTAATAATCCAAGCTTTCAGTATGGTAAATAGGCATGTTTCTTTGATTAACGAGAGATGTTGCAGTTTAACATACAGCAGTAATGGAAAGGAAAAATAAAAAATACTTCATAGTTTTATAGTTGCAAATAAATATCTAAACACCTTCTTTGCCTTGCAAGTGTCCCCTCATCCTAGTGTTGCACTTTAAGAAACCTGGTCAGATCATGAATACAGTAGATTAGGCATTTTTTGTGAAAAGTAAAAGTTTGAGAGGTACCAAGAGGCTGGATTTTTTTTCTCATCACTGGAATGCACTCATAAAGCAGGTACATGTAAACAGTTATGAATTTGTCTGTTTAAGTATTAGAATGAAATGCTGATAGCAGGAAAATCTGTACCCAGCAGATACCCAAAGCCAGCATAATAAGTTAGCAATGCTGAAGTTAAGTTGGACACAATTTACATAGCCTGCAGTTAGGCATTTCTCATCTTGTGGTGTCTGATGAGTCTTTCTTTGAGAAAGTACTTCTGCCTAGCCATTGTGCTGCAATTATATACTAATTCAATGCTACATTGTAAACAGATAACTGCATTAAAGTGAAATTACACATTCTGCAGGGATTTTCATCCATGTGCTGTTGGCTTTCTGCCATTTCTATGTATCTTAAGGAGATAAATATTAATCAAGGATTTTTTTTAATCAAGTCAATCAACTAACTTGACTCTTCAGTTTTTGCAGGTACTATTTGATTGAGCAGTCTTGTTTTAACTTGGAGTTACATGTTTTTTCAGTTCAAATTACAGTTTGGTAAACAATCAAGAAGCTAATCTGGTTTGATTTTTTTTTTCAATCAGTGGATATTAGACCTACCATATAGGATTTGAAAATTCCCATACATATGAAAACATAATGATGATGATAATGTTTTTTTAATTATTGTTGAAAAACCTTTGACTATTTACTTGTTCATTTTCTGTCCAGAAAGTTATACAAATTTTAAGCTATCAGTGCTTTAACTCTATTCCAGTCACCAGAAGGTACAGCGAGATGCCCGTTGTGGTGTGTCAAGTCAGTTTTTAGCAAGGGTATGATTATAATGTAGAAGTCCTCCTACCTTTTGGCATTGGTTGGGCAATTCTGTGCTCACATGGCACAGTTACCTGCACAGAGGGGTAGAGATAGATGGTTCATTCAAACACTCAAGAACATTCAAGGAGCTAATCTGTGGGGACTTCTTTGTCATTTCTCTCAGTAATGTTCTTGGCATGCCAAGACTCAAAGAAGAGGCAGGGTCCCATTAGAGTTACTCTATGTAAAACTGGAGGGTTGTGTCCTCCTTGTAGTTTCTCTCTGTAATATTCATGCACCAAGCTGCGAACAGCTGCATATGCTTGTACCGTGGCACTCCATTTGAGAACCCCTCCATAATGTTTATGACACACCTAGCCATCTCTTTCGCCACATTAGTGTGCCAGAGCTCATCATTTGAGAACCACAGCATTATTGGCAAGTAGTCTGTCTAAAATAATTAAAGTAATTATTGGATTTTTTTAATCACTAAAGGCCTTCACATTTCTAATTTATTCCATGGACCCCCTATTTAACACTTTGTACCACTGGAAAGCCTCAAAATCAAAACTGTTGTTGGTCCCTGAATAAACAGTTAAAAAAATTGTATGGTATTATACTGTATATCCCTCAGTGTCCTTTACTGGGTTTGCAAGAAAAGGGGCTCAGTTATGAATTCAGATCATTGTAAGGGTGTTTCCTTTTATTTTAACCTGCTTCACATTTAAATGCCTTCTATGCTCTTAACTAACTAGAGCTGTAGTGCTGGTGGCACTGACAACATTTCAGTTAGGCCAACTCTGCTCCAAATGGAACAAAAGAAAATTGTTTTCCATTTGTAAATTTTGGATTTGAGTTTGGCTACTTCTGAAGTAAGCATGAGTACTGCTAAAGTGAGTGAGTTTGGCTGCATATGCTGTCATGCACAGAAGAGAACATGTGTCACAAACAGTGACTGGTCTGTGTGATGCTGTTCTGAAATAAAAGACTACATGGCTTTCTTTTGCAGATTGTGTCTGTGTGTGATGCAATTAGTCTATTTAAGATATTTGTATCCTAAGAATTTTTAAGATACTTATCTCTTGTTATTTATTTATTTACTTGTTATTTATTTATAACTAGCCAACCCGCGGCGTACCATACGCCGCATAATCAGGCTGGGTTTTTAATGATTTTTAAGCACAGGGAAAAAATTAACATTTGAAAAATCCGGAGGAGAGGGGAAGGACGACCATTACGTCCCATCCGTCATGCTAGTCTGCTGATTATAACACGTTTGAAGCAATTGTGTTGGAAATCGTATCGAAGCTTCGAAGCATTTAACACTCACTTTTCTAGTGACACCTCCTGGCCATTTTCATTAACGTTACAGAAACTTATGATACACTTCAATGACATCTGTTAAAACTCGTATTGCTTTTATTTTTTCGCAGCTACTGACTGACAACGAAGAGGAGGGTTCATCAGCAGCTTCTAGTGTGTGATGTGTAAAAAATATAAATATAACTTGTTTAACTGCCTTGTGGCGGTGTAGTAGTACGGCTGGTTTGCAGTAAGGAGACAGTGGAAGATTGTGGGTTCGCTTCCTGGTTCGTCCCTGTGTGGATAGCAAATTATCCGCGACAAACAAACTGTTTTACACGCTGCAAACCAACCCGCGGCGTAGTATACGCCGCTTTTTCAATGTTTTTTAAGCAGAGGGAAAAAAATGAACATTTGCAAAATCCGTAACGCTGCTTTCAGTAAGTACAATGCACACGCGTTTAGTTTGTTGGTGACTTTTTGCCAGCTGTCTTTCCTGGTTTGGGCTGTTTTTGCAGTGTTACCGCTTGTGCATATTAAATCTTGAATTCCTTTGAGTAACTAATTAACTAACTAACACCCACCCACTCAGCTTGTGTGAAAAAAATGCACCCGTTCTTTCATCATTTTGTTGCAGCAATATACATTGTGTTTTCACTCAGCGCGGAGGTGCGCATTCATCTCGGATTATTACATCCAGCTAAGATGAGTTTCACCGGCATTAATGATTAGGGATCTGGTTGGAACAAAACACTGCAGCCGCAGGGGTTCAGCAGGACCGAGTTTGGGAAACACCGCTGAACACTCGTGGCTCTTGCCAACTCACGGCGTATCATATGTCGCATAATTATGTATTGATGGGTGAACACTTTCTGAACGACACAGTTGTCCAAACAGAAGTGAAAGTAAAATCGAACTTGGTGCATTCTTTAACTGCATTCTCTGTCTTGTAGCGCAGTGGTAGTGTTGCTGCTTTACAGTAAGGAGACTGTGGAAGATTTTTGGTTCGTTTGGGCTGCATTTGCAGTGTTACCGCCTGTGCATATTAAATCTTGAAATCCTTCGAGTAACAAATTAACACCCACCCACACACACACAGCTTGTGTAAAAAAAATGCGCCCGTACTTTCATCATTTTGTTGCAGCCTATCAAAGACTTGCTGCCCCCAACTCAAGGTGGCTCAGAGGTCGATGTGCAGCGTACAACAGATGAACATAAATGACGGCGTTTTTTTCGAGGCATCACGTCCCAGTTAGTGGGCGTGGCTCTGCGAGTTGTCGTCGTATCCAATGGTCATAGAGTTGGTGGGCGAGGCTCTTTCCTACTTGTCGGCGGCTTAGTGAATCCACGCCTCTTCCTGCGTGCTTTCATGGGTGTCTTGTTTTGGTGTGTGTGCTTTCATGGGTGTCTTCCCCTTCTGGCGTCGACTTTGTGAATTATATATATAGATTTTTGTTTATTTATAGCATGTTGAGCATAGAAAAGGTGCAATATAAATAAAATTTATTATTATTATTATTACCTATACCTACAGTACTGATTTTTTTCACTCACTAATTGAATTTAGAAATTGCAAAATAATTGATAGATTACTAATCAGGTTACTAGAGTGTTCAGGACTCTTAACTGATTGGAAGGTAGTTTTTTCTTTAGTTTCAGAGATTGCAGACTTAATCAATAGTGTAGTAGTGGAACATTATAAAAGACTAGTGCAGACTGGGTATTTAGAGTTTTTTTATTGTTGTTGTTTTGTTTCATTCAAATACTTTGGTTGCTGCATAGTACTGTGGTTCAGCCTAATACCTGGCTGGATGATATTACTTCCAATTTTCAATATTCAACCTATTTTTGTATTTCTCGCTTCACTGAGCCCCAGAGCACTACACCACTTTTACAGCTTCTATATAAAGCAAATTACCAAACCTAAATACTTAAAAGTCAAAGTTAGGTTAAACACAAAGTTAAACAAACGAATTTCAATTTAATAATGTAATTTCATGATAATATAGGCCCATTGAAAATTTAACTCTGAAATGGCCAGATGGCAATAGAGGAGAGGAAAACAAAAACTCTAGTCAACAGCACTCCTGGAGAAAATAAATCTCTGGGGAGTCCATGGTTGGTAATAACAATCTTAGACACAGTCACAGTTCTAGTAACCTAGACCAACTGCCTGCATGACCCCTCTTGGGCTTGGGCATTCCACAATGCTGTATACAGTAAGTTTGTGCTAGGCCAGTGTTCTCCCTAGCGTCTTCTAGCCGGGCCTGGCTAATTTAGTTGAGGGCCCGGCTGTCATATCGCATGACATTGTGAGATGACAGCCGTAGATCTAATGATCTGCAGAGATGGCAAGGGAAGAGCGGGTGGGTGGGCAAATATTTTAGAAGCAAGATCGCAAGTTGCGAGGGGAGAGGCATGGGACAAGATGTTGCCAATCACTCTGTGCTAAAGCTAATAGTGGGGACGAGGCAGAGTGGAGTTCACAAGCAAAGAGTATGGGGAGGTGGGCTTTCGAGAAGGGGGTGTACATGGTAATAGCGGGGGCGGAGCAGCTTAATTACAGTAGCAAGGAGTATGGAGAGGTGGGCGGGCGAGAGGAGGCTGTACATGCTAATAGCGGGAGTGGAGCGGCACTTCACAAGCAAAGAGGATGTGGAGGTGGGGCAGGTGAGAGGAGTACTGATAAAATAAAAAAAGTCTAGTGAACCAGCCTGTCAGATATCAGAAAAAGGACGTCAGGAAGTGACGTCTCTGTTCTTAATGTCAGTGCAGTCTGTGTAGTGCTGCTAAGCTTATGTCGAGAATAAAGTTGACATTTCCACTTTATTCTCGACATTTCTACTTTATTCTCGCCGTTTATCTCGAGATTAAAGTCGACATGTTAACTTTATCCTCGTAGTTTGTCATTAAAGTAGAGCATTGTAAACTAAACTTCATCTTAAAATGAATATTTAATTTACTAGATTTTCTCAAACCCTGTCATAAATTATGTAGCGCATGAAATGCTTTGTGTTATCGAGTGGTGATTGGTTATATGGAGAAAGAAAAAGGAAGGATAGGAATTGGGGTTTTGGTACGTCAGATAGAGACAGCACGCATGCAATAAAGAAAGCCTGCTCAGAAGATCATCCATTGAATTCTGTGTTCGTGTCTCTGACCACCAGATCACAAACCCAACATTTACACAATATTTAAGTTAAACCTGTGCGATACCCATTCATATATCCATTTTTTTTGGAGCCTTGTCACACATGCCATAAAGTTCTCTACACTGAACGTACACCTGGGGACCCCTTACTGCGAGGGAGCATCACTACCGCCACACTACCGTACATGTTTAATACATGCTTTAATGCATTTCATCATGAAAATGATATTGAGTATTTATCTTAGCATTGTAAATGTTCAGAGAGCAAGAATATCATGAAGTGAATGCATTCTGTGCGGCGATCCCTCCTGGTGCCTCCTCAGCGAAAGAGGAAGTCCGTTTAAGAAGCGCGTAGTGATTAACAACTCAGTCAGGGAACACTTAACACAAAGCATTTAATGTACTACACTACCTTATGACGGGGTTTGAGAAAATCTAGTAAATTAAACATTGATTTTAAGATGAAGTTTAGTTTACGACATTCTACTTTAATGACAAAATAAACTATGAGAATAAAGTGGAAATGTCGACTTTAATCTCAACATAAACGGCGAGAATAAAGTCAACATGTCGACTTTATTGTCGTCATAAACATCGAGATTAAAGTGGAAATGTCGAGAATAAAGTCAACATGTCGACTTTAATCTCGACATAAACGGCGACAATAAAGTGGAAATGTTGAGAATAAAGTCAACATGTCGACTTTATTCTAGACATATAGTTTTTTTTTTCTTCACTGCGCCCGTGTTTTTTTTTCTTCACTGTGGCCCTAATACACTTCCGTAGTTTTGTTAAAGTGACCCATCTGCCATTCCTTTTTTGTTCATATCTTACCCTGCCGTAGTGCAAGTGTGCATTGAATATCCAACAGGCTCTCACTTTCCCACTCAAAAGTCTTAGTCAAAGGTACTTTTAATTTTTTCCAAACATGTTACCAACATGAGCAAAAAAAGTGTTCAGAAAACAACACTGCTCAGTTATTTCAGAAAAGAGACGCCACAAACTAATGAAGGTGCAGCGTCAACTCCTCATGTGGCAATTTCAGAGAAAGACATTGCAGAAGCTGGTCCATCAGGGGAAATCTCTTCAGCATACACTCTGCCAATTGATAAATCTAAGCACCGCTTATCCGGCATAAACAAACAATGGTTTAAAGATTTTGATTGGCTAATGGTCAAAGAAAATGGTATGTGGTGCTCATTGTGCATCAAATATTCAAACAAACATCTCCCAAGAAGGGAGTTACCTTGGGTAAACGTGCCATGCACAAAAATTCAAAAAGAAAGCTTGCTGGACCATGAAAAAAGTAAAACGCACATTGAGTCTTCTGCTGACCTTTTAGGAAAGCGTGTACTTGAGCAAACTGGAATCGGTCAAATTGAAAGATCTCTATCTGTGTTAAATAACTTACTTACAGAGAGATGCCTTTGTGGGAGCTTTAAGATCCATGTATTGGTTGGCAAAAAATGAGTTGCCACATACAACGTTGTTTGAAAAGCTGTTGGAACACTGTGAAGAAATGGGTTGTTCCTTTTTACAACATCTCAATGTTGGTAAAAATGCACATTACACCTCCAAAATAATAATGCAAGAGCTGCTGGATGTCTTAGCATCAGAAATAAAGTCTAAAATACTGAAAAATATACATGCTGAAAATTTTTTCAGTATTCTGTGTGATGAAACCACAGACATCTCAGTTGTAAAACAATTAATTATTCACATTAAATATGTTTGCCAGGTCAGTAAAGAGGTCAGAATTAGTTTAGTATAAACCCGCAATATGATTGATGGCAAAGCGGAGACTATAACCAACACACTGAGTGAGACTATGGACACTTTAGGCTTGAAAACTGCTAATCTGATTGGACATGGGTCAGATGGAGTGGCTGTTATGATTGGAAAACAGAAAGGTGTGGCAAAACTGCTTAAAGATAAAACATCTGAACTCTTAGTCAGCTGCCACTGTGTAAACCACCGATTGGCCCTTACAAGAGCCCAAGCAGCAGCTGCTGTACCTTATTTAACAAAACTGAATGACATCTTAAGGCAGCTGTTCTATTTCTTCTAAAATTCTTCAGTTAGGATGGCTGGTTTAACGGAAATTCAAAATATTCTGAACATTCCCCAGATTAAGCTGAAAATGGCCAGTGACACTAGATGGCTGTCTCATGACTTTGTAGTACAGTCACTACGACAGTGTATGAGGAGTGTCATAGCTGCGCTGGAAAGAGAGGCCACTGAACGAAATGACATCACAGCTGAAGGATTAAACAGATGTATTAAAACGTACAATTTTGTTTCCTCTCTGATGATGCATTCAGACATATTACCTTTGTTGTCCAACTTATCTAAGACTTGGCAAAGGCAAGATGTCAATCTTACCGAAATTGAGCCAATTTTGCTCGCCACAAAATTGCCCATCATGGAGTTGAAAGACACTCCTGGGAGATATTTTCAAAGCCTTCATTATTGTCTGGTCAGATCTCCACATTGTTTATACACAGAGTGATGTAATGTCATTCAAAACTGCAATAGCCTATATGATAAATACATAGAGACAGTTATCAAGCACCTAGATGCAAGATTCCCTGACATGCCAATTATTTCCAGCTTTTCAAAAGTTTTCAATGCAGAAACTCACGATTCAAGCAAGTCTGCTGAAATTCTTCTTTCGATCGTTACTCCAAAAATGGTAGCCCTCCAATTTTAAAATTTGAAAGTAGCAGGCAAGAATGGACAGTTGTGTCAAAAATGATCAGAAGTTAATCATACAAAGACTTCAGTCCAAAACAGATTTTACTAAAAATGGCAACGACATCAGAGTTCAAAAAGTCGTTTCCAAATTTATCCAGACTAGCTCATATTGGGCTAGTGATCCCAGTGAGCACAGCTGAATGTGAAAGGGGGTTTTCTGCTCTTAAAAGGATCAAGACATGTTTGAGAAATCGCATGAATCAAAGCACGCCTAATAATCCCATGCTGATCTCCTTGGAAGGCCCAGATCCTGGGGACTTTGATTATGGGAAAGCTGCAGACAACTGGGCCTCTAGGAATAAAAGAAGAATAAGTATTTAACTGAAGACACCTGCATATGCAAGCTGGCTTTGAAGAATATTTTTAAATTTTTCTTCATTAGGTTTCCCATACTTTTTTCATTGTTTTCACTTTTTTTTAAACTCTTGGTTTATGTTATAACAATTGTTATTTAAAATTTTTGTTAGGGTTGCAGGATCCTGAATTGGATACTTCTTAAATTTAGTAAAATATTGTGTCAAACCTTAAAAAAGGAAGACATATTGAGCATTGGAAAATAAGTAATAATAATTAACTAATAAAAATAGTGCACATTTAATTTTCTCCACCACCAAATTTCCCAGTCCTGCCCCACCTGTCTACTTTTTCATGCCACCTGGCTGGAAAAAATTTCTGGGGAGAACACTGTAGGCTGTCTAGTAAGAAGTTAAGACCCTTTGATCCTTGGATTTTAAAGTTCCCAATATCTCAGATGTTCTTTCCCATGGGTAAGAGTAGCAGTTTGCCAATACAGTAGTGGCACCAAGTGGATATCAAGAAGAGAAACAGATTATAGAAGGATAATTAACAGCTCATGATATTTATCGTGCTTAATATTTTTGTGCAAATATCTTAACAATCAGAGATGCAATATAAGCAGTAATCAAAAGCTATAATCAGGGAATACTAGAATAAAGTAAAGGGTCTTGAGCCTAAATTTAATACCTGAGATGTAGAAACGGGCAGGTAGGCTTGCCCTCACTTATTGATCCTCATAATGAAAAAAAAGACTGGTATCTTGAGATCATAATATACACATTGCTATGTGTGTACAGTATTGATAAGTTCAAATGAGCATGTAAGGCCTAGGCTATTTAAAGATTTATATACAGTATAAGAAGAAGGATTTTGAAATCATCCTAAAATTTAACTGGAAATCCAGTGTAAAAACTTAAGAAGAGAAGTTATATAGTAATACCTCCTACTTTCTTGCAGCTCTATTTGAATATATGCTGAAAGCTTCAAACGGAATGATTTGAAGAGCCTGTGAAAAATGCATTGTACTACTCAATTTTTACGAGAAATAAACAAATGAATTATCATCTTTGCATCCTCCACATTTGGGGACTGTCAGAATTCCCTAAATAATCCATTTTTATCCTCAAAAAACAGTTTTTTATATGTATAATGTAATGTGTTTTAAGGGACAGACTGGTGTCAACAATAACTCTTAGAATTATTTGCAAATTCAATAAAAGTAATTTTTAAGCATGTACAATAAAAAAGCAACTGGACTGTTTTGGTAACTGTGACTGACATAATTACTATAAGTACAGTAGCAGAAATGTTATTTGGACTAAAGGAAATATAGTATATAGCTGAGTATCATTTCTATACATTCTGAATTTGAGAGCCCAAAATAATTTTCAACCTTATGTGACAGAAAAGACTGGTCAAATTGGTGTCAAAAGATACCAACATATCAACTGTAGCATTACCTTCATCAAAGGAATATAAAACTCATGAGTCAGTAACATTTCTGCAATATGACTGGTGCAAAAGCTAGAATGAAACTTCTGAAGGAAAATTTGAGACTTAGACTACATACAAACTACTGTTTCAAGTACTTTAGAGAGGAAAGGTAAATTTTAAATATATCCTTAAGTATTAAGTATATTTGGTTCTAGTTGTGATTTTTTTTAAAAATGGTCTAACAACTGACCTTTTTACTGCATTAGACATTGTACTAGCTAATAAGGAATGGGTGCTGCCACAACAATGGTTGAGTTTTTTAGTAGTTTTTGGGGTCTGGTCTCAGGCACAGGTAAATTAAAGTTCTGATTTCCTCTTCTGTTATAACAGTAAAATTACTAAGATGGTGTGGAAAAGGGAAGATGGGGCTTAACGATGCAAAGCTGAGTTTGCAAAACAACTTTGAAATCTGGGATAATAAACGTTTTAGAATTAAAGATGGTCATAATATCTGCACCACTAATGTTTGTAGGGATTTTGCATGGCAGTTCAAAATTTCCATTTCTTAAGTCACCTGCTGTTCTAAACATTACAGAAAAACAGGCAGTGCAATAGTAGAGGTTATTGTATCAGACTGAGCCTTGCTTTGTTTACTCAGTTTGTGCCATTTCAATATTGTTAGTCTTTATTATTATAAAACAATTTGACTGTGCTTATTGCTGTTGTAACTTTGACTTGCCTCAACATCATTTTTATATTTCAATCTACAGTATTTTTTCCAGAAACATGATATAAATAAGTCAAAGGGATAATTATATCAAAAATCTCAACCTAAGTTTAAGATTACTCTTTTTTAGTTATACTTAAACATTACTTAATTGTAAAAGATTTTTAGGAAACAACTAGAAAATGGTTAGGCTTTTTGTTTTACAAGATATTGTATGACTTTATTTTAGTTAGAAACCAGAAATACTGCAGAATAAATGAGAAGTAATGTTATGGACCAGTCCTTTTGGTTTCATCAAATCAGTATTAGCTATCTGATAATTACAACATTTTTCTGATCTCACCATTTTATTACTTTCACAGAAAGTATGGGGACAGTTTGGAGAATGTCCAAATTAATTGAAAGCAACCTCCTGTTTGTAACTGTATAGTTTCCCTTTCTCCCAATGTTTTATTGCAGCAAGAGAAAATAAGTTATTTAAAATATAAAAGGTATTATGTTAATCATAGATTTAAACAGATGGATTTGGTTTTTGTAAAGCATTACCTTTTACAGATATCATTATCATTTTATGAAGGTTTATTTTTAATTAAAATACCTTTTGTTTCAAAGGATCTATAAGACTGAAGCTGTAATTCTAAAATAAAAAAATTTAAAACTGCACTCTTAAGCAGTCTGTGATTGGTCTCATCCATTTGTCGGTCATGGACACTTGAGACAACTCTCCTCTGAAAAAGTATTTTCATTTTGCTATTTGTTTTAAGTATTTATGATATTCAATATTGTGATATACTTAGTAAGGTTTCCTACAGCACTGAATAAAATATGTCCTCCTGAAGACACCCTAAAGCCAAGAAGTGTGACACAATATGACTTGTTATAAGGGGATATAGGCATGAAAGAGACATAGCATAGCATAGCTGTGAAAGTGACCCCGCCAGTGTACTGTGCATCCAGCAATTTCCAAGCTAATAGCTCAGCCATTAGCAAGATAGAGCAGAGTCCTTGAATTCACCTCACACTACAAAAACAAAAGATTAATTAGCCATCTTCATCACCAAGTCGATTATCAACAACAAACCAATTTCAAGGCACCACCAGGAAATATTATAAAGACAGTGCTTCCAAACTGAATGATGTGTGGAATTTTATAAGCTGGGTGTGAATATAAAAGTAGAGAAAAGTTGCATAAATAACATGAAGGAAGAAGCAAACTGCTTAGGTAAACATTATGAGTAAAAGATGAAATGAAAAAGGTAAAGTAAAATAAATACAGTTAGACCTCAATTCAATAACATGAAACAAATGAACAGTTGGAAACAAATGACAAGGTGGCCATCTTAAATTTTTTAAGTTCTTTGAAATAAGTAGACTCAAAAGATAAAAAAATGTTAGAATTCTTGTAATTATGGAAGTGGTATAATCTAGTAATCTTACTAAATTAATATCTGAGTACTTCACTAAAATCATGAAGACATTAAAAACCCATTAATTCTAGAAGATCTAAAGCAATGCTGTGAACAATACCTTGAATTTGTTTCTATGATAATGAATGGAATCTTGCCTTTTACAGGATACACCAATCATCAATTTTTGCAAAACATGGTGCAATTCAGATAAAACTTTTGAACTGCATGCACATATCTCAACTATCCATCCATCCATTTTCCAACCCGCTGAATCCGAACACAGGGTAACGGGGGTCTGCTGGAGCCAATCCCAGCCAACACAGGGCACAAGGCAGGAACCAATCCCGGGCAGAATGCCAACCCACCGCAGGACACACATAAACACATATCTCAGCTAAGTTTATCTAAATTATATCTCGCACAGATTGTGAATTGTGTCATCAAATGCCTGCCTCAACTGGAGGCATATGATTATAAAATGCTCTACACTAAAATTATATTGGCTAGAATCATCACCTATTTGTCCAGACGTTTCATATTTACAATTACTTCTGATGCTCTGATAACAATGTTTTCTTAACACCAGGTGGACTAAATCCTGTCAGGAAAGATCTGTTGTGATACCTTACAGTAAACTGCTCTCTAGTTATCTCATCTTAGTTGAAATAATGATTCCACCCTCCATAGCAAACAATATTGTTAAAAGTTTTGTATGTTCCACATCAAAGGCACTACAAAGCTAACAATTCTTATTCTTTCCATGTAACAAACAGTCTGTTTTAGAAAGTGTGCTAATGGTGAATGATGGAACATTTTGCCTGAATAATCTAATGAGAATTTTCATCACCATTCCATGGAAACATAAGCAGGTTAAATAGCAGAGATACTGTAGAACAGGAGTTGATCACTTTGGACCCAACCACTTCTCTTGCCTGAATCAAAAGGAAGTCTATATATGTAAATCTTTTCACCACATGATATATTAAGTTCTAGGGGGATTAATCAAGAAAGTTTTATAGTAGAGCACAGCATAGTTCATTTTGACTGGAAAATTATTATCTCTAGTTGTATTCTAAGTTGTAGAGAGATTAATAAGGGAAGTATTACAGCACTTCATAGCTTAGTGTATTAATGTTTCTAGTGGAACTGATCCTTTGTGAAAGACTTCCTGCAGCTTTTGTAATGACCACACCTGGCCCACACCTGACAGTGCTAATATATGGCAACAGACAGTAGTAAGCTGAAAGTACTTTCCAGGGTGACACTGGCAAACCAAAAGTAGCATGCTTTTATACTTGATCTTTAAAATCCAGACAGCATGATCAAAGGTACATTTCATGTCTAGTATAGTTGCACATACAAAAGCAACCAGTTTCTTATATTTCATGTTAAGACTGGCATTATATTTGTGCTAGAATTTCAGAGTATAACATAATCAGTATTCTTATTGGATTAAAATTTAACATTCAGGCCTTTCTATTTTTTATACACAGAATAATTATACAAAAAAAGTAAAGACAGTTGTGTCTCTTTAAGCCAAGCTCTAGTAGTCTGCTACACAGGTGTGCACTCTGACAGTAGCTGCTGGGAGGTCAAGTGTGGAAAGACTCCTGAGACAGAGAAATCAGGTGTGTGTGCATATATAAAATATGGAAACACTTATGTCTAAGCTGTATATGCTCCGTCTTTTGTCAACGTCTCTGGAATTGTAGGCACTGCTTCCCATCAAGATATCTTGTGAAAGCATTATGTGGTTATTTAGCACAGCTAGGAGAACACTCTGCTGAAATGAAAGACTAACATATTAGCACTGAGAAGTGGGAGCACAGAATTTGGGAAGATTTGTGGTAATCAAAAACACAGTTGGCCTTCTCTCCTTTGTAAGTATGCATCAAGGCCTGATGACATCTGGAGGAAATAAGTGGCAATGTATTGAAAGCTTTTACTTTGTAACATTGCAGACTAGAATATAGAAGTGGAGGAATTGATATAAATAGGTCCCACTGGGGATGATAAACAGACAGCTTATACTTTCCTGTAAAGAGTTATTCTTTTTTTTTTTTTGTTCACATTTTTTGGATTGCATGCTGTGGATTTATGTGGCAGCAACACCTTAGTTATTGGCAGAGCCAAACCTTAGTAGTCATGAGAAAAGTTCAGAAAAAAAAAATAAACGTAAAATCAGAAATGTCTCAGAGGGGCAGAGGTGGTATAAGATTGCCACTTTATATGGAAAATGGCCAGAGATCAAAAGCCGCAGAGGCATAAGAAAACCAGTAGGAAGCAGGTGGCTCTTTTATTTTAGGATGTGTTATGTCAGATAACGCTCTGGGAGCACCCCACAAAAAGACAAAAAAAAAATGTTACGACATATTGTGAGGACTCTAGAATGCATGCAACTCCACATCCATATTACTAACCGAGAATGGTAAACCGGATGGACGCAGGGACATCCGGCCATGGGCCGTAGCCGCAAAAGACGTACTGCGCAAGCGCCCCCACAAAACCCCCCTTCCAAGCAACGGAAACCGGATGCAAAGCAACGTAAAAAAAGAAATGAGGCGCCCATGGCACACAGAAAAAAGGAGTCAGACGCGAAACGGAACACACACAAAGAAGAGAATTGAGACCCACGACACACAAATGAGGCAACGCCCCCTAGCACAAAAAAAAAAAAAAAGAAGTCAGACGCGAGCGCCACACAAACCCATTGGACACAAAACAGGACAGACTACGGACATAGCACACGAAACATATACAAAAAGCAGGATTCGGACCCACAACCACGCTAACATAAATAACAAATGAGACACAAAGCACCATTACTAAACGAACCGTCCGTATTAAATATACGTCATCTGAACACATTCAAATTATGCAGCATAGGTCGCTCTCATTACACTGATGCACTATTAACCTCTAACTGACGAAGTACCTGAAAGTAAAAACTTTATGAACTGCATTACATCCAATACTTCTTTTACTTTTGCATCTAATGGCATCCACTCACTTACTCAACACCATTGATAAACTTCTACAAACGTTGATGATTAATAATATTCCCTTTGGAGGAAAGGTACTTTTATTAGGAGGAGATTTGACACAGTGCTTAGCTATTGTTTCACATGTCATTCGCTCGGCTATTCTTCAGTCCACCTTAAAATACGCAGACAATTGGCATTGCTTTCAAAAGAGTTACGGAGATATTTGGAACAACAATCTCATTACACCAAATACCCCTTTTAACACAACGAACTATATTCTGTCCAAAAAATATTAATGTTGAGCACATTAATAACCAGGTCATTTCATTACTTCCTGGAGTGGCACAGCTCGGACCCACGACCACACTAACATCCATAAGAAATGAGACACAAAGCCCCATTACTGAACGAACCGTCTGTATTAAATATACATCATCTGAACACATTCAAATTATGCAGCATAGGTCGATCTCATTACACTGATGCACTATTAACCGTTCAACCACAGAAAAGGCTCCATATTAACAGTGAGTACGATCCTCCTTATTACTTATCCATATTTCTAACGCTGAAGAACAAACAAGTCATGAATTCACGCTCATGGGTACAAAACGATACGGCTCGAGTGACGGTACCAAACACACGAACCCGCATGGAAAAAAAAAATACATGTCGGACGACTAAACGACATACAAAAACGGGCAAGGCTCAATACAAACAATTAACGCCGTAAACTGCAACGGGCTTCTCACACAGCACAGGCAAATCGATTACAGGTCCAGAATAGCACGTCCCAAATCCTGCACATACAACGACGCACCTCTCAAACGGCACACACAAAACATACACGTCAAGGACATAAACGACAGACACCTGCTAAACGATTGCGCCAGTTAGCTCACAACGCGTTCAATAATGAGTCCACTATTCATTAAAATTCATTGGAATTAATGAATGTCATTTGCAATCATTGTCATTCACTTAACTTCCCTAAAGAAACAACTGGCAATACAAGTAATGAATTTACACGTTATTATCAAAAGGGTCAAATTTGACTGCCTCCTTTACATTCATTTCCTGCATATCTACAGAAGCTTCTAACTAACGCAGTACCTGAAAGTAAAAACTTTATAAACTGCATTAGATCCTACAATAGTTCATTTGCTTTTGCATCTAATGGCATCCAGTCACTTACTCAACACCATTCATAAACTTCTACAAACGTTCATGAATAATGATATTCCCTTTGGAAGAAAGGTACTTTTATTAGGAGGAGATTTTACACAGTGCTTAGCTATTGTTCCACATGCCATGGACTCGGCTATTCTTCAATCCACCTTAAAATACGCTGACAATTGGCATTGCTTTCAAAAGAGTTACGGAGATATTTGGAACAACAATCTCATTACACCAAATACCCCTTTTAACACAACAAACTATATTATGTCCAAAAAATATTATTGTTGATCACATTAGTAACCAGGTCATTTCATTACTTCCTGGAGTGGCACAGCTCTTTCTAAGCTCTGACAAAGTTGACTCTGATGACGACAATGACCATCTTAATTTCCCCTTAGAATATTTGAACACTATTAACCCAGCCGGATTACCACAACACAATCTTAGCCTTAAAAATGGAACAATAATCATGCTATTAAGAAACCTTAACACTAAACAGGGTTTATGCAATGGTACACGTTTAGTCGTCAACACCATGCCACACAATGTTATTGAAGCAAAACTTCTTACAGGATCACATGCTAACAATACTGTTCTAATTCCTACAATTACCTTACAACTTCTGACCTGGAATTACCTTTTACACTTAAACGGCGACAGTTCCCCATTAGACCTGCCTTGACCATGACCATCAACAAATCACAAGGGCAAACCATAGACAAAGTTGGCATCTACCTCTCTGAGCCCGTTTTTGGACATAGACAACTTTATTTGCTTCCTATATGCGTCATCTACACCTTCACACTATGCTATATCTCATTCATACATTACGCTCTTTGTAAATTCACAACACCAGGGGTTGGCGAGTGAAGCGAGCAGGGGGCGGAGCCCCCTAGTACTCTCAGATACCTGAAACTCTGACTGACATAGTAACATTATAAAGGGATGGTAGGAGACCAGCAAAACTCTTTTGGACCACAGGTGGTAGAGGAGAGATCCTACTTTTGTTGCCCAAAACAAAGAGTAAGCATTCAAGAACCTGACTTGTACACTTGATCTTCATAAAAGTCACTTAAAACTCCACCAGAGTTCCACCACAGTCTACTACATACATGCCATTGTCTGCTTGTGGAACTGTAGTCATACAGGGCACACCCGACTTTAGCAATAATTTCAGGGTGTGCCCTGGAAGAAACTCAGAGATAAACTTTTAAAGGCCAGCCTTGAGAGTGGAACACTAAGTTTGAAGCTGGACAGCAAGATGTGTAAAGAGCTAAACAATGCGATACTAAGAGAGAACAAGAGAGAGGAGGTATGAAGGAGTGCTTTGTTGACACAGCAACAAAGGAAAAGTGGAAGAGACATAACATAACATGCTCATTTAGGGTTCTTTTCCCAGTTTTCTATATTCCTTTGCTACTTATTTCTCTCTAGAATAACTGCTCCCTTGTGTTTTCTTAAAATTAAATACTAAAGTTTAATACCTTTTGACTTTATTCACATTTTGCTGAGTTCACTAGGCTATTTTTTATACTGCACATTCTGATGTTGACACACATTAACAGAGTCTAATCTAAGCAAAGATGGAAAACTGGATGCCTAAGATTTACCCTATTTTAGGTAATTCATAAATGAATGTAGTGTTGCATAGTGCTAGCCAGTGCTGACCCAGTTGAACTAATGTGCAACTTTGTCTCTGTTTTAATTTGCGTGCTGTTCTTAGGAAGACTTCTCACTTTACCAAACTAGGATGGTGACAGTGTGGCTGTCGTGGGCTTGCTTGTGGTACCTCTGCAGCTAGCACTGAAGTTGCTCATTTGAATAATGGTCTTCTGGTTTCACATTTCTGCTGTTCTTATTTCTTGCTCCTCTCCAACCAATGCTAGAGTCTACACTGTTACAGGATTAATTATAAAACTTTATTTTTTTGTGACAAATTGCTTAATCAAGTTTGATAATGCTGACAAAATCCTTCCATTAGTTAACGAGAACAGAAGGGAACTAAAGTCAGAAAATTCTCCCACATGCTACTGAGTTTATGGTACATTGAACACTTAAGCAGAAGTAGCTGGAAGGATACTTTGCATTCATCAGATAGGATAGGACATCTAGACATACTGTGCTGAGTATGATCAGTCAAGTGGCCACTTGAGGTCAGATAAATACAGTTTTGCAGCATAAATCCAGTATATTTTACTGTCAGAAAGAAATCTGTTTTTGACCCATTGCCAGTTCTCATGACTATACCTAGGTTTACAACTTGCTCTTGACATTGTTTCAATGAAATTTTAAACTAGTGTTGATTATGATAGGTGGAGTGGTGGCTCTGAGGCTAGGGATCTGTGCCACCAATCAGAAGGTTGCCAGTTCGAATCCTGTAAACGCAAGATGAGACTTTACTCTGTTGGGCACTTGAAGCAAGGCCCTTAACCAGCAATTGCTTTGTCCTGGGTATGACATTAATCTGCATCCAGCCCTACAAGCAGGATTTCGAATTTGCAGGAAAAACTTGGGGGTTGGTGGTATGATTGGCACTCCAGCTACTATAAAAAAGTCACACTGTTCCAGTGATTCTGGTGTCACCAGATACACTTGGGTCCCAATCCAGGTGGTTCGGCATGTGGTAGGTGCGGCAACATCCTATCAAGTGCATGTTCCCAACCTCACTCTCTCTGATTATGATTAAGGTAGATTGATTTCTCCAACTCATACTTTCATTTTTGCTGTTATGAATGAAATAGAATGTTTGAATAATCTATATATATAAATCATTAAGTCCATGGCAAGCAAGACGCACGCAAGACCGAGCCCCGCCCACCAACAATTCACTAAGCGGCCGACCATGGTACATGCACTACAGAGCCAACAATTCACGCGAGAGTGAAAGCATTTGCCAAGAATGTTTTCATTAAACAAGAACGAAAGTCGGAGGTTCGAAGAAGATCACATACCGTCGTAGTTCCGACCATAAACGATGCCGACTGGCAATCCGGCAGCGTTATTCCCATGACCCGTCGGGCAGCCATTACTCCCACTGGCATGCCTCCACATAAAGTCAAAGAGACACACACACACACAAGCGCGCGAGAGAGAGAGACACACACAGGCGCGCGAGAGAGAGAATCCCTGACCCCATCAGATTAAAATTTGCCTTTTACGTTTATACGCAGACAATCTCCTGTTAGATTGGCCTTTGCAATGACAATTAATAAGGCACAGGGACAAACCTTCAAAACGATATGCCTGTATCTGCCAAACCCAGTTTTCAGTCACAGACAATTGTATGTTGCTCTCTCCATTCACTCTTTTCATTCACTCACAGTCGTATCCTCAAACCCACCCCATTCGGACAACTGTGTCTTTCAGGAAGTGTTCACCCATCAATACATAATTATGCGGGGTATGCTACGCTGCGGGTTGGCTAGTGTTCAAAGATTTTTTCTATTCTTTGAAGCTTAAACACAAATGGTGAAAGGACAAGTATCACAGCTAAAGTAGCATTGAATGTCATAATGTTGCATCTTTTTTGCCATTTTTTGTATGAGCAATCTTCTATTAAGCACTCAGCCCAGAGTGAATGTAAGATCTTATAACTCAGGTGCAACTGTACCATTATATAATAGATCTGTTTTTTCAAGATGCTTGACACTATTCAGTGCAAACTGATTTGACTGTATGAAAGAGGTAGGAGGTATCAAGAATCCATTTAAGTTTACCATGTCATTCCAAAATAAAATACACTATACTTACCATTAACATGAATCCATATAAACAGATAAATTTGTCAGACAAGAAATATAACCTACAGTATGGCTAATTTTTTCAAGAGACATTAAAAATAACCACATATAATGCAATCTTCTTTAAGACTCCAAAAGATATGTCATCAAAATACGGAACAACTACTGAGTAATCAGCGTTATACTTGACATGACCCTGGCTCATGATTTTTTTCAAGGTTACTATCAGGAGTGTTTGACTGGTAGAATGTATAAATAGATTTCTTGCTGTTTTGAAAAAGACCTGTGCTAAGAAGCAGCCAACTCCTAGAAAACACATACATTTATGTCTGCACCAAACCAAAAACAAATCTGTTCTTAATTAATCAAACATTGAGTGATTCTGTGAACTTACAAACAGCATTAAATTTAAAAAGAATGAGGATGTGTGTTCAGTATTTTCTTCAGTTTTTTGACTTGCATAATTTCTCAGAGTTTTGTTTAGAAGGATGCCAAACATTCTCGAGGCAGGAAGAAACAGCAGGAAGAAATGGGTCAAAGTGCATTGCTTATTTTTGTTCTTTGTTCCATTGTAGGGTATTAGTCTTTTCAAGTGATATCATGGATTATATCTGGTATGCAGTAAATATCATTAGTCCAAAATCATTAACTTTTGATAATCTCTGAAACCCTCAGTTTAATTCTATGGCTGAAAAACATCAGACTAATGTATATAGATTTGATGCCATTGTGTACGGCTGATAGACTGGAAAAACTTCATTTTTAATTAATTTTTGTACACTGTGTACAACAGTTTCTATCCAATCTGTTTATACTTTGAAACATTTCTCACTCATGATCCTTAAGACTATTTAAATTAATATTCATTTTTATAATTGCATCAGTGTCAACTATGCAGTTTTTATGCCAAGTGAGGAGTTAAGGAATTGCGGAATAACAAAATATGCATTCATTTCTAAGTATTGGACAGACCAACAGCTTTTGTAAAATACTTGGACATACAATATTTTCCAGTAACAGGAAAACTTTTGTTTTTGCATAATAAGTTATATACAGTTAGGTCCATAAATATTTGGACAGAGACAACTTTTTTCTAATTTTGGTTCTGTACATTACCACAATGAATTTTAAATGAAACAACTCAGATGCAGTTGAAGTGCAGACTTTCAGCTTTAATTCAGTGGGGTGAATAAAACGATTGCATAAAAATGTGAGGCAACTAAAGCATTTTTTTAACACAATCCCTTCATTTCAGGGGTTCAAAAGTAATTGGACAATTGACTCAAAGGCTATTTTATGGGCAAGTGTGGGCAAGTCCGTCGTTATGTCATTATCAATTAAGCAGATAAAAGGCCTGGAGTTGATTTGAGGTGTGGTGCTTGCATGTGGAAGATTTTGCTGTGAACAGACAGCATGCGGTCAAAGGAGCTCTCCATGCAGGTGACAGAAGCCATCCTTAAGCTGCAAAAACAGAAAAAACCCATCCGAGAAATTGCTACAATATTACGAGTGGCAAAATCTACAGTTTGGTACATCCTGAGAAAGAAAGCAAGCACTGGTGAACTCAGCAACGCAAAAAGACCTGGACGTCCACAAAAGACAACAGTGGTGGATGATTGCAGTATCATTTCCATGGTGAAGAGAAACCCCTTCACAACAGCCAACCAAGTGAACAACACTCTCCA
This sequence comes from Erpetoichthys calabaricus, assembly GCF_900747795.2. Lineage (NCBI taxonomy): Eukaryota > Metazoa > Chordata > Cladistia > Polypteriformes > Polypteridae > Erpetoichthys > Erpetoichthys calabaricus. The sequence goes on from NC_041395.2 coordinate 285,498,342, forward strand.
GGGAGTCGGCGTATCGATATCCAAGTCTACCATAAAGAGAAGACTGCATGAAAGTAAATACAGAGGGTGTACTGCAAGGTGCAAGCCACTCAAAAGCCTCAAGAATAGAAAGGCTAGATTGGACTTTGCATAAGAATATCTAAAAACGTCAGCACAGTTCTGGAAAAACATTCTTTGGAAAGATGAAACCAAGATTAACCTCTACCAGAATGATGGAAAGAAAAAAGCATGGAGAAGGCGTGGAACAGCTTATTATCCAATGCATACCACATCGTCTGTAAAACACAGTGGAGGCAGTGTGATGGCTTGGGCGTGCATGGCTGCCAGTGGCACTGGGACACTAGTGTTTATTGATGATGTGACACAGGACAGAAGCAGCCGAATAAATTGTGAGGTGTTCAGAGACATACTGTCTGCTCAAATCCAGCTAAATGCAGTCAAATTGATTGGGCGGCGTTTCATGATACAGATGGACAATGACCCAAAACATACAGCCAAAGCAACCCAGGAGTTTATTAAAACAAAGAAGTGGACAATTCTTGAATGGCCAAGTCAGTCATCTGATCTTAACCCAATTGAGCATGCATTTCACTTGTTGAAGACTAAACTTCAGACAGAAAGGCCCACAAACAAACAGCAACTGAAAGCCGCTGCAGTAAAGGCCTGGCAGAGCATTAAAAAGGAGGAAACCCAGCATCTGGTGATGTCCATGAGTTCAAGACTTTAGGCTGTCATTCCCAGCAAAGGGTTTTCAACCAAGTATTACAAATGAACATTTTATTTCCAGTTATTTAATTTGTCCAATTACTTTTGAGCCCCTGAAATGAAGGGATTATGTTAAAAAATGCTTTAGTTGCCTCACATTTTTATGCAATCGTTTTGTTCACCCCACTGAATTAAAGCTGAAAGTCTGCACTTCAACAGCATCTGAGTTGTTTCATTTAAAATTCATTGTGGTAATGTACAGAACCAAAATTAGAAAAAAGTTGTCTCTGTCCAAATATTTATGGACCTAACTGTATACAGGTTTTACCAGTTGGCAGTCTTTCCCAGAGACATTCCAGTCTGTACAAGCATTTTACCATTTTATAAAGTGTTTGAGAATAGCAAGTGCCATTTTACTAAGTGTTGCAGACTATTTTACAAGGTGTTTGACAAATTCATAATCTTTGGAGTGAAACATTCAGGACTTATAAAAAATAACATACAATAGAAAATCTGCATACCATTTATTTTTGACACAATGGGATTTTCAAAGGAAGATCTATAAAATTAAATAGAATAATGTAACATTTCTGTTAGATATGCAGCAAAAAATGATGTTTGCAAAGCTCTATGAAAAAAATTTGGTACACTTACACTAGGTTATATGTGCTGCATATGTGAATCAGTCTCGGTCAGAAATCTTTTTAAAAAAAATAATGTTTCTTAATCATAATTTATACATAAACATTTTTGATGAAATATTGACATACAAAAACACATTTAAAAATGTATATTAGAATGACAAGCACAGATGTTGTCAAAAACTACAAAAGTAAATAAACAAGCTATAAACTTTGTACATTATTTGGATTGGCTCGAGTAAATATAGAATTCTTTTAGAAAGACAGTAGATTGTAATGAAAACAAAATACTACCACACAATTGACCAAGTGGCTTCTAGCTTTTTGATATAATAAAAATAACCTTATTTCACAATTGACTCTGCCTTTGGGGCATTTACACATTCTCCATGTGCTTGCATGCATTTTTCTCCAGGTCCTCTGGTTTTCTTCCCACATGTCATAGACATGCAGTTTAAGTTAAATGTAAATCAAAATTGGCCTGGTGTGAGTAAAAATGTCTGTGTGTGAGTGAGTGTGCCATGTGAGGGAATGGTACCTCATCCAGTGCTGTCAATATTCCTGCAGTCACTAATTAAATAAATTAGATTGAGAATTTCTTACTTTGGCCCATCACTCCTCCTGTGGCATAGGCAACCAACAGCAACACGCCAAAGTCCTAGGACAGTTTTTCAAAGTATACCCAGGCGAAGCTCATTCTCTTGGGGCCAGCATCAAGGTCTCTAAGTGTTCTTTTGCCAGCCTATCTCCTACCTTCCCTGGTATATCTCTTTAGCACTTGGATTGACAATTTGTGTTGAACCTGAGGCTTTTAGTTTCCTCTTTGTGGACATTGAGACCAGTTTACAGTAATGTGTTTATCAGCTCTGCTTTTTTCAAGTATTTGTTTGTGGGTATGGATTATTTCTATGGAATCCACTTGATCCCATTCCTTTACAGTGTTGTAAATATATTCATGGTCCAGTCTATGACCTGAAGAAAAAGAAAAGGGGATATCACACACCCTCCTTGTCTGACTCTTCATTTCACCTATAAACTGCTAACTTCTATTCTATAGAATATTTGTTTCTATGAGTTCTTGATTAGTCTGTGACAAATAAGAGTGTGATACTTCCATAGCTGGAACAGTCACTGAGATCTCATTTCTTTTGCACCTTCGTAAGATAACCTTCTCTCCAGTCTGTTGGTACTTGCTGTTTTTATCTTCTAAAAGAGAGGGTACAGCATTTCCACTGTGGTATACGGGTCTCTTTTGAGAGCTACTCCAGAAATGTTATCTGGTCCAGCTGCTTTACTATTATTTTTTTAGCAGTTGTCACAAAAAGACTCCAGACAGTCAAAAAGGTTTGGGGCAACCACCCGTATATTATGATCCTGGCTGGCAAAAGGTTGAAAATGATTAAGTAGTTTACACGACTGAGTCCTAAACAGAATTGAATACGTGGAGGTGTGATGGCGGTTTTAAGGGCTGGTGGAGGAAAGGATGTCATCTATGCCAGAACTGGAAGTGACATCTTCGGAATCGGAAGTGACGTCATCAGATGCACCGGGACTGGAAGTGACGTCATCAGAGGCACCGGAACCTGGCAGGATTTCCCGTGAATGGTCTGCAAGAAACTGAGAAAGACAGTCAGCACACTCCACCACTCCCTGGTCTGATGTAGTATTACAATTACTCAAGCCCATTAACTGCCTCCTAATTGCATGTGTGTGACGCAGCTTTACTGCTTCCCTGATCTCCTCTCTGATAGGTTATTTGCAGTTTATAGGCAAGGTAGTAGTGGCTGAAGGAATGTCCGGTGGGTTCAAAGGTGAAAGATAATTTGAGAATAAATTATTCTCTCTGTATATGCTTCATCTATGAAAAGTCCAATCATGAATAGTAAGGAGCACTTAAAATTCTCAAGAAGCTAAACTTAACTTTTATTATGTAGAAATTTGCTAGATCAGGATGTTTTTCTTAACTAGGCAATCAGTAACACATTAGGGACAGAGGATATAATGTCATTGTGGAAATGCAGAGACAGTAACAAGAATATTACCTTTATCGAAACAGCACTGAGTTTAGGCATTACCCTTGGCACATATTTATCTTTTAGTATATATGTTGCTGTACTTGCAAATCCTACTTTCTTTAGCTAAGTTTTACAGAAAAGTTAAAGTCATTAGTTAAACAACAACAATGTTTATTTATATAGCACATTTTCATACAAATGATGTAGCTCAAAGTGCTTTACAAGATGAAGAAACAAAAGTTTATATAAAACTAAAATAAGATTAGGCAATACTAAGTAACAAAGAATAAAGTAAGGTCAGATGGCCAAGAGGAGAGAAAAAACAAAACACAAAAAAAACTCCAGATGGGCTACAGAAAAAAAAACAAAATCTGCAGGGGTTCCAAGGCCAAGAGACTACCCAGCCCCATTGGGCATCCTACCTAACATAAATGATCCAAATCAGTCCTCATGGTTTTCAGGCTTCATATAAAAGAATTTGATGATGATGGACATGTGGAGATCTGAGGTACTGCCTTCAATCCATCAATGTGCCTTGATCAGATGGTGGTGGCACAGGTCATTACCACAGAGAAATCTAAGGTTACGAGTTGGAGTGTAAGGTGACAGGCACTCCAAAATATAGGACAGAGCGAGATTATTTAAGGCTTTGTAAACCATTAGCAGTGTTTTAAAGTCAATTCTTAATGACATCAAAACTGGAGAGATGTGCCCAGATTTTCTTTTCCTAGTTAAGATTCTGGCAGCTGCATTTTGCACTAGTTGCAACCAAGTGATATCTTTCTTGGGTAGTCCTGAAAGGAATGCATTAAAGCAATCTTCTCAAATAAAAACAAAAGCGTGAACCAAGGTTATTATAGTTAACGAAAACTAAAATCCGAACTGAAACTATTATTAAAAAAACATTTTCGTAAACTGAAATTAAATATTTAACAAAACTGAAATGAAAAACTAAAACTAAACAAAACTATTAAAGTAGCTGGAAAGACTAACTGAAATAAAATAATAATTTACTAAACATAATTTTAGTTTTCGTTTTTGAATTAATTTTCTTGCTGTTAGTTTTTAACCCTTATAACATTTAACTCTATAACTGAAAGCCATCCACCACGAGCCGCCCGCACGTATTCATCCAGTGATCAGCAGCTGGTGATGGAGGGCGGCTGTTCACACAGCATTTGCAGTGACTGAGCAAGCTGAATACGGGCGCGGAAAGCGTGTGAAATAGAAAGTGCCGCCTTTCTTTGCACTTATTGTATATCAAGATATAATTCAGACGCCTGAAATCAGAATGTGTTGCTCAACAAAAACCTTACCGTATGGACAGAAAAATCACGAGTGACTAACGTTTCAGTTTATTTCTCAGGTGCCTGTTTTTTGTTGGCATTAATTCACCTGCCACTTCACACTCGAAGTATACAAAGTATAGAGAAAGTATAGTAATCATTAAAAAAAAGTTGACCTCAACATTTTGATGAATCCTGATATTTTAAAACACCCTGAGTCCGAAAATACCGTTTTTTGGAATGATGTCTGTGTGTGTGTGTATAAACAGGATATCTCAAAAACGCAACTAGATAGATGGATGAAATTTGGCATGTGGTTGTTACACCAAAACTGTAGATCTGTATTAACTTTTGGGCGAAATCCATTAACCGGAAGTGATACTTTATCCGAACACATACTCGATTTTTTTTTTATTCATGCAGATGCAGAGTCCGATTTATTCAACTTTACTTTTATAATAATTGTTCAATATATTATTAATTTGATTTGATTTGTTGTTGATGGTTCTTTAATGTACATACCCTAAGTTCTTGTCTATAAGCCGGACTCATGTATTAGCCGGAGACCAAAAATCATACGAATTTTTAAAATAAAATCGTATCATAGATAAGCCGGACTCATGGATAAGCCGAACGTACTATAACCTATAACTAATAGAAGGGAGGGAGGTCAGTGGTCTCACTCGCGCCCATTTAATTTCTTTAAGGGGGGAGAGAGTGTGAGATATTGCCGTCTCTCTCACTCCCCGCATGGCGCGGTTGGAGCGGCCGGAGCGCGTTCTTTCTGCTCTGGGCGTCGCCGAGTCAACACGAGCGCGTAGCGGTCATTTAAATTGTGATTTTATATGTAAGCATATTTAAATATATATCGCGGATTTCTGCGGACAATGGGTCTTTTAATTTCTGGTACATGCTTCCTCAGTTGGTTTGCCCAGTTGATTTCATACAAGGGACGCTATTGGCAGATGGCTGAGAAGCTACCCGGCTTACTGTTCTCTCCCTCTTGCGCTGACTATCTGTGATCCTGACGTATGGGGATTGAGCAGGGGGGCTGTTTGCACACCTAGACGATACGGACGCTCGTCTAAAAATGCTGAAAGATTATCTTCACGTTGCTATCTTTTGTAAAGCTGATTCCTGAAAAGACATGCTGCTCAGTGCTTCGCATACTTAAAAGCTCGAAGGGCACGTATTGATTTTTGACTGAAAAACAAACTCTCCCTCTCTCTCTCTTTGTCTGCTCCTGACGGGGGGGGGGGGGGGGGGGATGGTGTGAGCTGCCGCCTTCAACAGCTTTGTGCCGCGGTGCTTCGCATACTTAAAAGCCAAACAGACATATTGATTTGTTTGCTTCACTCCTTTGAAGAGGAAGATATGTTTGCATTCTTTTAATTGTGAGACGGAACTGTCATCTCTGTCTTGTCATGGAGCACAGTTTAAACTTTTGAAAAAGAGACAAATGTTTGTTTGCAGTGTTTGAATAACGTTCCTGTCTCTCTACAACCTCCTGTGTTTCTGCGCAAATCTGTGACCCAAGCATGACAATATAAAAATAACCATATAAACATATGGTTTCTACTTCGCGGATATTCTTATTTCGCGGGTGGCTCTGGAACGCAACCCCCGCGATGGATGTATAAGCCGGACTTATGTATAAGCCGATATTCTATTTTTTCATTTTCACAACTTTTTTCCTTAGATAAGCCGCGGCTTATTGACAAGAACTTAGGGTAATATAATCATTGTCTTGCAGTTTACTCCTCAAATATCCATCCCCATATCTGAGTACATGAGAAAGTCTAGGGGACACCACTCCCAATTTTTGAAAATAAAACGGCAGTGATCAAGAGACTGACTAGGTCATCATACAAGATCGGCTGACCAATCACTTTTCCTTTTAAAACGTCATTTAACAACAAAGCGATACAAACCTTTTAAAATTCCTGAGTTGGCAATGTCTCTACTGAACTACAGGTAGGTGGGAGAAGAGAGTCTGCCAAGTGGTGAAAAGCTAAGCATACTAATTTGTTTTTGTATGTATGCTGTATTTATTAATTTATCTTTTTTAGTTCATATTCACAGCTCAAAATACCTGATACTGTGAAAATAATCCAGTAGCAGAATTATGCTTTAAAATATCTGTTTTTTCAATGTTTCTCTCTGTCTCAAATCAGATAGTTGAAATGTAATATTCTTTTTGTTCTCAATATCAGCCATATCATACATATTGCATACCAGGTATTTTTCCTGCCTTGCATCCATACCTGCTGGGATAGGCTCCAGGTTTCCTGTGGTCCTGTTCTGGATAAACCGGTTTAGATAATATATATATTGTTCTTAATCTCAGATGCTGTCTCTGTCATTTTGTGCCTGTCCACACTCTTATTACCTGCTCTTGCTCTGCTCATTATGGGTTTACTGTTCTTATGGTGGGCTATTCAAGTCTCACTGTCCCTAACCTTCACACTACATGCTTGTTTTTCTTTGTTTCCCTCAATACAGCTAGGTGGGGTCTGCACACTCATTCAAGCCTAAGACCCCAGTTCTTCCTTAACCCCCGTGATTTTCATGATCACACCTGTCAGGACACAGTAGAATCTCTTTTCTTATTTTTTTATATCTTTCCGGGCCTGCAGATGCAAATTGTTTGTGCCTGAGATGGAATCAGAGATCAATATGGCTGGTAGAAAATAACAAAGACCAGTGTTTGAGATTTTTGAATGAAATATTGAAGGCATTCATTATAAGCACATTGTTGTTGAAGCAGGATATGTTGTGTGTTGTAGACATTTAGAGTAAAAAACCCTCACACCTTAAAATTCACCTAAAGTTCATTACAAACTGGCCCATTCTGGGCAATAAAAGGAAAAGAAATAAAGTGCCAGCAGTCACCGCAGATTTGTTCAGCACAAATGACGTAGAAAATATTTAAAAATTATAAAATTGTGTAGAATTGTTCATTTTCAATATCTGGTTTTGATTATGCTTGTTTTTCTCAGACAAAAACAAAGCCAAACAGTAAAGTGTGTTGTGTATTGTAGCAAGCTTCCACTAACATTAAATTCATATTATATTCAAACCTGTTAAGTGTATAGTTAATTCCATAGTAGCACTTTAACCATACTATAATTACTAAAACTAAAACTGAAACTAATATATATAAAAATAAAATAGAAATGTCTTTGTAAAATAAAAACTAAACTAAAACTAAAAATACACGATGAAGGAAAACTAAAACTAAACTGAATTTCCAAGTAAGGTCAGAAAAAATATAGAAATAAAAACTAATATAAAAAGGCAAAGCTATAATAACCTTGGCGTGAACTCATTTTTTAGCATCTTGCAAAGTTATAAGAGATCTAACTTTTGCTGTATTCCTTAAGTGAAAAAAGGCTGTCTTTGTAACCTGTTTAATATGTGTTTTAAAATTTTGGTCAGAGTCAATAATTACCACTAAATTCTTTACTTCCTTGATGACGTTTAAGTCTACTGGATCAAGTTTATATTTCTAATACTCTCACTATATCTGTTTTTGCCAATAACTAAGATTTCTGTTTTCTCCTTATTTAGTTTGAGAAAATTATTACTCATCCATTCAGAAACACAAGTAATAGATTGGGTCAGTGAATCAAGAGAGTCTGGGTCATCAGGCGCTATTGATAAATATGGTTGTGTGTCTTCAGCACAACAACATACATCTTCGAAGTATAATTACCGCAACTAACAAAGAATTTTCTACCTGTTAAGTAAGACTCAAACCAATTTAAGACATTGCCAGAGAGGCCCACCCACTGAATAAGGTGATTTATAAGAATATTGTGATCAATGGTATTAAATGCTGCACTCAGATCTAAGAGGATGAGAACAGATAAACGGCCTTTATTCACATTAACCTGCAAGTCAATTACTAATTTAACTTTGTAGTGCAGTTTCTGTACTGTGATTTGTCCTAAAACCTGATTGACACTTGTCAAGAATTGCATGTTTATTCAAGTGATCATTTAGTTCCGTAATTTCTGTCTTTTCTAGAATTTTACTTAAGAAAGGTAGGTTAGAAATAAGTCTAAAATTGAACAGAAGAGTCAAGATTACATTTCTTGAGCAGGGGTTTAACAACAGCAGTCTTAAGACAGTCTGGGAAGACTCCTGTATCTAAAGATGAGTTTACTATTGTGATAAATAATGCCAAAAGACATGATAAAGGTTTGGGGCAGCCTCCCATATAATGTATCCTAGCTGCTAAAATTGAAATGATTGAACAGAGATGTTCACAAGACTGAGACCAAAACAGAACTGATCAGAGACAAGAAAGATGGCGGCTTTAAAGGTCCGTTCAGGAAGTGACATCATCTTTAGGGCTAGAACGGGAAGTGGTGTTTTCGGGACCAGAAGTGACGTCATGTCTGGGGCCAGACCTGAAAGTGATGTCATCGAGGGTGCCGGAACCTGGCGGGATTTCCCGGGAACGGTCTGCAAGTAACTGAGAAAGACAGTCAGCACACTCTGCTACCCCCTGGTCGTGGGTGGTATTACAATTACTAATCCCCCCCGGCCCAAACCCATTGGGTCAGGCGTTCTGCACCGAGAGGTCGTGAGCACAATAGAGGGCATCAGCTTGTAAGGTTGGAGGTCAAGAAACCACCTAGTGACCCATGAATTTAACTCCTTGTGAGGCCATCCACTGTAAAGGAGCATGATCCGTCACCCGAGTGAACTCCTGTCCCAAGAGGTAGTATCTCAACTGCGTTATCGGCCATTTAATCGTGAGGGCTTCCCTTTCCACCACCGCATACCTGGTCTTCCGATCCAACAGTTTCCGGCTCTGGTACATGACGGGGTGTTCAACACCATCGATGCTTTCGCTTGGCCAAGCCTTTCGAGGAGGTCGTCCATGCGAGGCATGGGATAAGTGTCAAATTGGGAGACCTGGTTAAGCCAACAGAAGTCATTGCAAAACCTACAACTTCTATCAGGCTTACTAACCAAGACAATCGGACTGGACCAGGGACAATAACTTTCCTCTATCACTCCTAGTTCCAGCAGTTGCTTGATTTCCAGCTCCACTTCTATTTTCTTTGCCTCAGGAAGTCTATAGGGGCGCTGTAGGACTATAACCCCTGGCTCAGTCACTGTCGTCTGCAATCAGAAAGGTCCTTCCAGGTTTTTCACTCACCACCTCTGAAACAGAACAGGATAGCTGATTCCAGCTCCTGCCTTTGTCTGGAAGTTAATTCCTCGCCAAAATTAAGAGTGTCTGTGTGAGTAAAGAATGAGCGGGGCTGATCGGAGGAGGGATCTGGATCCCTTTCCTTCCACGGCTTCAGCAAGTTCACAAGATAAATCTGCTTGCTTGGTCGGCAATTGGGCTGTTTCACCAAATAGTCGACAAGCCCTTTCCTCTCCTTAATTTCATAAGGGCCTTGCCAATGGGCAAGTAATTTGAAATGGGAGGTGGAAACCAATACCATGACGCGATCCCCTGATGGAATTCACGGAGCGTCATACCACAGTCACAGGCCTGTGCTGTTTGTGCTTCTTCCATATGACTTAGGATAGAGTAGGTCAGATTTTTCCAAATCTATCGCATAACTGCACAATTTATTCCAATATATTTGTAGAGGGAAGAGCCTCTCTTTCCCAGCCTTCTTTCAAAATATCTAACATACCCCACGGCTGTCGTCCATATAATAATTCAAAAGGTGAGAACCCCGTAGAGGCTTGTGGGACTTATATGCAAAGAGAATGAGGGGGAGGAGTTGGTCCCAATTCCTCCCATTCCCGCTGACCACCTTGCGAAGCATCTGCTTGAGAGTCTGATTAAACCTCTTCACTTGACCATCAGTTTGAGGATGATACACCACGGTCTTTAGGTGCTTCAATAACTTGGCCGTTTCCCTGAACATCTCCAAGGTAAAAGGCATCCCTTGGTCTGTTAGGACTTCTTTTGGGATGCTAACTCATGCAAAGACCCCTACCAATTCCCGTGCGATTGCCTTAGATGTAGCTGGGCGTAAAGGAACAGCTTCCGGGTATCGGGTCGCAGAATCCACGAGGACTGATATATATGTGTATCCTCGGGCTGAGGGCTCTAAGGCTCCTACTATATCGATCCCGTTTCTTTCGAAGAGAACATCAATTAAGGGAAGGGGAATGAGAGGAGCATGTTCCCTCCTAGGAATTTTCAATAATTGACATTCCAAACAAGAAATACATAAACAGCGAACCTCTTCGTTAATTCCCGGCCAATAAGATCGGAGCTTGATCTGCTCTTAAGTTTTGTCTGAGCCTAAATGGCCTCCAAGGAGGTGAGCATGTGCTAACTCACAAACCTGCAAATTTTGGGGAGTCATCATTCCATTGCTCCCTTTTGAAAGAAGCTGGTGTTTCTCTAAATTGAAAGTGTATTTTGGAGAGAGGGTCCGGTCTGACCTCAAGAGGTGGGAATTCCTCCCGACTCGTCGAGCCGCGGGTGGATGACGTTGTAGCGGGGCTACATAGTTAGTGTTGTCAAATGTCAGTACTGTGTGCGTCTCGTTTCCATTGTCCCGTTTGCTGTTTATGTGTGTGTATCAGTAAATGATGATGGAAGAAGACCACAGCCTCTAACCTGGAAAACACCTGTTCTTTATTAATCAATTACAGCCATCACAGGACTATTTAAGTAATCAGAGAGGAGAGAGGAAGGAGGGAAGAGAGGAGAAGGGAGACCATTTGTTTTCAACCACGAATCAACTTACTTGCTGTTTTTTCTCATTGCGCCTTTGCACCAGTTTGTTTTTCATTTTGTCGGACTGCCTTTCATCCTTCATCTGCTGAGACCCCGGGGTCGATTCGTCATCCACCATACGCCGAGGAATCACGGTGAGGTTGCTCCATTTGCCGGGAAAATCAAACAACACATTTTTCTCTAGTTCAGTCATCCGTATTCAGGACAGTTTTTATAACCGGACTCAAGTTCACAATCATTCCATATATCGCTCATTTTTTGTTATTCGTGTTGTTTGTTATATGTTACAGGGGCAAGGGAGGGTTTTGTTGTATTTATATATAGTGGTGTCTCGTTGTTGATGTGGTGGAGGGAGATTTATATTTATATATGTTTATCTTTCTATTTTTGCATTTGTCTTGTTTCATTTAATCAGTTTAATTTTACGTACCTGCTTTTGTGAGTTTATATTTACACTGTCGATTGTGGGGAAAAGTGTACTTTGTTAGAGGTACGGCTTGATAGTTAGATTCATTCTCAGTAAATTATCCAGGCCACAGGTCTTGGAGGTGTAGCTGCCGGCTGGGTAAGGGGTCGGCCGCTACAACGTGTCCGCCTGCAATGGTCCAGGAGTCTCCCCGTCCTCCTCGAGGGCTTCCATACCTTTCTCCGCCGGCTGATTACACGGCGTGGAAACAGCTTGAGACGGGTCATCCCCATCTTTAACTAGGCCTAAGCTTTGAACGGGAGTAGTCAATAGTCTACCACATTTATTATCAGACCAGGCCCACCCCAGAATTACTAGAAAAGGTGGATTGGGGAGGACCGCCATAGGAAATTTTTTAAGCAGTCCTCCCTGACTTACGAAACATAGGGCAGTTTTGTATTTACGGATGTCTCTGGGTATACATGTAATACTGGTCTTTATTTTAATCCATTGTCGCGGTAAAATATCGGCAATGGAAATGTTGCTGCCGGAGTCAAACAGTGCTTCAAGTTTATAACCATTAATGACTACAAGTCCCGTATTCGACACCGTCAGGGGGTTGGTAAGTGTGCATAAACTGCCTCTCCCATTCCACCTCGCTCCAGGGCAGGTTGCATGGCAAGTGGCCCGGGGACATCGGAACAGGCTTCAGTTTATGTTGTAGGACATAATCTCTAGAGAATCCACTAGAGGTCCGTTCTGCTCTCCCAGATTTCATGGCTGGCTTAGGCTTTGTTATGTGTCTTATCAGCTCATTGATAGAATGGAAAGTTCCCCAGACCAGCCTGGCAAAGATCTTGGGGAGGCACTGTAAAAAAATAAGTAGCAGGCTACCTGCTGCACTATCTGATAGGTGGTTAGCTCTGACGGCCGTAGCCATAATGTCACCTGTTCCCAGAGGTCCATAGCTTGCCCCTGGATCGACCCCTCTGGATCGAATTCTCATTGTTTCATTCTGTTTCAGCATGACCAGATCTATAAAGACATACGAGGTATAATCAAAAAATACGGTGAATGTTTTAAAAAAGAAATGTTTATTGCAGTAAAAGATTTACTACTAGTCACCCACAAAATACTGTCATCTACTTTGAGTAATAATAATAATTCTTTACATTTATATAGCGCTTTTCTCACTACTCAAAGCGCTCTCCACACAGGGAGGACCCGGGAAGCAAACCCACAATCTCCTTACTGCAAAGCAGCAGCACTACCACTGTGCCACCCGTGAGGATTTGAATGCACTTAGCACAACACTCCTGCCACTTTGCGAAGCAGTTCTGGAAGTTTTCTTTCGAGCGTGTCTTCAGTTGGGCTGTCGTGGCTGCCAGGATGTCATCAATGGATTGAAATTGTTTGCCTTTCGTGGTCATTTTCAATTTACGGAACAGCCAGAAGTCACACTGTGCCAGATCCGGTGCATAAGGTGGATACAGACACAGTGTAATGTTTTTATTCGACAGAAATTGTCGTACTAGAAGGGATGAGTGACAAGGAGCATTGTCATGATGAAGAATGAAACCATTTCAACATGTTCCTCGGTTATTGATGTTGAATGACGTCCTGATCTTTTCTTGTCTTCAACTGAGTCAGATCCTTTACGAAATCAATCAAACCATTTGTAAACAGTCTTAATTGTCGGTGCAATGTCACCATAAACCATTTTTAACATCTGATGGGTTTCCTGAGCTTTTTGCAATTTGAAACAAAATTTCACATTAATGCGTTCCTCGATATCCATTATTAACTACAAACCTGAAAAACACACTTGAACTCAACAGTGAGTCACAAATGACTGACAGTATCAAGCAAGTTGAAACGTGTCACAAACTAGGCTCTAGGATGGACATGTCAGAACCTGCATTGAAATGTTTTGTGTTGCTCTTGGATGGTGCTTTGCATCAACATTCACCGTACTTTTTAATCACATCTCGTAGTTTGAGTTTGGTAAGAGGGACTCGAGTGATCTGCACAGAACTCTAACCTCAACCATACTGAACACCTTTGGGATGAATTGATACACTGATTGCAAGCCTGGTCTTTTCATCCAATATCAGTACCTGACCTCACAAATGCTCTATTGGTCGACTGGGCACATATTCCCACAGACACATTCCAAGGTCTTGTGGAAAGTCAGCCCAGAAGAGTGGAGGCTGTTATAGCTGCAAAGTGGGGACAACCCCATATTAATGATATTCCAACAAGCTCATATAGTTGTGATGATCATGTGTCTTCAAGTATTTGGCCATATAGTGTATCAAAAGTAATGCCTACATTTAATGAGTAATAAGCTAAACTAAAGTTCCTATGTTTTATATTAAGAGTTTTCTGTATTGCTTTGAAATTTGCAAAATGACTAGCTGCTAAGGGAAGAGTTTTACCTCACTAAGGTACTTAATAAATTAAATCATTAAAAACAAATCATTACATTAATTGACAAATAAAGCTTAGAGTATCACTCTTTAAAAAACAATTTTCTGTTTAAAAATATTTCTTTACAAAAAAAATAGGTTGTATCACTATACCCTTTGTAAAGTCAGATGCATGTGTGATAGGAAAGATAAGATGTCTGCTACTTCAGGGGGATTAATAGAGAGCAGAGTGTTAATATAAATAGATGCACATTTTATAAATGTGGTGTTTTACATCTCATAACTGTAAATTAACCATATGGTAATTATGATAAAGATCTTAAAAGAATATGATTTAATTTGCAAGCACATTGTTAAAACTATCATTTAAGTTATAGATAAGACAGGTAACATTGTACTGGATTATTGCTAACTTTATTTGGTTTTTTTTTTACAAATTCTTTACATTTTTTTACCTGCCATCATTACTGTAAGTGAATTTAATGATACATTATATATAGTGAAACTGACTTTACTCACATTATTATGTAAATTGTTATCTAAATTATATTAATCTACTTTAATATTAGCATATGTTATATTTATCACTTGCAATAAAGTCAGCATAAATGATTACAAGTAGGCAGTCCCACATGTATTTCTGAATTCAAACATTAAAAGAATGTGGGCTAGGAATTACAGAAAATGGGTTCAACTTGAATCATCTGTGGTAAATTTCCAAGAAATTATCGTCTTTAGCTAATAGATAATAGCTGTATCTGGCTGAGCAATGAGGCATATGTTTCCCCTTATATAATGATGGAATCTCTTCTGTAAATGATGTATTTTTCCTTTTTTATTTGCTATTGCAGTATGTTTGAATGTCTACACAGACTTCTCAATATTTTTTTAATACAATGTGTATTTCTTTATTTTTTGTGAGAATTACCTTCTTTATTTTTTACTTATTTTTCTATGTTGGATCATTTTCTTTGATACATGACTATTTATTCTTAGGAAATAATGATTAATTTCTTTAAATATTTGTCATGCTCATAGTCCAAAGATATACAATATCACTTCACCCATCCATCCATTTTCAGAACCCACTTAATACAATTTTATGAGTTGGTAGAAGGCAGACCATATCTTGATAACATCAAATACATGGCAGGAAGTGACCCTGGATGGGGTCCAAGTATATTATAGAACATAAATGCCCACATAGGTCATCTTAAAGTTCAGTTTATTTTTAGAATTTACAATTTAAGTCCCTTTATCTTATTTTAACAATTTTGGAAATGTGCTGTTTAACTTTTGAAACCTAGAAAAGAAAATCAGTGATTAAACATTTGTGAATTGTCTGTATCCAGACCTTACATTCTCAGTCAAATCTTTTATGATCCTATCAGTTCTCTTCAAAATTAAATTCTGTTTTAGCCTTTTGACAAGCAACATAATGCAGAAAAAAACAACATAATACAGTACTTTGAGTATTTATTGACAGGAGGTGAGAATAAAGTGTAACACATTTTTTAACTCTACTTTTTCTTTTTTAGCTTATAGTAGTAAACTTTCTTCAGCTGTAATACTCATGATAAATTAGTTTCCTATTTAGGGATGCTACAGTCCCCTTTAGCTTTCCTTAAAGTAACCTAGCCTTCGGAGCATGGTAGAAAGTTAAGTATACAAAGATAGACTAATACACTCAAAAGGAAGTATTTGGATCTCAACATACAACAAATTACCAAATATGACATGGAAAATCATTTTTGAAATCTTTAATGAAAATATTTAAAAATCATCACCTACACAACTAGTGGAAAGTGACAAGTCATTGAATAATTGAGTGTGTGTGCTGCAATGCTACAATCTTACAATATTAAAAGAGTCAATAATAGACAATCTAAAGAAGAAAAACATTAGCTATAGTTAAAAATGTGATAATCCAGTCTATTACAGTTATAAAACAGAAAAAGCTTGCAATAGAAAGATTAAAAAGTACATATGAAAAAATCTATAAAATAATTATGTATTATTATAAATTCAAATTTTTGTATAACCACTTTGCTAAAATTTTATTTTAAATTACTCCTTGATAAGACTTCAATATCCTAAACATATGGATTACATTTTCTTATATTAAAAAGCAATGTTTCATTTTAAAAAGATTTAAATTAAAAAGTACAGCATGTATCATGGATTAATGCAATTACATTTTCATGTCAGTTTCTCCCTTCAGTTGTACTATCTATCCATCTTTTGATCTATCAACCACTCAATAGCCAATTTAATTTGTGATTTGTTGTGGAATTATTTATTTCAGTAAAGACTAATGTACTGTTTGCATTAATTACATTGTTCTTTTTTACATTGTTAGGACTGTATAGTATTTCTATGAACCACATACAAAACATTTAGTTATTGTCAACCCTAACTTGTCAATATGAGACAAGTGACCTTCTGTTGTTTATAATTAACTTAAAGATTTAACAGCAAAACATATTTGTATTTTTCCACTTGTTACTTTGCGGTAGGTACAGTGGTACAGTTCTAAGTGGTGCTGGCTCACAGCAACACTGTTCTGGGTTTGAATTTCATTCCAGACATTGTCTGTACAGAGTTTGGATATTTCTCTTTAGGGTTTTTATTTTTGGTACTCTGGTTTTCCACTCAAATCCTAGAGTTGTTATTTTATGACCATTCTAGCAGCATTTTATTATAAATGTACAGTAACTTATGTTACTTTTGAGCAAAGAAGGATAACCTTATTTAAACTGTCATCATTATATCTTATTTTGTTTAAGAAATTAAACTGTGTTATTTTATAATTAAATGGTTTGATGATTGCAAATAGACATGAGGAGGACTAAACTACAAATGAGAAAGTAACCTGTCAGACTGTACTCACTTTCAAGGATTACTGCACTTATGTCTAAAGGTGCATAGGGTTCCACAGTTATCGCAAGAATGAATTAACTTAATCTGTTTACTATCAGTGTTTATAGTACAATTCTGTCAGCATTTACACTATACCTATGTACCTGTCCTCTGTGTTGTTCATTTTATCCTTAATTTCATACTTGTATGATTGCCTGAATGGAGTAATTTTGTAGTGCAAACCTGAATAAACCAGAGAGAGTGGTGAGTAGCATTTCTAAGGGAATTTGCAAGGCAGAAGTCAGCGCATAAACATAAGTGCATGCTAAATCTCTAAGCAATGAAAGGGATTGACTAGATATCGTAATCTTTAACAGGCACTAATGAAAACACAGAAAAAACCTAATCAATAAAATTGCTTTAAAAAATAGTATTATTTGGCTGACAAGCCTTTTCTTTGTAAACAAAGTGGAGATGGTAATGTAAACATGTCTTGGCCTTTTATAACTAACATAAATGAGATGTCAGCTGGCTTAATTGAGATGTGCGTACATGAAGCAACCACATGCATGCATGAATGGACCCTAACATGCAGCATCAATGGAAACCAAAAGAAAATTTTGATGTCACCAACAAAAGAGTAAATAATAATAGAAATAAAACCTTTAATCCATGACTCATAAAAGTTTAATGTCGGTCTTTACAACGTGATAGAAATTTACACAAGATATTAATAAGCAACTCTTTGTTTCTGTTTCTGAAAGAACTATGAATAATTTAAAACAAATGAGACACATAACAGCAGTTTTGTCAATGTGAGTGAAATTACAAATAACATATATAAGGACAGGCTGTCAGTTCTGCAATCCAAATTTAAGGAGTAAAGTACAAAGCTGAATAGCCAAACTGACAAGATTGTCATATCTGAAATGTTGCCTTTGCTATGAGAGAGTCCAGGTAGGATTGAGGACATTAGAAATTTTAGCATGTGGCTTGACTGCTGGAGATAGAGGGCCAAAGATTTATGGGACATTGGGACTCCATATGGAAGAGATTTGACTTGTCCTGCTATGATCCAGAGGGGCAGCAATGTACTGGGGAGACATATGAATGGGTTGGTTTAGGAATGTTAAATCTTAGGATTGGGGAGAGCAGAAACTTTAGGACAGGCTGGGCTTTGAACTTCAAAGATCAGGACAGGCAGTAGAATAAATTCAAATTTACAAGGTAACTTTGAAAGGTCCAGTCCACTGTTAGACGGTAAAAAACTAAAGTTAGTATTACATTAAGAAATGGTTGCTTGACTGCTAGGAGTATTAAGAATAAAATATGCTGGTTGTTGCTTAAATATAGCATTACATAATTATGTTATAATAACACTAATACTGTAACATAACAAATAGTGTATATATGTACTTATGTATGTATAAACAAATTCTTACAAATATGTACTGTGCTTGTTGTATGCTATATATGTTTTTGTGTGTGTCTTTTGTTGGTAATGTATTATTCAAGTAAGAATCTCATCTTTTTATGTACATATGACAATAAACCTGACTTGACTAGACTTGATAGCAAAAATCTGGCTAGGTAATAGAGATGAGGATGAATATAATATAAACAGGTACACATTATTCAGGAAAGATTGGCAAACCCAAAAAAGTGAGGGAGTTGCCATTTATGCATTGTTTATACAATTTGAATGTTTTTATATTTAGATAATGAGGCATATCTTAGTGTTGATTCAAGCAGAAAGCATGGGGGATAAAGATCTTATATGAGGAGTGTGCTATAAATATTAAGACAATAGTTTCAATATGCATCTTTTAATGATGTTAAAAGAAAAAAGTCCAGTGGGCAATATTGTAGTCATGGGGACTTTAATTATCAACACATTAACTAGGCTAGCCTTACAAAAACTGGAGCATAAGAACAGGTATCTTTTGATATAATCAATTAACGTTTTTTAATACTGTATGTTAAAGCACCAATTTCTAGACTTAATATATTGTAATAATCAGGACAGCACACAGGATAGATGTGATTAAACCATTAACATCTAGTGATATAATACATTTTACTGTGTTTTGGCATAGTGCTTATGCAGATACTAAAACTATTGAGTTTAATTTTAGCAGAGAAAATTTTGAGCAGATGTGGCAAAGCTTAAATAAGATAAAGTGGGATAAGGTTTAAAGCAAGGAGATAGTTGAGGAGATCTGCTCCAGGCTTAAAAGTGTTTTACATAAAACTCAGGACAAGTTTATATCAAAATTTAGAAAGAGCGGGGAATTAGGAAAACTCCACAGTGGACAAATTAAGAGCTTAAAAGTGATTTGCAAAGGGAAAAATGCTAAATAAGGCATATAGTGTAAAACAAATAACTCCTGTGTTAACCATAGGGCTTATTGCAGCATGAGAGCAATGCTTATGAAAGATAATATGAACTAACTAAAATGCAGTTAGAGATAAATATTGCAGATAAAGTGAAAGAAAACCCAAAGAGATTCTTAGTAATAAAGAAAAGGGTCATGGTGGAAGAGTTATATTAGGAGCAGTAAAATACACAAACAATGAATTAGTGAATACTTTTAATTTACATTTTTCTGATGCTTACATGTAAGCCAATAGCCTTCCAACACCTACAGGAACTACTAAAGGAGGTACATTATAATTTGCTTTTTTTTTCAGAAATCTAAATTTCTAAGCAGTGGAGAGTAGCAAATATTATCCCATTATATAAAAAATGTGATTGGGCTGTTCCACATACTGTAACTATAAGCTAGTAAGTTTAATATGTATCATGTTTAAACTAAGCAATTATTAAGGACAAACTCAAGCATCGCATCAAGAAAATGTGTATTAACAAATAGTCATGTGTTCAGATGGAGAAGATTATGCTTCACTAATATTGTTACATGCAGGAAGTAAAAATGTTATATCACAGCGCACAATGAGAGGTATGAAACTTGACGTTGCACCTCATAGGTAGGACCTAAGAACCCAAGTGAAGTTGACACTAGCTGTATCATGACAGTGTAAACAAGCATCAAAATGGCTAACAGGATGTTAAGTTACAGTATATAACATAACATTTACAGTACAAGTCAACGCAGGATATGCCTGAGCTACATAACGTACTAGTGAAGCTTCAGCTGCAGTGCTACAGTATGTAAAGTTTTGGTTTCTATATTACAAGAAAGATAGAGAGGTACTAGAGAAAGTTCAGAGAATATTGACTAGGCTGATTTTGGGATGTAGAGGTATGAGCTATGAGGAAAGATTGGAGGAGATGAACCATTTTAGTTTAAGCAATAAAGGTTAACAGGTGACACAATTGAAGTGTTTTAAATTATGAAGGGAGTTAATACAGTGTATTATTGGTGTTATTTAAAACCAAATTTTTCAACAGCAACACAGTTAACAACAAATATTAGAAAGTGCTTCTTCCCAGACAGATCACAGAGACAGAACAATTTACAAAAGATTGTGGAAGAAAATAGGACTTTAGGACCTTCAAATCTTGGCTCAATGTTATTTTTATAGAATCTATATGATTAGGATTTGCAGACTTCTTTAGCTGAATGGCTTGTTCTCCTCAAAATTGTTCTAATTTAACTTCTATATGCTATGCATGGAATTAAATCCCTTATTTGGCCTTCTTTCACCTTTTACTTCATACAGTGTGCTAATTCAATTTCGCTAGTTTTATCTTTCATTGAAGAATAAGCTATATTGCTTTTTTAGGATCTTTTCAAGAGCATCAGTTACAACCAATGAGAACACAAAATGCACATTCAAGCTCTATATGAAAAACAACCAGACTGGAATCAAAACAGAGGCTCATGAGCTGTCACACAGAATGTTATATGTTGTGTGACCATGCCTCCCAGACTTTTTCATTTTAAGCTAAAAAAGCATATTCTTCTCCTTCAGGTACTTTTTGAATGCCGAAGTTAAATCTCACCTTCCCATTTATCATTTACATGTACACAAAGTAGAATACTCCTATTTTAACAATATTTGTAAATTAAATGGATTATTTGTGAGCAAGTGCAAATTTACAACTGCAGTTCGCTTTCTCCCAGCCAGGTCTCTAGATAAACTGTACAACTTTGCAGACTGTGCTGGCCTACACTTGGTTTTTGGTCTCAATGCCCTCCATCGGAACCCAGATAACTCATGGAATGGCTCCAGTGCTCTCAGTCTTCTCAAATACAGTGCTGGCAAGAAGTATAACATCTCCTGGGAACTGGGCAATGGTGAGTGTCAGTTGCAGAGTGAATAAGGTAATATTTATCGGTGTGAAGATTTGAGATTCAAAGGACTACACCATAATGAACATTTTAAGAGACATAAAAGAAAGTAATTTTTGCTGTTAGCAAATGTGATTCTATTTATGTAAAATATTAACAGAATAACTGGTGTCTATAAGTCCTAAATTGTCTTCTTGGTGTTGTCTGATGTAAATGCTAACATAGTCTCCTTCCAAACTCCTTGTGAGTTATTACTTCAAGTTTTTTTGTTAAATGCCTTTTGCTGCTTTTATCATAGTAAATGTATTAATGTTCATCTACTTACAGAGCCAAACAGCTATCGTGCAATGGTAGGCCGCACACTGAATGGCAGTCAGCTGGCTCAAGACTACCTGAAGCTGCGAACACAGCTACAGTCGGTACGCTATTACAACCGCGCCAATCTCTACGGCCCCAACATCGGTCGGCCGCGCAAGAATGCTGTCCTGCTCTTAGACGGGTGAGAAGCTTGTTTGGAGAGTAGTATGTGGGCAATGCTGCAATAGAAAGATTGAATTTAGTGAACGTTTTTGCAGCAGAGAACCTCACACTTAAAGTAAATGCGATATGAATTTGTGAATTAGAGCTATGGAGGTTGGGAACATGTACTCCCCACTATATAAAGTCAACCCCCCAATTTTTAAGGTACTTCACTGATTCAAAAATGACTGCTCATTTGTGTTCATAGTGAATTATTTACATCTTTTTGCTGAAGTAAAAAATCTTATCTCACTACATTTCTGCCAGTTATTCTTCATAATTTACTGTAATATGTAATTCTTGCCAAACTGAAAATTCTGTGTTTCTTGTGGTAGAAGAACATCCGCTGTTTAATGTGTCAGATATACAGAGATGAAGAATTTATAGTGAACCACTTCAAAAATGTCATATGTTTAGATAGAGAAGATTAAACAATATGACATAATTGTGGCATGTACAGTACAAAAAAAAAGAACAGGTATATATATGTGCTGCTCTCTGCAGTGTTTTTCCACTTATTGCTACAATCAATTTCTGTTTAATTCCATTTTACTTAACTAAAGTCACAGGAATAAAAAGAACTAAATTATATGTTTCCTTCTGTTAATGGAAAGCAAAACATCTAGGTAATGGGTGACAGCTCATTTTTAGCTCTTCTTTCTTGTTAGTGTTCACTTGTCCCTCTGTCCTTGTTTGGTACTTCCAAAAAAGAAAAACAAGCATTGGTAACAGAAATAGAAAGTAGTTAAAGGGAAAGAGGCAGTCTTCATTTACCCAGACGCTGGTAACCAGCGAGCTGTCTTCTACTTTATGTACAAGCATAGACTTTACAGTCTTTTTTTGCTGAAGCAACTCCTAAGTTTCAGTTACATTCAGCAAGACCATTCCACCAATGGCCTTGATAAGCCAATTCCAAAATTCATTCATCTCATTCCTGTCCATCCCCATGCAGTTCAAATTGCTGTTCTGCCATCTAGCCACCAACACTTTTGGCCATATTACTGTGTGGTGTTCTCAGAACTGATCCATCTGCACTTCTGAGTTCCAATGTTTCTTTGTTCAATTGTGCAGATGCTGTGCTTAAAAATGATTAGCTTGGCATTCTTGTAATTGAAAGTTGGAATTATTTTTTTCATAATCATGGTGTACATTCATTTGCCCCATACTTGTGAAGTATTATTTATAAATTGAAAAAGTGTGTTTCCTCCAGTGGCATACAATAACAATCTATGGGACACCACAGTAAAAATGAAACAAAAGCCTTAAAACTTACTGAATACAGTACATCCGTTTTGCAACTAAGAACATTCCTGAGTATTCATGTCTCAAGGTTGCACACATATCAAAAAAAGTACATATATATGTTGATGTCACAAAATTTTTGTGACATTACAATATTTTTAAAGAAACCACACTGTCCTCTGCACTTCATTCTCTTTCTGTTAAAACAGCAACCTTTCATCGCTATTAGGGATAGTTTCTTGTAGATTGTTTCATAAATAGTAAAGTTACATTCATACTTAGATAAAGATTTGGATATTAAGGCTACACATTTTTCAGATGAAATTTGAATTTTCTAAGGAGCTAGACAAATAAGCTCTCATTTTATACCATAAATAGTATGGTTATGAAAAGAAGGAAATGGTTAGCTCTACTGCAGAACTTTATCTACTTTTTCCGAAAGTTTCATAATTCTAAGCACTTCGTTACTTCATTTCATTAATAAGTGAGTGTTTCCCGAAACCCGTCATACCTAAAGTAGTGCTTAATCTCATTTGGAAATTAACAAGTTAACCAAACCACTTGTTAATTTTTGCTTCCTCCTCTTCTAGTTGTTTCAACTCCTTTTTTGTGAACTTCTTTTGCCTACTGCGGTTTGCTGTTGTTCTTTTTTCCAAGAAAGTCACATCACATTTTGAGCCCATTTATAGATTTTCAACTAGTAGGGTAAATTAATTTTTCCTTTTAGTTGAAAGTTTAATTTATTTATTTTGTGCTTTTTTGTGTATTTTTATTGATTTTATTATTACATGGATTTATTTTTTATATTTGCAGATGTCTGATGTGACAATATTAGATATATTTAAACACTGAAATACAGTACATGGGAACGATGTTCCTGTTGTCAACATTGTGTTTTTTGGATGTGGACGCTAGGGTGGGGCCAACAAGGAAGCAATTTAAATTTGTTTTGTTAAATTTCAGATAACAAAGAGCTTTGGAAAATAATCACAAAACTCACTTGGTCTTTTTGTCATTTGTTATCTTGGGTTAATTTCCTGCACATTACACTACTAACACAGGTGTCTAAGGGACATCTTAAAGAGTTCAGCTTTCTTTTTAAATTTTTGAAATGGCTCTATGATATGTCTATTTACAGTTAGGTCCATAAATATTTGGACAGAGACAACTTTTTTTCTAATTTTGGTTCTGTACATTACCATAATGAATTTTAAATTAAACAACTCAGATGCAGTTGAAGTGCAGCCTTTCAGCTTTAATTCAGTGGGGTGAACAAAACGATTGCATAAAAATGTGAGGCAACTAAAGCATTTTTTAACACAATCCCTTCATTTCAGGGGCTCAAAAGTAATTGGACAATTGACTCAAAGGCTATTTCATGGGCAGGTGTGGGCAAGTCCGTCGTTATGTCATTATCAATTAAGCAGATAAAAGGCCTGGAGTTGATTTGAGGTGTGGTGCTTGCATGTGGAAGATTTTGCTGTGAACAGACAACATGCGGTCAAAGGAGCTCTCCATGCAGGTGAAAGAAGCCTTCCTTAAGCTGCGAAAACAGAAAAAACCCATCCGAGAAATTGCTACAATATTACGAGTGGCAAAATCTACAATTTGGTACATCCTGAGAAAGAAAGCAAGCACTGGTGAACTCAGCAACGCAAAAAGACCTGGACGTCCACAGAAGACAACAGTGGTGGATGATCGCAGAATCATTTCCATGGTGAAGAGAAACCCCTTCACAACAGCCAACCAAGTGAACAACACTCTCCAGGGGGTAGGTGTATCGATATCCAAGTCTACCATAAAGAGAAGACTGCATGAAAGTAAATACAGAGGGTGCACTGCAAGGTGCAAGCCACTCAAAAGCCTCAAGAATAGAAAGGCTAGATTGGACTTTGCTAAAGAACATCTAAAAAAGCCAGCACAGTTCTGGAAAAACATTCTTTGGACAGATGAAACCAAGATCAACCTCTACCAGAATGATGGAAAGAAAAAAGTATGGAGAAGGCATGGAACAGCTCATTATCCAAAACATACCACATCATCTGTAAAACACGGTGGAGGCAGTGTGATGACTTGGGCGTGCATGGCTGCCAGTGGCACTGGGACACAAGTGTTTATTGATGATGTGACACAGGACAGAACCAGCCGAATGAATTCTGAGGTGTTCAGAGATATACTGTCTGCTCAAATCCAGCTAAATGCAGTCAAATTGATTGGGCAGCGTTTCATGATACAGATGGACAATGACCCAAAACATACAGCCAAAGCAACCCAGGAGTTTATCAAAGCAAAGAAGTGGAAAATTCTTGAATGGCCAAGTCAGTCACCTGATCTTAACCCAACTGAGCATGCGTTTCACTTGTTGAAGACTAAACTTCAGACAGAAAGGCCCACAAACAAACAGCAACTGAAAGCCGCTGCAGTAAAGGCCTGGCAGAGCATTAAAAAGGAGAAAACCTAGCATCTGGTGATGTCCATGAGTTCAAGACTTCAGGCTGTCATTGCCAGCAAAGGGTTTTCAACCAAGTATTACAAATGAACATTTTATTTCCAGTTATTTAATTTGTCCAATTACTTTTGAGCCCCTGAAAAGAAGGGATTGTGTTAAAAAAATGCTTTAGTGGCCTCACATTTTTGTTCAGCCCACTGAATTAAAGCTGAAAGTCTGCTCTTCAACTGTGTCTGAGTTGTTTCATTTAAAATTCATTGTGGTAATGTACAGAACCAAAATTAGAAAAAAGTTGTCTCTGTCCTAATATTTATGGACCTAACTGTAAATTACCAAATTTAGCTAAGTAAACATTGGAACTTTAGGACAATCTAGAAGAGAACAGGTCATACAGCCCAACAAAGCTTGCCAGTTTTATCCACTTAATTCTTCTAAAAAAATATCAAGTCTAGTTTTAAAAGTCGTACTGTCCACCACTCTACTTGGTAGCTTATTCTAAGTGTCTGTGGTTCTCTGTGTAAAGAAAAACTTCCTAATGTTTGTACAAAATTTACCCTTAACAAGTTTCCAACTATGTCTCCGTGATCTTGATGAACTAATTTTAAAATAACAGTCTTGATCCACTGTACTTATTTCCTTCATAAGTTTAAACACTTTAAGCATGTCTCCTCGCAATCTTCTTTTGCTTAAAGTGAAAAGGCTCGGCTCTTTCAGTCTTTCTTCAGATTCATCCCCTGTAGCTCTGGAATGAGCCTAGTCACTTTTCTATGGATTTTTTTCTGGTGCTGCTATGTCCTTTTTGTAGCCTGGAGACCAAAACTGTACTCGGTAGTCTAGATCAGGCCCATCATCGGGGCATTATAAAGCATGACCATATCCTTCTTGGAATTCTACTCTACACATCATGCTGTATACTGTAACCTAACATTCTGTCAACTTTCTTAATGGCTTCTGAGCACTGTCTTGCAGATGAGAGTGTAGAATCCACTACAACTCCTAAATCCTTCTAATAATGTGTACTTTCAATTTTCAGACCTCCCATTGTGTATTCAAACCTAAATGTAATACTTTACGTTTTTCTATCTATCTATCTATCTATCTATCTATCTATCTATCTATCTATCTATCTATCTATCTATCTATCTATCTATCTACAATACTGACATTAAATTTCATCTGCCACAAATCTGCCCAAGCCTATATATGCTGTTCATGTCCCTCTGTAATGATTCAGCTGATTCCAGATTATCTGCCAATCCACCTGTCTTGATATTATCTGCAAATTTAACCAGCTTGTTACTTATATTCCTATGCAAATTGTATATATATATATATACTGTATATATATATATATATATATATATATATATATATATATATATATATATATATATATATATATATAATGAAAAATAGCATCCAATTACAAACACCCTGGACTCCCAATTCTTTTAGTCTGATGATCAACCTTTTATGTAGCACTTTATTAAATGCTTTCTGAAAGTCAAGATAAATAGTATTACATACTCCACTTTGATCATATCCTTTTGTTGCTTCTTAATAGAATTCCATCATGTTGGTAAAATATGACCTCTCTTTTCTGAATCCTTATGTCTACCTACCACCTCAGAATCTTCAGAAATGCCGTCCAGCTCCTCAAAGACCTAAAAGCAGTCTGACACTCTCAGTTCTAGGATTGATGCCCCCGGAAAGTGTGCACCCTTTACCTTATTCCTTTTGACCATGACCCCCTCTCAGTCCTCAGCCTCCCAGTAATCGTTTCTTAAACTGCACAATCCTGACAAGCTAGATTACAGCTGTGTATGTCTGATGTGTTTTGGGTCCGAAAAATAAAATGAATTGTCTGCTGCCTTTTATGATTTAAAACATGTTGAATGAAATTAAATCAATATATAAATTAGATCAATTCTATTTTGCAGTGTAGAACAAAAAACTAACCGGTGCCGCTGTTTCAATTTTATTTTAGACAATTTTTTTATTAAATTTAATTTTTTTATTTATGAATTCCATATTTGATGGGCTTATTATTTAAGACGTTTTAGACATTAATAGAACAACACTGATATCTTTGAGGATGGTGAATTTGATCACTTACATGTCAGAAAGAGAATTCAAGTTTACATCTTTGTACTAAATATTCAACCACTGATGTCTTGGCTACCCTATATAGACAGTCTCAAAATGTATTTTATTTTGCACCATTTATGCATTTAAATTGATAAAATAAGTACAACAAGGGGATGTTGCTTTATGTTTGTTCATCTTTTCTTTGGACCCTTGTATATTCTTATCTTTTCCTTATATTATTCATGATCATCCTTCATTCAAGCAGCTGTTGCCAAAACTGCTGCAGCTTATAGTACATCATATGGACAAGGTTTGAGAATCATTCAGGTGTTTGTACTGTATATCAGTCATCGCTTGATTTTACTTATTTTTGGCATTTGGTAGATGCTTACTATCACTTTCAAACTTTCCTGTTAATCAAATTAAATTACGTTTAGGATTCTAAACTGGTAAAAACCCATCTTAGCCAATTCTTGGCTTCACCTTGTGCACTGGTGTACTATTAACATTTGTTTATACTTTTGTCAATTTTGGGTTTTTTAATCATGAGAATTCCATTTCTGTTATTATTCTCATGCATTGCTTTGTAATTTAAATGTTAGTTTTCAATAACATCTTAGGTTTCTTTTTTTATGCTACACTATTTTGAAGGTCAAATGACCGTAATTGTTACAGTGAGAACATAATCGTAGGTCTAATATAAATATGGTAGCATTTGTACTTTATGTGATCCCTAGGTGGATAAACAAAATGATCTTGATAGCAATAGTTAGCTTATTTCCAAGTATGCCGTAGTGTTAGGATTTTGTGTTTTGGTTACAACCCTCTTCTGAATCTGACTTTCAATTTTTGTTTATTCCTATGATTCCAGTTTCTCATTTTAGTTTTGTCTTCTCTGGTATTCTGACCCTGGCTTATTATTTTGATTATGATTTATCATTAATCAGTCATTTCCTGGTTATTTTGTGCTCACAATAATCCACTGCACTCAGTGCGTCACAACAACTGATTTGAATTTTCCATTTTTTCTGCATATGCATGAAACTCACAACCAAAGTCATCCTAAAATACAACTGTCATGGTTTTGGGGTTTTGCATACTATAGAATGCATTTTATGCATATTATATGTTTTTGAATTTGTTGTACAAAATATTTTAAGGTTATGTTTTTGATTTATCCATTCCACTAATCTGTGTATTATTTTTTAACTGAGATCATTGCAATTTGGTGTTTTTAGAGCAGTGATCATGAGTGATGTCACAGACCAATCCTTTTCAAGTTTGCAGCATGCTACTCAGGCTGGCCAAGTTTGTGGATAAAACTGAAAATCTTTGTGCCCAGTAGGTGGAATAATCTCTCTCTAGGAAGTTAGGATTTTTGTTGAGTTTTATTATTTTTTATGAACAAATCTTATTGACCTTGTGGCTTTAGACCTGTGTTCCTTTCCTGATTTATGAGTTTTCTCCTTTCATCTCCTAGTCATTCCCATTTTTGTCTTTTGATCTGCCACTTTAATCTTGGTGGCGCAGTGGTAGCATTGCTGCCTCGCAGTAAGGAGTCCTGGGTTTGCTTCCTGTGTCCTCCCTGCGTGGAGTTTGCATGTTCTCCCTGTGTCTGCGTGGGTTTCCTCCGGGTGCTCCGGTTTCCTCCCACAGTCCAAAGACATGCAGGTTAGGTGCATTGGCGATCCTAAATTGTCCCTAGTGTGTGCTTAGTGTGTGGGTGTGTGTGTGCATGTGCCCTGTGGTGGGCTTGCGCCCTGCCTGGGGATTGGCTCCAGCAGACCCCCGTGACCCTGTGTTCGGATATAGCGGGTTGGACGATGACTGACTGACTGACTAACTTTAATCTTAGGAGAACAATCGGACTGTGAAGAGCCCGACATAGATGCCAGTTTTTATACGTGTATATTGTTGTTTTGTGTCAAAGCTTGTAATGTGAAGTAGACAAATGAGATGAAAGAATACAGCCTGATGGTGTAGAAAGAAGATGTAGAAAGAAGGTCAGACTGAAAGACAGAAATATCCCATTGAATTGCCTAATCAGTAAAAAATAGAAGATGCCTTCAAGTAAAAACTGAAATGGAATGAGTGATGATTAGTGAACAGCCATCACTTAAAAATGACTTACCTGCACATCATGAGAATAAGTCAGCTTTAAAAAAAAAGCTCTAATTTCCCTCAGAAATAAAACAATGGTCTGAAAAGTAGCTCTACAGATCTAAATCTTAAATTAACTGGTTAGTATACAGTATATTCAGTTTTCTCAATTCATATTATAGTTTTATTTAGGTGCATTGTGAAAGCAATTAAATAACATTCACAAACCAGCCTAATCTAGTTCAATGTTAATGGTGTTTAGAAAGTATTACAGCTTGAAGTTTTTATTTTGAAAAACTAAAATACTAAATACAGTACATGTATTTGACATATTTTTTTCCTTTTTGCCTGTTTAGAAATTTTAGAATACGTCAAATAGATTCCTTTAATTTCTTGTAATGCACAAAAAAGACATAAAAAAAACAAATTTGAACGCCAGTAAGGAAAGGCTGAAATATAACAACAGTTTTTAAGTACTACATGTTCCCATTTTGTTTTTCTTATAGATGGCCGTTTTGGGTAGCCTTTGTGCATGACTGCCATCCCACTGCTACCATGTGACAACCAGAAGTGGTGGCATGTGTGTCACTGTTATAACTGAATACAGATTTCTGTTTGTCCAAGATTCAGTGGTGGTGATAGTTAAACTGCCAAACATCTATTAATTTAGAAACTTTGGCATGTCTCCTCTGTATTTATTTTGGTTAGCATTTTCAAAAGCTAGCTAATAATTTTAATAACCAACAACAGCAAATAGATAGACTAAAAGAAACACCTCCTCAGGAAAGCAATAACTGTTATAAGCAGCCAGGTAATCTTCATGCCTCACACATCTCTGAGGATTTGAAAAAATGGCCAGTGTTTCTTTTTTTTTTTTTTTAATTTTATTTATTAATTTTATTGTAATCATTCCATACAAATAGATCAATTTATAACAAAAAAAAAAATTGAAGACAAATCAAACCCCACCCCTGAGAAGGAGAGCTTAGCCAAAGGAGAATTGCTTAGGGCTTTTTAATAAGGCAACAATAAACAAAAGAAAGGAAGAAATACAGTATTTATAGGTAAATAAAAAATGGAGAAGGAAAATAAATGCGGTAATAGTTATTTCTCTTATTCTAAAATAATATTGATTAGATCCTGCCAGGTTTTGAAAAAATTCTGTACAGATCCTCTAACTGAGAATTTGATTTTTTCCAATTATATAATATAAATATAAAACATAGGTTTCCCACTGACTTATCAGAGGAGAGTTAGGATTCTTCCAATTTAACAAAATAAGTCTGCGTGCCAAAAGTGTAGTGAATGCAATCACCGTTTGCTTGTCCTTCTCAACTTCAAGTCCGTCTGGAAGAACACCGAACACAGCTGTTAGTGGGTTAGGAGGGATTGTGACCCCAAGGCTGTCTGAAAGGCACTTAAAAATTTTGGTCCAAAATGATGTTAGTTTGGTGCAGGCCCAAAACATGTGACCCAGTGAGGCAGGAGCTTGGTTGCAGCGTTGGATCTTGCCCTGGAAACATTTTGGACAGTTTTAAGCGAGACAGATGTGCTCGATATATAATTTTTAGTTGAATAATTCTATGCTTTGCGCATATGGAGCTCGAGTGAATTCTCTGCTTTGCTACCTTCCACTCCTTTTCTGATATATTGATTAAGAGATCTTCTTCCCAATGTACTCTTGGGTCTTTGAAAGGTAGGGACTCTAATAAGATTTTATATAATGCGGAAATTCCTCGAAATTGAGCAGTATTTTTTCCAGCATGGTGGAGGGTACGAGGTGAGGAAAATCGGGCAGTTTTCTGTTTAACAAAATTTCTAATTTCTAAATTTGTAATCTGAAGATAGTGAAAGAAATGTGTAGCTGGGAGGTTGAATTTGTAACGTAATTGTTCAAAAGATGCAAATATGTTGTCTATACTGTATATAGATCTCTGAGCATTTTAATCCCAAAACTTTTCCAGGTATTAAAAACTGGATATGTTTGCGAGGGTTGGAAGAGGTGGTTCTCTTGCAGAGGTGCCGCGGATAAAAGATTTTCCATCTTAAAATGCTTTCTAAGTTGGTTGGTTGAGTAAAGCACAATTGGGTTATTAGTATATTTGAGATAACTTGCATTTAGTGGAGCGCAGAGCAGGGAGTATAAAGAAGTACTACAGGATTTTACTTCTATTGCGAGCCAAGCCTGTGTATGTTCATTTTTTTGTGTCCATGGCTAGTGTTTCTGCATCAGTGCCAACTTATCTAATTATAGGGCAAAGATAGCTTTTATTATTTCTCCATAAATGATAGGACCTTTGAACTGATATCCACTTGACACAATTCAAACCATCTCTGTTATTTTTCCTTTGTATATTTTATGAAGGAGTTTAAAAAATGTTTTGATATCAATATACATTTGTATGTGGCAGCAGATTGTTTACTGTAATTTAAACTGCTGAGTATAAATGATTATATGGTCACATTTCAAACAGTAGCTGCTGATGTAGTATGGGAAGAAAATTCATTACTTTCCTTATTTAAAAGGGGATTGTTGTCTAAAATTTAGGTGAGGAATTTGAACTGCAGAACATTTTGGTCTCTTGCCGTTATGGTTCTTAGGTTTATCATTTTGTTGACGATAAGGGTTAGGGACCAGAGGATAGCACCTGGGTGGGTAGCAATCATTATTCCTGCCCCAAGGCCATTACCATCATTTCACTCTCATTATCCTTATAAGCCAGATGGTTAAAGAATATGTAGAATCCAATTCTTTAATTAGTTTTTTAATATAATGCTGTTTTTAAGAACTTCAAAATATTATATAAAATGGCATGCTACTATTTTGCATTTTATGGATGTCGTCCCCATTGCAAACAAAAATCATAACATGTGCTATCACTGCTCCAATGGTATAAAGGTCAGTATGCCTGGTTGCCCAATAGTCTGGACTCTCTTAACATTTTTTTTTAATTTGACAGTGTGTAAAATATATATTTTAGTTTAGAAACATACTTCCCATGACTATTTTTCGTGTCAGTATGAAATATATGTTGTGATTCAGGTCTAAAATGCTCAAAAGTGCAAAAGGACTAACCACTCAAAGAAACCTAAGTAAAACAGTTAGAGCACATGCTGTATTACTAAACATTGACAGTATGACAGAGACCAGGCGCTCAAAAACAGGGGAGAAGGGTACTGCCAAAACCCCTTGGCCAAATAAACAATAATTTAATTTATTACAAATACAAAATGCAGCATAAGAATGAAAAAATCCAATAAGTACAATAACTTTAAAATAATAACAAATCCCAAAACAAAAATAATTAAATACTCAATTAAGACCAAACATAAAAACAAACAATGCTTAATACAAAATCAGCAAAACAAAAGGTAATCCAAAAATTACCAAAGCAAATCTGCCAGTTTAACTTAAATTTTCACACAGCTTATGAATTGTGTTTTTTAACTTTTCATAACAATGTAACCAAAGTTGAAGTTAAAGTGTAAACAGCAGATATTATCATTTATTTCGGTAGATTAAACTCCAGCTTCATTTATACTTGTGCAGTAACAGTACTTTAACATTATCACACTGAAATGGCTGGATTTTGGGGAAAATATATGGAGATGGTGCCAAGGAACAAATTCCAAACCAGGACACTTAAACTCTAATGTAGCAGTGCCAACTAGTTTTCTCCCCACTTCCAAAACCAAAAGTACTTTATTTATTTATTTCCATTGGTGATAATGAAACAGGTTTCCTCCCAATTCATGAAGTTTTATTAAAATGCTTTATGATTTTTATATAGAGTTTTTGATTACCAAATTAGTTTCCTCTATATAATAGCGAAAATGATGCAAGATGCATTGTAGAGTGTGTGGTGAACTTCTTATGGGTGATATGACCCATGCCTTGTAGTAATTCATTGCTCTGCACTTGTGCTGTGTAGATGTGATTTGCTGAATAACTGTATTCAATTTTTTTAAAGTGCATTTTGAGCTAAAATAATACCATGTGCCAGAAGCAAGTTCAAATGACAGTGAAAAAAATAGTTGAAAGAGCATCTAAGAGAAGAAGAAAAGCTTTTGCAATCAAGAGAGAAATGGTAGTAATTAGAACCACTGAGACAGGAGAGAGAAAGGTATCTCTTTGAATCTTGCTAAATCAGCTGTGCAATGGAAAATAAGACAAAACTATGAGTCAACTGAAGCGGGTGGCAGAATGCTTTTTTTTGTCACAAAAAATTGTCATGAAGTGTTTGGAAAAATTGGATAAAGCATTTGGTTCAGTGTATGAAGAAGTCATACAGATCGAGGTGTTCCTTTATGTACAGTGCTTTCAACCAAAGGCCATCACTGTATTCAAGGACCTGAAGAATAAGACAGAGTGAGACAGTGGGGCAAAGGATCTGTAATTCAAGACAAGCCATTTGTAGCTTAAGAGATCCACAATCCATACAATACTGCATAACTTTAAAATTACAGAAGAAGCAACTTGTGCCGTCAGTGAGGCTTCTGCAGTTCTCTAGTTGAAGATAACACAGATGCAGACACATTTTTGGTAACCCTTCATGACAATAAAGAACCCACAACTGTCACTGAAATAACCTGATACTGACAAAAGTCACTAGCATCTGTCACTGTTTATTCTGTATTCAAAAAGAAATGAGACTTTGCTTCAAGATTTTTGATTCAACAAATAATGAAACAAATGAAAATGCCACGGACAAAAATGATTGGACCTTTAACCTTAATATTTTGTTGCACAACCTTTAGAGGCAATCACTGCAAACAAGTGATTCCTGAAGCTCGCGGTGAGACTTCTGCACCTGTCAACAGGTAGTTTGGCCCACTCTTCCTGAGTAACTGCTCCAACTGTGTCAGGTTTGAAGGATGCTTACTCCAGACTGCATGCTTCTGTTCTTTCCATAGACTTTTGATGGGATTCAAATCAGGGCTCGTCGAGGTCCACTTCAGAGTAGTCCAGTCTTTTGTTTTTAGCTAATCATGGGTGCTCTAAGCTGTGTGTTTTGGGTCATTATGCTATCGAGAATCCATGACCTACAACTGAGACAGAGCATTCTGAAACTGGGTAGTACTTTTTGCTCCAGAATGTCTTGATAGTCTAGATTCAAGGCACCCCATGTTAGATGCAGCAAAGCAGCCCCAAAACATAGCGGAACCTCCTCAACGTTTCACAGCAGGTATGGAGTTCTTTTTTTAAAAAGCTTCATTTTTTCATTTGTGTTCATGGAGCTGATGAGATTTGCCAAAAACCTCTAGTTTTGTCTTTGTACAATAAGCAATACTCTTTTCATTATTGTTTTGCTTTACTTGATAGCATCAGCCTCTGAGCAAATGAATGCTAAACGTACAGAGAATGAGTATGAAAACTATGAATGCTCAAGTCAAGTGTATTCACTACACGTTATTGTGCAGTACTCCATTACTGGTATCTTAATAAAATCTGATGTTTTTCACTTTTATTGTCTCATTTGAGACTTGGTTTTAGTGTGTTCACTGTAATATTTAACTTGTTGTTTAACATGTTGTTACTTCACTTATAATTTTTGATGCCATGAATTATATTTTCTGTTCTTTGTAAAATGCTTTAAGATGGGGGTGTTCTATGAAAGGTACTAACTATATCAGATAATGCTTAAGTAATGGATTGATTTTCTTTGGAAGCAGGTGTTCACATTATTAAAGTGTACTTTTATTTGAGTAAAACTTTATTCTACCTAGGATCATTGGTTTTGTGTTTCAATCCAACACCCTGAAGTGAGGTTGTTTGGACTCTGGAAGTGCTCGAGCAATCTGTACAACTCTAGTTTTTGTTGTCTACTTTTGTTGGCTGTATAAGGTCCAGTTTACCACAGCTTAGCATAAAGTGGTTTTAAGAAATAAATGGTTGATTTATTACTACAATGATGAAGTGATTTACAAGACTTAAGGTAACAAAGCTGTGGCTTAAGGAAAAAAGGATTATTGTAAGATAACTTTATGGTTTACTGCTGTCAGCATCTTCTGATTCTTTTTACTACTTGTGTGGCTCAGATGCTAAATAATCATAGAGAAAGAACAAGACCCATAAGATTTATAACTAGGAGATTTCCAAGTAAGTTCTGTAACTGGTCCCCGAATACCAGAAGTTCATATAACAACCAGAAGTGCATGCAGTTGTGTTGGTCAGACAGAGCAGCATCAACCATTTCATAATCTAGTTACCTGGTACAATTGTACTTACAAAACTATGTGTTAAGTGGAATCTATTAGTTACAACATGACACTACTATGTACATACCAAACTAATTTTTCTTTCCATGTGCATAGGATAATGCCAGTTCTGATTGTTCTCCCAGATTCTATGTAGCATCTCTTGTTTGGGTGGACTAATATTCAATGTAGAAATTAAAAGCAAACCTATACTCTTGCTATTGTTTTCTTTGTCACACAGAGTAGTCAGTTATGTTTGATTCATCTATTGTTCTCATATCATGCATGTTACTAGCTTAATGCAGTTGCACACTGCTGGATTCATTATTCTGTTCACTGGAAGAACAAGTGTCCTTGTTGCTCTGTCTTTCTGAACCCCATATTTTTAAAATATCTTTCTTGTGCTATGTGGTTCCTTACACTTACTACTTCCTGCTTTAGACTGCCAGACATGAGATGTTTATCTCTGTTAATCTACAAAGGTCTACAACCATTAAACATTCTGTCAACTCCATAAAGTGTTACGTGAATAATTATGTGAAATAAGTATGTTCCACCTGCACCACCAAAATGAAAGCCCAGAAGCTGAGCCAATGTGCAGATTTTTTAGCAGGTAGAGATGAACGATTTATTTTCCTTATGTCATAAAAGCTGCAGATTTCACAGGAACTTAAAAGAAACAGTTTCCATTATTGTGATTTTTTTCCCTGGAATGTTGTCCGGAATGAATTCTGTTATGTACTTATTTCTACTATAATGGCTTTCAACTCCTCTAGATCTCTACCTTGGATAAAACGGGTTGAGAAAATAGATTTTATTCTTTTGGACTTATTAAAAAAGCTCATACTCTTTTCTGTATTGAAATATGGTGCATTCTGCTTTATCTGTTCAAAATATTTGCTAGAACAAAGTCCTCTTAAAAGTGTTCTCAGTACTGTGCCTCTCACACGTCATACCTAGTCTGGTTTTTAAAAACATCTACTGTAAATGCTTTCTCTGAGTCATCTCCTTGGCCTGCTTCACCATGGTTGTAATGATTCAGCTAGGTTCTCATTAAAGGCATTCATAAGGACCTTGATGGCCAAGAAGAGCACCTATAGTGGTAGGGCTGTCATGTGAGGCTGAAACTGAGATTCAAGTGCTTCCTGTTACAAATGTGCATTTGTCCTAATGTATTGAAGCGTGAGCTAATTTGTTTGTGTGTGCTACAAGTATGTTCCACATGTAGCCCAATTAATCAGTAAATTATTTAGCAAGTTAATAAAAACTTTGTATAGCCATAGCCTGCAATTTACATAAGCACAAAGAAATCATTACCATTTTTAATATCTAATAAATCTTTTGTATTTGTTTACCTCCTGGAGTACATCCTGCGATGCTCAGCATTTTTTTTGTTCGTGATGATCTTCATTTGATAATTCTGCCTTAGTTTTGTTATGGCATAGTCCAGGTTTACACTTAATGTTGAGGGTAGAGTGTACACAAAGAATGTAAGAAGAAGTGCAAAACAAGCCATTGAGATGTTCATATTGTAACTCGTCAATTTCTAGTCACCTGACCATTATCAAACTATTATCAAGTCAAGATATGAAGTTTACTGCTTGTTGACTTTTTGATGTACCATCAATGTTTCTTCTTTGTGTGAAGAAACACTTTCTATTATTTGTGCAAAATTTACCATCAACCAACAGCCAGAGTGATGGCTCTGAGTGTAGGGATCTGCACTGGCAATCGGAAGGTTGCCTGTTTGAATCCAATAAATGCCAAAATTGACTCTACTTCGTTGGGCCCTTGAGCAAGGCCCTTAACCTGCAATTGCTCCGTCCTGGGTATGACGTTAATCTGCATCCATCTCTGCAAGTCGGCCCTCCAACCTGCAGTGAAAAACCTGGGGTTGGTGGCAGGATTGGCACTCCAGCCACCACAAAAACTTCACACTGTTCCACTCCATCTGAACTGGTGTGGTGCTGAGGTGTCACCTAAGGCATGGCTGCACTCTGGCCCTAATCTGGGACCCTGAGTTGGTTTGTCATGTGGTGGGTGCACCTCTCCTAACCTCTCCCTCTCTCTCTTTCAACAGCCAGCTGTGCCCCCATGTTGTTATTGAAAGTAACACCTGGCATCCACCATTTCCATAATTGTAAAAGCTTCTATCATGTCACCTCTTATTTTCCATTTGCATAAACTGGAAAGATTTTACTTCAATCTTTTGTCATAGCTCATTTCCTACAGTACTTGAATAAGTCAAGCTGCACTTTTCCTGACATTCTCAAGCACAGGGATTTTGTAATTCTTATTTTGGGCAAAGACAGAATCACATTGTACTGCTTTAGAATAACCTCCCTTGACTTTTATTCTATAAAGTGTACTAAGTAATTGAATGTCCAGCTAGCCTTCTTAATTGCTTTTGCACACTGTCTGGCTGTGACCAGTGATAAGACCACAAAGTACTTATAAATGTTTGTTGTAAGAAGCACTTTCATGTTTCAGACACTCTTGTGTAAAAGTTATAATGTATTGTAAGCTTGTAAACCATATATTTGTTTACATTCATTTTTCACATATCTGTCCACATCAGAATTCTTTTTGAATAATGATCATTCCAAGCAAGAGTATCCATCAATTCTATTAAATGACTTCTAAAGACTCAGTAGCTTGTTATTTGCATTTTATGTAAATAATTTGCTTAAATTAAAATCACTAGTGGCCACGGAGCTTATCTTTGAGAGACCCTACTTTCAATATCACCTAATTTAGAAAAAGTTCTTCACACCATGACCTATTGCTTTGAGCTGCACCATATGAAAAGCTTTTTGAAAGTCATGATAAATTATGTTGTATGACAACTATGATGAAAGTCCTTTCTCACAAAATTTACAAATTATACTAAAGTCTTGCCCAACTAAATACTTGGATGTCTGCTAGTACATCTATAATTAATATGAGTAGTTCAAAATTGTTTTGATGCTTCCATTAATTTCTCTGCAATACACATCAAGCTGACTGGTCTACAAAACAAATCTTAATAAATCTTAATCTTACAATTCAGTAAACCAACTACAGTTATGTCAGTAACTCCATCTGTCATTTATATTCAAATCCTTTTCCCCAACACACGGAGAGAAGAATATACTGTAGTATAATATACATGTATTATAGTGAAATGTCATTGGTTTTTCCATTTGCAAAAGCTGGGGTTATTCAGTGAGTGCTCTGTTTGGGAGCCCTTACCATAAACCATCTCACAACTCAAGATTCAGTTCGTCCTCTGTTGCATATAAATCCCCTCTGATGTCCTCAGCTGAGTGACCCAATTTATAGCCATTGAGAGTTGGCATATGAGTAAAATAACTCCTGCTTGATATGCAGCAGCCAATGAAAAAATAATTTACTCAAACAGGACATTTGTTTTTCCAGTGAGCACAGTATTGAAATTAGCAAAGCACACCTGAATGAAGCCAGTGAGTAGCGCATAAAAAATCAACCATATTTGACTGGTCTGTGTGACAGAAGAAAGTAGCAATATACTTAGAGCAGGGTCTTGTTAAAGATTTGAGTCATTAATAGACTTTAAAGGGTTTTTAAAGGCAACACTAGCTTCAGGGATGAAACTGTCACATTGACAGAGGTTGATGTTCTCTTTATCTTTCATTGGTGCACCTACCTATTTCCTTTTTAGGGCAACCAGTGCATTTTCACGGTTAACTACCACTTAATGTTGCCTTTTTTCATGACACAAGCATGTCAACATTGGATTCTTTCTCAAGTCAGCCTTTTCTGGATGCCATGCACTTGCCCATCAAAACAATAATAACCAATCGTAGCTCCAGCTCATAGTCAATTGTGTCTGAAAATTTTCTGCTTTGCTATTTGGAGCACACTTTTAATGTGTTGAAGCGTTTCCAATATATACTTCTTAAAATATTGTGCTTTGTGATAAGAATTATTATCCAAATAAGCTTCTGTTTAATTTTGTTCTTTTTTCTTTTCACACAAATATTGCATTTTAATATCAAGCCACCTGAGTGTTCCTTTGGTAATACTGAAGAAATTCGGCCTCTTTATTTTGTCCTAATAATTATAAGTTAAACCTTAGAATATATATATACTGTATATATATATATATGTGATATATATATTTTGTCAAAAAAGTCATACTCTCTGAAATGGAAAGTATACTCTTTCTTAAGGCATTATAAAAATTAATTTGATGTTCATATTATTTATTATTTTGTGTACTTCTGCTTCTGTTCCTTATGTCTTTAATGCAATGGCCTCTATTTGCTATATTTTAAAACTCTCACATGCTGTTTATTATTGAACGGATTATCACACATTGTTCCAATGACAAATCACTATTTTTACCAATCAATTGTAATTACTCTCTCTAATTGCTACTGATTGCTTGTGACTTCATATGTTAGACAAATGTTCCTAATTTAGCCCTGTAAAACATTTAATTCCAACAATTAATATTTTTTGTTTATTCCTTCAAGTAGCATTTGAAGGCCACTAGGTGGCAGGACCGTTCTTGGTGATGTCTATGAACATCAATCACATGACTCTTCAGACATAATAAAAGTTGCCTCCAATATGAGTGAAGGTAGAAAAACTAACAGTGAAAGTTTAGTTCTTTGAAAGTAGGATGAAAGAGATTAAATTTGTTTTCTATTTTACAACAAAGATCTTATAAAGGTAATCATACATTGCAAATAAAGCCACAGCAATGTTAAAATATAAAGTATAATTGTTATTTAGTAATTGTAGTCAATATGTAACAAGGGTGGTCAGTGGCATGAAGAGGACACAAGGACAGCATTGAGCAAGGGAGGGACAAGATGGGGATCATGTGACCAAATTAGAAGTTTTGGGATTACTACACCATGTCACTAGGATTAGAAAGGAGCTGCCAGGAGGTCTAGGAGCTTCACAATGACAGAAAGGCTGTATTGAGCTTGGAATAAGCCAGCACTGTATCACAGTAAACAGGAGTAACAAGTCCCTGCTGTCATTAGGTGGGAGCAGCTAATAACAACAGGATCTCAGCTGCAACTCAGCTATGAGTTACTCTTTCTTTATATACAGAAGGGCACAGTAGTTTACTTCATTTAAGTGTTACTAAAGGCCATTGTGAACAAGGGGTCCCGGTATTTTGTAGGCTACCCCTGAGTCCCATATGCGATTCTAAAACTGACCCAACAAATAATCCAGATGGTGTAGTTTAAAGTCTACTCCCTTCCACTGTATAATGGTGCATTAGAGCCTTAGTATGGGTAGGGATTAAGGTAGTCAAACATGTAATGTGGTTGAGACACAGAAACTGTGAAATAAAATTAAAAATGGGTATAGAGAGAAAAATACAAAGAATGGCAGGTATAAGGGAGAACTTTCTTGTGATTTTCTGAGGTCAGAAATTGGTACTGCTAGTTCACTAAAAAAGTAAGTTGAACTGTTTATACACTCAGCTCTGTTGGGACAGTAGAGGGTTAGCAGCTTGATTTACATGTACTTTTTGTTGTCCTTTATTTCATCCTCCTCACCTTTTGTTTTTTATTGAACAAACCTTTATTTATGCACTTTTGTCCTTGTTTTACCCAAGCTGAAGCAACCGCAAATATTATGTCACATACTTATATAGTGACAAAACAATGATATTTCAGTAAATATTCTGTTTGCAATAGAAGTAGCCTAAGTTTTATGATTTTTTAGTTAAAATCCTTAGCCATTTATCCTACTGTAGTTAAATAAATAACTTGACATGTTTAGATTTGTAGGAATTGGTGTTTCTGTCAGTAAAGTAACTGGAGATATAAATTTATTACTAGAGCAGTAAATGTGATATTTACAAATTAACAATGTCATATAAATTTGGTATTTCCTGAACTGTATCCTATAGACTTTTTGAGGCTTGTCCAGGCAAGCTGAAAGAGGACAATTTAACAAGTTTAGTAAATGTAAACAGATGTGTTGACAGATTGATAACTGAATAAAATGAACATCTGGGTAAATTCTAAATCAATACTATAATACAGAACTGAGAGAAATGCAATGGATTTGGGAAATGTGTTTTCATTATTGTATGAGGAAATCAAACTTGGTATTTCTTGGTATTTTAGTTCCAAACCGAATATGTTTCTGCTTTGTTATAAACTGAGTGAGACAAGGGCACTGTGACCTAATTTCCTTTATTGGTCTTTAGTTTAGCACAACTGTTGTGAAGAGGCGAAACCAGTCAAAAAATTGATTGTCATAGAGTGCTGTAAACAGAGACACCAAAATGTTTAAATGAGGTCAAATACAGATTTTGTTTAAAAAAAAATAATAATAATGTTTAGTACGGTAAGTTTAGTTAACAGTCCGCATATTATTAAACATGTTATAAGACTTTTAACCATGATATAAAATTTTCAAATATTACAGCAATCTAAATCAAGGGTCTTATTATTTTAATAATTATTTATTGTTAATCACATATTTAACAAAATATTTATAGATTGCTAAAATACCTAAAATTAAGTGTGATAAAGCAATCTAAAGGAATTAGATGTCAAGGGAAGGATAAGCTGTTTATAAAAAAAAATTAAACTGTCAGGAATACAGGTAAGTGGAGACTTTCCTGTCAGCAAAATGTGCAGTACAGAAATCCCCACTAGATGATGTAAAGGATATTCACCCCGGCCATACTGGTTTAATAATATCCACTTGGAATGACCACTAGTAAATAATGTTGATTCAATCGGCCTTTAAATTTATATAACACCAGGCAGGTTAGGTTAATTCACAATTCTAAATTTGTCATGATTTACTATGGTTGTTTGCCTGACCGAGTCCTGCTACACTTTGTCTGATGCTCTGTCTGGAGCTGTCTCATTTTAGTGTTGCAGAGTGCCAGCACTTATCCCGGCAGCACTGGGTGCAAGCCAAGAAACAGCCCTAATGAGGGCAACAGTCAATCACAGGACTCACTCACATTTAGATAGGGACCAATTTACAGTCTCAAATTCATTTAACTTGCACATATTTAGGAATGTGGGGTGAAAACCACAAAGAACTGCATGGTCAAATATCGAGACATGTTGTTTCCTGGCCTTAAGTGGCGGGTAAAATTGGTTAATGGGATAGAAAAGAAACATAAGACAATGCTATAGAAAGCACTGAAATGATGAAAAATGCTGACTCAAGTTGAAAATATTACTCAGTTGAATCTGAAATCTTTAAAAATTACATTTTTTACGTTTCTAATAACATCAGGAAAATCAAAAATAAATCAAAATGAATTTTATTTAATATATTTTACAATAAAATGTTTTATTTTTAAAAGTTACTGAAAAATGAACATATTAATAACACAAATTTGGCTGTAGGCTGCATGGTTAGTTATTAATGATTTTACTTTTTGTGTTTCACTGTCAGTTGCCTGAGCGTTAAAAAGAAATTGTTGTAACGTATTTAAAAAATTATAGTAAGCAAATTTAAAAGGAAGCAAAAAACCTAGTTACTGAGAAGATTCCTGTACACTACAGAACATGGCAGTACTAAGCGTCTTTCTAACGTTTAAAGAGTCAAAATTCTCAATTGTTAATTTCTGACATTGCAAAAGAGACCTGATTAAACTGAAAACAAGGGTGGGCGTCAGACTGAGAAGAGAAAATCACATACTTGCAAAGAGTATCACTTACCTTTCCGTAAACATATAGCAGCTTGTCTTTTCTTTAGTTCACAATCAGTTTATTGAAAGAAAAATTTTCACTTTGCTTAGCTGTCATTAGAAATTAAATAAAAAATGCAGGTAATTTATTACTCTAAATGCCATTATTCTGTTCTGTGATGCGTTTAGGTAAAAAAATGTGTTTTATTATATTGTATAGACTAATATTACTTTATTTAGAAATTTGGACAAGGTGAAGGGTTGGTGCTATCAGCTTGCAATTGATGTGGCCATTTTAACGCGTTAAAAAATACTGTCACATCCAGGGCCGGTAGGCGATTGTTCACTAGGGGATTTCTTCAGGCAGTGCATTGGTCAGAGCAGCATTTTCATGTATTTTTTTTTCTTTTCTTTTTTTTTTTTTTACATTACAGAGTAATAACACAAAGAAGTTAAGTGTGAACCTAAAGAATTACATACAAATCCAGTACTGTATTTACAGTATATACTACCTTTAAAGAGTTTTGAGAAATAAAATTGTATTTAAAATATTCAAATCACATGATTCACAACGGCTTGCCACATGTCAGTACGTGGTACTGGTATTCATTTTCTTGATTTATATATTCCAACATAAGTGAGGTGCAGGGGAGTGGTGGGAGGAAGGGGGCTTTATGGTAGTCCTGGAGCAATACTAAAGAAAAGTAGCAAAGGTAAAAATTACGCTCTTTTTTCATGTCATGTTTCTGTAAGAAGATCAAATCAATGTCATATCACATACATGTACAATACGTTTTCTTTGAATGGCACTAAAACCAAAATAAGTAACTTAGTATTTAACTCTCCAGCCTGACAGCCAGCTTACAGTGCTTACTGCCCTAATATAATGACACAATTCTATGAAACAGAAGTGCAATTATCCCTACCCATTATTTCAGTTTGCAGTATCTTGGCAA
This sequence comes from Erpetoichthys calabaricus, assembly GCF_900747795.2. Classification (NCBI taxonomy): domain Eukaryota; kingdom Metazoa; phylum Chordata; class Cladistia; order Polypteriformes; family Polypteridae; genus Erpetoichthys; species Erpetoichthys calabaricus. The sequence goes on from NC_041395.2 coordinate 285,542,866, forward strand.
ATGTATGCAAATAATGCAACATGGAACCACTCAAGTAATGCATGGTGTCTGTTATTAAGCGAGACAACAGCTACGGAGATATTTTTTTCAATGTGCCAGGAGCAATGGTGTTGGTAGAGCAGTGTTTTCCAGCCATTTTAATGTGGTTGTACGTTTTTTGTAACCCAAAAATCCCAAAGCACACCACATTTCCAATAGCTACATAATCACTAAATCAATCTATACACTTTCTAAACTGTCCGAAGGGGTGGGACAATCAGAGACTTCTGGAAAAAAAGTAGCTTTTAGGTAGGCATTCTCAGCCACAACACTTAGGATGCATTTTCCCAGCTGCTTCATCCCTTTGACCGCTGATAAGGGCGGTCCTATTTGGCACACCTGGGTATCTCTCATTGCGCACCAGTTGAAAAACATTTGTTTAGAGCATAATTATCAAGTCGTTGAGGATGGCATTTTAACACAAATTTTAAATTACTCCCTTTTTCAGAGATGCTTATTTCAATTAAGTCAGTCTTTAGCTGTGTATTCAAAGTCTACAGTTGTTTCAATCGTTTAATTTTACTGTGACGTGACTGTGTCTGTAATGTCATAGCAATTTCAGAATTAATACATTGGGCTTGTTTTCTTATTGCCTTATTTTCAACTTTCCTTTTAGGAAAGCATTCCAATTCAGGTTGTACTTGCTCAAGTAATATTTTTTAAAAGGTCAGGTTTCAAGTCATTGTTTAAGTTTAAACTATGCCATTAAATTTTTAAAAGTTTGTGCTGATTCTACATTAATTTTGTGATTCAGTTTATATTTACTACATGATTTATGTATACATTTTATGATTGCATGTTTTAATGTTAGATGTGATTAATCACAATTAATTCCAAGCATCTATGCAATTAATTATTTTTTAATCGATTCCCAGCCCTAATATACTGCACATATACATATATATACACCATTGTTGCTGCAGAGTATCCTTATGATCATCTACTGATGGAAGTGCTATTGAGTCTGCACCATTTTCCAGAATGGAGGAGAGAGAAAAATTGCTATTTACAATGGCTGAGGTCTTTAAAAATAATGTGTGCCTTTCTAATGCAATATTTATGTCTTACAGTTACAAACATCTTGTTGAACTATGTGATATGTACTGGGATGTTCTTATAGTGCAATGCCTGCTTTTTCAATTATTGTTAGGGCAATCCTAAAGCTGTATCAGAGACAGATGATATTGTGTATATCCTCTATGGCACATGGATTGTGCATGTGCTCAGCCTCAACTAAAAAAGAAACACAGAAAATACTGAAGTACAGTTACTAGGGAATGGCAAAGCGTTGGCTTCCTGTACTATGCATTTTATGGTACATTTTTGTGCATCAACGTGCAAGTAATATGCAGCATGTCACATTAAAAAAACACTCCACAGTAATGTGGATGGTGGGAAAGGATTTTTATTTGAATATTTTACTGATGTTTTACATATTACATGCATTTTGCAGCTATGGAAGTAACACAGGAAAATACAGAAGTGTAAATGACCCTCTAGTCTTTTCAATTTTATTTATATAGCACCTTTCCCATGATCATGGCAGATATGAATAATTTGAGCATTAGGGAAAGTGGTTCACTTATTCTTTGATATTCTTCAAATTCCATGTTTTAAATTTGCATTCTGTTTTCTAGGGTTTCACCCTTCGCCTGCTTTTTTAAACAATTTGTGTTTTTCTTCCTTACTTTAACCATTGCTTTGCCGGTTATAACAGCTTCATGTGTCAAATCTTGCCTATCCTCTATATATAAAGGGTCCTTTGTATTTGACTGTATTTGATACTATTCACACAATATAATATGTTTTTTGTATGTTTTCATAAATGGTAAAATAAGATAACCTTCTATATTCAGTAGATGCACTGGTTAAATTAACTGATGACTTTAAATTAGGCTGATGTAAGTCAATGTGGGTAGTGCCTAAGTATGCCCTCTAATGGGCTGATTTCTGTCCTCCTTCTGATGCTCTCAAAATAGGCTCTGTGCCCGGAAATTCTAAATTTCTGTTGAATGGATAATGTAAAATTAGGCAAGGTGATAACTTTCTTCAGAGCATGTTTTGATTAGCTTCATTCTGCTGTAGCTGTAAATAGATCATAAAAAAGAACAAAATTATGAATTTGAATGGCTATTTTTTATATAATGTGCCATTTTTACTTTGTAACAATAATAAAGGTTGATTTCATGGTTGGTGAACACCAGGATGAAACATTTAAACTAACTGAACAACTTGGGGAGGTATGGCTAAAAGCACTAGTGAAATATATTTTGGTGTTCGGCTTCTAGCATGGAAAACCATTTCAGATGCCGACCAGGGGAATGATTTGCATACTCAGGAATAATTTGAGGAATTACATTTAACCAAAAAAACACCCCCTTCCCTCTACAAAATACTATTTTTATAGACTATATAATCACTGCTGTATTGGTATTTTATACCTCTAGTGTATACCACATTAAATATGAAGTAATAACTTGCTGGCCAAGCAAGAGTAAATCATATGTTGGCTCTAAATCTGCAATTTTGTTGATTGGCATGCAACTCTTAGTCACTTAATCATGTTGCACATCCCTCCCTAGTCTGTTGATATTATTAAGTTAAATACTATATAACCCTATTTTGTTTTTAATTTTTCAATAAGACAGCTATTAGAATTATTAGATAGTTACTGTATTAATATTTTGTGATGTATGACAGTGGAATGACCAATATCTTTAATTTGTTATAAACCAGTCGAGGAATTTGATTCAGCAGAGTTCAGTTATTAAGGAAAATGTTGCTTTCAAGTGATTTTGTTTAATTCTATTTTTATCTCAATGTATTATATTTGTTAGGAATAAGAAAGAGTGTTTATGTATTTATGCATATATTACACAATACTATTACTATGGATTAACCCTGTCAGTTCATGTTATCCCCCACACTGATTGAAGAAGTATGTAGATGCGAATTCTGTAATTAACTTATTATATGCTAGTTGGATGCTTGTTCTCCTAAATATAACCCAGCCCCTTTTCCTCTAAAAGTACTTGTCTGGTATACATGGAAATCCTTGTAGTTATGTGGCAATTCATCCTGCCCTTCTAATCCTCCCTAGAAAGTGACATTTTTGCAATAGAGGTGGATATTCTATCTCACCTAGACAACCCTGAATATTATGCACTATTGATCATCATCAGGGGCAAGCATAACCCCTTTGCAGCTACTTGCCAGCTTTAATGCAGATGTCTGTGATTAACAGCATCAGGGAAGTGTGATGCCTCCTCTAATGAGAGGGGGAGCATGGGTATAGATGGAAAGTAGTATATTGTTGATACAACCAAGCAGTGATGAGGGGAGATGTCAAAAAGTGTTTAAATACAGGCAAACGACACTGCTTGCTTTACCCTGGAGAATGGGATGACAGATTGTATCTCCTCTGTTTTTCAGGGAATACTTTTCCAAATAAGGAAGTTTTCCTAGTTGAAGGAATCCATTATGATCCAAGTGCTTCAGAAAATAATATCTCTGCCATCAAACACTCTCACACACATACTAAGGTTTATACAACATGGGAGAGAGATATAAATCTATGAAGAAGAAAGACTAAACCCTCAGACAAAAGAAAAGATTTAGAGTGTGATTGTTTGGAGTTAAATTCAGAAAAGGGTAGACATTGGTAGACAGTTTTCCATTTAAATAACTTAGTCTAACTAGTTAAAAGAAACTTAGAAGAAAGTTAAATTGTATGGTGGGGCTTTGTGTACTGAGTACCACAGTAAGTTCTCCTTATTTGAAACCACAACCTGCCACAGTAATTGCTTATAGTAAGAGATTTGTACTGCTGTTTAATCTACACATCCCACTGTTCTTTCCATTTGTAGGTTCATGAAGACTGCAGGATCTGCTGTTGATGCAGTGACGTGGCAACAGTAGGTGCCTTCATTTCAGCATTTTTTTATATTTATTTTGCTTTGACTAGGCTGTCAGAGGATGTTACTATAAACAGAATTTAATTCAAAGAACAACAAAATAGAGTTTCTGTTAAAGAGTTAAATAACATTTTTCAGGCCTCACATAATCTTAGAGTGCATGCTGTGTCGACTTAGCTAAGTCACATGTTTTCCAGATGCAGTTAAAGCCAGCTTTGCAGAGCAGTGTTTTTGTTTGCAATATCTGAAATCACCCCCATCTCCCAGTTCTTAAATACTAAAGAGCTAAGGGTGAGTGGTAAAAGCAGAGCCTGCTCACATCTAAATCTGCATTCTTCCAGGGATTGAAAGGACTAGCTGCCTTTGCAAAAAAGTTATTACAAATAAATTACTGAAAATCCCTTGCCATTTATTTAATGCTCCCACAGTGCTCATGAGATCTAGCATGTACATAGTATACATACATTTTCATGTGACATGATCAAAGAGAAGCTTATCATATATGATTGAGAAGTAAATATGTGTATATATGACATCAAAATAATTAATATATTGTATTCCAAAACATATAATTTTATCATAACGTACTGGAAATTTTGATCTTCTACTGACAGTTAAAAAAAGTCAGTTAAAAATATTATAAAGAGTTCTCTACATCAGACATATATGATAGATATATGCAGTATTTGAGAGTTGAGACATAAGCTGCAAGCAAAACAAAGTACATTAGTATGACATTAGAAACTTTCTTTACAAATACATCTGTGGAGTTTCCAAAATTTAGAGATGCACCCTAATGCATGTGCTACTTAGCACAAGAAATATAAATTAGGTTATAATGTAGAAGCCTTCAGCATAAAAAATACATAGTCTGAATTTATGGCAACAGTTAATTCCTCAAAAGCTATTTCCAAGTACCCAATCACCTGCAGGTATCCTACACTAACATCACATAGCTTGTAAATAATACAAACTGGTTTCCTGAACTTCACAATAAATGCAACCTGAAGCACCCAAAGTCACAGCTAGTTGACCAAATTTGGCCTATATCTTGTGCCCTGATTAGTTAACAGCTGTGCCCACCATGCCTCCAAATTTGAACTTATACTCACTTCCTAAGAGTGGCAACTAGTGACTTTCCACCATGTTGCACAATCTGATGCCAGCTTTCGCGTTTCTACTGCACTCCAAAACTTAAGTCAGTGACATCTACAGTCCCCTTATTCTTCCCAAAACTTGCCGTATAAATGTGGAAAGGAACAGGTGCACCTGCCACCCAAAATTTATACTACACCTGTCTCAATTGCCCAGAACTTTGCCAACTTACCCAGTTCCCCATTCTGCCAAGACTAGGGTTGCCAGATTAGAAAATTAGAAATACGGGACACTCTTAAAATCTCTTTCAATATTACTATATATATAAATTTATACATGCCTCCTACACACACAGACCAATATATTATATAAAAGTAGAGACATAAGTTAATAACATAAAGCAAGGATTTTAATGGGTTATGAGGAAAACAAAAGTAAAGTCATTTGAAAATTATTTAATACAAGCCAAAAAAATTCTGTAAAAGTGAAATCATTTGAAAATATTTATTTAATACAGACAACAGAGAAATATTATTATTATTTAATACATGCAGTAGGTCCGTGGCAAGTAGTAACAACACACTTTGTTGACACTGTATGTTGCAATGCTTATACAGAACTGCTCAGCAGCGTGGCTGGAAAGCAAAACGGTAGCAGTGTTGCTGTACTCAGCCAACCATAGCAAACGAACAAGTTGCAAATAGGCAACAAACACTAGTTTCCTCGTTTCATTTGGGTTATTTTCATCAAGAGAATCTGAGAAAAGAAAATTAAATTTCTTATAAAATTACAACTAAGTACCGTAAGTAGATAGTAAAAATATATTTTTATTACAAAATTTGAAAATGAACTAAATACGGAACATTTGGGTATACCTGAAAGGTCAGTATGGGACAGGGAACAAAATGATCAAATATGGAACATGTCCCGTATATAAGGGACGTCTGGCAACCCTAGCCAAGACGCACACCATAATGTCTGTAATCTTCCAATAACATGCACTTCTGTCTGTCCTATAACACTTCCATAGCATAAGTCCAATACAAATCTTATTCTGCCTCTGCTAACATAGTGCCCGGTCCTTGGCCATGTCCACTGTATTCCATTAATCCACATCATTAATCACTAGTCCTCTGATTTTTCTCAATCTTGCATCCCAGTTTATCATTTACCACACCCATAGAGTCATTCCTACCCTAATTTTATTCAAGTTTGCCAAGCTTACCTCACCTAGGCGCAAATTCACATTGTAAGTTTCACAGGCCACCACATCTTAAAACATAACTTACCAACCAACTTGTCTTGTACTACACCCACAAGACAAGTCCAACCTAAATATTAGTCTTCCTTTATGATCAGCATACCAAGTGTTCCTTGAACATAAATTTTCTCCTCCTTTGTTTCAGGCCAGAAAATTTTTCAATTACAGTAAGTCCACTACAGTTAAGTTCCAAGAGCACGATCGCAAGTCCACTCTGTGTGTAAGTCCACCAAAGTCAGCTTAGGCACCAGGGTCGTCATAACATATGGGCACGCTGGGCAGTTGCCCAGGGGTCCCACGAGCATAGGGGCCCAATGCTAATCTATGTATACAGTGACTTGCTGAGTGGTTGTGTAGGTAGGAGTGCACTGCTTTGCCCGGGGGCCTATAATGCTGTTAAGATAGCCCTGCTAGGCACCCAGCGAACACAATGCAACCCCCAACCCACAACTCCTATAGTAAACATGTACATGTATAGCTATTTGCACATAAGAAATGCTTTTAAAATTTGTATTTTGTTACAGATCTCTTGTGTATTTTAACAATAAATAACAGAAAGTTAATTTTTGTTTCCGTTTTTTTCTGTCAGCTGAAATCACTGTTTGTCTACATATGCAGACCTAATCTACCTCTCATCAGCTCCTATCAAAAACATTTTTGTACTGTACAGTACACAAGAAAGTGCTTTTAAAAATTAATATTTGTATTTTTTGTTACAGATTTGTAGTGCATTTTTTACAACAAACAACTGAAAGTTATTTTTTATTCCCATTGTTTTCCATCAGCTGATCTCGGTACAGTAGACTTGCTTACCGCTAGCAAACGAGCCCACGTGATTTTCTTCAAATCCAATTCCAGCCACCACACACAAAGTGAGCAATCGGATGGCATCATCACTCGACACCTATTGCCCATCACTTAATATTGATGCCTGGTAAGTGTTTGCGTTGAAGATTCATGAAAGGTTTTGAAGCAAGGACAAAAAAAAAACATCACAGAAAAGTTATTCCGGCACAAACTCCAGTTTGGGTGTCTCAAAATAAAAGCCCTTATTAAACCTGCGATACTCCTGATGGGATGCTCATATCTGAAGATCATACATTAGAGTTGATTAGGACAAATTGAAGAGAACAAGCTGTTGCGTCTGCTCTCCACCACACTACTTGGTTTTGTATTGCATGTTAATGTGGTTCTCTGAGTGAAGAAGAATTTACCCTTAACTTACCCCTAACGAGTTTCCCCATGTCCCATGTTCTTGTTGAACACACTTGATTCCAGACATCTTGGGCTTGAAATAAAGCGTGCTAACTCAATGTAAATAGGAACAGAGATACAGCCAAAAGCACAACTACTGTATTTTAGAGGAAAATGAGAATGTAAACAATAATATCGTGGGTTTTGTGCTTCACCTAGAGCAAGACACTCAAACTAACTTAATGCGCTGCCGCAAAATATGAAGTTAGAGTACAATTGTTTATTTTAAAGTTATTTAAATAATTCTCGACCACCCAAGGAGTTTATCCCTCTCAGGATCAGACCCAGGGACTCTACACTATTATTTCCGTGGCACATCTGGATAGCTGTCACGGCACACCACTGTGCAGTGGCACACTGGTTGAAAAACACTGCTGTAGATGACTTGGGCTACTTTCATGCCACTTGAGTTTTTAAGAAAGATGTTTTAGGTCTTATACCCCTGTCATTGTCCACAATGCTTCAACACTTTGAAACAGCAAACAGGGAAAGCAAATGAAAGCATCACTTACACTACATCCATGTAGACAACTCCATTTGTCATGACAAGGATGGAAAAAAGTCCATGTGTAAGATCGTCGTCAATCACTTGCCTTCTGCTGAATTCTTAAGTCAAGTCGGTCTGGTCCAAGCTCCTTTATCTTCTTATTTTCGTCAAATGAGTGATTTGCGAATGGGTATTTCATTAAAGAAAAAAACAAATTTTCTTTAACTTTTTAAAGTTCCATTTGAAGTTGCCATCTCCTTAAAATCACACTCGCTCATCTGCAGTTACGTTAATGGTGGGTGTGAACTGTGAACCACTAACATGAAATTGAAATATTGCGTTTCTATTGTCCAGCCATATTAGTGTAAAAAATAATAAACAATATACAGAGCTGTGTTCCGGGAAAAATCTGAAAGCAACCAATTAAAGAGCAGCCTCAGGTCACCTGATTGCCAAAAGATCAAGGACTTATTGGCTGGTGTCCTTCACTCCGGAAATATAGGTATTCACACAGATTTGTTTTTTATTCACTCAGAAATTAAACAAGTACAAGTCACAACCAATTTTTAGTGGATGTTGACATGCATTAATACCAGGCACATTCTGCAAATAAACAACTTTATTTTAATTTAATTTATTATTTCCCGTTACCTAATTAATCTAAGTATGTTTTTTAAATATTTGGAGGGAGCAGCACCCCAACACTGATTCCTAAAGACTTTATAATATAAGGTATCCTTAAATTGTGCTTAGAGAATATGTCAGTTTACAGTAAAAGAGAGATTTGTTACTCATGACTTTGTGACTAATAAAATTATTCATTCATTGCTACCTTTAGATTTTGTTTGAAAAACAGAGACATAAAGATGAACGGCTAAGTGTTTTGAGCTGTATTCTGTACTGTATCATATAGCACACTGGAAGAAATCATGGTTAAAATTTACCTTTATTTGCTTGTCAGCAGCCTTGGTTGTAGTATTTATAATGAAGACACTGGTCACCATTAAGGACTGAATCAAGATTTTCTTTATTTTACCTAATGGTGTCAAGTTTCCTTCTGAGAGACAGCAAAATCATCATCATTATCATCATCGTCATTAGTTAAAGTCTATCCATCCATCTATTCATTTCCTGAATTTTCTTATCCTATACACGGTTTGCATGGAAGGAGACTTTATGTAAACAGTATAAGGCATCAATCATTTCAGGATCATTCACTTTAGGCATGTTTACTGTTACTGTTCACATAACTCCAGGTTTGGGGATGTGGCAAAAAACTGACAATTCTTGAGGAAACTAAATTGAGTATAGGGAGAATATGCAAACTATGCATAGGACACATCCAGTTAGATTTAAACAGGAGCATTTCTAGAATTTTTATGGCCCTTGGCAGTATGGTTATTTTGGGTACCCATCCCACTTCTTCATTCTTCCATGTGTGAATTAAGGGACCATCTTACTGGCCCATTCCCAAAGTGAAGTATTTTTTCCCCTTGTTTTTCAGAAGCTAGTTTATACTAATTGGATTATGCCCAGCAAATCTTGTGAAGATAAAATTTAGTGATAATCCTAATCTGTCTACTTTTTGTCCGGGATTGAAAATGAGGATTCCAGAAAAAGTAACAATAATGAATTTATTTTTCAAAGTTTTTATTCAATAATTTTACTTTTTTATTTTATCAACAGCATATGTTAAGGTGAAATTCAGTTTTGTGGAAGTCCTGAATATATTTTTGAAAAGATTGTTTCTAAGAAAGAATTGTTTCATTAAGCACAAAATGTATGAATTTATTAAAGCTTGCAAAAAACCTTATTAAGTGCTCTCCCCATTTACAGTATACCCATTTTGAGCATTTAAGGGTTTAATTGTGAACACTCGGGTACTCAACTAATCAGCGCATGGATTGGTTGATGGTAAATTTTTCATCCGTGGATAAGAAGTTGCATTTATTCAAAATAAAATGCAAAAAAAAAAAAGTTTAAATCAAGGCATTCTCCAGCTTTATCCTATTTACCAGAGCAGGACTCATTTTAAATATAGTTTTTGGCCTCTGAGGCTTAAAGTTGCTTGCCAGGCTTTGCGGTTGTCTGTTTCCCAGTTTGCAGTATAGGAACCCTCTCATCAGTTCTGTGGTAACACAATTAGCAAAACACATAGTTGAAGTTCTACCTTTTAGTCACCTTCTGTCACATAACAGGAAGAGGTGTACCTTTCTTATAGTTCCCTACTGGACTGGGTCTTTGCTGAAAGACATCTGGGTTTTTTTTGGGATGCAATCTCTAGTACACACATCTGGCTTTCTCCTAAAAAACAAGAGAACATACTTTGAGTTTCCTCTTTGTTTCAGTATGTTTTTCCCTATGCTGATGTAATGGGCCAGAAAATGTTTTTTTAAAGAAAAGGACATTTGTAATGGACTAGAAATTGCTGTTTTAAAGAAAAGGATATTACATGTCAATAATAAATAGAAAAGCCAATAGACGAAGGGACAATAGGCTCCCTTTGTTTGAGACTGGTATAAGTGAAAAGGCAAGTTTCCTGAGTAATCCTGTTACAGGTTATTGTTAGTAGCTATCTACAGAACATAGATATTTACCAGTCTCACAAAGGACAGGTTTGAAGATCAGGCTACTTTGATTAGTATCTCATCATCATACTGTACAGTGTTCTGATAATATGAACTGCCTGCATCCTTATAAAATGTTTGCATTTACCTACTTTGAAAATTAACAAGTTCTGGGGACATTGGTCTCTAATTAGCATATGGTCATCTAGATAGTAAGCAATAATACCATTGTTTAACCATAGGAAATTGGTATGTTCCATTGTTTAAACGATCATGTTGATATTGAACCAGTTATATATTTTTAGGTAAATGAGAATAAAATATAGAGATTTCTGACTGCTGCCTGCTTCTTTTAGGCTTTTGACACCATATCACTGTGGCTCCGCCTTGAGCAACAGTGGCATGTACTTAACATTCACAAGTTTTATCTGTCACATACACATACATTCTACATATATTTTATTTTATTGCATTCTGTTCTACTATATTCTATTCCACTTATATATATATATATATATATATATATATATATATATATATATATATATATATATATATATATATATATAAAAATAAAAGAAGATCTTGTAATGGGACTATTGCCAAGAGATTTTCTCAAGTCCCGCCCTCCTCTGAACCATTTACGGCTAACGGCCCATGGTCCTTTCACCTCTCGTTCGTGTGAATGCTTTTGTCAGACACAGTTCCTGCGCTGTCAGCCCTTATGGATTTTTACATCTTCCTCACTTTTAGTTCCCAATTAAAGATTTATTATGTCCAAATCTTATTGAAGAATTTCATCCTAAAGGGTTGTCAATAGAAGAAATGAGTAAACAGGCAACCCTAGCACCAAGAAACTATGAAGTCAAACGAATTAATGTGAAAATTGTCGATCAGTTACATGGCAAATTGGTTAAATACATATCAATTGACTATGCTGAAACAGTTGGTGGTGACTTTGCGGAAGATTAAAACATCAGCTTACAATATCCTATAGAATATCGACAACCGTTAACACCGTCCGGTCTTCCACCGACCGAATTACTGTTGAAAGAAGGATGTAGCGTAATGTTATTGCGTAATTTATGTATGAGTGATGGACTATGCAATAGGACAAGATTAGTTGTATTCAAAATTGGTTGAACAATTCTGACATGTAAAATTTTAACAGGAGACAAGAAAGGTAATGTAGTACATCATCCACGGATAAGATTAGACACCAAAGGAGATCTTGATATGCCATTTGTATTAAAACGTTTACAGTTTCCCATTAGGATAGCTTTTGCTATGACAACAAATCATAGGAACAAACATTTGAAAAAGTCGGTTTATTTATTAGAGAGAAAGAAACAATATTCACTCATGGGCAGTTATACATTGAGTTGTCACATTGTAACTCCAAACACTGAATCAAAATTCAAAATGATATTGACGAAAAGTTAATTCCAAATATTGTTTTTACTGAAGTTTTACAGTAAAGTGTAAGTTTAAAAAGTATTTGCGTGTTAATTTCAAAGCCAAACAGAACAAAAACGTATAACGCAACGAATACCCTCTAACGCAACATGAAACATAATTTTCTTTCAATTTATTACGTTTTACTATTTTTTACTATGGTTAATTACTCGCTGTAATGTAAAATAGGTCTATTATGCATATAACAATTCCCATGAAAATGACAATCTGTTTAAATTGTACATCCGCTTCCCCATACGCGAGCGGCAGAGCTGGAAGTGGCTAGCATGTAGCACCCAAAATGGCTAGCATTGTGGCAACCAAAGCGAGCAGAGCCCCCTAGTATATATACATACATACTGTGTATATATATATATATATATATTTATATATATATATATATATATACTGTATATATATATATATATATATATATATATATATATACAGTATACATACACAAACCTATATCCATCCATCCATTTTCCAACCTGCTGAATCCGAACACAGGGTCACGGGGGTCCGCTGGAGCCAATCCCAGCCAACACAGTGCACAAGGCAGGAACCAATCCCGGGCAGGGTGCCAACCCACTGCAGGACACACACAAACACACCAAGCACACACTAGGGCCAATTTAGAATCGCCAATCCACCTAACCTGCATGTCTTTGGACTGTGGGAGGAAACCGGAGCGCCCGGAGGAAACCCACGCAGACACGGGGAGAACATGCAAACTCCACGCAGGGAGGACCCGGGAAGCGAACCCAGGATACCCAAATCTCCCAACTGCGAGGCAGCAGCGCTACCCACTGCGCCACCGTGCTGCCCACAAACCTATATGCATATATTTTATTAGAGTGTGTTTATTAAGTGTTACTGAAATCACAATACATTTCATTTTGAATTATTTGTCTAATTGTAGAAACATATTGTATTGAGTGTATCATTATGAGTGTCTAGTGACAGCCTGGTTTGCTCAGGTATTCTTCAATAGGTAAACATACTGTATGATACCAGTATTATAAAACTAACAAGGAGCTTACAAGTAAAGAGCTACATTCACTATAATGATTTTTGTAATAGATTAGCATCCCTCGTACCCCACCCATGTTACAGTATTTTCTTTCCACTGATTTCATTAAAGCTGGGCAACTACAGCTCAAGTCGGTAAAATATATAAATAATAAAAGTTTCTTTTTTCCTCTTACTAAAGATGGCACTTTTTGACATTTTTTTATTTATTTTAATGGTATAGGTTATTTTATGTAAATGCAAACTATTACATTTATTATCCCCTTACTTGTGCAATATGCTTCTGTTTTTCTTTAATCATACTAGCTTTGACAATACTTGTAAGCATATCATACCAAATGCTCAAAAATTGATTTTCATGTAGCTGCTAAAAATCTTTAAAAATGCATCAAAGCCCCCAGGTTTTGAATCACAATAAAGTGGTGGTTGGGAATAGGTCAGTAATTAAAGGTAAAGCGTAATTTACCCTCATCGGGAAACCTGCACCAACCAGTTTTTGGAGACAGTCAGGAGTCATTACATTTAAAGTTTTCTCTTTGAAAATACTTCCATTTGATGCTGTTAACTAATTTAATCCTAAGAATAACATAATGAAGTTTATTGTGCTACGTGTGCTAATTCACACACATATACACTAAACAAACAGCAGATTATGTGGGTGAATATGAAAGCGCTATTTATATCACTATATTAAACAGATACAAAAATGTACTGTATTTAAACATTTTAACATGGAAGGTTACACTTTGGTATAAAGATAAAAAACATGCAAAATAAAAACATGCTGATTTACTTCAGAAGTTTTCTGCATCATTTCAGCATGCTTTACAATTATATTATAGAGCATCTTTTTCTACTATACTGTATCATGAAAATGTATTTCCCCTTCCTCATTTCTTCTGTTACTGCACGTTTTTAACACTGAATGATTTTTACCTAAATTTACTGTAATTTTAGATAAAGAGCATCTGAGTGAAAAATAATACCCTTATTAATGTAGATTATTGAATCAGCAGATTTATCACACTATACATAATTGACCCCTCTCACCCAGTTAAATCAAACTCTGCTAAAGCCTTTATCTTTATCAACATAATATGTTAATTTTATGATATAGAAGAAATGTTGTTGCAATCTTTGAATCTAGTGCACTGCTCACTGCTTTTCTCAAAATGTTTTTTTTACTTTTTTTCACATACTGCATTAGGATAACCTTTTTTGGGATATTGACAAATAATAGATAAAAAAGTATTTTATTTGGCAGTGGTTTGCCAATGATGTGCTGGGCAGTTTTCACCACCCATTGCAGGGCCTTCCTGTCAGCTATGGAGCAGATGCTATACCACACTGTAATGCAGTTTGTCAATATACTCTTGACAGTGCAGCGGTAAAAGCTCAACAGAATCTGAGGAGACATCAGGCTTTCTTTAGCCACCTCAGAAAGCAAAGTCATTGTTGCACTTTTTTTAACTAGACTGGAAGTGTTTATTGTCCAAGAAAGATCCACAGAGATGTGGATACCCTGGAATTTGAAGCTGGAAACAGACTCCACTAGAGTCCCGTTTATATGGAGCGGAGTGTGTCTGCTGCTTTAGTTTTCTGGTAATCCACAATGAGCTCCTTAGTTTTATTGGTGTTGATGGCGAGGTTATTGTCAGCACACCATGTTGCCAGGTGCTGAACCTTCTCTCTGTAGGCTGATTCGTCATTGTCACTGATCAGTCCTAATACCGTGGTGTTGTCTGCAAACTTTATGATGGAGTTAGGGCCACATAAAGGGACGTAATCATGGGTGATGAGGGAGTAAAGGAGTGAGCTGAGTACAAAGCTCTGTGGAACACAAGTATTGTGGATCAAGGTAGAGGATATCTGGTTGTTTAGCCTGACAGACAGGGGTCTGTTGGTTAGAAAGACCAGTGTACATTTAAAAAGAGAGCTGCTGATGCTGAGCTTGCTGATTTTAGTTACCAGATTGGAGGGAATGATGGTGTTAAATGCAGATCTAAAATCAACAAATAACATCCTGAATTAGGGGTTATTGCTATCCAGGTGTGTCAGGGTAGAGTGAAGAGCCGAGGATATGGTATCCTCCGTTCACCTATTAGGAAGATAGGCAAATTGGTAAGGGTTCTAGTATGGGTGGTAGACTGAGGTGGGCCAGAACCAGTCTCTCAAAGCACCCTGTGATGATGAAGGTAAATGGAACAGGACAATAGTATTTCAGGCTCCCTGGATAGGGTAGTTTAGGTAATGGGGCAATCATGAACTTAAGATAGGCAGGGACAACTAATGCTGGGCGGTAAACCGGTTCATACCAATAAACAACGTTCGGAACGTGGCGCAGTGGGAAACTGTTTAAGGGGGGACCTTTTTCACTACTGCACCGCTAAACACACATGCAACAGAGTACATGCATTAGTGGAGGTATTGAACAGTGAAAATGGACAGACATTCCGAAACTGGAGCTGTAGCGGATGATAAAGTTGAACACGATGACACAAAAGAACTTTTGCCGAAAAAAGGAGCCGTATCTGTTGTCTGGAGATACTTTGGTTTTAAAAGGTCGGATGTGTACCATTATATTCAAATGTGTGAATACTGTTTCTATACTACTGGATAATACTGCAAGCCAAGTTGTACTTGTTTTATTTTTTTTCAGTACTGTGTAATAGTGTAACAACATGTTGAATTTATTCACGACATTTCCATTTTAATCTCGACGCTTATGACGAGAATAAAGTCGACATGTTGACTTTATTCTCATAATTTGTCATTAAAGTAGAACATCGTAAACTAAACTTCATCTTAAAATAAATATTTAATTTACTAGATTTTCTCAAACCCCGTCATAAGTTATGTAGCACATTAAATGCTTTGTGTTAACTGTTCCCCGAGCCATGTTACTCGCTACGTGCTACTTAAACTGACTTCCTCTTGCACAAAGAGGAGGCGCAGGCAGCGATCACCACATAGAATACATTAATTTCATGATATTCTTGCTCCTTGAACATTTAGAATTCCAAGATAAATACTTGATATCATTTTCATGATGAAATGCATTAAAGCATGTATTAATCATGTGGGGGCACGGTGGCGTGGAGGTTGCACTGCTGCCTCGCAGCAAGGGGGTCCTGGGTGTTCCCTGCCTTGAATTTGCATGTTTTTCTGGTGGGCTTACTTGGCGTGCTTCAGTTTCCTTTCAACATCATGTAGGATGTGGGGTTTTGTTCTGCTACAGTATTTTGACCCTGCTAGTGTATGTATTGCTCATATTCACCCTGCGATGTGCTGGCACCCCGTTCAGGATTTCCTCCTGCCTCGCACACAATGCTTGCTGGGTTGGGTGCAAACATGAATGGATGGCATAATTAAATATGTATAACGAAGATTTTTTTAAAGGTCTGAACACTCCGTGGTCTAAGTTTACAACTAGTTTTAATTTCACAAAGACGTTTATTGTGTGGTGATTGGTTATGTGGAGAAAGAAAAAGGAAGGATAGGAGCTCTGGGTTTGGTACGTCAGACAGAGACAGCACGTATACAATAAAGAAAGCCTGCTCAGAAGAATATCCATTGAATTCTGTGTTCGTGTCTCCGATCACCAGATCACAAACCCATCATTTACATAATATTTAAGTTAAACCTGTGCAATACAAATTCATACATCCAGTTTTTTGGAGCCTCGTCACACCTGCCATAAAGTTCTCTACACTGAACGTACACCTGGGGACCCCTTACTGCGATGGAGCATCTCTACCACCACACTACTATGCATGTTTGATATCTGCTTTAATGCATTTCATCATGAAAATGATATCAAGTATTTATCTTAGCATTCTAAATTTTCAGAGAGCAGGAATATCATGAAGTGAATGTATTCTGTGCGGCAAACTCTGCCTGCACCTCCTCTTAGTGCAAGAGGAAGTCAATTTAAGAAGTGCGTAGCGATTAACAATTGGGTCGGGGAACACTTAACACAAATCATTTAATGTGCTACATTAACTTATGATGGGGTTTGAGAAAATGTAGTAAATTAAACACTGATTTTAGGATGAAGTTTAGTTTACGACATTCTACTTTAATGACAAAATAAAGTGGAAATGTCAACTTTAATCTCGACACTTATGTCGAGATTAAAGTGGAAATGTCGTGAATAAAGTCAACATGTCGACTTTATTCTTGACGTATAGTTTGTTTTTTTTTCCACTGTGTCCGTATTTTTTTTTCTTTACCGTGGCCCTAATACGCTTCCGTAGGGCTATACCACAAATAGCATTATAAATGAAAGTTGCAGTTTTATTATTTATGTATATAGCTTAGCTTGAAGCAAGGTCCATATTAATGCAGTTTGCCTTAATGATGGTTCAGTTGGTAAAGATGTCATCACCAAGTTGCACTTGTTTTATTTTATTTTATTTTTATTTGGTGAATACTGTGTAATGCACCTGGGCTTGAAGTCTTGAAGTAATAGTATTATTACTGGAAGTTGCACTATTATTTATTTAATTGTTATTATTTATTAGTTTAAATATTATGCAGTTTAATGATGGTAAAGTTGTTTAAAAAGTCACTGTAGCTTGTCAGTGGACAGAGATTGTTAACATTAACAGAAAGTGTAGTTAGTTTACAAAAAATATTTACCATTTATTCCATTTCTCAGACATGTTCAGTGCAATAAAACTTTTGACAATCACCTCTGGATATTTTACTAAGTCTAAATGCCTCTTTGGATGCTTGAAAATATGTTGTCAAATTTTAGTTGAAGTTGTTTGCAAAATTTGTTCAATAAAAAGGCTCTATATTTTGACTGCATCTGTCATGCAATGTGATTTCTTCTCTTCATTAGTGCCACCCGCTTGAAAACTATCACTTTATGGGGCCATGCAAACCTGTATTAGTACTTGTGCGCACATTTAAATGTTTTTTTTTTGTACAATGTACAATTCTCATGACAGTGGAATAGGTTACTTTTAGCCAGTCTACTGCAGTAATTGCAGTGGAAAATGTGGTTAACATCCATTCATGCATAGGGAAAGAAATACCATCGAATACCATGAAACGGGTATAATTTTGAAAAATACTGTGATATAAAATTTTGGTCATACCGCCCAGCACTAGGGACAACAGCCTGATTGAAGATGTTTCTGAAGATCTCATTACAGGTGCCCAGTGCAGGCCTTAAGAACATGCCCATGTATACCATCATGACCAGCAGCCTTGCATGCATTCACTTTGCTTAGTGCAAATTGTACAGCGGAGGTAGTAAGTCTGAGGGGCTGGTCACCTCGGGGAGGGGCAGTTTTGGTTACAAGTGTTTTATTGTCCCAATCAAATTAGCATAAAAGCTGTTTAGCTAGTGAGGAAGGTAGACATTACTTGATGATGAAGTTGTATTTACCTTCTTGTGTTCTGTAATGGTCTTTATGCCTTGCCACATACTCCTGGGGTCATAGTTTTTCAAATGATCATCAATTTGTTGCTTGTATTTCTGTTTGGCTCTCCTGATGCCCTTTTTCAGGTTGGCTGGTGGATATGCTGTAGTTCTCAGCATCACCAGTAGTGATGAGCAAACATTGACGAGTTCTGAGCTCCCCGAAATCATGGAAGTGTTCGTGAAATTCACAGAACTTGGCGAACTGCATCAAGGTAAATGGGGAAGGACTAACTGAACTAGATTTGTCTGGATTATAAAGGTTCAGTCATCTTTAAATTGTCCCTGAGGGCTAGGGAAACGTCTGCTAACTACACTGGATCAATTATTGTGGCCAAAAAGGTGACCTGAGCTGTGGGCCAGCAGTGCCAACCACTGCACCATCGTGCCTCTGTGATATCGAAGAAGAAAGTACGCAGTTAGTGATATGCAATAATAGATTTCCTCAAAACAAAGCGGGAATTCCGAAATCGTAGTCAAAAGTAAGAAAAAATGTGTAGGTCCTCTGAAGGCAGAAAATTCAAAGTGTCATGCTGAAGACTCTCTAAACTCTCTGTGCTGATGATTTGCATTTTTTCTTCTATCAAAAAGATAGAAACATGTTATAAATACTAATAAACCTTTTGTTATTATTGTTTCAGAGAGTCTCCTGTATTTTGTGTCAAGTTCCTTCAAAGTTTGTTTTTTCTTTATCTGTATGTGACTAATTATTATGCATACATAGGGCACATACCTCCTTCTCTTATACTGCCGTGGCACTCAAAAATCGATTTGCACATTAGTGTAAAACCTGGAACAAACTTTCTGGTTAATGACTCCTAGCATTCTATTTATCAACTTAAGTTGTGTTTTTAGCATCTTGGTTCTAGTAACAACCTGTATTTGCTTAATGGCTTTTAACATTTATCAGTCAGACAGTTTTACTGTCTAGTATTTGAAAATGTCGAAATGTTGGAAAAAAAACATCTTCATAGTTGCTAAAAGAGTAGGTGGACCTACACTATGCAGTGGTCCAGCCAAGCACTTTGGATACTTGCATTTGACAAAATGAACACTTTAAAATCATGTTTATTATAATACATTACAACTTCACAAGCAGAGATAACTCGTTATTTATGCTGTATATGTTTCATTATTGCGCTCAAAAAGGTGACATGAGCTGTGCTGCAGCAGTGCTAACCACTTCACCACCGTGCCTTCATAAGACCAAAGAAGTAAGAGCTCAGCCAGAGACGCGCAATCATTTATTTCATAAAAACAAAGCGTAAATGAAAAAGTCAAAAGTCAGAAAAAATATGTATGTCTTTTAAAGGCAGAATGTTCAAAGTGACGTGTCATGATTGAAACCACTGGCTCATTCTCTTTTTTTGAAGTCACGCTGAAGACTTTCTAAACTGTGCTAATGCTTTGCATTTATTATTCTATCAAAAAGATAGAAACATCTTGTAAATAGTAATAAATCTTTAATTATTATTATTATTTCATATAGGCTCCTCTGTTGGTGTGGGGAATCAGGCTCCTTCAAGGTTTGATTTCACTCTTGCTGCGCCACGTATTTAATTATTATGCATGCATAGAGCATGTGCTTTCTTCTCTTAAGTTAACATGGAACTCGAAGATCATCCAGTACTTTTGGCTACAAAGCACAGAATACTCGTCCCACGGAGTCTGTGATGCAAATGAACCAAATGCATATGCTTATGATGTTATACCCGTTGGGACGGTCCCATCAATGTTTGCTGTTACAGCCACCAATAATATCACTGGCCTCGCAAAGCATTATGGAGCGCTGGTATTAAAAATAAAAAAAGTCCTCCTAAACTGGCCGAATTATCAGTACATAATTCGACAAACAAAGTCGAACAAGAATGTAGGAAATTCACTCTGAGTAATGTTTTAGTGAAATTCACTGATCAGCACTGCTCAGTGGATCTGAAAGTGGCGTCATGAAGTTTTTGCGCGTACCTCTCTATTCATCCAAAGCATCTGGTTTAGGAAGGTCTTAATCTGTTTTTGCGTTGTGATAAGTAGGTTAAAATGGATAATTTTAAAGGTAGTTATATTTTTAACCTTACTGCTGATTTGTTAACTGCAGTAAAATAAATTATGCTACAAAAATAAGGTTTGCCAAACCTACATTTTTTAATGTTATGGATGTATGGTGCAGGATTGTCAAAAAATCAATGCTTGAATTTTTATTAGAATAGGAGGCCCAACAAGTAATGCAACCCATGTAAACAGTCAGGTATTGGCAATTGAGGAATGCAGAACAAAACTAGTACAAAGGCTCAAAACCATGTCACAAATGTAAATCAAAACCTTACCACTACTCATACTTTTTGAAAAAGCATTCTTTTTTTACTTATGAAAACTAAATTCTTGGGATTATTGGAAAATGTCAATCTTATAAATCCAAAGTGTAGTACATGTTGCCATTATTAGGGATACCCTCAATAAACAGCACATCCTCAAGATTCTTTGGTCCACTAATTCCCATATTGCTAGCTAATTATAGGGTCAAGACCTGCCAGACAAGCCAACAAGTGCTCTTTCCTTTATAATTGTGCAAAACCCAACACCATTTTAGAGTATATATAGGCTGCACAGATTAATCATATTGATGATGACCAGGAAAAGTTGTATGGTGTTTGTAATCAATTGCAACTACCAAGGGTGAGCTACTGTTTCTTCCATTAGAAAGGAGGGTTACAAAATTACTTTTTTTTCTCAATACCAGAAGAGAGCACACCCCTTTACCAATCCATGGGGACTCTTAAAACATTGTTTTATAGTTTCAGGCTGTTTCTAGATTCTGTCGTTTTATTTTGTGCAATGTTTTTGTATTATTTTTTCTTTTCCATGTTGATGGAAATAAACATCTGCATGCTTGGATGCTTTCTTTGTTTACTGATTTACCAAATACACTTAATTTTTCTTTCCTGCAAGGTGTTCCTTTTCTTCCTTTTTTTAATATTTTTCAGAAGTTTTCATGAAAGCTGTTCCTCTTCTCTGCAGCTACTACATCGATGGCCGTGTTGCCAAGGTTGCAGACTTCATGAAGACTCGTTTATTAGATACATTGACTGAACAGATCTCTAAAGTTCTCAAGGTGAGAGTGGTATACATTAATATATCAATCTGCATTTTGTTTTGAGCATATTGAGTTGAAACATATCAGATTATATCTAGTTAATTTATTTACTATAATATTTCATGCAATCATTATAGCATTGTGAGTACTCATTTCAGTACTGTTTCATCTAAAATATACTTATATATTATACTTATGGCTTCACTGCTTGTTCAATGTGAAAATTGAATTAAATATTAATTATGCTTGTGAATTTTTTCAGATGTGTTTGTCGAGTAACTTAAAATGCAAGTAATGATACATTAGCTTTCAGCAAAAATGCTGCAACTAATTAAAAAACATCCATCCATCCATCCATTTCCCAACCCGCTGAATCTGAACACAGGGTCATGGGGGTCTGCTGGAGCCAATCCCAGCCAACACAGGGCACAAGGCAGGAAACAATCCTGGGCAGGGTGCCAACCCACCGCAGGACACACACAAACACACCAAGCACACACTAGGGCCAATTTAGAATCGCCAATCCACCTAACCTGCATGTCTTCGGACTGTGGGAGGAAACCGGAGCGCCTGGGGGAAACCCACGCAGACACGGGGAGAACATGCAAACTCCACGCAGGGAGGACCCAGGAAGCGAACCTGGGTCTCCTAACTGCGAGGCAGCAGCGCTACCACTGCGCCACCGTGCTGCCCATTAAAAAACATTATTTTACCAAACTTCAGTGAATCTGGAAAAAAAATAATTTTCCCACATGATACTACCTCCTGACTGCTGGGATATGTTTATTTACTTCTGCATTTCCTATCTCTTCATGAACCATTCAGTGGTATGTTTACCACTTAACTGATTGAGAAATCATAGATACAGAGTGTCATAACGTATGAAATTTGCCTAATATTACCTAATAAGTAAGTTGTAAAACACTTGCAATTAAAGGTAGTATTTAGTGACTACTCTACCTATTCTAAAAATATTCAGCAGAAAATGATTTTATAGTTTTAAGACCTGTATAGTCATGTGTTAGACATCGGGAAAATGGTTTACTTAACATGTTTAAGAACTAAGTAATAGGATAAATATGTTTTTCATAGACAGTTGCCAATTACAGAAATAAATTTAGTAACATATAAAAGAGCTAGGAACAGCATAGTCTAGGCTTGGTGCAAATGTTACATTCAGTAGTTGAATGAAATATGATACACATGTTTGGCAAGAATATAATAGTTTTTTTTTCAGAATTGGCCATTTAAGGAGAGTGCTGACTCCTTAGAGAAATGCTGGATGCTACCATTACCTGTTAATTACTCATTTCCTCTTGTTCCCTTAAGTTGTTAAATCATTTCTTAAACCATATGAAATTCCCTTCACACTAATTCTTCAGCTTTTTTTCAAGATGTCTATATATTCCGAGGCAGGTATTTCTCCTCAATTTAGTATTTCTTTCCTAAATATTATACAACTTAATCCCACTAGAATTGTTCTTTATTTAATATACAGCTTTCCACAGGTAAAGCAAACTGCAACTGGAAACTGCACAGTATATCAGAGCCTCATTTTTAAGCATATAAGGGACATAAAGCTATGTGGACACAGGAAGAATGTGTAAACTCTGTATGAGAAGTGTCTAAGACAGTGTGTGAACCCAGAACTTTAAGAGTCTGAGTAAACAGCACTAACCAATGTGACCCACTGCTCTAGTGTAAAATTGTAAGTTGTAATTCAGCTCCAGTATTCTAGAAATCAAGCTGTAAAGAACTAACAATTCGATTTCTGTTTGATTATTAGAGTACGTAAATTATCCAGAAGAAAATTTAGCAGTTTTATTATTGTCTGTATTCACATTGCTGTTCAAAAATCCATTTTAATCTGTCCATTCCAGACAAGATTGTAGGTAATTAGAGGTCACAATATCACATCTAACCCAAACAGATTATATATTTTACTTGTTTATTAACTTACAATTATTTTTGACTTGTTTTGGACTATGAGAGCTAAACAGAAAGTTCTGGGTTAAGAGCAACACAAATATAAGGAGAACATGAGCATTTCTAGGAATGAAAATTTCTTTTACATTTCATAAATGACAGTTGAACCCCTTTGATTAATTGATTAATTACCTTTCCTCATTAAATAGATGCACCAACTTAATAAAACAAAAAAATGCAAGGATGCATTTCCCAGACAAGGTTATATTTATGCATCATGTGTTTAATAATCAAAATTAAAGTGAATACTTGTCTCAGTCTGCCTCTTTATATTACTACAAATATATTTAAGCATTCTATACTGACATGCACAGGGGTCAGCTGAATCTGCAGACTGGAAAATCCCACGGCAGCGGTTAAGAAAGTATCCCCATATCTAAATAGCAAGGCTGTCAACTGTAAGTCTGTCTGGAAAATGTTCAGTATATAGTAACACCGATTTTATCTGTCAGTCTTCATCCATGTAGTAGCACATTATTGTGATTTTCTGTAAGTTTCATTTGTTAGTGCAGTCCAAACGTCAGATGTGAGTGTAAGGAGATGACAGATAACTGATTAGCTGCTGGAAGTATTTGATATTGACCTCACTGATTGGCAGCAGGTCTTGTTCTATCATTGTACACACCTTCTGTGTGATTTCATCAGATTGCATTACAGATGTGCTGCTTAAATATTTGAGCATTGTATTTTGCAATGGACTTTGTTGCCCTTTCCTTCAGAATGTTCCAATAGTGAGCTACAAATGTTAACCCAGTGAAAGTTTCTCACTGCAACAATCTCTTCAGTACAACAGTACCTGTGGTCAAGTTTCACAAAACATCATCAAAAATATGACCAGACAATGCAACTCAAAATGAAACTCATTAAAGTATTTACTATTGGTTATGCCAGTTAGGAATTCATTCCATAAATCAAGAAATACTGGAAAACAAATGAAGTACAATATCTACCAGAGCCACTTTGCAATGTACAAAATGAAGTTCTGTTTTCTGTAATCTATTGTATATGCACTCTAAGGTATAGCTGTTGTGAACTGAAATTTTGTGGGTATGTTAGTTTTATGTGTCCATGAGCTTGAGTTATTACTGGTGCTATCTTAAATGTGTTTTAGCAATACAACCTGTCCTTGACTTGTTGAAGTGTCATTATGTGTCATTAAGTTCTGATTACAATTATAATTAATATAATAATAATATTAATAATAATACAATTCTGACACTTTCATACACAGTTTCAGATAAAAAGGTTTTAAAAAGAGCATCTTAAAATTTTTATGATGTAAGATCAGTACTTTCCAGTTTACCGAGGGGAGGAGGGTGTCGATTTTATCCAGCCTCATTTTTTCATTAAATTCCATAGATGACTCTGCATGGTCAAAGCAGCCCCTTGAAATTGACCAAATTTAATTTGTGCTTTTTGCTTAGTTACATTTAGGCCTAAGAAACACATACTTGTAACCAACACAGACTTTTGATTTTTTTCCTTATTCAGATAGCTATATAGGCTTTCTGAAAAAGCAATAAACAGAAAGGTAACTGTTTCAGGGTTTGAACAGCAGACCTCTCAACTCCAACTTTCAGAGCACTCTAATGGCATTTGTGAATGTGCAGATAATTTTTAATTTTTTTTCAATTTATTCTAACACAAACACAAACCTTACTTTTGTTTTTCAAATCTTTCGTGTTTAATTTCCATCCTAAACATATATTGAATGTGCCATGTGTC
Organism: Erpetoichthys calabaricus; assembly: GCF_900747795.2. NCBI lineage: Eukaryota > Metazoa > Chordata > Cladistia > Polypteriformes > Polypteridae > Erpetoichthys > Erpetoichthys calabaricus. Next base: position 285,568,203 of record NC_041395.2, read on the forward strand.
AATAATGATAATCATTGAGTTTTCAATCAGTAAGTTATCAAAAATGTCAAACTTTTTTCATATCAAATGACAGTCTTATCTCATGTTGCTGAACAGAGAATGCAATTCACCATGGCCAAAAGAGTACCTGGTACTCAAGAACACCACTGTTACATTCCTACAGAAGATGGTAAACTCAGAGTCAGCCAGGTGTCCAAATATTCACTACTGAAGCAACAGCTGAGATCCTGCCCTCTCACAATCACACTCCTAATGGATCAGATGCATCCGTTACAATTAGACTAGTGTCCTATTGGAGGCTATGCTGGTTGCATGTATAATGAAAAATGTTGGTGTGATTCATGACAAGAGTGAAGTGGAATCAGAACATCCTGATATGTTTCATGCATACAAACTATCCTGCACAGTCTTTCCGTTGGCCACTTAGAGACAATATTTGTGGAGTGTCATTACACTGCTTTATACAACGGTCAGTGGGAGGCAGTCACATTCCAGCTGCTGCAATACCAAGATGTTAACATTTCATTATCCATCCATCCATCCATTTTCCAACCCGCTGAATCCAAACACAGGGTCACGGGGGTCTGCTGGAGCCAATCCCAGCCAACACAGGGCACAAGGCAGGAACCAATCCCAGGCAGGGTGCCAACCCACTGCAGGACACACACAAACACACCAAGCACACACTAGGGCCAATTTAGAATCGCCAATCCACCTAACCTGCATGTCTTTGGACTGTGGGAGGAAACCGGAGCGCCCGGAGGAAACCCACGCAGACATGGGGAGAACATGCAAACTCCACGCAGGGAGGACCCGGGAAGCGAACCCATTTCATTATAACTAGTATTATATTTAATGATAAAACAAGCAGCTGCTGTTCATCTGTTGTGCTTAATGTTCCTTTAGTGAGTTACTTTTTTCCATTAATCCTATATCCAAGTTAGTGATGAAGAACTTCATGATTATCATTACTGACAAATGGAGAATTTAACCCATATTTTGAATGGAAAATAAAATGAAAGATTCACATAAGAAAATTTGACTTGTTTTTTGAGAAGGGATGGACCATGTAGGAGGAGGAGGAGGAGGCTGGGAGCATGCGCTAGCCATGAAGGATACAGGAAAAATTATTTTTAAAATGTCTGAACATTCCCACAGTGCATTAAGCTGGTCTGAAAATTAGGCCCAAAATTTTTTTTTTCAGATTTGAGAGGTTTACTGGTTAAACCCTGGTGCAGTTTCTTGTTTGTTTCTAACCTTTTGAAAAGCCCCGTGTAACATGGAAAAATTTTCAGCAGGCTGTATCAGTTAGAAGTTTGCCTTCTGAAAGCCAAAACATGGCAAAGCCAAAGACGCAAAATATTTTTGTTTTCATTTTTGAAAATTTTTGAATGTTTGCTCTTATCAAGTGGTGTTATCTGGATCAAACATTTTGATTTCATTACATACTATACCTACAAAGGTATCAGTATGCAAAATTTGAGCCTGCTAAGTAGTTTAGCTCTTGAGATATGGTCTTATGAAGTTGATGAAAAAATAAAGCCGTGTCAAATTTTACACCCCTCTCCCCTCACAAAACTGACTTTATCTTGGAAAGTATTGATCTTACATCAAAGTAATTTTACAGGGTGTCTCCTGGATAACATGGGTACCCCTGATATTTTTTGAGAATATTTTGAGACTAAAGTGTGTGGGATTTCTGGAAAAATGGTTGATTTGATGTGGAATGACCCAGATGTTGAGCATGATTCCTTTTTAGTGAAGACTGATGTGCAACTTAAATAATGTTCTTGTATCTATTTAAATGAACAATGTGTTTCAGAGTAAGATTATATCAAGTGCTGCAGTGTATCAAGGTATAAATTTTCCAATGCAAGTTTAAATTAATTGTATAATCAATACAATTGTTTAGTTTAGGTTAAGCCAGGGGTAGGCAACGTCGGTCCTGGTGAGCCGCAGTGGCTACAGGTTTTCATTCCAACCCAATTGCTTAATTAGAAACCAATCATTGCCAATCTCAGACCTTATTTAATTTTATGGCTTGTTAGTCTGTGCAATGTAAGGCTCTTATATAGTAGATTTTTTTCCTTTCCAAGGATATCATCCACATGATATGAAGCCTAAAACAGATCATTTTCAGTCTGTCACATTTTTCTATTAAGTGTTTTATTAAATCAAACCGTGCATGATGAACACACACAGATGTAATTGGAAAAAAGCTAGCTGGAGAACTGCTGGCTGCTTTGTCTTTGACATCTTATTGCTAATAAGGAGCAATTAAAACACTGAATGCAGCAGTTTAAGATTGAAATAAGCAATTAAGGTTGGAGAACCTTAACAAGCGAGACCACTAAAATGAAGCATCAAAATGTCACTTAAGCAATATGTGCTTCATCAGCAATAATTGAGTTCTCGTTAAGGAACTGGGTTGGAACAAAAACCTGCACATACTGCGGCTCACCAGGACCGACGTTGCCTACCCCTGGGTTAAGCTGTTAATGCAAGTTAGTCATACTACAGGTAAATGTTTACAGCCCTACTGCACATAGAAGGAAAATAAAATGAAACCGGAGTCCTCAGCCCTGTAGCTAGAACCATAAGAAAATAAAAAATTAATCCTACTTATTTTAAAACAATGCATTATACTGTATTTCATTGTAATTTCAGATAAGGTTGCCTTTTAGCTCAAGTAAAGCTTATGAAAACAATCCAGTTGAGCTGGATGGCCTTTTCTCCACAAAAATGTTTCAATATTTATTTTGGGACACAACAAATAAATCCAAAATGTCAGCAGATATTGAGTATAAAAAGCAACAAACCGCATGCATTAGTCACAGAAATGGACCCAACTCAACAAATTGCATCTTAAACTGTCTCTTCTACAGAGGGTATGACTTATGATTTAATTTTATCCTCAAATACGTTTTGCTTTGAAATAACATCCTCATTCAGGGACACTTTACCTAAAGTGCTAAAAAGAGTCAAAGGAAATTCCCCCTACCTCCTGTTAAGTTGCAAAATTGCATCCAGTGATCTTCTTCAGACAACTGAAAGGTTCTTCTCTATAGCTTCACCAAACTCTTCCTTCATTTGTCTTTGGCCATTGATGAAGATGCTGCCTTCCTGTCTTCAGCTCAAATCTGAAGAACTTGCTGCTAAAATTGCTTTGAAGCCCCCTTCTATAATTTGACAGCTATCCTCAGCATTGAATTTTACTGTGTATCATCTAGGTGCTGCCATGGCAGGCATCAAACATGTTTCAGGCATAGCTGGATGTGGCCTTCACATTACTATCCTCAACAGGCTTCTTTCATACGCCACCTTCCTGATCCATAGGAGATGCTGACTGCAGAATACTACCCATTTCCGTGTGTTTCCATCTACCAGCATGGTTTTGCAGAATATTTTGCATCACATCAGGTGTGATCAACAGTCATTTTTGTTATGGACAGTCACCAAACTGCACAGAAAACCAATAATAATTTGGATAATATGAACTGTTTATCTTAGTACCAGCTTGTTACTATCATTCTCATTGTCAGCATACACAATCTATCAATAAAACAATGGAGTTATTAATAGGTGACCATTACAGTACTGCATCAATCATTTATAAGATGGTCAAAAACTATAAACCAGGGGTGCCCAATATGTAGATTGCGATCGACCGGTAGATCATAAAGGTAGTGCAAATAGATCACGTTGTATTCAAAAAAAATTTTTTTAAATGTTAGTTTATCATATATCCTCCCTATGGCATTTGCCACTTGATTGACATACAGGGCAGGCCAGTCTGAGATCTCTTTTCTTCTAACACACGGGTCATCCCGCACGCATGATCAAACGCACAAGCTACTGCAAAACTCTGGCTATCTAGTTAGCCTTCCAATTTATATGGACTAAAGAAGGAATACGAAAAAAAAATTGGTGGGGGGTGCTGGACTTGTGGAATTGGAAGAGGAATTTTTTTCTCACAATGTCACAATCGAAGTGTGTTTGTCTGATCTGTCAATCTATCATTGCTATTCCAAAGAAGGAAAATGTGGAAAGGCACTTTCGAACTGTTCATAAAAATTACGAAACTGACTTCCTTCCGAAAAGCAATCTGAGAAAGATAAAGATGAGAGAACTAAAATCGCAGTTTATCGGACAGCCGTCATTTTTCACTCGACTGAATTCAAAAGCAAAGGCAGACACTGAAGCATCATTCCGGGTGAGTCACTCAATCATTAAGCATAAGAAGTCCTTCCAAGATGAAGAGATGATAAAAGTGGCTTTCGTTGAGGCAGATGGCTAGGGGAAAATTCTTACTGATATTTCGAGACCCCTGGCTGGAGATAAAGGAGTTTCTCCTTGTCAGTAAACATGCAAAATACAAGCAACTTAATGACCATCAATGGCTGCTAGACTTGGCATTCTTTTACCGATCTGACCAACATGTTGAATGAGCTTAATTTATAGCTGCAAGGAAAAGACAAAACTATGATCAATATGATTAGCTATGTTAATGCTTTCAAACGAAAAATGCAACATCTTTCCTCAAAGCTGCAGCGCCATGATTTGGGGAACATCCAAAACCTCGCGTTAGAGGTGGAGACATAATGGAAGGTGCGTGCGCAACTTGACAGCATACGCTACACCGAGCAGATTGAAAATTGTCTGTCAGACGGTTTCAAGACTTTGCTTTACTTGAGCCAATAGCTACATTTATGTGCTATCCATTTAGGGAAGATGTTGAGGGTGATTCACTCGCATCAAAAATTGCAACACTGTTTCACCTAAAACTCCTCTACAGTGGAGGATGAGATTTTGACACTACAGGATGACATTCAGCTGAAGTCTGGGGTTCTTGGACAGTTTTGGAATTTACTCACAGTGGAAAAGTACCCAAACATGAGGAAATGTGCTACCTCCTTAGCTGCATTATTCAGCTCTACTTATTTATGCAAGTCAGCCTTTTCACACATGAAGATTATTAACTCCATATATATATATATATATATAGCATTTGTAATGTAGGTAGATCATTTGACCTGGTCATTTTAAAAGTAGTTCACAAGCCGAAGAAGTGTGGTCATTCCTGCTCTAAACTGTTCCAGTTGTCAATGCCAACAATTGTCCTCATTTTTGTGTCCATAACCCAAAGTCACGTTGAGATAACCCTGCTTTCCACTGTACAAAACTGAAAAGTAAAGGACCCAGGCAGAGGCTTGTAATTGTCACCGTCCATCTGACTCAGCCCTCTCTCATGTGATGGAGACTGACAGCCTTATCAAGAAACCAGGTTCTGGAGCAAAATTTGTATGTAGTGATGAGGAATACTATAAATAAAAAGTACTTTTCAGCTTGCTGCACAAGCTCCTTCTCCTTTGACAGTGAACTGCAGTAGCATGTCATTTCTAATTTCTATTGACAAAGTCTAGTGACTAGACTGGTGAGCCCATAAAAAGGGTTAGCCTGCTATAGTAATGCAATCACTAATTAGTGTAGCTGAAACAAGTGGTCCTTCTAAGGATAGTGAGCTACCTAAAACAGCAATACAATCTGCAAAAAACATTAGGTCAGCATTAGCAAGCACCGCACCACTAGACTCTAGTCCATCCGGATCTGCCCATACCTATGAGTTACTCCACCTGAACCACCATTTTTCACATTGAATATAATGAACTATTGCAACAGCTTCACAAAGCAGGTTTCAGGTGACCCAAACTGGGCTACGTGGGTCACTTGGTCACCACGTACTTGGAAGTTTGGGCCCTTAGTTCACTTTTCAAATTGAGGTTCTCTAACCCCACTGTTTGTATTTTACTTATGTTGTTTTCTTTGCTTATTCCTTCTTAACAGCGGTGTGTTAAGCATAGCCTTATGAGGAAGATAAAGCTCCTAACAACAAACTACATCGCTAAAAGAATCTCTGCAACATTATTTCCTAGGATGATAGTTGAACATACTGTACAGTACAAGCTGTAAATGAGAAGCATAAGAAAAGAATAGGCTTCACACACCATGGGTAGTATCATGGATGGGAGACAGAATAATTTCATACAGATCTATTTTCTGTTGTTTGTTTCTTAGATATTTTTTGTATTTAATTATAGTAACACAATTTATTAACTTATTTTGTCATTCATTTCCTAATCAAATGTAATTCTTATATTACAGACTGGTTTTCTTGTTCAATTAAAAAGCACAGCTAGAGTGTGAATACCATAACCATTCATTTTCTCTCTCTCTGGTTGCTATTTATGAACTTTATCCCTGTCTTAATCAGCTTTTACAAATCTCTAAAATAGGTCTTTTAATGAGCTTTGTCGATTCTCTGCCAGTTTAAATGCAGTGAAGAAATGAGCGTCCATCCAGCCCTCACATATCCATTTTGTTCCTGCAAATCTTGTAGTCAAAATCATGTGAGAGATTTTGAGATTTTCCTCTCACACAATAGCCAGATTCACATTGGTTGTAGCTAAAATATGATGAGATTGTGTATGACTAAAAATATACTTTACCTATAAGGACAAAATATTGTTATGTTATCAATAGTTGCATCTCCTTGTGTTACATATACACTAACTAACTGCAAGAGTAACTTAACTTATCAAATTGGCTTTAGATGAGCAAAATGTGAAAATTTGGCAGTGGTTGATTACACTGTAAAGTCTGATTTATTATCTGTCAAGTTTGTCTGTTATGTGTATCAATTTGAATAATGCCATTGCTTTCTATAGTTAAAGTATAACATATTACCTAATTCACACCACTCTGCACGTTTATGATTAGGATTGTTTTAAAGGCATATTATACTGTTATGGGACTGACTCTTGTGCCAGTTTGGGATGACTTCAGGGCTAAGTCATCAGCACTATGAGCAGTCATTCTATTATTCAAATGAACAGCTTCAGCACCAGCTACAGGTGAGCCCATAAAAAGGGTTAGCCTGCTATAGTAATGCAATCACTAATTAGTGTAGCTGAAACAAGTGGTCCTTCTAAGGATAGTGAGCTACCTAAAACAGCAATACAATCTGCAAAAAACATTAGGTCAGCATTAGCAAGCACCACATATTGCTAAAATATGTAAAGGTTTATAATCCTCTTGTAATTTGTATGTCTGTCAAATTGATGAATTAGAACATTTATGAAGCTTCCTGATTGTTTCTAATTGTGAATTTGTAAAGCCTTACAAACCATGACCAGAAAATGCAAATATCACACAATTAATAAATGGAACATGCAAAACAGCAGGTGGCAACCAAAAACAAAATTCATTCCAAATACGAGAGTCAGTAAAATAAGTGGTGACGGAAGCTGCACATAATAAGTGTTAATGGTATGGAGATAACAATTTAGTTTGCTGCCATTCCTCATATTTTACGACACTGTTTCAGGTAGATCTCTTTACATGTGAATACACTTATACTCCAATGTGCTTTTTGGCATATCTCATGAACATTGATCTGCAAAGACAATTTCACTGTGTTTTCTCTCACCTGTTTCCTAAAGAATTAATCTCCTCTAGACAACATCAGAAAGCTCACAATTATAGGCAGTTGATAGAGGGTATTTTTAATTGTTAATAAAGGAAAAAGAGTTTGGGGGTTGGTTTTGTTCTCACTATTTGTAAAATAGATGTTGTAATACCTCTGTGTTTGGTACTGTTCTTCTTTAGTGTTTTTTAAAAAAAAACTATTAAGTATTTCTTTTATTATCATGTAAATATGTACATTCTGTTTAGTGTGTAAGACTAATATGTAGTGACGTTTTCAAGGAAACATGTTGATTTCTTATGGTTTTTGATAATTAAAGCTATGGGTCTCGATATAAAAAAGGTAGGGAACCACTGATCTAAAGATATACAGTTACGCTAGTTGTTGAATGTAAAATGAGTCAAAGTCAATGAATGCACCAGTGTTCTTTTGGTACTAATTACATACAGTAGAATTTTTATTGATATGAAATCTTTATGTTTTAAGTAGTCCATCTGTAAATTATGAATAGTACTGCCTTAAATGTCAGAATCAAAACCAAAGTGGTCTATGTGATCATTACTGTATAATTACAATCAACTTCAGCCTACAGGATGTTATACATCCTTATAAGTGTATTCAAGCAAATATCCTTTTTCATTTGTAATTTATTTCTCATGCATAATTACTTATACAGGGTACGGAAAGTATTCAGACCCCCTTCAATCTTTCACTCTTTGTTATATTGCAGCCATTTGCTAAAATCATTTAAATTAATTTTTTTCCTCATTAATGTACACACAGCACCCCATATTGACAGACAAAAAAAAGAATTTTTGAAATTGTTGCAGATTTCTTAAAAAAGAAAAACTGAAATATCACATGGTCCTAAGTATTCAGACCCTTTGTAATATGTCCTTATTTTTCTTATTAAAGACGGTAATTAATGCTTTGCTAAAAGTTTGAGGTAGAATTGTATTGTCCCTGGCTACTGTATCTGTTATACATCACAAAACCCATTAGATTGTGTCTTGTGTTCTTTAAACTGAGTAGAATATTAGGATGTATAGTATCCTCTAAATGTGTGCATTAAATTTTTATGCTCAATGATTTTATTTCCATCTGTGTTGGTAATTACTGATATTGCATTTAGAACTTCCTGCTTGTGAATTTGTTGAGCTAAGATCTCATTAGCCTTCTTTCCATGTTCATAGTAATGATATGACAATTAAAAACTAAGTTCTTATGTTTTTTTTTATGTCAAAAGGTTGAATCCTCATTGCAAAGACTCTCTTTTCCTATGAAGTGCCTCATTTGGACACCTGGCGTGTTCTTGATCTTTTCTGATAATTTCATTGATTAACTCAGATGCCTTCTTGGTTTCTAATTTATTTTTGTGGGAGAGATATGAAATAATCTGTCCACTTAACAATGCCTTCATTGCCTGTGGATACTTCTGAGGATGCATTTGCCTCTAAAAAATAATCCATTTGCCTGGATATAATTTTGTACAGTTCTTGTCAGCCAATAATAGTGGATTAAGACACCAGCTGAAAGATGAGTTTGTGGGGCATAGTGATTTGAGCTCTATGATCAGAGGGGTGAGGTCAGAGATAACAATAGCATCATACTTGCAAGGTTTGATAATGGGCAAAAAATTATGTGTTTCTATTATAAAAAAAATTCTTGGAAGGTTGGAAGGAGACGAGACATGATTTTCTCAGAGAGACACTTTCACGTCCCATAAGACGAGTCTTTGTGCCAAGAGATGTAACCACGCCCTTGGCTGGAAATAAAACAAAGAGTAGATGGCAAAGTAGAATGTTGTAAAGAATTCAAAAATGTTGGCATGGCACACATGCAGAGCAGGTTAGAGATAATGGAAGTACGAAAATTCGAAAGTCTCAAAAAAAGAATAGTAAAGATCGCATTAGCGCAAACAAACGTAAATTATTACTCTGTGAAATAACGGAACAGCGAAATGAGATTGAATATATTGTTCGGATTTAGACTTGTAGATCATCTAATTTTTGTTGCCATCAGGGGAAAAAAACTAGTGTTTCTTCCCAATGAAGAGGCGTATCCGCGAAAATTAAAAGATTCCAAAAACGTTGGTGCGGTACACATTCAGAGCAGGTTAGAGATAATGGAAGTACAAAAATTCGAAAGTCTCAAAAAAAGGATAGTAAAGATCACATTAGCGCAAACAAACAGAAATTATTACTCGGTGAAATAACGGAACAGCGAAAAGAGATTGAATATATTGTTTGGATTTAGACTTGCAGATCATCTAATTCATGTTGCCATCGGGAAAAAAAAAGTAGTGTTTCTTCCCAATGAAGAGGTGTATCCGCGAGAATTAAAAGATTTGTTGTTTGGTGAAAGTGAAATCCCATGAGAGAAATAATTTCTCATTCGTATGAATGCTATTGTCAGACACATTTCTTGTAGAGAGAAAGAAACGATATTCACTCATGGGCAGTGATACGTTGTGTTGTCACGATGTAATTCCAAACACGGAGCGTGGTGAGCAGGGGGTAAAGCCCCCTAGTTATCTATAAAGAAATAATCAATTCTTGAGTAACATTGATGTACTGGTGAGAAGAAAGAATATGCTGTTAGAAATTATAATTATAATAAATAAAAATAAGTTATGAATGATTACCAACTGAGTAATAGTTTTTTGCAGCGTTAGATGTGATTTCCACTGTAGCTGAAGTCCTATCCAGGGGCCTCATGTATAAACGATGCATACAAACAAAAATGTTGTATATGCCTGTTTTTCATGCTCACATCGCAATGTATAGAAACTAAACTTGGCATTAAGCCATGCACATTCTCATGGACATATGCACTTTTTTACTTGGTTTTGCACACTGGCAGCACCCAGTGTCAAAGCAGTGCTGCTGTTTCTGTGTGGCCTCCCTTTTTTCAGATTTGCATCAGTGATGTTGGATTTATCAAATACACTGAAATTAACTGCATATTGTTTACAAATTTAATTCACTTGATTGTAATAATTCTCTAACAATATAATAGTGCACGGAATGAACAAACTGTTCCAAATACCATAGCTGCTTTAGCGTTGTTACTATCCATGCACCACTCAGTTGCTCCCGGTAGAACTGCTTATACTTATAATTACAATTACCTCACTGTAAACTTGCACAACAACTGTAACACTGCACAAACCTGAGTCACTTTATGAACCATTTGCACGATCTGCACTGTATGTACATCTTTATTGTACTTATACTTTCATACTGTATATTTTTCATTATTTTTTTATAGTATTTTATAGGAAAATAAGTTTATGGAGGATTTATATATTAAATCTCATTGTTCCATACAATGACAATAAAGGAATTTGATTCAATTCAATTAAAGAGAGAGCGCATTTACAGATGATGATGACTGGCTTCTAAGTCGATTTACACTGTGTGCTGTTAGAATATTAGTATGTATACATAGTATCATTTTAATGATGAAATCGATAAAGTATGCATATTACATTTTACAGATAAATCATTAACTTCATTTAAACAATATATACTGTTCATAATTAATGCCCCGTCCAGGGATTGTTCTTGGCTTGTGCTTGATGCTTGCTGGGACTGGTGTAACCCTTTATGGATGGAATAATTAAACATGTATGATGAAGATTTTTCAATGTTCCATTCCATAAAAGTTTTTAAGAATCGGCATTCTAAGCTTACCACTGGTTTTACATTTATTACAGATCTCATTGTGTGGTGAATTACGGGTTGGTATGTTTGACAGAGACAGTACTGCTGCATTAAATTATTCCATTTAGATCACGTGTGTCCTAGCAAGCATCTTATGGGAAGCAGGAACAAGCCCTGGACAAGGGAGGCATGAACAATCCCTGGAAGGGGTGCCAGCTCATTGCTACTTTTGCACCACCATGCCCCCACATGTTTAATACATGCTTTAATGCATTTCATCATGAAAATAATATCAAGGATACCTCTTAGTATTCTAAAATGTTCAGAGAGCTGTAATATCATGAATGTAATATATTCTGTGTGGAGATCAGTGCCAACGCCCTCCTGGGTACAAAAGTAAAAGCCTGTTTAAGAAGCACATAATGATTCATACACATAGAACACATAGAATATGAAGCATTTAATAACATGCTATTTTAGTTATGATGGGATTTTAGAAACTCTACTAAATTAAATATCAATTTTAAGACAATGTTTACAACATTCTGCTTTAATGACAAAATAAACTACAAGATTGAAATGGAAATTTCAAGATTAAACTCGACATTTCAACCTTTTTTTTCCTTCACTGTGTCCCTAATTTTTTTTTTGTTCTCTCTGTGCCCTAATATGCTTCTGTATGATACTCTGACGATGGGCTACGACTCACCTTTTCACCTCAACTTTGACATCTGACCACTTCTTTTTTATTTTGGGCACTGTGCAACTTTCTATATTTGAATTTTTGAGTGTTATTCGATCAGTTCCCTTTTCTTGCTAATACCACTGCCTAAGCCACCAAAAAGTATGTTTTTTGTAAGTTTTACCTGTGTTTTTTCTTGCCTCCACTTCACTAAATAGGACCCTCACTTCGCATTCGCTCTAGTTTTCTTTTTTCTGTCCTTTTGTCTTTTCACAAAACGCTGAATGTAAGGAGCTATTTATATTAAATTACATATTCATAGGGGAGTAATTCTGGGAGGAGTCGGGGAGGATTTCACGCTGACCAGGATTTATGCAGCGGTGTAAGTGTGTGGAAGTTGGCTTACGCACAGTTTTGTACATCTGAATTTTTTGTGCATACACATTGTCACACACGTGCGAGTAAGAGGCAGCTAAAGGGCCTGAGTAATTGTAATAAAACATACTACCAGGGGGCGGTGGAGTGCGCTGACTGCCTTTCTTAGTTCCCTACAGACCTTTCCCGGGAAATCCTGCAAGGTTCTGACACCTCAGAAGACATCACTTCCGGTGCGGACCCCTTTACTGATGTCACTTCCGGTCCAGAAGAAATCACTTCTGATTCTGGCCCTTTTGCTTACGTCACATCCAGTCCAGAAGACATCACTTCTGATTCTGGCCCTTTTGCTGACGTCACTTCCTTTCTGGGCCTTTAAAGACTCCATCGTTGTCTCTGATAATCAATTCTGTTTTGGACTCTGTTCTATGCACATTGTGCTAGTAAAATTCAACTTTTGCAGCTGGGAAAACAATATACGGGTGGCTGCTCCAAATTTTTATGATGTCTTTGTCGAATTATTATCACAGTGGCGTAGCCGGCAGAAGAAGAAACCGGGACACAAACTTATAACAACCCAGGTAGGAAAGTACAGGGGCCGAGTTTCTGGGATGGGAGTGCATTTGGGGGTCAGGAAGGACTCAGTACAGGCTCCGCTCCCAAAATACAATACCGGGCTTGTAACCTACCAAGTGGAGAGTGTGAAAGGGACTCACAGACGTAGGCTGGTTTCTGGGGATGAAATGGAAAGGTCTTATTATGCTCTCTTGGAGGAGAGAGCTGAGCCTCCCATTGGGACTGAGGTCCCAGTTAAATATGGGCTATCCCCAGTCCAGCAGGCAAGAATAATAAAAAAAAAAATGGGAGTTCGATCCAGAGAGATCGATCCAGGGGCAGGCTGTGACCCTCTGGGAGCAGGTGGCCTTATGGCTAAGGCCATTTGAACTGACCACCTGCCAAACAGTGCAGCAGGTAGCCTGCTTTATTTTTCTTCAGGGCCTTCCCAAAAACTTTGCCCAGCTCGAAATCTGGGAGAGCAGAACAGTCCTCTAGTGGATTTCCTACAGATTATGTCCTACAAATTAAGTGTCTTCCACATAAATTGGAGCCTGTTTCTGAGTTTCTGAGACAAGGCGGGGTGTAGTTGGAGGCGGGGAGATGGTTTCTGCGCTCTTGCCAACCCCCTGACATTATCAAATACAGGACCCGCAGTCTTTAATGATTACAAAATCAAAGCCTTGTTTGATTCCGGCAGCAACTTTTCCATTGTTGATTGCCGATATGTCTTACCGCGACAAAGGATTAAAGAAAAGACCAGTATTAAATGTATACACGGAGACACCCTATGTTTCGTTAGTCAGGGTGGATCGCTAAAAAAATTTCCCATGACAGTCCACCATAATCCACCTTTCCCAATGATTCTGCGGCGGGTCTGGTCTGATAATATAAATGCGGTAAACTATTGACTACTCCCGATAAAAACTTAGGCCTCGTTATAGATGGGGAAAACTTGTCTCAAGCTGTCTCCACAGTGTGTACACAGCTGACGGAGAGAGATACTGACTCCCACGAGGAGGACGGGGAGATTCCTGGACCGTCGCAGGCGCATACGTCATCCATCCATGCCTCAACAAGTCTGGAGGAATCTCTGCCCTTTAAGGTCAGACCAGACCCTCTCTCCAGCATACACTTTCAATTTAGAAAAACGCCGGCTTATTTTAAAAGGGAGCAGTGGAATGATGACTCCCTAAAATTTGCAAAAAATGCATTAGCTCTCGTCAATGGCCAATGCACACATCAGCCCATGCCACAAGGACCTCACTTTGTGATCGAAAATGATCTATATTATAGCGGGTTGTGGAACATAGGGGGGAGGTCCGGAAACTGTTGTTAATCCCACAAACCTACCAGTGGCAGGTTTGTGAGTTAGCACACGCCCACCTCCTTGGAAGCCATTTAGGCTATGAAAAAACTTTAGAGCGGATCAAGCTTTGATTTTATTGGCTGGGAATTAATGAGGAGGTTCGCCATTTTTGTATTTCTTGTCTGGAATGTCAATTACGGCAAATTCCTAGGAGGGACCATGCAAGGCATACACGGGGGCCACTGAGAAAAGAAGAGTGTTCATGGCTCATCTTGCAGAGGAACTTCGTTGTAGCATCTTACTAGAAAAGGCGATGGAAAAAGAAAAGGAGGATGCAACATCGACAAGCTTCTGTTCCAAAACAGCTGCTTCCCCAGGAAAGTAAACTGACTCAGTATCAAGTGCCCTTTCAATGTAATAGAAACCACAGCATAGAGAGAAGTGTGCACATTGCAACAGGTACACATGTCGTAAATGTAGGAAGGTCGGTTCTTGCAGCACGGAGAAAAAAAAGAAAGAGACAAATATATGGGACTTTGGGTATAAATTTATGGTACTTGTAAAAGTTAGCTTTTTTCAGTTTTATTCTCTCAATCACGATCACACTCTAACACCAGCCCCCACCCCCACCTATCCTGATCTGACTGTAAGTAACAGCGCCAGCATAAATTCACACCCGATCTGACACTGTTCATTTTCAAATAATATTGCATTAGTGCGATGATGTTTTCTGATTGGTACTATTCAGGTCATAAAATGATTTCTTCAAAATGTCACATATATTGTCTCTTTCTTTCAGGTGTGTAATAGAAACCACAGCACTGAGAGAAGTATGCACATTGCAACAGGTACACATGTCGTAAATGTAGGAAGGATGGTTCTTGCGTGTGTGTAAACTGTTAACATTTGAATCTGATGATTGCATATAGCGCTGAACTGACCTCTGTACTATTCTTTCCTCTGCATGTCCTGGAGTACAAAAGAAACAACACCATACAACAACGTGGAGACTGGTAAGATTGGGGGAAAAAATAAAAACATGCGAAACAAGCGGTCAGTGATTACTACCACAAGATGTTATGCAAATGAATATGAATAATGTTGTATCCGTTGCACGATGTTTTCCAAGATGTACTATACAGGTCATAAAATGAGTTATTCCAAATATCATATATACCTATGTCTTTTATCCATCCAGATCAGAGAATGTCCAGTTCCATTGCCTCAAAACACCATTCCCAGTTTCAGATAAAATGTAACAGCGTCAGATCTCTGAGTGGTGTGGGGGGGGTGATACTGGGGGGCGGTAGTATACAGGTAGTATGACTGAGAGAATAAGTGAAAAAAAAACGGTAACTTTTACAAGCCCTATAAATGTACAGCGGCTGTTACAAACACAAACCAAATGTATGTGTTTACTGTATAATATTAACAATAAGAGCAGCTCACTACTGAAAATGGCAAATATAGGAGGCAGTCAGGATCGAACTGAGGACTCTTGATTACAAGTCAGCAAATCTTACTGCTACACCACGGAAGCTGTTGTATCGTGCTTGAACCTTTTGTGAAAGTGTTTATTTGATCATTGGACTTCAGGCTTCACACATTCTATAGTTTATGCCTACATTTTGTAACATTTATTACTAAAATATGAAAAAGATTCTGTTTTAACAATATGTTTACACAGATTATTGTAAAAAAGAAACACAAATGAAATGCATGTATTCCAAATAACGATCTATTATTTCCACTCTAAAACTCCAGCCCTTCACTCCCAGATAATCAATCAAGGCATGAGCTGGGAGAACATTGTGCACGTTCTGCGACAGTGGGGGGATGGAATAACAGGCTGCTTGTCTTAATCGGCACATTTACAGGACAAAAGACGCTGACGGAGAGGTGCGAACGGATTTAAGGTGGGCCAGATTTACGAGTTTTCTTGTATGCTCTGGTAATTCTAGTGTTAACCAGGTCTCACTATTTGATGCTTATCCCATGCCTCACGTGGACCACCTCCTCGAAACGCTTGGCCAAGCAAAATTTTTGACCACACTTTGACATGACAAAGGGGTACTGGCAGATTCCTTTAACGGACTCTGCGAAGGTCAAGACTGCGTTTAGCATCCCTAGCAGACACTGAGAGTATCGTGTCCTTCCATTTGGGTTACACGGGGCTCCTACGACCTTCCAGCGTCTGGTGGACAAAGTGCTCCACCCCCATAATGCGTATAGTGCTGCCTATGTGGATGACGTCGTCATCTATTCCAGCACATGGAAGGAACACATACAGCAGGTCACAACGGTATTGTGGACACTAGGAGAAGCGGGGCTTCGTATCAGTCCAAAGAAATGTTTCTTTGGACTGAAAGAGGCTAAATATTTGGGGTACCTGGTGGGTTGGGGTACTGTGAAACCACAGTGTTCTAAAATAGATGCCATATTAAAATGGTCCAGTCCGCGAACCAAGCGGCAAGTCCAAGCATTTCTTGGATTGGCCGGGTACTACCACCAGTTCGTACCTCAGTTTTCGGAGAGAGCGGCTCCCTTGATTGATCTAGCAAAGAAGAGGGCTCCTAATCATGTGGTATGGACTGATAAGACGGAAGCTGCATTCTGTGACTAAAAACAGGCTCTTACTTCAGCACCAATATTAAAAGCTCCTAATTTTTCTCTCCCTTTTATTCTCCAGGCGCACGCGATTAATGGGCGATTACGCAGCTGAGGTTCTATCTCTTGGGCCGGGAGTTCACTCTGGTGACGGATCATGCTCCATTACAGTGGATGGCCCTTCACAAAGAGTCGAATCCACGGGTCACTAGGTGGTTTCTTGACCTTCAGACTTATAAGTTTTCACTAATTGTAAGGGCTCTCTCCATGCCAACACTGATGCCTTTTCTCGTGCCCACGACCTCTCAGTGCAGGATGCCCAACCTGATGGTTCTGGGCTGGGGGGGGGGTGTGGGAGCTTGTCACACACGTGTGAGTAGGAAGCAGCTAAAGGGCCTGAGTAATTGTAATAAAACATCTGACCAGGGGGCAGTGGAGTACGCTGACTGTCTTTCTCAGTTCCCTACAGACCTTTCTCGGGAAATCCTGCAATGTTCCAGCACCTCAGAAGACATCACTTCTGGTGCCAACCCCTTTGCTGACATCACTTCCAATCCAGAAGACATCACTTCTGGTGACGGCCCCTTTGCTGACGTCACATCTGATCCAGAAGACATCACTTCCGATTCCAGCTCTTTTGCTGATGTCACTTCCTTTATGGGCCTTTAAAGCCTCAATCTTTGTATATGATAATCAGTTCTGTTTTGGACTGTGTTCTATGCACATCGTGCTACTAAAATTCAACTTTTGCAGCCAGGACAACAATATACGGGTGGCTGCCCCAAATCTTTATGAGGTCTTTGTCTAATTATTTTCTATACTAATTAATAAAAGGCAAAGCCCTCACTGACTCACTGACTGACTGACTGACTCATCACTAATTCTGCAACTTCCCGTGTAGGTGGAAGGCTGAAATTTGGCAGGCTGATTCCTTACAGCTTACTTACAAAAGTTAGGCAGGTTTCATTTCGAAATTCAACGCGTAATGGTCATAACTGGAACCTCTTTTTTCACAATATACTGTAATGGACGGCAGCTTGATGGCCGTGGGAGGAGGAGTTGAGTGTCACGTCATCACGCCTCCCACGTAATCACGTGAAAAGACTGTGAACGCAGTAGGGAGAAATGAAGGAGGAGCCGCAAACAGCGAAGAACAAAAAATTCATTAAACAATTGAGAAGGGAGCGAAACAATAAGAAGCGAGCGAGTAAAGCATACAAGCATCTTCATAAGGGAAACAAAGCACAGTGTAAAATGTAAGTTTAAATTAAGTTTATAGAAACGCTCCCGCTGCGGATTGCAATAACATATTCGCGACATAAAAGAACGCAGTAGGGAGAAATGAAGGATGAGCCGCAAACAGCGAAGAACAAAAAATTCATTAAACAATTGAGAAAGGAGCGAAACAATAAGAAGCGAGCGAGTGAAGCATACAAGCATCTTCATAAGGGAAAAAAGCACGGTGTAAAACGTAAGTTTAAATTAAGTTTATAGAAATGCTCCCGCTGCGGATTGCAATAACATATTCGCGAGATAAAAGTTTAATGAGAAGACACGAGGTATAAACGAACCACACGCCGTAGCGCAACGTTAGGGGCTTCACCTCTGGCGCTGACGTTCGAGATTCGGCAGATGTTAGCCGACTTGCTGACCGCA
Organism: Erpetoichthys calabaricus; assembly: GCF_900747795.2. NCBI lineage: Eukaryota > Metazoa > Chordata > Cladistia > Polypteriformes > Polypteridae > Erpetoichthys > Erpetoichthys calabaricus. Next base: position 285,586,535 of record NC_041395.2, read on the forward strand.
ACGTTAGGGGCTTCAACTCTGACACCGCAAACAGCGAAGAACAAAAAATTCATTAAACAATTGAGAAGGGAGCGAAACAATAAGAAGCGAGCGAGTGAAGCATACAAGCATCTTCATAAGGGAAACAAAGCACGGTGTAAAACGTAAGTTTAAATTAAGTTTATAGAAACGCTCCCGCTGCGGATTGCAATAACATATTTGCGAGATAAAAGAACGCAGTAGGGAGAAATGAAGGAAGAGCCGCAAACCGCGAAGAACAAAAAATTCATTAAACAATTGAGAAGGGAGCGAAACAATAAGAAGCGAGCGAGTAAAGCATACAAGCATCTTCATAAGGGAAACAAAGCACAGTGTAAAACGTAAGTTTAAATTAAGTTTATAGAAACGCTCCCGCTGCGGATTGCAATAACATATTCGCGAGATAAAAGAACGCAGTAGGGAGAAATGAAGGATGAGCCGCAAACAGCGAAGAACAAAAAATTCATTAAACAATTGAGAAAGGAGCGAAACAATAAGAAGCGAGCGAGTGAAGCATACAAGCATCTTCATAAGGGAAAAAAGCACGGTGTAAAACGTAAGTTTAAATTAAGTTTATAGAAATGCTCCCGCTGCGGATTGCAATAACATATTCGCGAGATAAAAGTTTAATGAGAAGACACGAGGTATAAACGAACCACACGCCGTAGCGCAACGTTAGGGGCTTCACCTCTGGCGCTGACGTTCGAGATTCGGCGGATGTTAGCCGACTTGCTGACCGCAACGTTAGGGGCTTCAACTCTGACACCGCAAACAGCAAAGAACAAAAAATTCATTAAACAATTGAGAAGGGAGCGAAACAATAAGAAGCGAGCGAGTGAAGCATACAAGCATCTTCATAAGGGAAACAAAGCACGGTGTAAAACGTAAGTTTAAATTAAGTTTATAGAAACGCTCCCGCTGCGGATTGCAATAACATATTCGCGAGATAAAAGAACGCAGTAGGGAGAAATGAAGGAAGAGCCGCAAACCGCGAAGAACAAAAAATTCATTAAACAATTGAGAAGGGAGCGAAACAATAAGAAGCGAGCGAGTGAAGCATACAAGCATCTTCATAAGGGAAAAAAGCACGGTGTAAAACGTAAGTTTAAATTAAGTTTATAGAAACGCTCCCGCTGCGGATTGCAAAAACATATTCGCGAGATAAAAGTTTAATGAGAAGACACAAGGTATAAACGAACCACACGCCGTAGCGCAACGTTAGGGGCTTCACCTCTGGCGCTGACGATAGAGATTCAATTCCCGAGAGGGGATACAGTGAGTGTGTACGCCTGATGAGCCCAGAATTAGGGAGAAACACGTGTCGCATACTCTTTGCATTATTTGAAAGTAAACTATTAAAACCATTCTATGATCTGCTTCTGGGAACAGAAAGAGGGCATGTGGCAGACGTAAGGCGACTTGCTGACAAACCACAAGCGTGACCTGGCAGGTAACCACCCATACAATCAGATTGTGATTCAGAAAACGAATGCCATGAATGTAATTACCACGATCTACATACTGTCAAATAAACGAAACACACGCCGTAGCGCGACAGCTGTGAAAAGGGAGCTTCACAAAGAAACAGATCCTTAACAAATTGTTATTGGTATATTTTCGATCTGTTTAAAAAGGTTTTCTTTTCTTCTTAATAAAAAATTAAAAGCAGTACTTTGCCGCAACGAAGCGCGAGAATTTAGCTATATATATCTGCTTCTCGCAATTAAAAGAGGGCACGTAGCGGATGTTAGACGACTTGATGACCAAGCATAAGCGTTACCTACCAGGTAACCACCCATACAATCAGATTGTGATTCAGACTAGGAATGCAATGAATGTAATTACCCCAATCTACATACAAGGCGAAAGTCTTGCAACATTCAAAGATCATGGTTTGGGATAAGTACACCATGGAACATAAAAGAGCTTATGAAGCCTTGAACCGAAAAAAGCAAGATCTCAGAGATCGTAAAAAAAAAAAGGAGGTAATGTCGTTTTACTCGCTGTAGATTTTAGTCAAACATTACCAGTTATTCCACGAGGGAGACCAGCAGATGAACTCAACGCGTGTTTAAAATCCATGCTTCTCCCACGGTCGGTTATATGTCGCGTGTTCTCGGGTAGGTACACCAAAAAATGTATACATTTAAGCATGTAATGGGCAAAGAAAAAATGAGGTATACCCGAAGGCACTGCAGTAGTACTCAATGTAATTTTACTTCTTAAATGTTAATGTTTTACTGTTTAATAATTTATACGCTCTTATATGTTGTTCAAATTCTTTTATCAAAATACCAGTGACAGCGCAATGCATGATAACATGGAGTGAATACACCATAAGTATCCGCCCACGGCCGCCCTGGTGTGCGCAGATAGGAGTTGATTCTACAATAAAATAAAATAAACATAAAAAGAGTAATACAATCATCACCCATAAAGTGGATAGCAGACGTGACGTACTATATGTGTACCAGATTTCAACTCAATAGGTGAAACGGTTTGCGAGCTACAGGTGATTTAAAATCCTGGACAGACAAACGAATAGCCATGGTAGCAAATTATAGAAGAAGATTTTACTGTTTAATAATTTATATTTATATTTATATGAAATGTGCTTCTTATATATTACTTCATATTCTCATATGATAATGATGTTAATGTTGTTTAAATTCATTTCCATGTTATTGTAAGTGCATGTATGTGTGTATATGTATGTATGTATATATATATATAAAATATATGTGTATATGTATGTGTATATATATATATATATATATATATATATATATATATATATATATATATATATATATATATATATATATAATATGTGTATATATATATACATATGACAGCAACACTCATAACAATGACAACACAATTACATTGACAATCATGTTACGTTATTTTTAAAATGTTTCCTTTACTTTTTCATAACCTCTTTAACACACTACTTCTCCACTGCGAAGCGCGGGTATTTTGCTAGTCACCACATATTTCCACTTTTGTCCATAAACCATGTTTTAGTGTGAATTCTACGCACTGTGTTATGCACGAGGCCCCAGGTCTGGATTTAAAACACAATTTAAGTCTCTGGCCATTGTAATTTTATGAGTGTTCACATTAGGAATGGATGGAAATATGTTTTGGATGAAGTCTCTATCATCCACATTGGGTGCGTAGATGTTTATCACAATCATTTTACTATTAAATAGTAACATATCACTATTCAGGATGAGATATTACATCTGATACTACAAATGAAATTGTTCTATGTATTAAGATTCCCACACTTAATAGTTTTCTTTGTTTAGCTGGAGTAGAATATTTGGCCAGTTCAATCTCTTTGCAACCGAAACTGGTCCTTGGTTATTAAGTGAGTTTCCTGTAAAAATGCTATCCTGGCGTTTAGACCTATTAGGTGAGAGAATACTTTTTTTCTCTGTAATTCGTGATTGAGACATTGACATTCCAGCTCACAAAGTTGACTGTTTGGTCATAGAGACACTGCTTTTGAATTTGTGTTGAAATTTTATAGTCTTAAATTAAGGTAGTACATTATTACCTAAGATAGCTTCAACCTTAATTTCCAGTTTTGCCAGGAGTTAAGGCTACGAAGCCTATTGCTGTGTTGGCACTTACAAATGTGGGGGTAAAAAGGATAGATAAGAAATAGCTTGCTTGCTCTCTGTCTTTCTCCCACAAGTCCCCCACCCCCCATTTTGCCTCCCCAAGTGAGGCTAGACCACACTTCACAAAGCCCCAGTCCTCTAACTTGTCTATAGATAGAGCACCTTCCAAAACAAAAAAGCCACAGAGTAATGGTGTAGAAAAGATTAAAGTAGAGATATCTATTGGTAATACAGTGATATATACTATAAACATAGAATATAGTCTTAAAATGGTCCTTAAAAACTAAAACCAGGAAATGATGTTAAACCGTATTTATTGGAGAAGCAGATAACATATGATAATACAATCCTAATGCAGTAAACCAATGGTATGATGTGAAACAGTACCCTATTGGAAAAAAAGAAAAAAAAAAAGACTTGTTACTTTATGATAACGAAAATGAGCATATATTCAGTGGAAGAGAGTGCAATATTATGATTATAATTATAATTGTAATTATAACCTCAAAGTAGCCAAGAACGAAACTGAATGTATAATTATAGCAAAAGTCTCAAGGACCAAATTGCAGGTAGAATCTTCTTTGCCTTGCCAGGACATGATGTGACTCACGATCATATTTCAAAGAGTGTCAAGATCAGTTTTATTAGCTCATTTTCTGTTTAGATAATCTAGAGTATTAAAAAAGTAGAACTTGCCTTATCCATGTCAATTTAGCAGGATACATGTGATGTATGTGATTTCAGCTTTGCATGTGTTTAATGTTGTAAAATGTGGCACATTTAGCAGCTGTTAAAGGTGAGAAATCAAGGAAAATACAAATGTGGTTATTTTCAAAAATAATCTCTTGTCTCCAAGCACTTTGCATTTGGAATTTGTAGCTATTGCTTTTCTTCAGCGGCGGATGCCAATTGTTCAGCTATTTCAATACAAGTTGTGAACATTTGTTTAAAGTCTTCACGCTGAGCATCAAGTGGTCTAATTTTATTCTCAGCCTTACTCACATTTTCTTGTATTTTTTCCTCAATTTTTTCTGTCATGACTTTAAAGGTTGCCTCAAAGCAATTATTTAAACGTTTCTCCTGGTTTTTAATATTCCAAAGCAGCTTCTTGTTTGTTATGTCTTTCCTTATAGCCTTTCTAACATTTTTTATATTACACTTTATCTCAATTATGTCCCCCACAGTGTGCAGTAGTTATTACAGTAATCATTGCAGTGATCGTTACCTTCAGCTCGGACTGTTCATTTCGGTCTTCTCCGCGGTTCGCGGGCAGAGTAGCAAGCCCAGTTGGAGTTGGTGCCACTGACTTCCGGGGTATAGTTGACAGTTGACATAAAGTTCCAATGAACCTCCTGGAATCGAAAAATTGTCCTAGACCTACTCACTTGCAGTTTTGTTTCCACTTTGGTTCTCCACTGAAGTCGATGCTGATCCAGGAGATCTGTTCTTTTGTCTGTCTGTTCCAGGTCAGTCTCTGGTAGGCCATACCTTGAACTTGAATTTGAGGCCTGTTTAGGCTTTAGGCTAAGTCGATTTCTGTTTCTAACAGCTATCCTGTTAGAGATGTGTGCTGAACTGGCGCCAGCTTTACAGAGGGAGACTTTGAGGAATTGTGCTGTACCCTGCTCCTTTGCAAGTTGTGTTCGTAGAGGTGTGTAAGCATCTTCGGCACGGGGGTCATCTTTTGTAATATTGTAATAACAGACCAAAGGTTGAGATTCTTCTTTTCACGTTGATTTTGATATCTGACCACTTCTTTTTCATTTGCACTGTGCAACTTTCTGAACTTGAACATTTGAGTGTCTCTGCCACACTGTATCAGTCCATAACTTCCTTTTATTGTTTATACCACTGCTTACTCTAACAAATAGTACATTTTTCCATGCTTTCACTTCACATTTGTTGAAATTCTTCTTTTTCCCCCACATGCTTTTCCCATTGTCTTTTGCACAAACACTGAATGGAATGGGCTATTTATATCGATTTGCATTTTAAAATATGTCAAATTCTGGGAGGAGTCTTAGTGGGGCTGTAGGTGCTTGCACGTGTGTTACATTTTATGTTCATTGGGATATATAAATGGGAGGTTCGTGGAGCTTGGTGTATACACAGTTTTATGCATCTGAATTTTTTGTGTGTATGCACATTTCTAATGTTCCATGTTTTAGTGTGAATTCTACGCACCCAGGTGAGGGTAAGAACTTGAATTTGTGTGCTAAATGTCTAGTGATGATAGCCCACAATGGGAGTACAGTCAGTGGGAGGAGAACCTGGTTGCACTGGCATCGTGACATGGAATTGCCTGAATTAGCCAAAGAGATGTACCTTGACTTGCCTTGAAACAAGAAGTTTTTTGAAAGTTGAGTCAACAGAGCTCAAGTGAAATCCTTGAAATCAGAAGTCAAATTAGGCATTTAAGCCTCAAAAAGCTAAGATGGTTAATTTCCATATGTAGTGAAGACCTAAGTTCATGTTCCAGGAAACCAGTGGGAACAGCTTACAACATAGCCAGTACCCATGGAAAGCGAATACTGTTACACTTGCTTAAAGGTATATTTTTTCTGCTTACCCCTTTTGATTTTTGTTGTTTTACTGACTTTAGCGTTAGCTGACTTTGTCTGACTATCCTTTTACTACTGAAAGCCTCTGATGACTTAAAAAAATAACTAAAATTTTAGTCTAGTTATTTGAATAAGCATGCCAAAAGTGCAGCATATGAAAAAGAGTTATCTGGAGGCACTAGGGTTTGCTTCTAAGTCGTTTATGTTTCAAGCAAAAGTGAGCAATCTAGAATCCCTAAATATCTGCATCTATGGTACAGCAACTCATAAAGGAGATTCATGGTTTGCACAAGGTCTTCTGTTAAAAGAGCTACACATAACACATCCTGAGCAATGTAGAAGAGTGTTCATAGGGATTTTTTAATCATGGCAAAATGATATTTGATACCCTAGCTTGTTTAGAACAGAAATGTAGAATTACTTTTATAATTGTCTCATTGAGTAGGAATCCTACTAAATGGGCCACTGCATTATCAGAAAGTAAATAATAATTTTGTAAAGAATAAGTTTGGTATTTTTCAAGCCAGCAAACTTGTTCTTCAGTGAAGCATATTTGACAAATTAAAAAAAAAAAAGCACCTGTACTTGCACTTCAAAATGGAATTCAAAGGGCATGGGCCCAAACGTAAAACAAAAGCCTTAAAACTTGACAGTGTCAATTTTTTTCAAGCCAAGAATTCTCTGAAGTGTTGATCCTTGTCTTCACATTGCACAAATTTAGTAAAACAGGATGCCATTTTGTGCCATTTTAAATGAAGTCCAGCAGAACTCTTCACATTATTGCCTGTCTCCTTCCTTAGCAACCTTTTATCCCTTGGGGCATTGTTTCCTACAACTGAATTGATATTTTGAGTTACAGCAACATTTTTCTTTAAGTCCAAGTTTATTGTCATATGTACAATATTTTTTTTTACTTGCAGGTCTGTTTAGAATACTGTCAGTAATGCAACTCCAAGAAAAGATGTATATTATATATATATATATATATATATATATATATATATATATATATATATATATATATATATATATACTGTATATACAGACAAAATTCTACACAGTATAGAAATAAAAGAGCAGGTGTCTTTGAAATTACCAGTGTAGGTTTGAATTGTCCTATACTATATGTCAAAAGGTGAAAGTGAGAAAGGCCATTGTGTGGAATGGCTGATGTCTTTAATAATCAAATTGGCATTTCTAACACAGTGTACAATATAGCTGTTCAGAACAGAAGGCCCCTTTGTCCTGTATTTGATCTGTGGCTCCTGCAGTACTATATGATTTTGAGCTGAATAGGTGCTTTACAGTATACCAGAATGTTATTCATCCAGTAAGCATGAACTCTGCTGTGTACTTGTAAAAGTTAGCGAGAACAGACAGAAAGATCAAACATCTCAGGAAGTATGGGTGTTAGTGAACCTAATATGGTTAGCCATCTTAATATCTGTCATTTTATACCAGTAATATGTTTAAGTATTAAGACAAGGATACATTTAGCATACTCACTGAAGTGTATTGTTTTTTGCCATGTTTTGGGATCCCAGTTGACTGTTTTTGCACTTGCAGATTTACGAAATGTGTATGTTTTTTGTGGGCACTGATATTTTCTTCTGTTTTTGAGTGGCTAATGCCATTATGTTTGTTCAAACTATTTTCATTGCCAGTCAAAATTATACATGCTTCATCATGTACTGCTTATTATGAAATTGTGGTGCGGCAAGTACTTTATCCAGGGATTAGAAAAACAAAAAGAGCATCTTTTGAGGTTTAGTTAGATAATACAAGGACTATTCTTGCTTATTCACTTTTAACTTCTGTTCATTTGGCTTCTGATGATCAAAACCTTAGTATTCTCTCTGGTATTTTGATATTTTTGCCTATCCTTGAGCTCGCTTCTGCTTAGTCTTTAGTGTTAGAAGAAGCTAACTTATTCAATAAGACTTTAGTGCTAGGATGTTTAAATGCTTCATTTACTGTGATTTTAGTATTTGTTTCTGGATAATCTGTTTGTTTTTTCCTGTGTGTTCTGGTAGAAGACCCCTGCCTGTTTAAGTCACATTTGGTGCGGTCTCCTGATCACACTATCTCCTTCAATTTTCCTGAGATCAAAGCATGCATCTCTATAAACAAGAATAAAGCAATAAGAAGCTCTAACAGATTGAAGATAAGAGTCAGAATTTGAGCGACAAAAGGAAAAATATGCAACTTGAAGCTTCAGATATCTTGTGAGGTAACTTCAAATAATCATGATTACTATAAGAGGGTCGATGGAAACTTCAAAAAATATTTTTAAATTTCATTTTCACATCTTGAACACATTTTCTAAGTATGGCAGAAAGGCAATGTTGCAATAAATAGCTTGATACAAGTGCCTGGTTTTGTACCATTTACTTCCTTTAAATTCCTGAAAATCCTATGATGACAGTCATTTTTGAACAGACAAGTGAAAAGACGGTATACTTACCTCAAGAAAAATAATGCCAGGAATCTATGGTAGTATGTTATATCTAATATTCTTTCATTGTTCTAAACATACTCAGAAATGCAGAAAACGTGTTTTCTGAAATCAAAACTTTTACTACTTCAAAATGCATGTATGTAGAAAGTTTTAAGACTTTTGTAAAATGTACATATTCAGTACATTTTAAGGCTTTGTTCTACTTTTAGACCCTATGGACCCCATTTTAAACTGCAAACACAGACACTGAATTTGTTTTAATCCATAAGTAATGTTTCACTTTAGAACACAATGTCCCATGGCTTGATTTTAAAAAATTAGGTTTGATCTGAAAAATACCAAACTTCTTCTTTAATAATTTTGATTTTTTTTTTGCATGAATTCAGAGTAATACATATCTTTTAAACCTGTAACAAATATTAAAGAAATGAAATATAACAAACAACGTACCAAAGTTATCCATCCATCCATTATCCAACCCGCTATATCCTAACCACAGGGTCATGGGGAGCCAATCCCAGCCAACACAGGGTGCAAGGCAGGAAACAAACCCCGGGCAGGGCGCCAGCCCACCTCAGGGCACACACACATACACACCAAGCACACACTAGGGACAATTTATGATCACCAATGCACCTAAGCTGCATGTCTTTGGACTGTATTAGAAAACCGGAGCACCCGGAGGAAACCACAGACACAGGGAGAACATGGAAACTCCACGCAGGGAGGACCCGGGAAGTGAACCCGGGTCCCCTAACTGCAAGGCAGCAGCTCTAACCACTGCGCCACCGTGCCGCCCATGTACCAAAGTTAGAATAAGTAAAACTTCCAATGTTGAAAAAGACAGCATGCAACAATTCTTACTTATTAAGAACACAAGAGATTTCTTTAAGAGGTATTGTAGGTTCTTACCACTTGTGTATTCATTGCACAAAGCTACAGAGCAACAAGCATTTGTTGTTCACAACAACAAAGAAATAATAGCCTTGCTGTATAGGCAATGAACGAGAAAAAAAATTTCATAATATTCTAGTTAATTCTTGAGCTGTAGAAAATGTTATTAGCTCATATGTAATTAATTAACACCATCTGCACAACTAGTCATCAAAAATATGTTTTGTTTTTTTTGTAATGTTACATTATGTGAAATTAAATTAAAGTAGAGTGATGATACCTATATTGTGAACTATGCTGGCACATTTGACACCAAGGATTTGATCAACATATATTTGTAGTCATATTGGTCTGTTAAAGTTGATCAACCTGAGCCAAATCATTAATAATTATCCATTTAATCTCAACAATTAGCAATAGCTAATAGACCTTTGCTAAACCTTTAGGCATAATTCAATTAATTTTATGACTGGCCTTTTCACCTCATTCAGGTAATACAGTAATTTTAGTAATTGGGGTTGGATTTTTAAAGTGGGATATATTTCATTCCATTGAAGAAACTATACACTTCAAATGAATTAGAAAACATTTGTATTATGGATTGTGGATGCTAGGAGTCGCTGTTGCCCCGTGAAACCCAACAGACAGACGTCCAAGACACACTTGTAAAAAGCACCAAGTATAATATTTAATATTTTTCTTAAATACAGTGCACAAAGCACCACACACGCCACAATTAACAATAAATCAATAATTGCTATTCAACAATCCTTCACTCCCAGCAGCTTCGTCACCCAACCTCCCAACTCCGGCTCTGTTTTGCTGGGTCTTCAACAGTCCTTTTTATATTCCTTGACCCGGAAGTGCTCCTTCTCTTTTTCCAGGTCAAACACCACATCATCAGTCCTCAAATATCCCGGAAGTACTGTGGGCTTCCGTCCTTGTGACTCCAAAGTACTTCCAGGTTGTAGGAAACATAAGAGTCCCCAGTTCCTTTAGGAGCTCCCCCTGGCGGCACCCACGGCACCCAACAGGGCTACAAAAATGGACTCCACGTCCCATGATGCCCTGCGGGAATCCAGGGTACATTTACTGTCCAGGGGAGCTGCCACCTAGCGTCCTGGGAGAGGCAGTATCCTGAAAAGGTTGCCCTTCTCCATTCCTCCCTTCCTGGGACGTTCCGACCGGATTGAGCTGCCGGCCATCTATGACAGGATATATTTAATTTGTATGCATAAATTGATGAAGGGTACCTTTTTGTTGTCATCTCTAGTGAAATCATTGTTACAGAGTTGGAATAAAGGTGTATCCTAACTTGTTTATCTCTCCCAGGAATTATTGGATAATCCAAGTAAATAAATCAAGATTTGGAGGATATGTCAGCTTTTAATGTAACCAATTAAGGAGATATTCTTTCTTTTGTGGAGTTTTTCCCAAAATGCATTGAAATCCTATTTCTGAATGTGTTTTTCTCACGGTTTTGGTTTTGTTTTCTAGTTATGTTCACTTACTGGTTTTGACCTAACAACAAATGTTTTGGTTAGCTCTTTATTTTCATATCTAAGTCCTTGCAACTTACTGTCCATTTTAAACAGAACATTTTTTCATCCCAGAGGGGTATTCCATGAAGCATGTTTAGAGACTAAGAATCACATAATTCAACAAGCCAGGCTTATTTCAGCTGGTTTGGATTCTACCAAAAAGGCTTAGGGTAAGTCACACTTGGTAACTATGGCAACAAAGCTGCTCTATACCTGGCTAAAGATGAAATTTAGTGGAGTGTTGTGGATTAAAAGTTGATTAACCTCATTTATAATGAGAAAAAAAAACTTCTGAGTTATTTTTAGCATATCTAATGTTGCTGTATTGTTGTTTAAATTAATCTTATATGTTAATAACAAAATTGTTAAAAAGTATAAGGTAAACCACCAATTGAAAATGCCAAGAATTATTAATATATGACATTTAAATTATGTCAGTTGTCACCATCATTTTATTTCCTGCATTACACTATCAATTATATTAATCTGATAATTTAGTAACAAAATGATTGTACATTATAAGATATACTCTCCATTAAAAATGACAACAATGAATAATATATCACGTTTAATTACTATACCATTTGATCCTGCCTCAAGTGGAGGAGTTCAAGTATCTCTGGGTCTTGTTCACGAGTGAGGGAAGAATGGAGCGTGAGATCAACAGGTGGATCGGTGCGGCGTCCACAGTGATGCGGGCTCTGCATCGGTCTGTCGTGGTGAAAAAGGAGCTGAGCTGTAAGGCAAAGCTCTCAATTTACCAGTCAATCTATGTTCCTACCCTCACCTATGGTCATGAGCTATGGGTAGTGACCGAAAGAACGAGATCGCGAATACAAGCAGCTGAAATGAGTTTCCTCCGCAGGGTGTCTGGGATCTCCCTTAAAGATAGGGTGAGAAGCTCAGTCATCCGGGAGGGGCTCAGAGTTGAGCCGCTGCTCCTCCGCATCGAGAGGAGTCAGATGAGGTGGCTCGGGCATCTGATCAGGATGCCTCCTGGACGCCACCCTGGTGAGGTGTTCTGGGCACGTCCAACCGGGAGGAGGCCCCGGGGAAGACCCAGGACACGCTGGAGGGTCTATGTCTCCTGGCTGGCCTGGGAACGCCTCGGGATTCTCCCGGAAGAGATAGAAGAAGTCTGGGCATCTCAGCTCAAGCTGCTGCCCCCGCGACCCGACCTCGGATAAGCGGAAGAGGATGGATGGATGGACCATTTGCCCCCATTGCACTGGGACTGAGATGCAAAAGGAAAAGGCACAGTTATAAAGGTGTGCTCCATAAAGTTAAAATTTGTTAATTATAGAAAAGTATCTATTTCTAAGTCAGTAAACCTGTAACACTAAGAAGCAGAGAGATTTTTATAGCAATGTAATGTACAAGAAAAAATGGCAAGAACTTTTGGAGCCAACTATGATCTTTGTACTTAAAATTTTCATACAGATATTTATGGTTTGGCAGCATAGTGGTGCAATAGTAGTGCTGCTGCAACAAGGTGACCAGCATTCATGCGCTTCCTGCATGGAGTTTACATTTTTTCCCAGTATCTGTGTAGGTTCCAGGAATTGTTCCTACCTTGTGCCCAATGCTTGCTGAAGCAGGTTGAAGCTTCCCTGTGAACCTGCTGTGGATTGGCGGGTTTGGAAGATTGGATGGATGGATGTTTGTGATTACACCACACACAAAAAGTCAGCTTGCTTTCAGCCACCCTGTAGGGTTACCCATGGAGTGCCCATTCCTTGAAAACCCGATGAATGAGAGATTCACATTATTCGTAAAAAATATTGTTATAAAACACAAACCCCTTGGCATTTCTTGAGAACAACAAATTTTCAAAAAACAACTGTATATGCAATTAGTTGAAGCCATATATTGTGAAGTTAACTCACTGCATCCAAAATCTGACCATTGCGCACATGCTTGTCACAGGCACTCATTTGCAAATAACAGCTTCACCAGTCTCATTAGAAGCTGAATTGGCCCTGCTTTTACACAACAATTAATTAAAACTCCAAATGTTTTCAAGCTATCCAATAATACACCATGCATTCAATTGGCTTCAAACTTCAATCACTGGTACTCAGTCAACAATTTTGAAATCTCCTCTGTGCTTTTTGAGCAGTAATAGATGATGAAGTGAATGAGCTCCATATACAACAATTGCCCATACAAAAGATTTTACTGTAGTGAATTATACATGTTATTTTGGACTCCTCTGTACAGAATGGCCTAATGAATATTATTTGGCATTGATTAAGAAACTCTTCAATTAACAATCTTGGAATAGTACCTGAAATGTATTAAAAACTGGTACTGGTGATTGTGTAGTGGAAGGAGCAGCACCTCATAAAGTCTGCTGCAAAGCACCCAATTCAGCCTCTAGTTGTTAGACATTGGTTATCAATTTTGAGACCTGAGTCTGCAGATTGCCTTCATTGTTTTCCAAAACTGCTATTTTAGTGTTTGGTGCTACCATTATTGTATAGTGGTAGTAGCTGAAGCTGCTGCAGTTTGTGCGAAGTGCACAATTCAGTCACTAAGTGTTGGTCAGTGGATGAAGCTGTTGGACCTGTGCTTGTAGTTTGCCTACTTTTTTTCTCATGACTGCTGTTTTAGTGTTTATCCTCTGAGGTTCTAAGACACTCACTATTCCTGGTCTGAACTTATGTTGTGAAAGTCAGGAGCTAAAATAAAAGTCCACATGGACTGAATTTATTTATTGAGTGGCAGAGATTGTTAGGGACATTAAAGAGTGGAAGTACAACACACGAAAATCAATAAAATTTACAGTTAAGAAATTGCAGGTCATAGTAAAAGAATACATTTTAAATCATTAACAAAACTATGTGCTAAACCTGAAAACTCACCAGAAGATTGTTCAACATCAAAGCTTTTTCACTAAGTCTGTCCTTTATTTCATCTTAATGTATGTGCATCACATGCCTGTGATGAACTAGAGAGTTCCTAAGCACCAAGTCCCAAAACCTACAGCAGAAGCCCTACAACTGGAAGAATCCATCAGCTTTTGGCCTAAAGCTAAAAAGCTAAAGGGGCAGAAAAAGAACCTTTATAAATAAAATTTCTAAACCAAGGAAGCGATGAGGAGTACAAAAGGCACAGAAGGAGTTCCCTGTAATCCAGTAGCAAAAAAGTCCAAAAAATAAATCCAAAAGAATGGTCAGAAACAGAACAAAAAGGTCACACAAAGACTTAATTGCACAGTAACGCAGAACTAACCAACACCACAAAGTGCATTCAATGAACTAAAAAGGACTTGTTGTTTCTTTAGCCTTTAAAAAGTTGAGGGTAATCCCTTGATGGAGATGGACAAGCAATACCGCCCCTTGGGGAACTACCCACAAAATAAAAGGAAAATAATGGATCAAACAATGACACATAGAAATTAAATAATACATAAACTAATAAGAACACGGAATAATGCAATAAATTAACTTGAATAACAATATTAACTCAAATGACTCAAACATAGTTATAAAAAAATTATTTTGAAGACTAGTCAGAACACTAGCTAAAATATAACAGTGCCTTGTAACCACATTATAGCGACCAGACGCACGAAATAGATGCATCCAAAGCAAATAAACAAATGGCAGTACCCAAGAAAAAACAAACACACAAAATCATAATGAAGTGACATCACCAAAATAATAGTAAAATAAATAATCAAACAACATAATCATAAATATTATTTTGTTTGTGTAATTCTGACACTTTAGATGTCTAATTAAAATAGACTGTTGCATATCATTCTTAGGCCTCTAATTAGACCTAAATGGTGAACCAGGAATTGGAAAAGTACATGAGGTGTAACAAACTGTATTTGGCTTTCAGTCCAACTGAAGTGAGATTCTTTGATTGGCTGAGAGTTATAGGAATGCACAAAGATCCACAAATATTCAGTATTTGCCTTTTGAATGTGTTTTTTGATATTGGTGAAACTACCAATCCTTTCAGTATCTTTGAAACCTGTTGCTGAATTTAGCATCTTCAGACTTGTATGTAATCTAAAAAATATAATTATTATTTTAAAATAATTATGAAAGAAGCAGGCAGCACGGTGGCGAACTGGTAGCGCTGCTGCCTCGCAGTAAGGAGACCCGACCCGGGTTCACTTCCCGTGTTTACGTGGGTTTCCTCCGGGTGCTCCGGTTTCCTCCCACAGTCCCAAGACATGCAGTTTAGGTGGATTGGCGATTCTAAATTGGCCCTAGTATGTGCTTGGTGTGTGGGTGTGTGTGTCCTGCGGTGGGTTGGTGCCCTGCCTGGGATTGGTTCCTGCCTTGCACCCTGTGTTGGCTGGGATTGGCTCCAGCAGACCCCCGTGACCCTGTGTTAGGATATAGCGGATTGGAAAATGGATGGATGGATGAAAGAAGCATAAAAATGTTTGCACATACCAATTTAGTGGACCATCGATGTAAGGAACACCCTAAATCACAGATGAACAACTTACAGTGGCTGCTGCATACAGCCCGTGATGACATTCAATACGGCCAGTGGGTCAGTACACATCTTACATCATGGCTTCCATATTTAGTAAAACTTGGACATCCAACCCCCACCCTCTTCTGTCCCCATCCCATGTCCCACTACGGCTTAGTTCACATTGATTCTTGGGATTTGCATTCTTCCCTAGCTCATTAATAGACCAGTGATGCCAATTTATAGGAAAATGGCTGGCTACATGTTTTCATTAAGGGGTTTTTTCAACACACATGAAAGAGTACTTTGCTGCTATTAAAATATAGAAAAATGTGACTGTTCCCCCTAAGGATTGTAAAAAACATAACATAAATTACATATAAACAGTTGCTGTCCGGGTGGGTGTCTGTGTGTCTGAAACACAGTGATGTCAGGTTGTGATGAGTATGTACTTAATCTGTTCACTATCTTATCCCACTTTTGCTTTTTTGTTGGTGTTGGAAAGGCTGCTAGTGACTAACAACACTAGCTAGTATTCTAAAAGATAAACAAATCCTTGCTTAGAAAGTCTGGTTTGTTTTAAGCAGCATGCCCATTGTTTCATTTGCATTTTGCTTAGAACTAATAGGCACCCGATTGGACTATTTATATGTTTTTTCTTAGCTGGTTATTAAATAATTAACATATGATGTCTAGTTAAAGCCGACTTCATGCACAGGATTAACAAAATAGCCCTTTAAACTCGCTTATACAATGGCCAATTAGAGTGATTTTGGGAAATGTACAAAAAAGTAGTTTGTACGTTGCATACATACATTCTAAATTTGCTTGTTAATTTCTAAGATTCATAATATTCAGAGACAATATTTTAATTAGTATTCTAGTTAATGGACATTCTAATATGATAACTTATACTAGCATATTGTATTATTCTTACTCTGGTGGAATTTTCACCCATTTATAATTAAAGAAAAAATGTCCTATTTTATTCAAAATTAGAAAAAGTTACAATGACTTTATGAAGAACACTTCAAAACTTTTTATAATATTCATCACAGTTTTAAGTGTCCTTCACTTTTCATGTGCAAATATAAAATATGCTCTGAGGCAGGTTTTTTCACCTGCTCCCAATTATGTAAATATTTTGGTTTTTTTATCAGTCTTAATCTAATTAGCCATGAAGTGTTTTATGTTAACTTTGAAGACTTTGTGATATTTTTATTTCATTCCTATCTTTTATTTTCTGTGATCATTTGTACTCTGCAGCTGTTACTTTTTTCTGTTTAAAACCAACAGTTTTGAATGTGGGCAAGTAAATTCACTTTCACTAAATTAATTACCTGTATTTAGCTTAATCGGTTAATGCCAGTGTGAACTTTTCTGTCTGTGTAATCTTAATTTTTATATTTATTATTTGTATCACTTTCCCTGCATTTCTTTTTTAATCAGTGTCCAAAAATGCTTCTTGTTCTTTTCACATAAGTATCTCATATTCCCCACAGGAGATGCTGACTTATTCTAAACAAATTATGTTCGTTAATGATGTTTGCTAGAAGTAAAAGAATATTTACCTCATAATTACTGTGGTACTCTTCATAATTTTTAGGTTTCTCATTTTTTCTGTTTCTGTTTTTAAATATGTTCTAGTGATTCACATTAGTGCTGAGCAATATATTGAATTTTTGATTCTATTCAATATTTAAGAAAACTCAGTATGCAAAAGCCAATATCACAGCAGTATAATCACATTCAGCAGTTCTGTTTGATTTTCTCCAACTTCTTCTCAATATTAAATTGGCAAAATCTCCAGTACAATCCAACCATTTCATAACTTCCAGTTTCACTTCTGAGAATACCGCAACACGCTTACTTTTCCTGTTTATTGTGATAGTCAAGATGAAGACAATGTACTACAGAAATGTATGAACACAAAAATACTAATTGAACGAAACAGTAGAGTATGTGTACACAGTCAATGCTGGTGATACACTGACAGCAGCTGAATTTTGAGTGAATCATGTCCATATTTCCAGTCACAAGTTCCTCAACTGCTTGCTCAGTACAGTCAAGGTTTTAAAGTATAGTGTTTACATGCTTGCTACACCATTCTTAGCAAAGCTTTTATGAATTATAAGAAAATAAGTGTATTAAACTTACAAGTTTGCCTCGATTAATATGGAACCTCAGTTAATCAGGGTTGTGGATAATCAGGGTTCTACTATATTATTGTGAAAAAATAGCAAGTTTTGGACTTTGTATAAATATTTGTATATATATATATATTTGAGGAGCATGTTAGTCTTTAAGGTGTTTTGCAAATATATTGAGAAATATTGAATATTGTATTGGGATCAAAATAAATAATCACAATATCAATTTAAGTCTATTATTGCCAGTACTTATTATTAAGTAAAAAATAAATATTTAACCCACCTTTTGACTCTGCTTATACCAGGGATACATTTTGTTTTACTGACGCACATCTCCTTAGGTTTTTCCCGTTTTCATCTTCATACTCAGAATAGGGAAATAAATCTTCATATACTCTTGTGTTTTAAATTCTTACACACTGATTTTCACATACAGTTTCAGGTCCTTCTATTTGATTTGTTTTACCCTTTTCTGTAGGTACTTGATCCAAATCAGAATTGTCTGCTAATAATTCCTGTACTAATGTTTTAGTATAACAGAAATAAAAGGTGGTATTTCTGCCCATCTAACCATTCCTCCTTAATTTCTTACCTGTCATTTCAAATGTTCCCAATATCCATTTTCCCTAATTTACTTGTACCTGGTTTCCCTTTTCCAAGTTCAATCTTTTCTTTAAATACTTAAACAAGCTTCCGCTTTTTCATGTAAATATATTAGACCCTAGCTCCCCTACTTTGGGAAATGTTTTATCTTGTCTTGGCTTTTTTTGAAGGATAGCAGTTGTTTTTTATTTTATTAAAATTATTGTTTGTATGTTTTTGTTCTGATATTTGGCTCTCTATCTTATATGTTCTAAGAAAGGGCTATTCTTCTGTATCTGGACTGATGTCTCTTCTTTTTTTTTATCTTTTCCTTTCTTCTCTTCTACCACTTTCAAATTTTTAATTATTGCTTCATGCACTGCAGTTCTTAAGTAAGACTTTTAGCTGTTCTTTGTATTTTCATTTGCAGATTCTTTCCTTGTAATACAGAGACCAATACTAAACAAAAAACTTGAAGTATTGACTTAACAGATCATTTTACAGTTTGACCTGTTACCTTTTAAGTGCTCAGTCAGATTGCTTCTATACACTGTCTGATTATGGAAAATGATTAGTCCATTAGTTTTACGAAGGGTTTGTCTTAAGAAGTACTTTCTAGCACCCCCTCACTATTCAAGAGACCTCAGATGAATTATAGTGGCCTGTCTACTGTCTCTTTTGAGTCTGCACATTTTTTCTGTATCTCTGTAAGTTTTCTATATGTACACAGATGTCCTGTCGCATCCAAAAGATTAGCATACTTTATTAACTGAAGACCTGGAATTTGGAGATTAATTGACTTGATGAGATTGTGGAGGGTTGTGTCAGAAAGGCCTGTGTTAAACTGGCATCCTATTCAGGATTGTTTTGTACTTTGTGGTCATTGCTGCTAAAATAGTCACTGGGTCCATACTGGAGTAAATAAGTGTCTTAAAAAAAAGAGATGTATGAATGGTATTTTCCAACTGCAGTCACACTTTTTAATTATAAACAATATTTGCATTTCCTATCTGTAATAATTTACATTTATTTATATTAAATTTACCATATACCTGTCCAGATTTTCAGTGAAGGCTGGACAGCTTCTGGTTTTAACTATGTTCTGTTCATTTTTATTTTTATGTGTGGTACTGCCACTCATATGCTTAGGTTGTGAAGACCTATGCTCCAGGTAAAAAAGTGTGGCTTGGAGGAGTAGGGCCTGCTTGGGCTGGGGGAACAAACAACCTATCAGACACCTATGCAGCTGGCTTCTTGTGAGTATATTTTCCTTGTTTTCGGCATTGTACTTATGTAAAGACTAATTTATATTGCATTCATTTTCATTCCCTATAGAGATCAGTAATTGTTTTTCAGTTACACCTATTGAATTTCTTTGCTTATTTTAGATGCACTCAAATGGGTCAACATTTAGAAATATTTTTCATGCTTTCTGTTCTTGTATGAAGCCACATGACTTCTTAAATTCACCAAATGTAAAGCTGCCCAGTTTTCCTTGTCCACTGCATCCACCCTTTGCATAGTAAAAGATTAATTCAAGAATCAGAGGTCATACTTAAGAATAATTGATGTAGGCAGTGCAATGTTTAGTTAATTGTAATATTTGTTACCACTATGGGCTGCTTAAAGAAAAGTTAGAAAAATCATTTTCAAACACCTGCTTTTGGCAGTAGTAACATTTAGGTGCAAGTATAGAACATAAAACATGATAACATTCAGTTATAATATGGTGGCTGCTCCAAGGCGGTATAGTGCAGTACATATATAAATATTCACTTTTTTAACTGAAATACTATTTATATACTAATAATTAAAGTATAAAACAGCTATACAAATGCAGATACAGTGGAACCTCGGTTCACGAACGTCTCGGTACATGTACAAATTGGTTTACGACCAAAAAGTTCGCCAAACTTTTGGCTCGGTTCACGACCACACATTTGGTATACGAACAAGCCAGTTTCCCTTTCGGTTTGTACATGTTCAGTCTCTCCCTGTGCATTTCCTGTGCAGCGAGCAAGAGAGAGAGCGAGAGAGCGCGACACACACACACACACAGGCAGCGCGGGAGACAGAGGCACACACACAGGCAGCGCAAGACAGAGAGAGCTGCACACACACACAGGAGCGCGAGAGAGACAGACGTGCACACACACAGGAGCGGTCGAGAGAGGCGCGCACACACACAGCAGCGCGCTAGAGAGACACACACACAGGCGCTCCAGGCTCACAAAAGAGAGACACGCACGCACACACACAGGCGTGAGAGAGAGAGGGACGCATAAGGTAGAGAAGGCTTGTTTTTGTTTTCAGTTCTGTTTACAGTGATCGGTTCGTAGCCTGCATTGTTACAATGTTACTTTTCTTGGTGGTTTATTAAATTACGGATTTTTCAAATGTTCATTTTTTCCCCTGTGCTTAAAACTCATTAAAAAAAAGTGTTTTTAGCGAGTGGTTCCTAGCACTATAACGCAAACTATTGCAGTGTTAGTTTTCTCTGTTGTTCAAGGTTTTCTCAGTGTTATTCAATGTTTTTACATTTAGTTTACTATTACGCTGTGCATTCTATGGTATAATTAACTATATTTGTGCTTAAAAACTAAAAAAAAAAATATATATACATACAGTTCGTACGGTCTGGAACAGATTAATTGTATTTACATACAATCCTGTGGGGCAAATTGCTTCGGTTCACGACCAACTCGGTTTGCGACCAGAGTTTTGGAACGAATTATGGTCGAGAAACCGAGGTTCCACTGTATGTGTAAATATAGAAAATAAAAATATGTATTATATAATTTTAGCCATCTATCAATTAATGTAAATCGTTGTAAAATTGCTTTAATAGTACTTTTGTAATGTTTTAGACTGATTATGCAACACAAAACTGCATCTGTCTGCCTAAAATTGATAGATAGGTGCAACTGGGCTGTTTGTCATTCAATTGAAATAGATATACTGTATGTTACGTAAAAAGCTGCAAAATTATAGTAGAAAAATGTTCTGGAAACTTGCAGTAAAAAAAGTAATCCTAAAAAACTAATGCCCATCAACCTGGAGTGGTTTTTCCACTGAAGCATTAGCTTTAATGAACAATGTTCTTACTGACCCTCTAGTGTCTCTTTCACAGCTCTACTTTAAGTGTAAGTGGGCCATTTGTACAGAATTATGGCAGCATCCTTTTGGGTAGGAACTAGTGGTCAATGGCTACCTAGTCGTCCAACAAATGGTCTTATGCAACTAGACAACATTTCAAATGTTAATTTTGATATTCTAAAATATAACCAGTGGCTTTCTTTAAACAGTTCTCATCTACAACCTCCCAGAATTTTCTGATGCACGGTCTTTCCCCAACATCTGGTTTATAGTGCAAAATAAAAGATAGTTTTTTGCAGGCATATCATTTGAGCAGCTGCTTTACCACCATTGTCTATGAATATTATCAACTGTGGCCTATTACTGTAGATGAGACATAATAATTATTAGAAACTGGGCAGTATTTATTAGTTTCCTGTATATCCTGTCAATTTTGTTTTTGTCACCAATATCAGTAGGGTATGGAAATGTCAGGGAAGCAAAAGGTACATAATTTGTGATATACATACAAATCAGGATGGAAACACTCCAATCAAATATTTGTTTCTTAGATAAGGTAAACCTTGTACAATACCTTTTTTTTTTAAGGAAATAACGTTATTCCGTAAATGATTTTTACCACCAAGTTATTTTGAAGAAAACAAGCAACTGAGAGTAATATTTGCGATGAGTTGTTTAATGAATTTTCATTTTATTTCTTGAAAATGCACCTTTAGTCAAAAGTGTTACAATATGGCTCCTATATTACACTATCAACCTTATTCTGTATCTGTGTTTGAGTGTCATTATATATGTAAGGTGATAAAAAAATATAACAAATTAGTATTATTGAGTTGCTAGAATATCTGTTAGCATTTAGCGTCACTAGTAGAAATGATTAACTTTATGAATGTAAACAGGTAGTTGGGGAGAAGAGTAGAGTAGTACGACTGGGATACTGTACTAACTGTACTGGCCTTATAAGGGCTTCCAAATCCTCAGTAATAAACCCTGGATTAGGAATAGAAGACATATCTAGCAGGTAGGAAAAGAGTGGCAGTTTATTGTGAAAGAAAAAGACTGAAGGATAGGAAGATGAAGAGAAATAATCATATTTGGTTAGTGACATTTGTGACATAGACAGGCCTTCATTATTTAATTTCTTCTTTCTTTTTTTGTATTGTGTTCACTCCTTCTGTTATACCCCGCTCTTTCTGCTTATCTTTGTTAATAAAATTGTCGCCATATTTCCTATATGAATGCTCGTGTCTGTTTTTTCATCTGCCTTTGAATCCTAAGTAGACTTTTTTGGTGTTAGCATTTTAGCAAATCTAGACCACAGGACAATGAAGTGAGCAGAAAATCACATTTCATTGTACATTTCAGTGATACATAAGTCAAATTCCAATGTTCTTGAATGAATTATATCGCAGTTAACTGACATGTCCTCTCGATTACAACTGTCTTCAACATTGGTAATAATGCATAATTCATACAATGTTAATTGCCTTAGTGTCTAGCCTCTCTATTTTGTCTATAAAAAGGGTGTGCTGTGTGTTTGTTTGATATAAGTGGCAATCGCACCATTACTTAGAAGCCAACCATTACACACAGCATGACCCTGAAGTCTGCTTTCCACACTGCTTTTTGATAAAATGACGAAATCATAGGTTCAGCAAGATCACTTTGCAACAGCTTTAGCTACACGTATTTGCACATCACATATTAGTTGCATATTAATTGAGTAAAAGTGCTTTCATGCAAATTCATTCTTTGTTGGTGCTTTTATAGCAACATTTGTGCAGTTATTTGCACCGAATACATTTGGAAAAATTGCCAATCACTGCAAATTGCCTTTTGATCTCGGTTTGCTCACCCTGAATGGAATGAAACTGAATGTATCTGATTAGCATCTTAACTAGCCCATACAGATGGAACCAGTCAGCCTCTTCACTTTGAAAAGTGCCTGTTGTGAAAACCTGTTATAGAACAGAGATTGCATGATTTCTTTGCGAGGGTCTCAGTTATGTAGGATCCAATTGACAACACAACTCGGGAAGGAAGTCTAAATCGGCTTGTAGACCAGTCATCACCATGAGCCAAACAATCCTAATCCATGAAAACTTTATCCTTGCATATCCTGCCATTGGTGATATCCTTCAAGAAGAGGTAATGCTGCCATTGCCAATTATGTCATACAACACATAGCACAACTTACATGACCTTTCCTTCAGTTGACAATTGAATATTCCCTTTAGAGCCTCTCTACTTACACCACCCACCAACCCCCAAACACTAAGATATAAAGAGAGATATAAAAACATGGTACTCCCAAACATAATCAGTGGTGGAATGCACCATTGGTTCATTAAAAGGTAGATGTACAGCCCCACAAAGTTTTGCCGCAATGTGATGACATGTGAAGTGGTGCTCAACATAGCACAAAAACATGGACTCCTTCTACCACCTGAGATGGGACAAAATGAGCCCATCAATGACCCACACCCTGCCACTCAGGACATCAACACAATGGCAAGTCAAAGATGTTTGGATGTTGTATGTCAAGTGTACTTAAATGTTTTCAAACATTGATATTTACTTGCCAAAATGTTTTTATTTTTTTACAAGTACAATAATAGTGTTCTTATTGTATCACATTCTAATGCATACTGTCAATTGAATCGATTCACATTATGTTTGCTTTTGTGTCTGCTGCATGATGGCACATTGCTATTACTCTCTCTGCTCAGCTGCTGTCACTTTCTCCCACTGTTGTTTTTTATGTTTTATATATGACTCCCGCAGAGAGATCAATAAAAAGAATATTTTTGTGGTTCTCTACTTCAGTCAGTAATACCTCAAAGTTCACATTCACTGGTTTCATTTTCTTTATTCTCCCATGGTTTTAAGTAAAGATGTGACTCAGACACTTGGCCAAATTTATGTGGTGATTAGATCATAAATTTTCAAAAAATACTTTTTTTTAAGCTATACATGGTTACCAATTGGAGGTAATGAGGAGAAGCTAAAAGTTTTTCCACTCACATAGTTTTAAATTGTTTTTAAATTAATAAAGAAACTTGGTATGGCATATGTACATTTTTATAAATCTTATTTTTTTATGCTATTTTTACCTTTCAAGTGTAAACACATTTTTTATTGTGAAATCTAAGCATTTCCCAAAAGCATCAGAACTATAATTGTAAAATTCATCTTAACATTGATCATTCATTTATACACAAGTGTTTTGTAAGCCCTATCATAATAAAAGTAGAATGTTAAAGCCTTTATAATATACGTGCTTCCTGACCTAGTTAATATTTTGAAAACTAACTGCTATCATAAAGCTTTTTTAAAAGTATTTTTAAAATGCTATGTAATGAGTAAACATAGGTAAACTAACAGAAATAACTTATTTTGAAAACAATTCAGCATTTTTGATGTTTTTGTTAGAGGGCAGATGATTTATTTTGCTACATACTCAGAAATATGAGATTGAGTTGGAAACTGTGAAGAAAACTGTGTTTTACATGTCAGTAAACATATTACTCAGATACACATAAAGACATTTTTATACCATTCCACATCTAACCTTCAGAAACGCAGTAGTGTAAAAACAGTGTAGTTTATTTTTAATCACTATGTTTTAGAACTTTAGTTTTATGAGAATAACCTAACCTAAAATGTAAAAAGCAAATATTGAAACCAAACTCTATCGTGTTTTCAAGAATAGTAAAGCTTTTCAACTGCTGGCCAAACTGCTGGCCTAGACCTGTGGTGAAGTGTGGTGCTGTGGGTCTGCAAATGGAAGTTATTGGACCCAGTCCTCAATCACTTAGTGTTTCATAAATGGGCTTTCTCTTGTGAGATTGTAGCCACAGGCAGCGGTCTGTACACAAAATTAGTTAAATTCACATTATGACAGCTCTATGAACATTAAGAATAATAAAATTTATATTGAAATTATAATGTTAAATTCATTTGAATAATTTAGACTGTTAATAATTACATATTTATAAATTAACATTTTTAGTTTCTTTAAAGGTTTTGAAGAATCAGCATTGCAAGGTTGCAGCTCACTTTACTTTTACAGAGTCGTTTTCTGTATTGCATTTGTTTATGTGAAGAAGCAGAAAGAAAGAAAATTAAAAAATAGGACCTGGGAGTTTATTCATTTCGACTGAAATGAACAAAGCCACCCTAAATCAATATCCATTGCACTGTGTCTCTGAACCCAACATTTACATGTTATTTAAATTAAACAAGTGATATATAACTAATACCTGTTCATACATCCATCCTCTTGGAGCCTTGTTAAAGTTTCTCTGCATTTAACATACAGGTGATCTTGCAATCACTAAGGATTTTTTCGGATACTGTGGCATGGTGCTCTGGGAGCAGCCACCGTGTTTTAACAGAGCCAATTCCGGAGTGTGTCATAAGGGAAGAAATGATTAATTTAGTGGTGGAAGCTACTGGGTGGTAGTGGGTACCTCTTTTGTGAAAACCTGTTGACTAACTAACTAACAAACAACAGCCAACGAACAATACAACCCAGCACAATACAACCTGGAAAGCAGGTTATAGTCATAGTAATTTGGAAAATGTGCTTACGCTGTCTTCAAATGATTTCAATATAAAATGTATTTGAGAGGTAAACACACCATCCACCATCTCAAAGAGTACAGTGATCCCTCGCTATATCGCGCTTCGCCTTTCGCGGCTTCACTCTATCGCGGATTTTATATGTAAGCATATTTAAATATATATCGCAGATTTTTTGCTGGTTCGCGGATTTCTGAGGACAATGGGTCTTTTAATTTCTGGTACATGCTTCCTCATTTGGTTTGCCCAGTTGATTTCATACAAGGGACGCTATTGGCAAATGGCTGAGAAGCTACCCAACTTACTTTTCTCTCTCTCTCTTGCGCTGACTTTCTCTGATCCTGACATAGGGGGTGTGAGCAGGGGGGCTGTTCACACACATAGACGATAGGGACGCTCGTCTAAAAATGCTGAAAGATTATCTTCACGTTGCTACCTTCGGTGTGCAGCTGCTTCGTGAAGCGACATGCTGCACGGTGCTTTGCATACTTAAAAGCTCAAAGGGCACGTATTGATTTTTCACTGTTTGTTTTTCTTTGTCTCTCCCTCTCTCCCTGCTCCTGACGGAGGGGGTGTGAGCTGCCGCCTTCAACAGCTTTGTACCGGCGGTGCTTCGCATTCTTAAAAGCCAAACAGCCCTATTGATTTGTTTGCTTTCCTCTGTAGAGAAAAGCCATGCAAAATGACACCTTTTATTGGCTAACTAAAAAGATTACAATATGCAAGCTTTCGAGGCAACTCAAGCCCCTTCTTCAGGCAAGATCCTCTCTCTTTCTGACAGTCTGTGCTCCTGACGCGCACTCCTTTGAAGAGGAAGATATGTTTGCATTCTTTTAATTGTGAGACAGAACTGTCATCTCTCTCTTGTCATGGAGCACAGTTTAAACTTTTGAAAAAGAGACAAATGTTTGTTTGCAGTGTTTGAATAACGTTCCTGTCTCTCCACAACCTCCTGTGTTTCTGCGCAAATCTGTGACCCAAGCATGACAATATAAAAATAACCATATAAACATATGGTTTCTACTTCGCGGATTTTCTTATTTCGCGGGTGGCCCTGGAACGCGACCCCGGCGATAGAGGAGGGATCTACTGTATATTAATTTTTAATGCATAATGGAATTTTACTTCATTCAATGAGTATGGAAAAATAACAGATTATATAAATGAAATATATACCATGCTGTCTAGGTGGCGTCTGTATTTCTAAAAGAGAGTAAAATAGGTTATGATGTGCAGACTTATTCACTTCATTGTGTCGTCCAACATTTGTTTTTCTAGCCGTTGGAAAGGCTGCTGTGTGCCTAAGAAAACAATGATGCTGCATTGTCATCTAAAGGAAGAACATGTTCATTCTTAGGAAAGTGTGCTTTTCTTTAATGGCATTCCTGTCATTTCTTTTGCATTCATCTTAGAAACAATACGTCACCAATGTAATGCTTATTCATACGCTGTATTATATTTTGTTATGAAATTATAATGTCATCTTTATATTATATTCCACAGACTTATTTAATTCCATTGAAGGACCAATGACAAAAATAAATAATGATATTATTATCGATTGACTGCTTTTCAATTGATATATGATGCGCTTTTATAGGTGACTTTGGCAGAGTGGTAAACTAAATAGTATTTTATGCTTGTTTGTAAATTGGCTACTTAAGAAGGAATGTGAGAAATGCACAAAAAGTAGGTTGTATTTTATGTACATGCATTTTAAAGTTGCTCATTAATCGCTAAGATTGTTGTTTTCGTAAAGTGCAGCTCTGTTTGTTTCTTGTGTACCTTGTTGTATGGCATGACAGAGAATTGAGATTGAAATGTAGGTTTTCAGGAATATTTTGAGAGGCAAGACTTAAAATAGAATAGCTATCCAAAATTTCTTTCTTTCTTTCTTTCTTGCTAGCTTAGTCAATTAATTTTTTTCCTCAATATGTATAAGTAAACCGGACAAAATACAGCCTTTTAAGGGAAACACAAAACTTGTAGAACAAGAAAGTAATTAAGATTCTTCAAGTGTAAAAATCAAGGATGAAATAAGTGTGAGTATTTAATAAGATCAATTAGTTGGAATGTCAAAGGTCTTATCTATGAACTGAAAAGGAAAAAAAAGTGTTACCATATTTTAGGTCAACAAGTCAGATTTTTTCCTATAACAGGAGACCCATTTAAATAATAAATATTAACCTAGGTTAAAAAAACAAATTGGTTGGAAATGTATTTCATTCTACCTATAACAATAAAATGTAATATATTAAGCACCACAACTTCAAATAGTAATTAGTGAATTAATAGATTGTTTATAGATGAAGAAGTAGATGAAGATTTTATTAAATGTATGTTCACAAAAATCTTTTCTTTTTTTTTTTTTTTTTTTTCTTTGTCTTTGTTGAACCTAACATATATACAGAGATATCCATGAGAATTCTGCACAATAAATATTAGCAAGCAACAGAACTAGTAGAGGCCTTGGTGCAAAAGGCAGGTGAACTGAAGGAAGAGTTGCAGAATCCAGCCTATTATTGACAATAATGAAAATGATGCACTAAAAAATATTTCTTTGATTAAACAGAAAACTCTTCAAAACTGTGGATTCTGTTAAACCTCTACAAAGCAGAAAATCAGAATGCTTCTACAAAACTTATAAAACTCTCAGTTAAATTGGTTACTTTAAATCTGAATATGTTCACAGAAATCAGAGACAGAAAGCTTCTGCTAAAATATTACACAAAGCATAAATCTCAAATCTAAAGAGTCACTCTCTCAGATGATTGTTCATGTCATGATCTGGCTTTTGTTTGTGAATTTTTTGCTACTAATCTTTGGCCTCTAAAATATTTTAAACATCAACAACATCATAAACTTTCTGGTTGTACATGTTTGTGGATACATAAAAGAAAAGACTTACTGTTTTCAATAATGTTTCAATCTGATTTTTGGCAACAGATTTTTTTTTTAATTAACTATGACTTTCATCTTACATTTTGGCTTTGGTTATGTGAAATTATTTTTCATCTTGACTTCTCCTCTCCTGTTTGAATTATGTGTTTGGTTTCATGTCTTGGACTTGTTTAGTATCTCATAGGTTATTGTCTTCCCATTATCAGCCTTTCCCTGTTAATAAAACCATGACGTATCTCCTGACTCCTTTCATATTTGCATACTGCTGGCAACCCAGCAGAGTCAGTACAGCTGGATTAGACATAACCTCTTTTAACAAATCTCTCACCCAGCTGCCAAGAGAGCTCCTGACCTTGCAAGTGGTAATGTCATATGCAGCTGCAAATCTTTCAAACTGCCACACAGTGTGCTTGAGCCTTTCATAATAAGCTAGGGACCAAAAGCTTAACACACTATCTTCCAGCTGCAATCTGTACATGATTGTATCATTAAGCAACACCCACATGTTCTTTTCTCAAAGGGAAGGATTTTTATTGAAATGACTATGATGCAGTAGGGGATAAGAAACAAACCTTTTCTTGCCACGGTTTTGGAAGTTGCTAAGCAGAGCAGAGTAACTTTTGGACATCAGGTGGCACATTCTGTTATTAAAAATGTTGTATATATTCTTAGAGTTTTACAATGTTCGCAGTGTTCCATTCAAGCCAGATGTAATGAGGCTAAAGACATTAAACATGAGCAGCAAGTAGTACAGCAGGTTCCCTACTTAAATTATCGATAGCAGTCGTTGGAATGGAAGTCTACTGCTGGTTTATCTAAACCAGGAGCTATTGGACCTCTTTAGTCAGCTGTTATGAGAGGTTCTTCATTAATGGATAGATACGAATCTTATAAGGTATTTAAACTGTCAGAGAATTCTGAAGTTTGAAACAAGAGAAAAGGATAAGATTTGGATAAAGCTAGGCCATAATGAATAGAAATCAAATTACCAAAGTAGGTCTGAAAAAAAAAAATAATATTCAGTTGGTGACTGCTTTACTTCACTTCTATAGCAAAAAATACTCGTGAGAAAAAAGGTTTGTTTCTTCCTTCCAATACACTGAACACTGGGACCTGTTTGTTGCCATCTTTTATAGGTGGGACATGATGAAACTAGTTACCATATGGCCCTGTGTCAAGAGCAATTTATTAACAGTATTTCAGCAAAAATACACATTTGGGAAATTAAGAGTACAAAATTGTATACATCACATTTGATTTGTGCATCATGAGTAAATTGAGATTTTTTCATGAAAATGTTGATATTCTTTACTGTGGTCAAAGTTAGCTCACCTTTCAAACCTATTGTATCAGAAAGTTTATTATCTCTGTTCTCCATGAAAACATGGCAATAAAAATATTTCTTGGATATCACTACAAACAACACTGGCTGAATAAAATACAAGAAAGTGTCATTTTTTTGGAGGAGTATCCCTTTAGCTTCATTGTTTAGTAGTAAAAATTCTAGGTAAGATGACCATTGTATTTTTTTTTTTTGGTGTTTTCTTGAGGAAAACTGAAATTGATATTTAATAAGATGCAATGAACTGAATTATTTCTTGCTGTATGGATTTAGAAAAGACATTTTACTGCTATGTGAACCCACTTAAACATTAAATAAATCCAATTACAAAATATGCAAATTTGTGCATGACATAAGAACCAGGAAATGTAGTTTTATGTATATGCATTATTGAATTAAAATTAATGTCTTTATGTTTATATGCTATGAATTTTGAATTTTACTAGGGAAATGGACAGGAAGTACACAATGTCACTGAGTTAGGGTTTTTGCTTTGGGCTGGACAACAGATAATTTAGACTTCCCAGTTATGAGATTTGCTTTGATTGATTTGGGTACCCCTTCTGGTCCGTTTATCTCACCTTCACTCGTAACATCTCACTGGCAGAACAACAGACTTGTATGTGAATTCTGTACAATAAATCCATCCATCCATCCATCCATTTTCCAACCCGCTGATTCCGAACACAGGGTCATGGGGGTCTGCTGGAGCCAATCCCAGCCAACACAGGGCACAAGGCAGGAACCAATCCCGGGCAGGGTGCCAACCCACCGCGGAACACATACAAACACACCCACACACCAAGCACACACTAGACCTACACTTATAAGAGTATCTCTTAGAGTGATGTCTTGTTCAGCCTGATTTGTGAGTCATTGCTGGGTCTAGTGTCCTGATACTCTACACAAAATTATACAGCTTTGACAATGAATGTCTTTTTCAATTCTTACAATTTGAAACAAAGAAAGAGGATAAGAAAGCACCCTGTGATTACTCATTATTGGTGTGAGTGAGAAAGAAAATGCACTACTGTCAATTCAAGCAAACAGGAAAACATTTCCTTTTGAAAAGTATATACAAATACATTTGTACCAGAATCTACAGAAATTGTCATTTTATATACTATATATAAATACTATAAATATACTATGATCCTGACACTTTTTTGAAATAAAATTGTGAGTCGCATCCTGTCATGGCATGGCAAAGAAGATCTTGCCGGCTGTTTGATCCACTTGCTATGATACTGGTACTGTAATGATACATCCTTTTCCCTTCTTGGCCACTTTTTGTTTATGCATTAATTACAATTATATGCATATATGTATGAATGTGTGTAAGAAATTAATATTGTTTTTTCTCTTCTAAAGGAGATTGTTCAACATCATACCCTTGGTGTATTGTTATTGCTATTATTGTATTAGGGTTTACTATGCTTATCCAGGGCCACTTTTTAACACCATTCCATAGGGTTTACTTTTTTACTATCTCGAGATTGTTGAAGATATTTTATGCTTATAGTAATTGGACTGTATTGGCGATAGATATCTCAATTTTATTCCTCAAAAAGCCATTGCTGGGGGTTTGGGGCTTGTTTTGTTTTGGACATGCTCTGTCTCTATGTATGTCATAGGACTGGGACTTTGGGAAATGGGGTACAGCCTCACACGGGGAGGCAAAATTGGGGGGTGGGGGGACTAGGGGGAGAAGAAAGAAAGCAAGCTATCTCTAATCTATCCTTTTAATCCTTATAATTATAAGTGCCAACGTAACAATAGCCTTCATGGCAATAACTCCTGGAAAAATTGGAAATTAAGGTCAAAGCTGTCTTATTTTCATTTAACACTAAAAAATGACAACAAATGTTCAGAAGTTAACTTTGTGAGCTGGAATGTTAAAGGCCTGAATCACGAATTAAAGAGAACAGGTCTAAATGCTAAAATAGTATTTTTTACAGGAGACCCACTTATAAAGCAAGGGTCAGTTCCAGCTGCACAAAGACTGGACTGGCCAAATGTTCCAATCCAGCTATACAAAGAAAACTAGAGGTGTGGGAATTCTTATACATAGAACAGTCTCATTTGTAGTATCAGATGTAGTATCTGATCCCAAAGGGAGATATGTGATTCTCATAGGTAATTTGTTTAACTGTAAAGTGATTTTGATAAATATTTATGCATCCAATGTTGATGAAAGGGAATTCATGCAAAATGTATTTGCATCCATTCCCAATGTGAATACTCATAAAATTGTAATGGCTGGGGACTTTAATTGTTTTAAATCCAGACCTAGATAGGTCTCCTGCCTCAGGGGTGATGACATCTAACACTGCAAAGACAATTACACTGTTTGTAACTGACCCCAACTTATCAGACCCCTGGAGATTTCTAAACCCAAACTCAAGAGCATATTCCGTCTACTCACCAGTGCATCATTGTTACTCAAGAATTGATTATTTCTTTGTAGATAACAACTTCTTGCCTACGATTAAATCTTGTAAGTACGACACTATTGTTATTTCTGACCATGCCCCTTGATTTTGGAGGTAAAATCACTATGCCCCACATACTCATCTCAAAGATGGCATCATAATCCACTTTTATTAGCAGACGAGAACTGTACAGAATTTATATCCAAGGAAATCAATTTTCTTAGAGACAAATACATCCTCAGAGGTTTCTGCAGGAACACCCTGGGAAACTCTGAAGAGGTCAGATTATCTCATATCTTTCCCACAGAAATAAATTGGAAACCAAGAAGGTATCAGAGATAATCAACGAAATTACTAGAATAGGTCAAGAATATGCCATGTGTCCAAGTGAGGAGCTTCATAGGAAAGGGCAGGCTCTGCATTCAGAGCTCAACCTCTTAACAATAACAACTAAAGAAACTGAACAAGTCATACTTAAATCAAGACATCATTATTATGAACATGGACAGAAAGCTAATAAGATCTTAGCTCAACAAATCCACAAGCAAGAACTTCACAATGCAATCCCAGAAATTGACCATAAAATTATAATGCACACATTTAGAGACTACTATAAATCCTTATATTCTACTGAGATTAAAGAAGACAAGGCAAAATCTAATCTGCATTTCTGGATGCATTACAGATACCACAAATAGATACTCTTAGTGCAGAGGAATTGGATAAACCTCTGGCACTATCAGAATTACTAGATGCTATAAAGTCACTTCAGAGTGGGAAAGCAGCAGGCCCTGATGGCTACCCTGCCAAATTGTATAAGAAATTCTCAACTCAGCTAGCTCCCCTTCTGTTAGCAACATTTACAGAAGCTATAGAAAATAAAATTCTACCTCCAACTTTTCACCAAGCATTAATTACTGTCTTTCCTAAACAAAATAAGGACTTATTAAAATGTGCATCGTACAGACCGATTTCACTTCTGAATAATGATATTAAGATACTCTCCAAAGTCCTAGCTAGAAGGATGGTGCTGCCTTCGGTAATATCATAAGACCAAACTGGATTTATTCAAGGCAGAGACTTAGCTTCCAACCTTCGACGCCTGTTTAATGTAATATATTCCTACAAAGTCAAACACCCCGGAGATGATATTATCGTTGGATACAGAAAAGCATTTGACATGGTTGAATGGAACTAGCTTTTCACCACATTGGAGAAATTTGGTTTTGGCCCAAACATTTGTGCATGGATCAAACTACTGTATACCAATCCCGAAGCTTCAGTTTGTGTTAACAACATTAATTCAGACTACTTTAAACTAAGCGTGGTACCAGACAAAGATGCCCCTTGTCACCACTGCTTTTTGCAATCGCCATTGAGCCACTGGCAATTCATTGTCGAAATGCTTTTGAGAAAAAGGGAATTATCAGAGAAGGACTGGAACAGAAAGTTTCTCTATATGCAGATGATATGGTACTGTATATATCAGATCCACAAAATACCGTGCCTGCAGTCCTAACAGCACTAACAGAATTTCAAAAGATTTCTAGTCTCAGAATCAATTTGAATAAAAGTGTGCTCTTCCCAGTGAATTCTCAAGAATACAATATTAAATTGGACACTTTCACTTTTATCATCACAGATCAGTTTAAATACCTAGGGGTAAACATCACAAGTAAACATAAAGTTCTGTATCAACAAAGTTTTGCCATCTGTATGGAAAAATTAAGCAAGACTTGCATAGATGGTCAACCCTTCATCTCACTTTAGCTGGAAGAATTAAGATTGTTAAGATGAATATCCTTCCTAAGCTTCTCTTTTTATTAAAAATCATTCCAGTATACATCAGTAGATCATTTTTTAAGAAATTAGATTCAACCATCTGCGGTAGGTTGGCAACCTGCCCGGGATTGGTTCCTGCCTTGTGCCCTGTGTTAGCTGGGATTGGCTCCAGCAGACCCCCGTGACCCTGTGTTCGGATTCAGCGGGTTGGAAAATGGATGGATGGATGGATTCAACCATAACCTCATTTATTTGGAATTCAAATCATCCACGTATCCAAAGGGTGACCCTACAAAGACCTAAGGCAGAAGGTGGCATAGCTCTACCTAAATTTCAATTTTATTACTGGGCAGCAAACATACAAACTATAAAAACATGGACATGGACAGAAATAGACGAACATACACAGGCTTGGTCCGCAATAGAAATAAAATCCTGCGGTACTTCTTTATATTCCTTGCTTTGCACCCCACAAAATACGAGTTATCGCCAATATACTAACAATCCAATTGTGCTTCACTCAGTCAGAATATGGAACCAATGTAGGAAGTATTTTAAGATAGATAAGTTTTTATGTGTGGCACCTCTGCACGAGAACCACCTTTTTCCACCCTCTCAAATCTAGAAAATGCCTAGAAAACATTCAATATTAAATCACATAGAGATCTGTACATAGACAACGTCTTTACATCATACAAATAGTTACACTCCAAATTTAATTTTCCAGCAACACATTTCTCTCACTACCTTCAAATTTGAAACTATTAAACAGAACCTGCCCAATTTTCCTCAACTCCCACCTACCTCTATGCCGGAAAAAATATTGCTCAGTCTCAAGGACTTAGACAGCATTTTACAGTCCCTCCGTTTCAAAGATCCAAAAGAACAGTGGAAAAAGGATCTCTCTCTCAACATTTCAGAAAAGGAGTGGAAAGTAGCAGTGCACAAAATTCACTTGAGCTCCATATGCGCAAAGCGTAGAATTATTCAACTCAAAATTATATATCGAGCGCATCTCTCTCATTTAAAATTGTCCAGAATGTTTCCAGGGTAAGATCCAACCTGTGAATCAAGTTCCGGCCTCACTGAGCCACATGTTTTGGGCCTGCACCAAATTAACATCATTTTGGACCAAAATCTTTAAATGCCTTTCAGACAGCCTAGGTGTCACAATCCTTCGTAATCCACCAACAGCTATGTTTGGTGTACTTCCAGATGGGCTTAAAGTGGTGAAGGACAAACAAACTTTAATTGCCTTTACTACACTACTGGCACGTAGACTTAACTTGCAGTATTGGAAGAATCCTAACTCACCTATTCTAAGTCAGTGGGTAACAGATGTTATATACTATTTGAAACTGGAAAAAATCTAATTCTCACTTAGAGGATCTGTACAAAACTTTTTCAAAACCTCCCAGGATCTAATCAATAACATTTTAGAATAAGCATTTAAATTGAGGAAGCAGGTTCTCTCCCCTCTTATATTCCATTTATCTTTATTCATTTATTAATTTATCTATTTACTTATTTTTACTAGCATAAAGTTTTACACTGTTGGCCTAGCTCTCTTTCTCAGGGGTGGGGGTTGATTTGTTTGTAACCTTTTTTTTTTTTTTTGAAACATGAGTTATGTGTATGGAATGTTACTTGATTTTAATAAAATCAATAAAATTAAAAAAATAATAAATAAAGATATATTTAAATAAATTGGTATCTATAAATCTTTTAATGATATCTTTAAATACATAAGCACTCATTTAAAAGTATCTATAAATTGCATAAAAAGTCATACATTTTTCAGTAACAACCTAGAATATTTTATTTAAATAAAAAATGTGACGTTTAGAAATATCTGTAAATGATTTACAGACCATCACATAGTTCCAGAATTCTGTGGCACCACAGCACCACCATGCCATCCTATTAGGTTTATTAATTATTATATCTTTCGTGATCTGTATGAACTATTGACATTTCAAAGGATTTTCAAAATATGTCAAATAAACATTATTTACCCCCCAAAATGTATAATAATTGACTCTTTTATTTCCTTGTCTGAAGTTGAAAAATCCATGTAATGTTATGCTTTCTATTAAGTCAAAATTTGCCTGCTACTTTCAAAAATGAGAAAATCCATTACTGTTATTGCAGTAATTATTAATCATCTAAGGACAAGGAAATAATGTACATCGTTGTATGTCAGTTACAATTCAGAAGCAGTCAACTACTCAATAAGAAAGCCATAGCAACCCACAACAGATAAGATTGACAGCATGATTCACTGATGTACTACATTAAAGCTTTAAATCATTAAGTAAAAGCATTAACTTAAGAACAAAATTATTTAGTTCACTTAATTGATCTTGCTTAGTGTTTTCGCAAGTGCAGAATCCAGGTAGGCACTCACTGTGTGATCTTTATTATTTGACTTTGATTTATATTTGAGGCCTGGGAGCTTTGTATTGGGTTAAGCTGCCTCAGTGAGTTACCCTGTGGAATTCTACATATATTTACATTAAGGACATTTTTCTCTCTTTGTGGATGTTTGCATTAGAATTAGAGATTTCTCTGAAAAGAGAAGTCATAGATTCAAAGTTTGATGATTTGGACAAAGCAATATAATTTTGATTTTTTTACAAGTTGTCATTGCATACTGTATTATTTTATCGAAAGTGTTTCCTCAAATTGTGCATGTTAATTATATACAGTACTATATGACCACAGTTTTCCCAAAAAAACAGAAGTAATTAAAATGCAAAATATGTTATTGTCTGATACATTACTCAGTTGTATTTTCATTTAAACATTCATCACAACAGAGTGGTCAACAGTAATTTAAAAAAAAACAGATCAGCTTGTCAAGTTTCTTGGGAATCTTGGCATAATTTCAGAGATGAGCAATGTAGAGACAATATCTCTTCTAGTCTTACTGCTCCGGAATTCTCTTGAAATCTGAAATGTAAACGAAAAAATATTTTACTTGCTTGTTTGACTATTAGAATTTTTAAAAGTGGTCTGGAAGTCATCCAAGTCATTTTACTTTAACTAATTGCTCTGCCTTGGGGCTTTGTAAGTTCAGCCTGTCTGTATGTTGCTTTCCTGTAAGACAAATATTTCAGCATTAAATCTAAACAGATTAGACCAAGAGTTAAAACAATCAATTAATATGTTTAATGTTAATGGCCATCAAAAAGAAAATTTGTACGTTATTTTCATTTTCTTGCCCATTTTTTTAACCAGCCATTTTTTTCTGTAGTACAAGAATGCTTCTCGGTGTATTACAATTGATTTCAATTTTTGTAAAAAACTAGAACACTTTTTACCATATCAGGCTTCTCCAGGAGTATTTTAGGAGACATTTTAGGAGTGGTTGTTCACTTGACAGCCTAGATTTTTTCATATTTGGGTGAGTGTTGTTGTTTGTCCTTTCAGCATTTTCACCATTTAACCTTTTGCTATGTGTCATGTTATTAGCAAAAGAAAGTGCACAAATCCTAAACAATCATTTGTGCTGGGCCTTTGTTTAGAGAAGCTTGTGTAAGTAAGCAGTGAGCCTAATATGCTAACACGTGAGACGCAACCAAGGGGGGCTGCCAACAAAGGTTCCGAGGGACGTAGCGTGGCTCCCATGGCTGCTCCCCCGGATCCAGTGACAAAGGGGCGTCCCAGCCATCCGCCACACCTTAAAAACATACAGATTTTTCAGAAATTCTTACTGTGTCCAGGAAAAACTTTGTGTTATGTTGAGGACCAGTGGCAAACTGAAGCAGCACTTATGTATTATATAGAGCCTTTCACATCTATGTATTATATAGTACCTTTCATATCTATGTGCCAGCCTGGTCATTCCACAGGCTCTCATGGTCCTCGTCATAGTGTCAATGCACATCTTGGCCTGTCCAGTGCCAGACCCATAGGACAAATCCAGGCTAACATGAATTATACCCTTTCCACTATGCTGCCCAACTTGATGTCAGCTTTCCTATTCCCGCTGTGCTCCAAAACTTCAATCCGTGACATCCACAGTCCCTATTTCTTCTCATAACTTTCCCTATAGACATGGAAAGGAACAGGTGCACCTGCAACCCAAATTTTATACTACACCTGTCTCTAAATTGCCCAGTCCTCCGCTAACTTGTCTAGTTCCTCACTCTGTGAAAACCCACACCATAATGTCCACAACCCCGCCTCTGCAATCTTCCAATAACATGGACTTCTGATTGTCCACATCCATAGCATAAGTCCAATCCAAATTTTATTCTGCATTTGCTAATAGAGTGCCCAGTCCTTAGCCATTTCCACTGTATTCCATAAATCCATATCATACAATCACTAGTCCTTTGATTTTTCTCAAGTTTTGCATCCCAGTGTATCTCAGAGTCATTCCTTCCCTAATTTTATACTGCGCTTGCTGCCAGTCTGCCCATTTCTGTGTAAATATGTGAGGCTTACCTCACCTGGGCACAAATTCACACTGTAAGATCCATAGACCCTGTCTTTAAACATATTTCACACCCAACCTGTCTTGTACTACACCTACTGTACATCACAAGTCCGACCTAAATATTATTCTGCCTTTATGATCAGGATACCTGTATGTCCTTGAACATAAATTTTGGCCTTCTTTCCTTCAGGCCTGAAAATTTCTCAATTACTTTCCAATTAAATTGAGTCATTTCATTAAGCCTGCCAGAAAATTAGCTGAATACTATTGTCTAGAGCAGTGTTTCCCAGCCTTTTTTTTTTCTATAGTGGCAAATTTTTTCTAATCAAAATTATCCCAAGGCACACCTTTATCCTACTAAGCACAAACACATATATATCTCATCTATTATTCTGTATAGGATGTGTTGATTTTGATCACCTCTTCATTGTGCCTTTTAATGCCAGTCCTGTAGCCTCCATCTAGCTGTTCAGCAATACTAAGCCTGACAAAAATTTTTAGTCTCATGTTATGGTCTAGATGACTGTGGCAACTTTCATGCTGCTTGCATTTTTTAGAAAGATGTTTTAGATCTCGTTGTCTAGAACACTTTGGTACCAACACTTTGAAATAGCAAATAGGAAAGAAAAAAAAAACATTAGCTACACCATGGCCAGTTAGCCAACTCCATTTGTCATAACAAGACCTGGAAAAAGTCAGTGTGTAAGGTCATCCTCGAATTCTTAAGTCAGGTTGGTCCTTTCCAAACTCATTTATCTTTTTTTTTTCATCAAGTGAACAATTTATGAAGGGATGTTTCGTTAATGAAATAACCAAATTTTCTTTCATTTCTGAAGTTCTTGAAGTTGCCATCAAAGTCACGCTCGCTCATCTGTAGTTATGTAACATTAAAGGTGGATGTGAACTAAATCTAAGTATTCACACTGATTTTTTTTTTTTATTTATTCACATATAAATTTAAGAAATACAAGTCGGAAACAATTTTTAATGGATGTTGACATGTACTGACATTAGGTACTTTGTGCAAATAAACAGATTTATTTCATTATCATTTCACATTACCTAATTAAGTAGAGTTTTTAAAATATTTGGGGGACAGCGCACTAGCACCCTTCATGACAAACTTGCTGCAAGTGTAAACATTCTTTAAATGGAATGGAAAGAAGTGAAGTAGGCTTAAGCTTATACAAATAAGCACAAACCATTGGGAAGTGAATTAATGATATCTTAAATGTTTACATTTTTAATAATCCACAAAAATACAAAAACTATAAAAAATAATACACTAAATAAATAAATTGTAATAAATATAGTTAAAGTTTGTTGAAGTAAACTGAAATGGTCATAGCCTTCAGGAAGAAAATGACAGTGGACCAACTTACTCAGACACATGGAGAGATTCTTGAGTGACTCACTGACTTTACATCCTTAGGAATTCAGGGTGATGATCAATTGGAATTTTGTAAATGTGCCTTCAGCATTGTTGAGAATTTTTTTTACTAATGTTGTTTTATGTGAATAGATAGATAGATAGATAGATAGATAGATAGATAGATAGATAGATAGATAGATAGATAGATAGATAGATAGATAGATAGATAGATAGATAGATAGATAGATAGATAGATACTTTATTAATCCCAGGGGGAAATTCACACTGAATGATTTCAGTGTTAACTGTTGTTCTTTACAGATGTTCGGTGAACTACCTCAAACGATTAGTTTGCAAAGATGAAGTCAAGAAAAAAATAGTTTTTAATTCCAGTGATTTGTAATTAGTTAAACATATTATTATTTGCTTTTTCAAACAGGTATTATATTCAGTTAATGAAACTGCCATCAAGCAATAACCTATTTATTATTGTTATATTGTTTTTTTATATTGTTATCTTTTTTTATTTAGTTTGTAAATAAAATATACTCCATTTTAAAATGCAGATTCAAATTTACATTTATTTACCTAATATCTGTAGGAAACTGAATGTTTTCTTTCACATTATTTACCAAGAGTTCTGAAATTAATTAAAACAAACCTCTACATATAGTCCACTTAAAATGCATGCATTAATCTAAATATATACATCATTTCATAATGCAAGATTAGAGGTAAAATGATATACTATATAAAAAAGTAAAATACATATAATGCTAAATTTATGAAACTTTATATCATAGAAAGGGTCATATGATTGGCCATTGTTTGGTGAGGTGTCATTTACAGATTTATCTAAAATGCTGACCCTGCTTGAAATTATTATAATTATAATTAAAAGACCATTTCTTGAAAGAAATTTGGTATTGTTATAACCTCACTATTTGGCTGTTTATCCACCAAAATACGTTTTCCATAGTTTTTACAATCTTCCTTTCCAAGCTCATAGTTAGTCACTTTATTTTACCCTCTGAGTTCTTGTTCATAGATAATAAGATCTAAGTTTAAATGGTTTGCATCTGATTTTCTGCAGTCCATGGAGATTAAATATCTGGACTTGGGCATTCTTTTTTCTTTTCTTGCTAATTAATAGAACTTTCATTTCACACAAAAATCAACATACTCAGATTGAACATTCATGTAAAAATATTGAGCATTTACAGACTTATTTGCTTCTCACTGAAGTTTCACACATTTGCTTGCAAAATAACACGCTTAGATGTTCTGATTTTATGTGAGTCACTAGTCTGTGCTACAATTGGACAGTTGTGTATCTGTGTATCAAGAAGATATAAAATCCTTTAGCTTTCTGACTGTGAACCTTATGTAAGTACTAGTAATTTTTCTGTGTGTTGCACATGAAATAGAATAACACTGTTACTGCTCTCTTTATATGTTTTTACAGGTGGCTGAATACCCTTGGTATGTCAGCCATGCAGGGAATTGATGTTGTCATTCGTCATTCATTTTTTGACTATGGATATAACCATTTGGTGGATCAGAACTTTAATCCTTTGCCTGTAAGTTATACCATTTTAAATAGCAAATATTCATTATCATTGCATAATTTTCATTATTTCTGTACATTCTATAAATTTTAAACTAGACATCAAACTCATAACATTCAAAATAATGACAAAACTATTTTTTTATGGCTGACTAGAACAAACACAAATGTGGGTAACCCAAATAAAACCTAAAAAATGGAAAATTGTGTGAAACAAAAGTGGGTGTACATGAAAAGGTTTTGCACTTTAGAATCTGTGCCACACCTCTGTCCAACACTATTTCTTTCATCCTTCTAATTTGACTTTTTCTGTCTTCTTATTTTATATTTTACTTTCCAGTAAAGGCTATAGTTCTTTAAACACTACATTTCATTGCAGTTTAATTTGCCAAGGCTCCTATAAACTACTTCTAGATTGTCCTTCAATCTTGAAGGTCACAATGTGCCTCTACTTTTGCTGGAATTTAGGATCTCTTCAGCCTACCAATACGTTTTTCATTAGTGCATTAAGTGCTTTATTCTGATCCTTAAAACCTCAAAGGCTTGCATCATACTCCTAAGCTGGACAGTTCTTGCACTCTTATGGTATTATTTAACAGTTATAACTGTTTTATTATTATTGTGTCTTGATATACATACAGTATATGTCTAATAAACAATTTTGAAATTGTAATGTTTTTACATTATCAGCTGGGGTGATTAAGTATGAACATTTGTATAGGGTTTTGAGCTAGTCTAATAACTAGGGCACATTATTGTTCAGATTAAATATATTTTTACTAGGAAAAGAACATAATAATTTTAGAAATGTTTACCTACTATTGAATTTAATACTATATACACTTTTATTCACTTATTGTGTTCATTATTGTATAATTTTGAATTACTGTATCCTATATTGTACACATACTAATAAAGATTAGTATGTTTTTATCAGATATAGTTTTAGTTTTAATATACTTGTACAGCAATGATCATCTTACATAGAATTTTTACTACTAAACAATGAAGCTAAAGGTATACTCCTCCAAAAAATGACACTTTCTTGTATTTTATTCAGCCAGTATTGTTTGTAGAGATAGTCAAGAAATATTTTTATTGCCATGTTTTCATGGAGAACAGATGTACCGGTAATAATTTTTTTTCATAATTGAAGCTGTAAAGTGAGGAAAATTCTTCTGTTAATCTGGAGCACTTCTTGTAAAACAATGCTCTAATAAGTGTCATTTAGAGGATGCACAGTATAAAATAATGATCTATTTTGCTTCCCACAATTAAATTCTAGAAAGTATTACTT
The DNA here is from genome assembly GCF_900747795.2 of Erpetoichthys calabaricus. Classification (NCBI taxonomy): domain Eukaryota; kingdom Metazoa; phylum Chordata; class Cladistia; order Polypteriformes; family Polypteridae; genus Erpetoichthys; species Erpetoichthys calabaricus. The sequence goes on from NC_041395.2 coordinate 285,629,628, forward strand.
TAGATTAAATGAACACACAGATTATTCACTATTAATATATATACCATTCTCAGCATTACAAATATAGATAAATGCTATCAAATTACAAAGTCTTATTTCCAGTATCCAGGGAGAGAAATTTCCATTATATACTTTTAAGTCTTTATCGTAAACAGCTGATGTTGAAGCTTCGTTTTGAAGAAGAGTCACTACAGACAGCTTCTATAAATAAGAGAAAGAAATGTTGGCTTTACTGAGCCCAGTGGGTATAACTATGTTGTCTTTTTCTCCATAATAGTAATATAATTTGTAACCAGTTCCATATGTACTGTAGGAGAGTTCAATGTTTCACATCACATTTTAAATGGAAAACATTATGTGCCTTGTCAATAAAGTGTCAGTCAGCTAGCTGTTTCACAGAACATATTCTAACACAGCTCTTGTATTCTCAAATTCTGCTCATGACTAAGAAGGGAAGAATAACCAGGAATGTAAAAGAATCACAATAACTCTTCCCTTTCATGTTTACATTGTTATTCTAATACAATAACTATAAAACACATGGATGATAGGTTAGCAATTAAAAAGTTAGAAGAATTTGGTGGGTGCATACCTTGATTCCTGTAACATTCATGAAGAAAACTAAAAAAACATTCATGTAGAAAACTATTGAAATGTTAAGTCTTTAGATACAGCAGCATAGGTGATAGTATGACAACCAAAGCAGAAAATCAAATTGCAAATCCTAAAGTTTCCAAACTATAGGTGATATGATAGCCTAGGGACATTACAGCTTTTAGTCTATTAACTACAAATATTATATGATGCCATCTGACATTTTCTAGGTTAAAATAGTATATGAATAACTATTTGTATCATATCACTGCATACACGATGGTGTTTTTTTTTTCCAGAAAATAGTTATCTTGCTTATAGTTAGCTGGGAAAGACAGAGGCTCATCCAAGTAGCAGACCTAGACACTTCTATCTTCTATAATGAGTTTCACATGGTAACAATTGGTTAGCCATAATATGTTGACAGACACCCACATATCTGGAGACTAACATTGAAATTAATATGACGTAGAGCTTGAACAAAGTTTGCAAGATGGTTAGGAAATGAGAGAAGAATATAGTTTATGGGAATTTATCTGATTCAAATGAAATTCCAGAGTATATCTACTTGTCAGGCACCTTGAGGTACAGTTATACAAGGGTGAATGCATTAAGTAACACAACTGAGTTTAACATTTCATTACTGTCAATAAATATAAATATCACCATCAATTTTCTCTTATTGCTATAGCAATTGGTAAACTTATTATTAGTTGTAAATTTAAAATAATGCTATCATTGACTGTTTGTGCTGACAGACTGAAAATACATATAAGAAAAAAGTTACCCCTCCTGTTGTTGCATACACTGTTTTCTCCATTAAAAGATGTAAATTTTGTAGGAAGAATAATTGGCTGCTTCTTTGGATGGATTTACAGATACTCAATGTGAAAAGAAAAAATAGGTAAAATTAAAAACCTGACAGATGTACATGAATGCAAGGTATGGCCTGTACTAGTGTGTAACTCTGGCACAATGAGATTTTTCCCGTGGGAGATATTAGAAAAGATGAAAGCATTGAATAGTGTTGAGTTGAACGGGCACACTGGAGAACTATGGAATGAAACATTATCTCTATTTCTGTGGCCCTGAACAGTTTCCTCCCCCAGTAACTTACCATGCACCCTTGTGTGCAGTAGCCAGTTGTTGAGAGATATGCAACACAAGCCACTAGCACGCTCAGGTGGCATCCATTCCAGTACTAAAGAGTTGAAGGCACCTCTTGAAACTGCTGGAAAGTGATATTTTGAAATAATGAGACTTTTCCTGGGGTATTCTTGGTAGTAACACTATTTTCACTATATATACAGTAAAAAAATATTTGTTTGTGTACTCTGACAAGAATGCAATGTGTTATATGTATACATTTTAAAAATATAATTGACCATATAGTAAGAAGTGCAAAAAAAAAACTGTTAAACTGGGATGCTAGCCATTTGGCATGAAATGTTTATTATTTAGTGCTCTGAGGTGAACCCTGGAGAATGTTAATGGTGTCTTATTTCAGTCATTTCTATACTGTTTTAACATGCACAGTATGACAGCATGTTAGAAATTGTACATCAATTTGTTGGAATTTGTTTTCAAGTTCACATATGATCATGGGATGTCAGAGTCCATTTCAGCAGCAAAGAGTACAAACAAAATAAGAACCCCAGTCCATTGTTGAGCATGCTCATTTACAAACCACTTCATTACAATTTTTGGAGTACAGGAGGAATGAATAATTCAGAAGAAAATGCAAACAAACAGACAGACAGTCTGTCAGACAGAGAACATGCAAACTTAATAAAAGACTCTCGAATCTGAAACATTTTTCAAGAACTGAGAGTTTAACAATTAGCCTTCCCAAAGAATTCAAATGGTCCTTTGAGATAGACTGGTAAACTGTCAAGGACTGCTTCCTATTTTATGCCTGATGGTGGTGGGTTTGGCTCCAATTCCCTGCTACTGTAAAATTGAATTAATTAAGCTGGTTCAGTGGGTGGATGGTTGGATAATTAGATGGATGGAATGAAATGTAAGCAAATGGCCCAGACAAAATTCATCGAAATAATTAAGTGTAAGTACATGAATAATACAAGGGAGGTATAGATGGAGAAATGGGTTGTAAAGATACATAAACTAAGTGTCACATTAAGACTGCAAAAGTCAGATTTTCAGTACAATCTTCACATGAACTATACAATCAGTTACCAACCTCTACACCATTTTATCTTTTGACAGGTGAATAAATGATCCTTTCAAGTGTTAGACATACCCAAATAAATGCCCTTTTTTGTATTGATACAATAAGCGCCTTGTGTTATTGACTTCATTACGACATGCGACTTAGTCAGTAGTCCTCAGTTGGCAACAGAAATTAATTCACATTCATTTCTATTTCACCTGCAGCTGACTATTCTGATTTACCTCCCTCTCATGCTAATGTGACTGTTGGTGTTTTTCCTCCTCTGATGTGTTGCATACTTTGCTATCCACTTGCTCCAGAGAATTTTGTAAAACTTTAGATTACTCAATTTTCACAAATGACCAATTTTAATCGTAGCCATTCTTCTTCTGTATGTCAGTGCCCTTTCTGTCCTTCACTACATATTATAGTGCCTTCAAATTCTATTGTGATCAGTCTTCCTTGTATATTTCTATAAGCTTCCGGAAAAGCAACTAGCATAAGTTATTTACAAAAAAACCACCTTCTGTTCTGTATTTTAGTTGTCTGATGTGTTTTGTTTTAGCCTGCAAAAAATTAAAATGATACTGAATTGTTTATTTAATTGCATGTTTCTAAATGTCTTCTTTACTCTATCACTACAGTTTTTTTTGGTGCAATGACAGTTAAACTGACTCCAGATGAAAGTATGTAGATCTTTCTCAGTTCTGACTTATGCCTTTTTATTATATGATGCATACATAAGTAAATCAAAAAGCATCTCTGTAAACTTATTGGTGAAAGGTGAAGAAATTATTGTATATTTAATTTATGAGCTCTTACTTATGTTGGGCTTTTGCTACTTTGCTTTTGTTTGACCACTGTCTTGGGTTGTGCATCAAGTCTGAAAGTCATTTGTTTATTTCACACTCTGGTTCTTAAAGCTCAGTTTTGCAGGGAACTTCCTTTTGTTCATCCAATTTACTCACTCTGTTTTACATGGTGAGATTTGGTTTCCTTCCTGATTTTTTTTGCCTTGCGCCCTCCCCCACCATAACCTACCATCTATGGGGGAGGAGCGAATGCTTCAGATTCATCAAAAATTTCGATCTCCAGTTTTTGACGGATCTTGATGTTTTAGGGGTCCCTGATACCGAAAACATTGATGTCTTACTGATAGGTGTGTATCTGTCTGTGTGTATGTGTCTGTATGTCACAGTTTCTTGAGGAAGATCTAGAGCTAAAATGGCTTGACGGAAAAATAGCAAACTGTTATGAGATGACGATGTGTTGATTAGTTTTTGAGCCAAATCATGCAAGAGAGTCACTCAAGAGGAACCCTCAAATACCGCTATTCTGCAATTAATTATGAATTCTTCTCATCAATTGCTATCGTGATGACCTATTTTATGATCAGAGAGATCAGCATCAGAGCAGTAAATAATTGCTGAAATGTTATAGAATAGTTTGGGTAACTTGGTTCCTAGGGCGCAAAGCATACTGACACTCCCTTTTTTGTTTGTATTATGTATTATGCTTATTTTATGTACATACTAGCTGATTGCCCAGTGGCTTCGCTCACTGAGTGCAAAGGAAAAAATAAAATGTAGTATTTATAAAATAAGTTTGTTAATTGCCAATATTATTCTTCAACAAATAAAGAGCATTTACAATAACATACAGTAGAAATCAATATAAACAACATTATTAACATCATTATCATATGAGAATATGAAGTAATATATAAGAAGCACATTGCATATAAACATAAATTATTAAACAGTAAAATATTTTGATAAAAGAATTTGAACAACATATAAGAAGCATATAAATTATTAAACAGTAAAACATTAGCATTTAAGAAGTAAAGATACATTGAGTACTACTGCAGTGCTTTCGGTTATACTACATTTTTTGTTTGCCCATTACATGCATAAATGTACACATTTTTTGGTGTACCTACCCGAGAACACACAACATATAACTGACCATGGGAGAAGCATGGATTTTAAACACGCCTTGAGTTCATCCACTGGTGTCCCTCGTGGAATAACTGGTGATGTTTGACGAAAATCTCCTGCGAGTAAAATGACAGTACCTCCCATTATTTTGGTAGGATCGCTGAGATCTTGCATTGTTCGGTTCAAGGCTTCATAAGCTCTTTTATGTGCCATGGTGCACTCATCCCAAACTATTATCTTTGAATGTTGCAAGACTTTTGCCTTTCCAGAGCCCTTGCGTATGTTGCAAATTGGATTTTCGTCGTGAGCGAAGTTTAATGGTAATTGCAATGCCGAATGTGCTGTACAGCCTCCATCTAATAATGTAGAAGTGATTCCTGATGACGGTACAGCCAGAGCTATGTCACCATTTGCTCTCTCGGCAAAAATCAGGTTTATTAAGAATGTTTTTCCTGTTCCTCTGTGGTCATACGTAATTTCCGTTTCAAACGCTCATACGTAATTTCCGTTTCAAACGCAAAAAGAATTTTATATATATAGATTTCTTTAAGTAGTACCTGGTCACAAAAAAGCACTTTAATAGCATCACAAAGAAATTCACTTCTGTCATAAAACGTATTAGGAACAATTTTGAGATTCGTAGAAATCAATTATGAGATACAAATGAATAGAAAAAACTAGCAAATGCAAATAGTACAGAAATTGTGACTGGTTAATACTTGGGTATAGTACTTTTAGCTGGAGATAATTTAGAGCATGATATTAAAAGTGGGCACCACAAAGTTGAATCAAAGTGTTCTTTCACTTTTGTATATTAACTTCAAGAGGCTCTACTGTGTGCGCAGAAAAATCTTGTAATAGAGTGGAATGAGGATATTTGTTTACTGTACTAAGCAAATTTTAGTTGGGACCCAACATATGTGTTTGGACCAATTTACAAGGGACAGTCAAAACATTTTTTTAACTCTATTGATAATTTCAAAAACAAATCACATCACTTTTCTACGTAGTCACCTTCGGTTGCGATGCAGTTTAGCCAGCGTCATACCAACATTTTAAGGACCAATTACTACTCCTTCCACCTTCGCAGTTTCCAACAAAAAAAAAAAAGTGTGGAAACTTTTTGAACATCCCTCGTACTTACTAAGCTTTAGTCCAGAAGCCTCTGTTTTATGTTAAAATGTAAAACTATCAGCAATGCTTGCAATTGTTATTGAACGATAGCTGTTCATCTTTGGTAGCAGTCAGGGAAACATAAAGGAAAGCACTGAATAAAGCATATATCTGTCTCTAACAAAACAAAACCAAGCTAAATGTCTTGAACACTCAATAATCCTTTCCTTAACTATAAGAGCACCATGAAAATTTACTATTTATTGTTTATATCACAATTATTCCCCTTTATTTGAAAACAAAACATTACAGCAGAATACAGCTCAATCAAACAAATACAATTAACATAGTAAATACAAAACATGGTTCATAACCAATCAAAAAAAAAACTGCAAAAATAAATTATAATATAGTTCCCTATCTAAAATTATTCTTCATATATAATAAAACAGCAAGTATGGTAGTGAAGTTTAGCACATGATAAATGTGCTTATTGTAGAATGATATAAAGTTTTTGCCACATTTGGAATAGTTTTAAGAATTTGATATTTTCCAGTTTGAAATAATACAGTACAGTAATCCCTCCTCCATCGCGGGGGTTGCGTTCCAGAGCCACCCGCGAAATAAGAAAATCCGCGAAGTAGAAACCATATGTTTATATAGTTATTTTTATATTGTCATGCTTGGGTCACAGATTTGCACAGAAACACAGGAGGTTGTAGAGAGACAGGAACGTTATTCAAACACTGCAAACAAACATTTGTCTCTTTTTCAAAAGTTTAAACTGTGCTCCATGACAAGACAGAGATGACAGTTCCGTCTCACAAAGCTGTTGAAGGCGGCAGCTCACACCCCCTCCGTCAGGAGCAGACAAAGAGAGAGAGAGACAGAGTTTGTTTTTCAATCAAGAATCAATACGTGCCCTTCGAGCTTATAAGTATGCGAAGCACCATGCAGCATGTGTTTCAGGAAGCAGCTGCACAAAAGATAGCAACGTGAAGATAATCTTTCAGCATTTTTAGACGAGCGTCCGTATCGTCTAGGTGTGCGAACAGCCCCCCTGCTCACACCCCCTACGTCAGGATCAGAGAAAGTCAGTGCAAGAGAGACAGAGAAAAGTAAGCTGGGTAGCTTCTCAGCCATCTGCCAATAGCGTCCCTTGTATGAAATCAACTAGGCAAACCAACTGAGGAAGCATGTACCAGAAATTAAAAGACCCATTGTCCGCAGAAACCCGCGAAGCAGCGAAAAATCCGCGATATATATTTAAATATGCTTACATATAAAATCCGCGATGGAGTGAAGCCGCGAAAGGTGAAGCGCGATATAGCGAGGGATTACTGTATATCATTTTCCCACAAATTTGTAGAAGATGGCTTGGATTTCTTCGATGAACCAAATAAAGTCTATGTTCTTGTTGTGTAGGATATTACAACCGATTTCTCATAACACACTTTAATTTCATCTGGTAGCACTCTAAATTCTGCCAATAATGTTTTAATTGTAACTCTATATCCAAGGCTGTCTAAAAGATAAAAAAAATGTCCTCAAAGATATGGCCAAGCAAGACAGGCACATAATCACAACATTCACAAGTTGGATCTTGCCTGGTTACATTTTAGACAGATTAAAATGAGATTCAAGTGATTGATGAAAAATGTGGCATGCTTGATAGATATTAAACTAGAATGTATTCCATTAATGGCATAGTCCATTACTTTTTAGAAATTTTATTTGAGAGATCCCTTTGCCATTGTTGTCATTCTTTCATTCTTTGTCAGCAAAACCGATACTATCCGCTCTGGCATTGTTTCAACAGGTTACATACTTCCTGTTGTTAATCACAGCATTGTTTTGGAACCCTTTGATGTGGTTTCACTTAAAAAGTACTGTACTATTGATACACATGGACATACTTTTTGTCCTCTTGATGTTGTTCCACCATGCTTCTTACTGGAAGCTTTTGATATCTTGGGTCCAGCATTGTTTCTGTTATAAATGGATCTATTAGTGAAGTGGTTGTGCCCTCATTTTTTAAACATGCAGTGGTGCGACCCTGTCTTAAAACGTAAAAGTAGATCCTGGTGTGTTAGCTAATTTTTGCCCAATTTCCTAATTGCCATTTTTGGCTAAAATATTGGAAAGAATTATTTATAATCAATTGATTGATCATGTTAACTCCAATAATGTATTTATCAACCAATCTGGCATTAGGCATTTTAATGGTGTTGAGTCTGCCCTCCTAGAAAGTGTTTAATGACATCTTTCTTATTACCAACTCAGGTGGGGTAGCAGTCCTTTTCCTCCTTGATATTTCTGCAGCTTTTGACACTATTGACCATGAGATCTTGCTAATGCGGCTTGAGCATCTGGGTGGGTCTTAAAAGGGCTGCTCTCAATTGGTCCAGGTCATATTTAGTGTTAGACACTTTTTAGTGACTTTAAATTTCTCTTTTTCATCTACTTTTTCTGTTAAATGTGGTATTCCTCAGGGGTTCATTCTGGGTCCTATTTTATTTTCTATTCATGTTCATCCTATAGGAGCTATTTTTTCCAATGTTTAATGTTTCTTTTCATTGTTATGCTGATGACACCAAAGTCTATATTCCTGTGTATAACTCTGCAATGATTCAGCTGCACAAGTTTCTTGTAGAACTAAGATCCTGGATGACTGACAATTTTCTCAATCTTAATCAAAATAAAATGAAATTGCTTAAAGCTGGTCCTCCTGCTAAAGCTCAAACTGGTTTTGAACTCCTTGGCTCTTTCGCAGACTTTTGTAAACCCCATTTTCAGAATCTTGGGGTTATTTTTGATAGTACTCTCTTTTGAAAAACAGATACATTCTGTGGTCAATAGTTGCTTTTTCCAGGATTGTCGTTTAGCCAAGGTTAAGCCTTTTTTTTTATCTCCTAGGGATCTTGAAAATGTTACTCATGCTTTCATCTTTTCTCACCTTGATTACAGCAACTCATTGTATTCTGGGATCAGCAAATCCCTGATACGCAGGTTGACTCCGTTTCTCCAATTTTAGCCTCTTTACACTGGCTATCTGTTAGTTTCAGAACTGATTTTAAAATTTAGTCATTTGATTGTTTCAATTTATTGTTGGTTTGTATTGTGTTTTTATTGTATTTTATTGCAAAGCACTTTGGCTACAGCATTACTGATGTTGTTTTAAATGTGTTCTATAAATAAATCGACATTGACATTGTTGTCTAGAATCATTAAAGAGTAAATCCCCTGAAATATTATATATGCTGTAGAGATACTGTCTGAATCTTCACCTAAACTAGCCAATTTCACCCCAGTGATAGATATGGTTAAGACATACAGTATAGGATATTGGGTAAGTTGCTTTTAACAAAGTTTATAACTTAAATAGAGAAAAAAGTATGTAGCTGGAAGATCAAATTTAGATCAGAATTGTTCAAACAGTCTGAATACATTATCAATACAGAAACCTCTAAATGTAGCAATCCCAACATTTTTCCATAGGGTTAATATTGCATAGCTTAACGAAGGTTTAGAAAGGTAATTATGATATAGTAACAACTTCTTTGCCTTAAAATGTGTCCTGCATTGGTTCAGTATTCTTAGCAAGTCTGGGTTACTAGTAAATTAACTATAATTAGTGTTGACGGAAACACAGAAAAGAGAATACAGAGAAGATTTAAAATGGGATTTGTTTTCCATTGCAGGCCAAACTGGTGCATATTTGTTTATTTCTGCCAATTTCCAATATTTTATTGGGTGACTATTTACCACCCAGTAGTAAAATGGAAAGGTAGTGCCATGCTGCTTTGTGGTTTAGATCTCTGTAATATTGCTTTTTGATACATGGTCATTTTGAGTTCCATATAAATGATGTTACAATTGAGTCCAATGTCTTAAAGAAGGATTTGTTGATAAGGATGCTCTGTAAAAGATATAGGAGCTTTGGGAAGATGTTCATTTGACTATACTAATTCTCCCAGCTAGTGTAAGATGGAGGGTTGACCATCTAATTTTCTTTTCAGGTTGCAAACTAATAGTAGCTCAGGCATAGCTGTTGATGGAGGTTTGTTTGGGTTTGAACTCCAACCCGAAATATATTAGGGCAGTTCCAACTGACTAATCATAGATATAAATATAGTGTATATAAAGTTTAGGCATATATTGTACAGTATGTATTATGTCTATATTAAACAACATTGGTTTGTGCAGTCCACCAAACATTAAAAAAGAGTCCTAAGGAGTCACAAAGTTACCTTTCTTTGTTGATAGATATCAAATGAAACTGTCACATTCATTGAATCCTCTTTGAACTGACATGCAGGTAGCAGAACAAAGAAAGAAGACAAAGAGAGACAAAGTAGGGAACCAATCAAGAAAAGAACTTCAGGACCAAAACTACAGCAACTGATAAAGTTACTTTTGACATTTGGAATAAGTTTCTTTGAAAGGACTTTCAGACAATGAACAATGGAATATACTGTATATACTTATAACTGGATATTGCTGGGATAGCATGCTTAATGCATCAATTCAGTGTTGCAAGGAAGACAGGTTATGTACTCTTGAATTGGCAGGATGGTGTGTGGTGGTCCGCATTTTTAAGAAAGGGGTCTGGAGGGTGTTTTCCAACTACACAGGGATCACACTCCTCAGCCTTCCAGGTAAAGCATATACAAGGGTACTGGTGGGGAAGCGTCATCTGATGGCTGCTAGGGGGTGCATAGGAGTATGATTGCCCAGCCTACATGTGTTCTGTAGATCTGGAAAAAGCATATGACCATGCTCATCGGCATATGTTGTTAAAGGTGGCTTCAGAAATATGGGGAAATAGGACCGTTCTTGCGTAGTATTTGTTCCCTGTATGAATGCAGTGAGAGCTGTGTCTGAAAACTTGGTGTTACGTCAGATTCTTTTACTGTGAGTATAGGACACCGTCAAAGCTGTTTCTTCTCAGCACTCCTTTTTGTGGTGTACATAGACATAATATCAAAATGTAGCCAAAGATGTGAGTGTGTCTACTTAGGGAGGCTAAGGGTAGTAAGTATTGTTGCTTTATGCAGATGATATTGTCCTCTTTGCCTCACCTGACTGTGACTTCGGGCATGTATTCAAGCGATTTTCTACTGGGTGTGAAGTAGAAAGTATGAGGACGAGCACCTCTAAGTCTGAGGTAATATTTTCTCTTGGTATACTGTGGTTTGCTTTCTCCAGGTCAGGTGGTGCCAACTGCCCTTAGTGGAGGAGTCTAAGTATCTCATTATCTTGTTTATGAGTAATAAAGGAAGGGAACAAGAAATAAGCAGCAGATTGGAGTGGCGGTAGCTATTCTGCAGGCACAGTACTGGACCATGGTGGTGAAGTGGGATATGAGTATAATGATAAAACTCTCAGTTTACCAGCTAATCTACATTTCTGTCCTCAACTATGGTCATGGGCTATGGGTAATGAAGAAAGAATGAGATTGTGAGTACAATTAGCAGAAATATGTTTTCTTTGCAGGGCTGCAAGGGATTACACTCTGGGTTACACATAGGGTGGGAAGTTCGACAATTCAGGATAGCCTTAAAGCAGAGTTTCTTCTCCTTCAGACTGAGAGGAGTAAGCTGAGGTGGTTTGGACATATCATAAGGATTCACCTTGGGTGGCTACACCTGACATATCCTAGAGATTTTCTTTGCTCTGTTTAATTGCATTCTGTTTTTGGATTACAGAATGGATTTGTTAGTCTTGGGTTGCCTTTTAGGTAAACCCTGTTCTTTTGCTCCATTTTTTGTCTGTCTTGCCCATATTCATCATATAATAAATTCTGCAAATATTAAATAATTTTGTTTGTTTTCCTAAAGATAAGTGATTTATGGTTGCTTTCTCCTCTAAAGGGTATTTTTTTTGAGTATTTTGAACTCTAAAAGCCTGAGCCACATTTTGCTCCTGTTGAGGCCAGAAGGTCTGTCTTTTGAGTTGGGGTGAGGGCTGGGCCTATTTGAGCACTGGTCTGGTTTTTGTTACATTTGTGGCCTGCAATCTTTAATGCTATTTTTGTTCTGGAACAATGCTCTTCCACTCTTCAAATTATTTTTATGCAAAACATACAACATGGCCTGACAAATTAAACTTTATTTATTATTTCACAGTGTTCCTGCAGAAAGCTCTTGTAGATCATTTGTCTCTACAGAAATACCGGTTTGGAAATTAATTTATAAAGTGCTCATCTGCTCAAGGGTTAACATAACAGTTGTAAGTTGTGCTTGTAGGGTATAATGATGCTCCAGAGATGACAATAGCATTGTATATGCAGAATTTAATAGAGAGTATTAAATTATTGTCAATAAAAATAATACATTTTTGAGTAACTATGATGTACATAAAGAAGAAGAAATATACTCTGAAATTTAGATACAAAGCTCTCTATGTGTCAGCAAGATTGTGATCTGTAATAAATTGTAATTTTCTTTTCAGTTTTATATACTGTAAAATGTTACAATTACAGTTGCTGAAGACCTGGATTAGTCTGAATTTAATGTACTGTACAATTAGCTTCATGTAATTTAATCTAATCACACTATGGTATGGAAATTACCAATTCCCCCTTAAGAACTGTGTGAAATTTAACCTGGTCTGCACTCTGCTGGCCATAATCTAGCCCTGCACCATATTTCTTGCTTGATTTTCTACTGTAACAGCTACAACATTATATTTTAATTATTTTTTAACTTTGTCAATGAATCAGTGATTTTTTTTCAGAAATAACCAAAGACAGACATTGTTATCTTTTGTAGTATTTAATTTTTTCTAATTCATAAAATAAACACCTTTGGGATTATTAGAGAAAAGCCAAGCAAAATGACACCTTTTATTGGCTAACTAAAAAGATTACAATATGCAAGATTTCGAGGCAACTCAGGCCCCTTCTTCAGGCAAGATATTAGAAAATTTATTGCAGTTAGCAAAAAAAAATAACTTGAAATTATTGTCAAACATGACTATACTGTATATATATAGTGGAAAAAGTAACCACTCAGATAAAGCAAACAAAATGTTTATACAGTGTGTACTGTACAGAAATTATTAATGTTACCAGGTTTATTTATAATTTGGCTTATCAAGTTTTCAAATAGCATTTAATAGCTATGTATTGTATGTGATAATAAATTTCCTTTCTTTACTTAGAATGTGCTTTTCATTTGATTTCATGTTATATAATTTTGTATGCTTTCAAGGTATTATACTGTATATTTAGAATTCTTTTTATTCCATACTAGGAAGTTACCACAACTTTAAACTTTTGGAAGCAACTTTTTATGAACATAATAGCTGTAAATTCTGCAGAATAAAACTTGTAATATCAAGCCCACTTATACATTGATAATTTTCTTACTCAGTTATTCAGTTTAGTTAAGTTTAATTTACTTTCCGGTGTTGCTAAGACAATCTGTTTTACATAAGGATTGATTGATTTTAACTGATTGATTGCAAAAAGGTTTCAGATTTGAAAAATACGAAAGCTTTCATTTAAATGGAAACATTTTGGTTATTTTTCAAAAACATTTCAGTCATCAGTTAAAATATTCTGAGATTTCTCTCAGCACTTTTGCTTTCTGTGCCTGTGCTGTGCACATTGTTTTTCCTGGTATTTCTGAGTCCATTTTGCTGTTTGGTGCACCTGCTTTTTCTTTGTTTTAGCCTGTTGCCTTTTCTAGTTTATTTTTCAGCATTTCCGTATTCAAACAATCATTTAGGAGGGAGATGAGTAGGAGAGTGCTCAGGTGTACCACAGTCTGCAGGTGAAGTAACCTTTCACAAGCTCCTAAACATAAAATAAAAACTAAACAAATGCATGCAAATTCAAGAATGTAACTTCAATAGCTTAACTACTAAAATAGTTAAACATTTAAAAAGGACAGTTAGTCTGAATAATAAAAGAGTGAGAAACAGGGGAAAAAACTAGTCAAAGGGCTAAGCAAGGGTCAAAACCAAAAACAGAAAAGCATCAAAGCAAATCATAAACCAAAAATCATAGTCAAAGTGCAGAGGTTTGCTTCAGAATACCAGTAATCAAAGTTCAAAGTAAGTAGTACACTAAATGTGGTCAAATCTCTGATACTAATTGATATTTTAGGGTGATTTTTATACCAGCATGTTGATGATGTCACAAGTGGTGCATCCTCTGTGCTTCATGGGAAATCTTCATGTAAATGAACACCACAACCCACTAAATAGCAGAGTGATCTCCACAACAGAAAGGACTGTAAAAATATATAACTTCTAAACTGAAGCTCTAAACTAAATTCTGACATCAAAATTTGATTCCTGTGCTGCCAAAACCCACAAAACAATGCCAAGATTAACATACCAGCTTCAGGGAAATCCAAAGAAAAATAAAAAGAAGCTCCATACATAACCGATCATTATAAAAATGCTGTTGATGAACTGTTGACTTAATATTTATCTAGCAAAACACTTCACAGTGGATTAAAGAAAATCTACTCTAAGACTGTTGCATCATACTGCAGGGCAAGAACCACACATATACAAACGCAGATGTTAAACCACTGAACTTAACAGTAGAAGTCTTTATGAAAATTGTAATCCACTGCTGTTCAGAAAAACTGTCAGATTTTATATTTTTCTCTATATAGTCATTTTTAATTATTTGATTTTTAATCAGTTTTTTGTTATGCACTTAAACAGACATTCAAATTGTATATACATGTTCAAATCACTTTCAGTAGAAATATTATAGTTCTAAGAAAATAAACAACAACCTGGGGCTTGGTAAAAGATTGCTTACAATGAGGCGAAGAACACAGCCAGACATCATTTAAAAATTCAGAATCTCACAAAAATATAAATGTGTTATTTTTTCTAAAATAAAAATGATATGCTGTTTTAAAATCTCAAGATACTGATCAATAACAAACAACATTTTTCCCTTAAAATGAACTTACTGTATTTGATAAATTTTAATGCTTTTTTCCATGTTTGCACCTCTAAGAACTGCAAGAACACATAAGTATTTTAATATATAAAATAATTTCCTGTGGCAAATTAAAATATACCATGATTGTGAAAAAAATAACTTTTATTTTAAAAGTACCAAACCATTAGAAAATTTTATTAATTTTGTCCTTAATTACTATATTTTAATATATTCCTTTTTATCAGTGTTGTTAGATAACATGTTGTATGTATGTCAGATAAGCCTACAATTCTACCTTACTCTGTACATGTTGCAATACTCAAAACTTGCATTATTTGTGAAAGTTCAACATTTGTTTATATACTGCTCAAAAAATTAATGGAACACTTTTTAACCAGAGTATAGCATCAAGTCAATGAAACTTCTGGGATATTGATCTGTTCAGTTAAATAGCAGAGGGGGTTGTTAATCAGTTTCCGCTGCTTTGGTGTTAACGAAATTACCAACAGGTGCACTAGAGGGGCAACAATGAGACAACTCCCAAAGCAGGAGTGGTTTGACAGGTTGAGGCCACTGACATTTTCCCTCCTCATCTTTTCTGACTGTTTTTTCACTAGTTTTGAATTTGGCTATGGTCAGTGTCACTACTAGTAGCATGAAGCAATACCTGGACCCTACAGAGGTTACACAGGTAGTCCATCTTCTCCAGGATGACACATCAATATGCGCCATTGCCAGAAGGTTTGCTGTGTCTCCCAGCACAGTCTCAAGGGCATGGAGGAGATTTCAGGAGACAGGCAGTTACTCTAGGAGAGGTGGACAGGGCCGTAGAAGGTCCTTAACCCATCAGCAGGACCGGTATCTGCTCCTTTGGGCAAGGAGGAACAGGATGAGCACTGCCAGAGCCCTACAAAATGAAATCCAGGAGGCCACTGGTGTGAATGTCTCTGACCAGACAATCAGAAACAGATTTCATGAAGGTGGCCTGAGGGCCCGACGTCCTCTAGTGGGCTCTGTGCTTACTGCCCGGTACCGTGGAGCTCGATTGGCATTTCCCATAGAATACCAGAATTGGCAGGTCCACCACTGGTGCCCTATGCTTTTCATAGATGAGAGCAGGTTCACCCTAAGCACATGTGACAGACATGAAAGAGTCTGGAGAAGTCGTGGAGAAAGTTATGCTGCCTGTAACATCGTTCAGCATGACCGGTTTGGTGGTGGGTCAGTGATGGTCTGGAAAGGCATATCCATGGAGGGGTGCATAGAACTCTACAGTCTAGACAACGGCACTTTGAGTGCCATTAGTTATCGGGATGACATCTTTGGACCCATTGTCAGACCCTATGCTGGTGCAGTGGGTCCTGGGTTCCTCCCGGTGCACAACAATGCCCGACCTCATGTGGCGAGAGTATGCAGGTAGTTCCTGGAGAATGAAGGAATTGATATACCATTGACTGGCCCCCACGCTCGCCTGACCTAAATCCAATAGAACACCTCTGGGACGTTATGTTTTGGTCCATCCGACGCCACCAGATTGCAACTCAGACTGTCCAGGAGCTCAGTGATGCCTTGGTCCAGATCTGGGAGGAGATCCCCCAGCACACCATCCATCGTCTCATTAGAGCATGCCCTGACGTTGTCAGGCATGCATGCAAGCACGTGGGGGCCTAACAAACCACTGAGTACTATTTTGAGTTGCTACAATGAAGTTTCAGTAAAATGGGCTAGCCTGCCGCATCTTTTTTTCACTTTGATTTTCGAGGTGTCGTTGAATTCAGCCCTCTGTAGTTTGATAATTTTCATTTCATTCAAACAATGTGGCATCCTTTCATTCTTAACACATTACCCAGTCCATATCAGTATAGATATCCAGCATGATTTTTTCCCATTGAGATCTGATGACTCCTCAAAATGTTCCTTTAATTATTTGAAAAACTATAACTGTAATGACAGTGTAAAGAGTGTTTGTAATGAAAACAAAAAAAAATACACTAGGTTGCAATGCTGCTTTGTGCATGGCTTTAATTGAGATCTAGACAAGATCCATTTGCACTGCCTATTAGTTTTCCCAAAGAAGTACAAACGCAGGAAGTTTGCTTTCATAACGTCTATAATCCGAGAAGCTAAAGCACGAACTATGGCACTGATCATCATTCATCAGCTACATCCAGTACTATTCTTTTTGTAATAGTGTGTGATCTTTTACATTAGTCCTTTCACACTTTTCCCTATGTAGTATTTTGATAAAGAGGCAGAAAAACTGTCTTGTCAAGAAAATAAATCCTTATAGTAACAATGTATAAAATGCTCTTGAATGAATACAAGTGACCCAGTCTTAAGAGAATCAGAAGATAACATACAGCATGTAGTAATTAATAAATAGTTCAAAAGTTTTCACAATGATAAACATGGGATTTTTCTTGCTTTGTGAGTTTATCTAGGCAAAAAACATTGAATGAATTATGAAATAAGCGAGATCCCTGCATCTGATCTAATAACAAAACTGGAAATTAATTAAACAGGCTCTGAAAAGGAGTGGATGTGTAGATGTTTGTTAGCATTCTGTCTACATGGTAACTACAGAAGAGCCTGTATACTGTTGCATTAATAACAACTCGCCGACCACCCCGTAAGTCGCTTTCATCTGTGCTAGGAGTCCACATGCACCTCTGAGCCACGTTGACTTTTCATTATTCTTTTCGGTTATGACGCACGCACCACCATCACAAACTGTTTTACACGCCATGGTCTTAGAGTTGGTGGGCGGGTCTCCGTGAGTTGCTCTTGCGAGCGGGCACATGACCAGGTGGTGTGTATGCTTTGAGAACGAGGGTGGATGCGGCAGAACCATGTAAGAAGAGGCATGTTTGTTGCGGATGTGAATTGCTGAATGCAGCATCTAAAACAGTTTGCGAGGGGTATCCCATGGGATCCTTAAAACAATCCTTTAAAACTGAGGTTAAAACACAATGAAGGAAGCAGTCTTTAAAAATCAATAAGCGCTGTGCCTCTGTTTCATTAGCATCTCACCTGCTTCACCGATGCAGGCCCTGCAACAGTCGAGATGCTCTCTCAGCAGCTGACCTTCTCTGTGCCTGACTCCACTATAGGCTGCAACAAAATTATGAAAGTACAGGTGCATTTTTTCACACAAGCTGTGTGGGTGGGTGCGTGGGTGTTAGTTAGTTAATTAGTTACTCGAAGGATTTCAAGATTTATTATGCACAAGCGGTAACACTGCAAAAGCAGCCCAAACCAGAAAAGATGGCTGGCAAAAAGTGGCCGACAAATTAAACGCATGTGCATTGTACTTACTGAAAGCAGCGTTACGGATTTTGCAAATGTTCATTTTTTTCCCTCTGCTTAAAAAACATTTAAAAAGCGGCGTGATTATGCGCCGTATACTACGCCGCGGGTTGGTATGCAGCGTGTAAAACAGTTTGTTTGTTGCGGATAATTTGCCTTTTACTATTACACAAAGACAATTTCCTGTTAATACTTCGTCACATTGATATAGCGGTGTTCTCAGTATTCAAAGCACTATCCACACAGGGAGGAACGGGGAAGCAAAACCACAATCTTCCACAGTCTCTTTACTGCAAAGCAGCAGAACTACTATAGCGCCACAAGGCAGTTAAAGAATACACCAGGCTCGATTTTCTTATCACTTCTGTTTACAGAGATCGGGTCGTAGATAGCATTGTTGCAATGTTACTTTTCTTGGTGGCTTATTACATTATACGGATGTTTCACATGTTCATTTTTTCCCCTGTGGTTAAAAGACATTAACAAAGTGTTTCTCAACTGTGACTCCGGAACATCTCAGTACGCAAGCTATATTAAGCGTCAACAACGAAGATTCGCTACACCTTAATCTACAAGTACTGACACTTATCCCTACCGACGAAGTAACTTTCACCAGCATGGCCTTCTTCGTCACAGACGATCCCGGTTTCAGTCACAGACAATTATATGTTGCTCTCTCCAGAGGTCTATTTTTTCATTCACTCACAGTGGTATCTACAAACCCACCCCATTTGGACAACTGTGTTGTTCAGGAAGTGTTCACCCATCAATACATAAGTAAGCGGCGTATGCTACGCCGCAGGTCGGCTAGTAATATATAAAAAATATCCAGACTTGGATGTGGCTAGCTGAGAGGGAGTGTGTGTTTTTCATGTACAGTTTTAATTAACATGTTACCCTTAATAGTTTTTTTAGATAGTCATCTAAACATTTTAATCTGTCTGGTTTGCATACATTTATGGGCAGTAAAAATGAAAAATTCACGTTTTGTACTGCATAATTATAAGAACCCATGCTCTATAGACTTTTAGTAAATCTGAACTCCTTTATGTGGTATATGATAGTACAAGTTTATGTTTTATTAATCAAAGTCTTACAAGCAAAGTCCATCACTGATAAGAATATCTGGGTATATTCAGTAGATTATTGGAATTTCATCATTATTTTGTTTTTGAAAAGTATTTTTTACATTATTCATCTAGTGTGATTAGTAAAAAAAAAAAAAAAAACTAGAACACAAATTTTCTTTTTGATAAGACGGGTGCTGGGATGGCACAGTGGCACAGTGGTAGCATTGCTTTTCTCACAGCAAGGTAACCAGAGTTCACGCCCCAGGGTTCTCCCTGTGGTAGCCTGTATATTCTCCCTGTGTACACGTTGGCTGCCCTGACTGTGAACAGTTTAGAAAATGGATGGATGTATTGTATGTTTCCATGTAATTTAAACCATGTAACATAAATGAGCTTAATCGAAAGTGGAGTAGAATTCCACAGATGAACGGTGTGAAAACCAGCCCGACCACAGACAGACAGACAGACACCATTCTTAAGTCCACCACACACGATTTATTTACAATATTTACAATGTTCACCATAGTACACTGTGCTCCAGCACCAAACACCACTCTCTCGGGCTGCCTTCTCTCCACTCTCCGAAGCCTTGTCTGCTTCCTCCCGACACCAGCTCCCCGACTGTTGGAAGGTGGCCCCTTTTATACTTCCCTGGATATGCTGTAGGTGCCCCTTTATGAACTTCCGCCAGCACTTCCTGGTGTGGCGGAAGTGCCACATGAGCACCCAGATGCACTCCGGGTGACCCTGGAATTCCTTCTGCCGGCACCTCTTGGTGTTTCGGAAGTGCTAGCTTCCAGGGCTCTAGGATCCAGTAAACATCCCCTGGCGGTGGCCCCTATAGGGTTGAGCTTCCCAGCTCAGTTCCTGTGACCCCCATAGCACCCAGGGTGGCTGTCCTCTCGTGGCCCAGACGAGGTATAATCCCTCTCCCGGTCCTTCCAGGTGTCCCTGGTTGGGTAAGGCACCCAGCCACCCGTGATAATGGAAATACTCTTTCACACTTATGCAGCACATCTCTTGTGGATTGTGGATAAATAATATTTTTAAGTAATATTATTGCAACTGAACCTGAACTTAAATTTTCAGCACTATTTCTCATAAGAACAAGTACTGTGCTAACTCATGAATTTAAACTATTAATGTACTAGATTTTCCTTTATACACTTTATTTGGCTGTCATGGACAAATATGCTGACTACTATAGAATACAAACATTTTAAATATGCTGAGAATGAGATGAGAAGGGGGCGGCACGGTGGCGCAGTGGGTAGCGCTGCTGCCTCGCAGTTGGGAGATCTGGGGACCTGGGTTCGATTCCCGGGTCCTCCCTGCGTGGAGTTTGCATGTTCTCCCCGTGTCTGCGTGGGTTTCCTCCGGGCGCTCCGGTTTCCTCCCACATTCCAAAGACATGCAGGTTAGGTGGATTGGTGATTCTAAATTGGCCCTAGTGTGTGCTTGGTGTGTGGGTGTGTTTGTGTGTGTCCTGCGGTGGGTTGGCACCCTGCCCAGGATTGTTTCCTGCCTTGTGCCCTGTGTTGGCTGGGATTGGCTCCAGCAGACCCCCGTGACCCTGTGTTCGGATTCAGCGGGTTGGGAAATGGATGGATGGATGGATGAGATGAGAAGGAAGCTGATCTATCCCAATATTTACAATAGATTACATATGTTAGCCTAAAATATAAATTAAATATTAACAGTTAAATGTTATGTAGATTCAATTGTATGCAAAGTGTACGAAAGATGAGTTTCAACTTAAAAGCACAGATGCATTTGTAGATGTTAATACAAAATATTATAGTGTGAAATAGAACTGTGTGTTTCTAATTTTGTTTGTGTTAAAGAGATACAGTATGTAATCAAAATATGTAAACCGATATAACTGAAAATGCAGTGAAATATAATATATATATTCTTTGGTCTGACATCCTATAGTTCAGTGGTTGGCAAGCCTGATATTTTTTGCTAAACAATCACCCCCGACTGAGATTGCAATGCTTTTAACATGGTTGGATGCCTGTGTGAAAAGCCAAGCAACCCACTGTGTGAATTCGCAACAGCCTCTATCTGTCAACTTGCTGAGCAATTTATAACCCAGATACATCCCTTTAATCCCGGTGAAGAAGGAGAGAGAGATGAGGCTGGTTGTACTTATTACATCTCCACGGTCTAAGTGAACAAGCATAGACACTCACATGGTGTCTCTCTCTTCTCCTAATAAGTAATGGTTTAAAACAGCTGGGGTTTTTTTAGGTGAAAAAGGAATTTTAACTCCAAAACTTTAATTTCTTTCTCTACAGTGTGAGAGTTCTAAAAATGAAAAAATTTAAAAACACTTAAAAAAAACTCACTTGAACATGTGTATATGAATACACATGAATATATAGTGCATATAAGAAGAAACAGAAGGAGTTAAATCAATGATGAAAGAGAAAAAGTAAGGGTTAAAATGATTTATTTCTTCAGCCTTGCATAAATAAACTGTCTTGGGGAAAAAAATTATCTTCAAGCAGAAGCAGTGGTTAAATTTATATTACAATGGAGTTATTTCATAAGAAGACCAAAGAAAAGATTTATTAGTCCAGAATGAGCCTACACTGCTAGAGCAGGGTGGTGAGGTGACAACAAGTGGGTATTTGCAGGTCATGGCAGTCATGTGTTTTTGAACATTGCTCTTTTGTGAAATGGCACCAGGAAAAATCGGTAAAATAATAATGCCTCTGTTTTTTGTGATTCCATTAAAATATCCCTAACAAGTAGCGGAGTCGACCAGTTAATGTTGTCTGTGTTATTTCCATGGAAAAATTCAACCATCTTTAGACCTAATGGACTCTGCTTATTGTTGAAGTTGACACAGTGCCAGTTCATGGAAATCACAGCTGTTTGAGCCAAACAAAATCTATACATACCAGTAGCAAGAGCTTAATGCTGAGAATGGAGTTCAACCTCATCATGTTTTTGAGAGCATGATTTTGACACAAGGCAATTCATGGATGGTTTTCAAGTTTGTTGAAAAATGTTGCCGGTCTTTCTGTATTGATATTTTCCAGAGCCAGTCAGATCATTCCTAACATGAATAACAGCTTTCCCTCCATCATCATAACAGTATGTGTACTGTTTTCAGTGTCATATTTGTATGGCTAACCACCCCCAACCCTATTCTCACAGTAGCAAACAATTTATCTCATAAACTTAGAAACAAGGGATTTTGTTCAGTATCAGTTCAGTAATATTAAGCAAATATTAAAACACACAGATTAATTCAGTTTTAACACTTAAGGGTATGGTAGGTGATGCATGTAATGGAAAAGAGGAGAAATGCACACCAAGTGTTAATGTGGCATACAGTGAAGATTTATAAATGGTACTTCAGATGAGAAATTGAAGTGAAATTTTGAGGGTACTGTAAAATTGTAAAATGCACTTAAACAAATTTCACACAACTTTTAAAGAGATGTTAATTCTTTTTGAGGTATCTGCTACTCATGATAAAGTACAGTAGTAGTAGTAATAGTATTCTCACACATACAGAGCACAATTAAATTCTTTTGCACTTTACTAACCTTCAGACGTACAATCCCACTCTCATCAGAAACCCATCAAACATACAAACAAAAGGCTCCATTTAAGTGGCTCCAACAATTGTCATAAATTGAGTGTAGGCATTATTTTTTCATCATTTTAACCATTCAAAATTGTTTACATTTTATTTTAATGTTCATATTTTGAAATGTAGGAAGCAGCAGAACAGCAATATGCGACTTCTAATATCAATATTCTATCAGAAATTGGCAAACTTGTAAAAATGCACTCTAGCACTCTGAATCATTTTTCCAGTCTCGAACAATGGAAGTAAAAGTTGATTTCTTCTTCATCCTTTTGTGAATGTAAAATATTTTTATAATCAGTTTAAACTTTATTTTTGGAAATATAATAGTGACACTCAATGCACTATTAATAGCACAGTAAATATACTGTATCACATTTTAAAATTATTTTTATAACTCTCCAAAAATTTGATGAAAAATTGAAAATTACAGTAAATCCAATCCACAGCTATCTACAGCTATATACTGTATATAAAATCCTAAAACTAAAAGTGCACAATTTTATGTCACGTTTTTTGCCACGCTTTAAATTGGGCTTATTTTAAAACCTACATACATATGTTTGGTATCATTCTTTTCAGAAGTTTAATGTGATGTTGTTAGATTTTCAGATTCTTATTCCGTTTTTAAATTCTAAACTAAAAAATATCAAGAACTCATATACCGCGAGACGAGATTTTGTGCCAAGAGATTTAATCATGCCTGTGGCCGGAAATAAAAGACAAAGAGTAGGGCAGCTGCTGTACAGACTTTTAAATGTTCAAAGCGCCACATGAGATGTAGATCATGCAGCATGGCAGCAGCAGCAAGCCAGCAGCTGGTCAATCCAAAAGGGGTTAAAAAAACTATTTGTTTCCCATTGTATCACCGTTTAAAAGGGGGTTTCTGTGGAGCGACCTCGTCTCCTTGGGGTGCATTTAGCACCCCTCTTCACAATGCGAGTGGCAGAGACGCGAAGTGGCCGGCGTGTAGCACAGGCCGTGATGGGTTGGTGAGTGAAGCGAGCAGGAGCTGAACCCCCTAGTATAAATATAATATTTGGTGTATTTAACTCAATGTTTAAAAAAAGGACATTGAGAGTAATCAACTGATCAAGTAAACTAATACTTTTAATGTATGAAGGAGTGAAGGTAATGCTGACAATAATTTGATTATTAAATATAGTACTTACATGATTCACAATCTAGTACTGTACATAAAAAATTAGTATGATATGGCAAATAAGCAGTTGATGCACCCCTGTATGCACTGTACTGTAGAATATTAATGTTTTTAATGGTTAATTTCTGTGGCATATGAATTATTTTGTGGGGCATTAATCTAAAACATCACATTCAAGTATGAAAATCTGAGTATTTTTTAAAATTTACAAATAACAAATGCATTTGATTATTGATTTACCAAGTTTAATATGTACATTTATGAGGAAACTGTATAGTATTTAGCTATAATGGGGAAAAGGTATACTTTAGTAGTGAATGTGCATTGCTTCTAGATCCTTAGCAATTAAATAACAGGTGGACATGTCATTTTATAAACTTATTAGTCATACACAATCATAAGGATACAGGTATAATGATTGACCATCCTGTTGCAAACCTTGTACTATTTGCAACTTTGCATTTTTTCTATATAATCTTTCTGTATTTTAAATGTAATGGAGCAAGCTTATGCACACTAGAATACTTGAAGTTTTCACTTAATGCCTAATGTTTTTCTGGTACTTTTAAATGCAGGAATGGAAATATAAACTGCAGTCACTATAATTCTCAAGAAGTGAGTTTATCTTCTTTCTGTGTTATAAATATTGTATATTTTAACCAAGCGTAAACCATAGTGATTATCTTGTGCTCGACTGCAGATCTTTCAAAACATATTAAACCCCTTGTCTGGGAATGTAAACAGAAAGAAAACCAGAACTGATCTGTGAAGTACCTCAGGCTTTCAAAGAAATAAGATCTCTACCATTTATTTCTAAGTTTGGATGCCAGACTTCATGTCTGGACTTTGGGGCTGTGATATTTATTCTGCATTTGAAAAAAAAAAGTTCCATTAAAATGTTTAATTATGTTTTGTTCTATTATCAACCCCATATTTACAGTATATATGTATGGTTAATTCACTTTTTACTATGGTAATACACGCAAAGCACTTGCTCACTAAGTATATAATTGGCGGGGTTGAGACTACTGAATCATCTTGTTGTTTGTTGAAGTTTTAGTTTACACATCACCTTACCCTGTGGACAGTAGACTACAGCCTTGGTCCTTCCGCCACTCTAGATCAGAACAATCACAACAGCTGAAAGATACATCTGCAGCATTTTTCCTGTTTATATACTCAGCTGCATGTGACCAGGTGGTACTACTAATTATTATTTAAGTATGTTTTTGCTGGTTTCATTGCTTATATTATCAAGTATTACTTCTTCATCCAAGTGGCATCAGACTTGTGAAGTCTTAAAGATCATCTTGAATTTCTATGTGAAAGTGTATATACTGTACACAGGGCATTTTTGCTACCCTAGGCAAAGCTCTTAACAGCACTTCCAAACCTTATACATTATTGAGTCCATGTGTTTATGAGACAGGTTCTGTAACGTTTTAAAAAATGTGCCGATTTGCCCTTACATTTTTTGCCACCCTAGGCAACCACCTGTTTCGCCTAAATGGTAGACCCAGCCATGACATTTTATTTGTAGGGGATATAATGCCACTTCTGTATCACCTGGGCTGTTAGTCTGACCCTATTAATGTTTTTCTTCAAAAAGTGTGTAGCCCATTAGACTTAAAGATGGGCCACTCAATTCTACTTGCAGGATTTGTCTATTTAATTTGTTCACATTAAGTAAATAAGTATGTTGAGTAAATATCATATTTCATATTTTTACGGCAACCGTAAAATTGTGTGATAGATCAGATTCATATCATGATGAAACTCATACTGCTGTAACAGAGGCTGAGACCTGCAGCTCTTAAGGTTTATTTTGTCTTGTTCTATTAGGGAGGTAATATCACCCCTTAATAGTACAGATGTTTATTCTAAACGTGTTATGCAATAACATCATCCCTTGAAATATCCCTATTGTGTAATATTTCTTTCAGAAAAGGTTCCTTGGAGAAAATTTTCTTTACTATATCAGAAAATATCTTCCTTCTTTTTCACAAGTGTAAAAAAATTCTCAGCCATAAAAATTTCAAGTTACAGAAGTTGGTTCATCCAATAAAGTATTCACTTTGTATTTTTACATCTCTTTAATGTATGCCTCCAGTTGCGGAAGCCTGTTAAACATAAACCTTTATTTAAGAAAGGCTAATTTTTTTTTTGTAATTCACTTTGATCTGGGAATAAC
This sequence comes from Erpetoichthys calabaricus, assembly GCF_900747795.2. NCBI lineage: Eukaryota > Metazoa > Chordata > Cladistia > Polypteriformes > Polypteridae > Erpetoichthys > Erpetoichthys calabaricus. The sequence continues at coordinate 285,655,695 of NC_041395.2, forward strand.
AAGAGCTCTCCTTGCTCTAGTTGGGAAATTAGCGAGCACTGTAAACCACAGAAAATGGAACAAAGCATCACCGCCTCACTGCCCTGCCTTGGCCTGTAACCCAACTCCTGCTTGTAATCTGTACCAGTCAGGCGAAGCTGGTGTCTGCACGAGGGCTCGGTTTCACAGAACAGTTCTGAGCCCACATTATGGTAACTAATTCTTGCAGCTCCTGCAGTCAAACAAAAATATTCTTTTTACTAAAAATCTTTTTTCAAATAATATAATGTGAAAAGATTATCAAGAAGATGTTATGTATTTGAGTTATGTTTTCATAAATGTTATATATGAAACATTAATGCATATATGTTATAGTTTTGCAAAGTACAGCACATCTTGCAAAACAAAACCACTTAACCGATGCAATCTATGCAGCAAAGAAGCCTTAAAACATATTCTCTGACACTGGGACTGAGACGTCCACTCTCTGCCATTTTTAGTTAGGTGGTTTTGCTAACACCTAGAAAGACTAAAAAAGCCTGATAGTGTGTTGCAGCTTAATCATATTATACAGCTTTATGTCTTTGCCCTCAGTGAAAATATGTGGAAATTCCATTACTGGGGAATAAAGGACTAAGCATAAGCTTCTTATATGCAATTTTGTTTTTCCTTTGTTTTTAGGCATGTTGTGAGTGTGTTCGGATTCTTTGGATACATTCACGTAAGAAATTAATTAGACCATTCATAATATATTTGATAGTCCAAAACATGTAGGAGGCTTGTGTGGTTTTTAATTATCCCATTACAATGTTTTATTGAACCTAATTAAGTTGTAAAGGGTTTTATGATTTTGGAAGTGATATATGGTATTTAACTGAGAGAAGTTAAATTCCTAAAGATAACAGTCATCATTCTATGCCATCTCAGTTTTGTGTATCTTCATTAGAGAACTCGTGCCTAAAAAGTGGAAATGTATTTCATTTCTATTATAAATGTATTTCATAGTTGGTAAATAATTATCTGCAAATGTTTTCAGTATTAAATATTCATACTGTAATACTAACACAATATCCTAAAAATGTAAATGACTTCACTTCAAATTTCAAGGTGAAAAAGGTACGATTTGTCACTTCATATTTCAAATGTGATTAATACACTAACATAAAACCAAGAGTCCTAGCAAAAGGTATTCATATTCATGTTAAAAGAATTAAGCAAATAAATATGTAGCATCTGCGGTGGGTTGGCACCCTGCCCAGGATTGTTTCCTGCCTTGTGCCCTGTGTTGGCTGGGATTGGCTCCAGCAGACCCCCGTGACCCTGTGTTCGGATTCAGCGGGTTGGAAAATGGATGGATATGTAGCATTAAAACTGAACAGGTTCTTGAATAAATACTAAGGTTTGTAATTGAAAACAATTGCTTCTGGTTTAAGATGAACTTTACAATACAGTATTCTGAATTCTCAACTGAGAGAGCATGATCCTACTTCCTGGTATTTCCTTCTACATAAAGGTGGCTCAGTGTTAATGTGTACCATCCTGCTGGTTCCATTTAATAAGAACACTTCTTTTGCTGGCTGTCACCAATAGTTTTAATGCTTTGCTGATAATTATGCCAAATGTTCCTGATCTTAAGGTGTATGTTAAGACAATAAAATGAAGCTCAAAATAAAAAAATACATGTGAGCATTAACTCAGAATGATACTAAACCAATAAAATATGATATATATAGTGGAACTGTCAGCAGGCTAACGTCTTATAAGTCACAAATGTTAATCACTTCTAGGTATCTGATGGTAAAAAAATATATTTTCTTGAAATAAAATGAAATTTGTTGTTTTTAGAGTCAGTAAGACTGTAGCTCTCCTTGACAAGTCATCATTTTAAGAAATGGATATATAATCAAATTGACATTTTATTAGCTTTTCAGTATATAAATTTTGCAGTCACTTGACAACAGCCCACTAAGGAATTTACATTTACTAGGTAATCCATTCAGAGGAAATAAAGACTATTTCATAAGACACTGGTATTTCAGACCATATTTGATTTAATATATTTTTATAGAGATTTGTTCTCTGAAGACAGGCTCCAAGTGGTTATACAGATTTACACATATAAAAATGAATGGACCAGAGCAAAACCCATGAAACATTTGCACATATACAAGTAAATGCAGTAATGCAATGAGGTAAAGTAAATAAAAGCATCAATTAAAAACATTCATAGAGAAATAGAACTTGCACATTCTTTCAGAATAAGGAAGGTCAAAGTGTTCTCAACTTGGTTCAAGTACACTAAGGCTCAGAAGTGACACAAAAATCATCCATGTCATAGATGCATAATTGAGTGAGGTTAGGGGCAAATTTCACTACATTTCTGTTCTGTCAGTGCAAACTGAGTGGGATTGAATATTATAAATAAACTGGGACTTGAATCCCCTTTAGCCAGAAATGTGTCAAAAACCAGAGAGTCAAAGAAACTATTGCTTTAAAGACATTGCTATATGTTTTAAAGAACATAATTCAATATAATAGCATGCACAGTAATCTTTAGTTTTATCTACAGCTTTGGATGATTCTACATCTGTGTCCTCAGTTTATAAAGTGCCGTGGATGTGATTTAACAAAGCACAACTTCCCCTACAAAGCAGCTGGGACTTCCATCTTGACAATGGGAGTCCCAAAATGCTGATGCCCATAAACAAAACAAAATAGCATCACATTAAATGGCAATACTGAAAATAAATTAATTTGTAGACATGTAATTGCAATGCAATAATGGCACAAAAATATAAACTGAGAACTTATAAAAAAAGGATTTCTTGCATAATATATTTTTAATGGCATTTCAATTTCTCTACATGTCCTGTTGAAACATGTGCAAATCTGGCTGATGCTGTAGCAGCACATGCTAAAATCAATGCATTTCTTATTCTTGTACTAAGATGAGTCACAGGCCCCAGAAGCAACAGCTTCTCATTACAGTGAGGACAAGATAATTCATTGGGTCAAAGTTACATAAGAAACGTGTGTATCTACAGTGGAAAAAGTAGATATTCAATATCTTGCATGGAAAAATTCAGGGGCATCCCATACTGTAAATAGAAAGACACAAGTTTAATCAGAAGCAGTTAAGCTTGACAAAACTTACATTATGGCCTCCTAACTCCAAGAGTCCCATACTAAATATAGAAAACATCCTATAGAAGACACCATCCCTTCACAGAAAATTATTAAAATGAGCTGATATTCAAAATGTCTTTACCTTTAATTTTTGTATCTGAATATAAACGATTTGTTAATAGATCTGTTGAATGGTTTCAGCTAATAAAAAATGCCTCACTGATTCATGTAATATTGTTATTGTGAGATGTACATAGGCCCAGGGTTATTTCTGCACCTACTGGTTAAAGACATGGAGAAATGTAGCCTGACTCAACTGAAATAAATATATTGAAGGATTTCTGGATACACAAAATTAAACTCTTAAAATGGTTTTCATGGTAATGGCAGAGATCCAAGCCAATTTCCAGTTCTTGTATTTTAATATAGAAGATATTGCACTGAGAATTTTATAAAATAATTAAATTCAACTACATTTTTAGAGGCACAGTGCTGCATTGGATATAATTTCTGCCTTAAAGCACTTTGACTCTTGATTGATTCTAATCTGGAGTGTAGAGCATGGAACCAGGCTACTTTTAGCCTAATGTTGATAACTATCCTGCAATTTGAGCAAAATTCAATTTGAAGCAAAATTTCTGAGGTTTGTTTTGTAAACAAAAAAAAAGTGAAATTGTTCTGTTTAATAACCAGTAAAATTTCTGCCATTGGCTGAGGAAAAACAGTTTGTTTAGTATGGCATATATAAAAACCCTTTTCCCCCCATATTTTCATATCTGTCATCAGAAACCTTATGGCAGTGACCAAGCAAAGACTGCAATTCCAGGAGTGTGCTGGGATCCTAGAAAATTCCAGAAAATAATGTCAAGTCTTAAGGCAATTAGATAATTAGCTTCTGATAACCACTGTAAATTTCTGACTTCAGCTGTATTTTATATAACCTGAATTGTAAGATTCAAAACAAGGATGGTGGCAGCATGATACATTTTGGTAAAGGCACAGGTAAGAATTTTATTGCACTGGGTGAACATGACAATAACTGAAATGAACTGATGACACCACATTTTTTATCAAAGCAAAGCCCTACATTTAAGAAAAAGCCAACACAGTTGTAAATCTATATATCATTATTAACTGCAGTAGAGCAAAGCCACGATGAAACAGAATGAAGTACAATTTTTTTGCACATAATGTTCAGAATATGACAAAGAGAAAGACAGACGATGACATTACTAACTTTTACCTTTCTTGTTGGTAGACATTTATTCAAGTTAATTTTATGCTAAGGTAGGTATAATTTTAGGCATTGATCTACAACATGATTTGTAGCAATTTTAAATCAACTTTGAATCATCTTTATAACATTATGGAATACTGCTGCTGTCTAATAATATGGAATCTTTAGACCTTGCTCACTGCAGTCTCCATACTACAGATGGTTTCCATGGTCTATGATCTGGAAAGCTTTATACCTTTAGGTTTCATGGTCTTACTTTACCTTTGTGGGTGTTCACTGTATAATGCCTAGGGGCCACATATAGAACTGTTTGTGTCCTTTAATTGAGTTTAATCTAGTATAAATGTGATTTATTCACCATACCAGTATGTAAATTGTCTGGAAATTATTTTACAGTGTTGAAAAATTGATCTAGCCTATTTCTCTAGTACACTGAAATTCTTACTTGTGCAGTATGCCTTCTCAGAAAAGTTTGTAATAGTAAAATACTGAATTACTGGAGAGGTGCTTTGGTTATATTGTCTTTGTTTTAAAACTGTCACGGATGCATTTATTATTTAAGCAAAAAACAAAGAGCTACAGTACATGAGTAGTATTGCCATACTGCAGAACTTAAGGCCTAGTTGAATTCCCAAGCAGTAGTCTCCTTTATATGGAGTCAGCATGGTTTATTAGTGGCACCTCTTGATTGACCTGCTTAGAATAAATGTCAGTACATATTTGCAAGTATCTCTTGCACTGAAGAAATTTAGCTTCTGGGTATAGTTTACAACTTCCAACCTTTTACTAGAATGAAAGGTTTATAATTTTCCATCACTTTAACATAAAAAATAAAGCTGAAGTAGAATGGGAATAAATGGTACCTGCATAAAGTTACTGTTTAATACTGTATATCTCAATTCACAAAACCTCCTACAGTTTATGAATGATTCCAATGCCATGGACTTAAATTCCAAGCCTGGTCACTGACTAGGAGTTCCACATTGTCTTCCTCTCAGGAATTTTTTTGTTTGTTTGTTTGCTTTTTCATTTTCCCTTCATATCCCAAAGACATGCCTGTCATGGAAATAGGTAATTCTTATTTCGTCAGACAATGGAGTGATGTCTTATTTGTAGCCAATTGATTTCTTTTGCCAGATACTACCATAGTAGTAATAGTAGGAGTGGCAGTAATAAAAATAGACTCTGAACAACCATGAGCCTGAATTGGATTGAGGAGGCTTAAGATTTTATGTCAGCTGGTGTACATAGACCTCTTGATGTAATAATGGCATTCCATTCAGAATTTGGCTTAAACTGTCACATCTATGCTGCAGATTCTTCTGACATGCTTGTTTGATCCCCTATAGCAAAAATCAGTTATAATAATGGATAAATATTATTGAAACTGTCTTTTCTTTTCTAGAGAGCAGTGTTATTCAAATGCTGCAATTAGATGTTCTGTTGTTATGTAGTGATGGAAGATTAAAATTAGGAAATTCTTGACTGTTCAGAATTAACCCCCTACTTCTTCATACCTGCTTTTCTGGCTTCCAAACGTGGTTACAACTGAAATTGGTGTACTTTGCCAATAACCATTAGACATCTGGAGCCTTATACCTTCCAGATGCCATTAAGCCCATATGTGAGGCTGGTAATCATCATCACTGGCAGAAATTTGTAATAGCTATTTAATGCTCTTCTCATTCATGTAAAGTAAAAGCAAAATAGATAGTACTTCAGGAAGAAATCCATCAGCTGTCTCAGGGTTACCAATCCCTTTTCACCAGTAAGTTTTGTTTGGGACCTGTTGCGCTGTTTTTCCTTTGTTGGTTTTGATAGTGCTTTGTGTTTTGCTGTTAGTGGTATTTCTTTTTTGCCATTTTTATGGGTCTGCTGAATGGGGGAAGTGAGAAACAGAAAAAAGAGAGAGACAATTAAAAGCAGACCCTGAGCTGTTTGCTGTACAAAGGGAATGATATGAAAAGTGAGACAAGGAGAGAGAGAGATGCACAGTGTATACTGAGATAGTATTACAGGCTGGCCTCTTTGTCTGGGCACCTTTCAAGCACTCCAGCTGTAGAACTGCAAAGTTTTGGATTGCTCAGTAAGTTTTCTAACTAAATCTTGCTAGTTATGATGTGCAACTACTAACTCTGGGTTGCTAGGTCTCTGTTATGCCAAGCCACTATGTCTGTTTTATTCCACAATCCATAAACACTATTAGGCTGTAAATTTACTTAAAAAAAAGTCTATTAAAAAAGGCTCATAAATGCTGCCATATGGAGGATTGCATGGGAACTTCCTGATGGAAATGTGTTTATCTGAACAACTAAATTAAGTGTTGAAGCTGAGAACAGTGAAGACAGTTGAGCGTGAAATGTCAAGCAAGCAAAATCAGCCCAGGAAAACCTAAAGAAAGCAAAAGAACTGTGAGCTACCATTTACATTTATCTCAGTTCTGTATTATAAGAAAATTGACATCAGTCATAAAGGTGGTTTCCATTTTAGTGAAGTGTCTGTTTTATAACATAACATTCTCAAACTTGCTTAATCCAGTTTATGGTCAAGGGAGGCCCGAGCCTATCCTGGCAACAGGAGTGCAAAGCAGAAAACTTCCCAAGACAGAGAGTCAGTCCGTTGCAATTCAACGATCACTCATATCCACACTCATAAAAGGCATAATACTGAAGTAGCAAAACCAGAGTACCTGGAGGAAAACCCACACGGGCATGGAGAACATGTAAACTTCACACAAACAAGGTAACAGGATTTAGACCCCAGGCACTAGACACATGAGGTCTACACCAGCTGCATGCGATTTAACCTATAATCAAGATGTTTTATCCACTGTTCCTAGAAAGAAATGTGGCACAATTTGTATTATTGCATCAAAATAGCTTGTTTTCCTGCTCAGTTAAAAGCTGAGAGATCCTTTAAGCAGAGGAGTCAAGCATGTGCACTAGGAATTTTTTATCCAGTGGTGTACCACTACAATTTAATCACCGTTCAAAATGTATACCTTCACATATTGATTGAAGCCAAATACACACTCCTTTACCCCAAAAGAGTGACAGTGTTTTCCATCCAGTCCTGTAATGTTGCTAAAAATAGACATAAACAGCTTTGTTGTTTTACATCTTGTTCAGAATTCCCACAGTAGCAAATTATCAACTATCATTTTTATAAGTAGACCCCTCTGCCTCCTGGCTAAATCACCTGTATAGAACTTTTGAGAATCTTAGTTGAAAAGTGATTTTCCTAAAATTTTTATGTTTTTTTTCATATTGTTTTGGAATTAAAGAAAAAAAGTAATTTTTTCCAAAGATACAAAAACATAAAAGTGTGCCTATATATGAAAAATTTTGATTAAGGTGAGCTGTTCAGATTGCTTCCAGGTTAATCTTCTGCCAACCCAGGCCTAACCAGGTACAATATCTAACAGAGTAGGTATCTTAATATGACAGTTGTTACCTATCATAGCTGAGGTATGTCACTGTCTAGAAGCATTCTGTTATACAAGTTTTAGCATATGATTTCACCTTACAGAGAATTTTTTTTTCATTCAGCCCAGAGATCATAATACAATGTACAAGGAGGGCTTTACCATTCATGCCTTGTAAGAGTAAAAGAGTATAATTAGCCATAATGTAGAATTTAGTCTGTTTTCAGAAATGCACAAACACCTGTTTTATAACCATGTAAAACAAGCTATTTTAAAAACTCTATAATATTGTAATAGTCTAATGTATGGAGGTGTAATACTACATTTCAAAAGATCAAACAGAAAATTAAAAGTAGTGGTTAAGGAGTAGCTTTCCTAGATTAACATAAGGACAATAAGAGATTATTTTCACAGAAACATTTGCAACATATTTTTTATTAGTAGTATTTTCTTTTAGAATTACTTGAACATGCTTACAGGATCAATATATGTGTTTATCATGCTCCACATTTTTTCACATAATCTCCATCAACTTCTTCAGCCTTGAGCCAGCAAGAAATTATGACACCATATCCTCCTCTTGCAAAAGTCTGAACCCTCCAGTCACAGCCACATTTTCACATCTTCAATTAATGCATCATCATGGCAACTTTGCGGGATACAAATACGTGAAAATGTAAGGGAGTCAGATCTAGGCTGTAGGTTGGATGAGGAAGAACAGAACACCCGATTTTTGTGAGTGCTTCTTCCAACACAACTTATATACAGATCTGAGTTAACTGTATTGACATGAATGTGTACCAAAATTACTTCTTCTGTAATTCAAAAAAACAGTGGTTGTAACTTTCCCTACTTACATCTTGCCTGAAGAAGGGGCCTGAGTTGCCTCAAAAGCTTGCATATTGTAATCTTTTTAGTTAGCCAATAAAAGGTGTCATTTTGCTTGGCTTTTCTCTACATTCATAATGGCTAACACGGTACAACACCCTAGTCCTACTTACAAGGGTAACTTTCCATTTCATTAACTGCCTTTTGTCTCCAAATTCAAAGTGATGGATCTGTATTTAATACCCAGTGATGATCTGTGTCAAAATCCTCTTGAACTCACCATATCTGGAGAGCAAATCTGAACACATCTGCTTTCATACAGCTGTATGATTGAAGGCTAGGCTTTGTAGAACCCAATGTGCTCACACTTTCTAATATCCTAAGGCATCAACATTATTGTTGTATTGTAACTACCCTTTGATACCGAGAGCTCAGTTGCAAGCTTTCTGGTCATAATCCATCAATCCTCTTACATATGTTCATCAGTATACACAGGCACCTACTACAGGGGCACTAAGTCATTTTCTTCCCAATCCTATAGCAATGCTACAGAAAGTTGCACTGACAAAAATGAATTAAAAAGTTCATACTAGATGCAGTTGAGCTTATGCTGTTACTATTTAGGTGACTTTATTCATTTATTCTAACTTGCAAATTTGTGCAGTACCTCAAGAAATATTTTGTAGTGTTAAATACAAACAAATCTGATTTTCTGCTCATTTTCATTGTATCTTTCTTCTAAAACAAGGTTGATTTTTATTAAATTTATTTTTGTTGTTTCCACGTCACCATTTTGTTTATCATGGATGCCACCCTTTTCAGGCTGTACTACCACAATGCAATGCTCCATTACTATGGCCACAATTCCCAGACATCCAGGATCGTGCATAAACATAATTAAAACATGTGTGTGCATTTCTAGTGAATCACTCTGTATTTCTTGACTTCTGGATAGGTTTATGACTAAGATTTTAAAATAGCAGTTCCACAACACTTTGATCGCCAACTAAACATCCATCCATCCATTTTCCAACCCGCTGAATCCGAACACAGGGTCACGGGGGTCTGCTGGAGCCAATCCCAGCCAACACAGGGCACAAGGCAGGAAACAATCCCGGGCAGGGTGCCAACCCACCGCAGCCAACTAAACATGCACTAGGAAATTAATTGTTCCAGTATTAAGCAATATAGTAAGATGAACATTTTAATTCAATTTCAGAATAAGTTGTCCAAATTATCCATTCATTCTTATTAAAGTAGAGAAATGCTGTCCAGGGTTTCTTCCCACCTTGCACCCAATACTACCTGGGATAGACTCTGGTACCCACCGCAACCCTGTTCAGAGCTAACTATGCTGCTCCATGTAACACCTTGGCAACATTTGTTTTATTTTTTTAACAGGCCATCTGTGCCAAGATAATTATTTTTTTAAAAACATTTTCATGTGCACCCTTCAGTAAAGTTCCTCACAAATAAGGAATGTGTTAATGGTTTGGTCATTTCCCTATAAATTTAATTTAATAAATTACACAAAGTAAAATGAAAATATCACAAATATTACATTAATGGAAGAAAAAGAAGTGTTTCTCAGTTACTGTCCAAAATAGACAAAACAAGAGTGGCTGCCATATAGAGAATCAAGAAAAATGTAAGTTTTAAAATATTTAGATGTAGGGATTCTGTCTCTCTATTATAAAAAATAATCTTGGGAGGGAGACGAGACGTGATCTTCTCGGAAGACACTTTGACATCCCGCGAGACAAAAGGACAGCTGCTGTGCAGACTTTTAAATGATCGACGCGCAGTGCCAAAAAAAGAAAATGCAGCTCGCAGGCAGCAGTAGAAAGACAGCAGATGATCTGACCGTATCTCCTTAGCGTGCGTTCAATCACAACACGAGCAGCGTAATGCGACCTGCGAGAAAGAGATTTAACCATGCCCGGGGCCGGAAATAAAGGACAAAGAGTAGAGGACAAACTAGAACATCGTAAAGAATTTAAAAATATTGGCACGGTACACATACACAGCAGGTTAGAGATAATGGAAGTACGAAAATTCAAAAGTCTCAAAAAAATGATAGGAAAGATCGCATTAGTGCAAACAAACAGAAATAATTACTTGGTGAAATAACGGAACAGAAAAAAGAGATTGAATATATTGTTTGGATTTAAACTTTAAGTCAGAGACTTGTAGATCGTCAAATTCGTGTTGCCAGCGAGAATTAAAAGATTCCAAAAACGTTGTTACAGTAAGAAGTCCCTGTCAGACGAAGACTTTTAAAATGAGATTCTTTCAAGTCACGCCCTTTTTTCAACTATTTACAAACAAGACCATGATCATCTAACCTCAGTCGTGTGAATGCTTTTGTCAGACACGCTTCTTGCACTCTCAACTCTTATAAATTTTATCAGGACAATAATTTTATATGTTTAAGATGATACGTCAACGACAAAGCGAGGAAGAAAGACCATGGACAAACATTCGAGAAAGTCGTTCTATTTATTAGAGAGAAAGAAACGATATTCACTTAAAGGCAGTTATAAGTTGCGTTGTCACGATGTACTGTAAGTCTAAACACGGAATCAAAATTCAATGTGATCTTGAAGAAAAGTTAATTCCAAATATTGTTTTTACAAAAGTTTTAAAGTAAAAGTGAAAATAATGCACATGTATCAATTCCCATGAAAATAACAATCTCTTTAAATTGTATATCCGGGAAACCAAACCCGGGGGTGAGCGAGCAAAATGAGAATGGGGCAAAGCCCCCTAGTTTTTTTATAATTTTTAATATGGAATAGTCTTCTAAGCCATCTGTTGCTGTCATACAGGTAATCTAATTACTTGAGCTAAAATGAACCAGTGGCACTTAAATAAAAATAAATAAGTAAATAGAATTTAGTCTTACTAGTTCCAAAGCTATATTTGATTATGATATTTATCCCCTAGTTTAACAGATGTATTTTTATACATTATTTAACCCCCTTTGTATGTAGTGCTGGTCCAGTTATGGAGAAAAGAATATCTGGTTAATGTACTTTCTATTTTTTCTGTAGGAAAAAATATATAAAGTGTTTATTACTTTATGGTTCATAAATAATGAAATATTCTGTATGGTTATTCTAATATTATGTATTTCAAAAGTTTAATATAATTATAAAAAACAGAAAAACATGGAATGTTGATTTTCATAAGCCTTTAACAAAAAATAAATTTGTTTTAGACCTTTAAACTGTTACAAAACAAAAATCCCACTGTCAGTGAAGCCCCAATGATGACTCAGTTTTTGGGCCTTATTGACCAGCACATTACTTTTCTAAAGTAAAGAAACATCCATCCATTTTCTTAACCTTCTTATCCAGGGGAGGGGCAGCTGGAGCCTATCCTAGTGATCATCAGCGGCAAGACAGGAACAACATCTGGGCAGGGTGCCAGTCTGTCACAGGGCAAATACATCCATTCCATTAAAGAGGTAGCCTGTGGTGGTGCTTACACATTAAATTACTCTGTCACTGCCATTGTCTATAGTAAAACTTATGGCATTAAAAAAATAAATAAGTGATAGATCTGTGGGTCTGTGTGTGAGTATGCCTTGTGTTAAATTTTGTACGTTAATTGTTGGTATACCTGACTTACACCTGATGCCTTCATAAGAGTTTCTGACTCCCCTGTATTAGAAAATAGATTTTAGAAAAATTAAAGCTTATAATAAATTAAATATAAATACCTGTGAGTTCTTGTTACATTTTTGTCTATGATTAGGTTCAACTAGAAGGTATTTAGAAGGAACCTGGACTGTAACATAAATATATTTGTTAATGATCAAAGTCAGTTTATAATTTTCAAGTTTTATTTTAATGAAAAATCTCTGAATAGTGACATTTTATGAATGTTATGTCACATCAGATTCAATTTTGTATTAAGCATGGTTCATTATAAATTATATGTAACCGGATATGTTATCCTTTAAGACTAAATTGTTTAGAAGGTAATATGACTAGGTCTTGAAGGCATCACTTTAAAAATAAATTTCATAATAGGGGTAAAACTCCCAGATACTGTATGTGTTTGGTTGGAAACAGCCCTGGATATGATCCCAGTCCATCTAAGGGGTAACGTAACCACACACAAAACACCCCATACTCATTTACAGCTTCTAAACCCTCTAAAAATGGGATGTGTAAGGAAATAAAAGTACTTTCCAAAGTTTTTTCATTTACAGTAATAGTTATACCAATAGACAATTTGTATAAAAACAGGCATGTAAAATCAATGTTAGTAGGTAGGCTAAGCATTTCTTATGTATTTCTCCAATAGAAATTAACAGCAAAGGGATTTAATAACATATTTGTGTAATGAACTTGACATTTAAAGACATGAACCAAACAGGAGCTAATGATGCTGATGTTGCACAGTCAGTACAGCACACAAAGAATCTCTCCTTGATATGGCAATGAGTTATACGTACAACTGAATAATTTTGATAGGGGACAAATTGTTTTCTTTTTGAGGCTGAATGGTCAAGCCAAAATATTCTGCACATATGATTGTGATAGTGAGGTGTTATTGGAAATAAAGGTTGCAGGAAACATCTCATACCCACTAGGAGAGACCTGGCTGGCTCTGAAAAACAACAGCATTGGAACAGTGTGTGCAACACCAGCATGCAGCAATTGCTATGATCCACAAAGATGTAAAGCCCTCAGTAGATTTCTGGGTAATGTCCCAGTCTGTGTACAGAAGAGTTAGGGGAGTAGGATTTCAATGACAGCACAAAGGTTGACGACCACTGGATTTACACATGAAGATGATGCAGACAAATATGCAGTTTGAACATTAGTCTCAAATGAACTACCACCAAAACAGCAAGTGTCTTAGTGTGTAATACTTACGGTAGCCAGTTGCCTCTGCTGCTTGTTAGAGGTATACATTGACCATGCAACATTAAATCCTGTAGTTTCTGTTACATTTCATACAGCAAGAGCTTTCAAAACAGGCCTTCTTCTTACCAAAACTAGACATAAAACAGACATATACTGGTGCCATCCTCAAGAAATGCCTGTGTGGTATTTACACCATTGAATTTTTAACACAGATTACATTTGGGATTTGGCAGGTGCAGTGCACCCATGATCCTCCACACAGTATTGATTCTGTGGTGGGTTATGGTCACACAATAAAATATGATACCAGCATGACTCCATACTTCAACACATAGCCACCTTTATCAACAAACTTTTTTTTTTTCAATCATAATAATTAAGGAAAATATTCTGTTGCTCACAATGTTAACTTATTTCACATACATTTTGTTTTCTGAATACAGCACTTTGGTCAGCGGCTGTTGTATGTAAAGTGCTTTATAAATAAAGTTGACTTGACTTGACTTGACTAGTAGCTTTCATACAAATTCCAATGTCTATGGGTGTCAAAGTGTGCACTTCAGATGATTTACACAGGATCAAGTTGTTTAGTATATCTGATGATAATTGGATTAACAAGTATAGAATGCTTGCAGTGAATGCACAGTTTAAAACAACATAGTAGCTGATTTCTGTTTTTTCATTGAAGACCCCACTGTTTCAAAATAAAATTGCAAATGAACAGCGCACATTCCTTACAATTTTCAGGATCTTCATTTTCACAGCAATCTAGTTTAATTAAATGCACACGAATTACATTCTTTCTATAGTTAATCATTAACTGAATAATTTTCAATATGTCTAATAATATTTAGACAAGTTACTGTGCTAAACAAATTATTGTGCTTTCTGTTTCAGTGTTTAAAGTTAATATTTTTGCATAATTACAGTATGACATGCTGGGCTATTTTTAATATTGCATACTTAAAAGGGGGCTATTGCACCCTTTTTCCAGATGCATTACTACAATGTTTTGTAAATTACTAACAAATGAATATTTAAATTTTATTTTTGGATAAGCTGATACATTATGTACATATTGTAACCTCATTGTAATAGAGTTCTGAGATTTAACAATAGGCAAAAAATCAAAACAAATCTATAACTGTGTTTATCTGTTGAGGTTGTAACAAACAGAGTGAGACATTTATTTTAGATTTATCTAATGAAATATTTAGAAATTCTTGAAGATATTGTCAGAGAACCATATGAGTAGTGTGGACTTTACTTTGTATAGCTTATAAATCCACTGGACTAACTGAAGTGTTAAATAAAGCATTACTGTTAATTAGGTAGTTGAAGAAAATACAGTAAGTAGAACCTCAGACAAAAGACATAACACCAGTTTTTCAATATGCATAAGAAACTATAGCTTAAAGTCAGAGACATAATACAAAATATAGTATTAAGCAGACCCTAAGAAAGTAAAGGACTTACACATTTTTGTGCAAAACTTTCTCTGGGCTCTTTTTTGCAGGATTATTGGCTATCATTGCTTTTCAAAAAGCTTGTGGGTCCCCGAGTGCTGGCAGTACATGTGGCTGGTTTACAAAGAAAACCACATCCAGGCAGAGTGATCCGAGACAAACTGAGAATCTATGCACACTGTACCAATTTCCAAAAGTAAGTGAATATCTTAATAGTTCCCTGTCTGTAAAGCAAATACTGTACAACCAGAAAAACAGTTTCTTTAATAATGCTGTGCTGACCATGAAAGACACTATGTAAATAATGAATAACTGTTTGATTAAGCAGCTATTTGCAGATTTTGTGTTAATTAGTTCATTTTTGCTGAGGATATTTAAGAGAGGAAGAGCTACTGTCCATTGTCTTGGTCACATAGAATAAATTGCTTTTGACATCTGGTTTAAGGGTATGTGGAATGAAAATCGCACAAGCAAATGGTAAATATAGAAGGCCTTATCTGTTGATCATGAAGATACATAAATAATAGACTTCAGACACTCAGTCTTTAACAGAATAGAGTTATAAAAGTTAACTAGTATCAATTATCAAACATGAGGGGGTCCTTTTTTATGTCAGAGAGTTGTTGAAAGGTGCCCAGGATCTTCATCTCCTCTCTGATACCTCTGGGCGGCTGGATGAACAATAGATTGGTCTGTCTTGTGACAAGATTAAAAGTGCCATCATCTCCTTTGAAGAAGGCTATTATATAACTACAATTATGTTTACCAGATCTCAGGGTTGTCAGCACCAGAATAGATTTACTCCATGCATGCTGCCCTGATAAAATTCTTCAGTTGCTGTTTTTCACTGAGTTCATTTTCACTAGCAATTATTTTTAATATTTTATATCTGTGCCTGTTTTCAATTTTTTCGCTGCTACATAAGTAATATATATATATATATATATATATATATATATATATATATATATATATATATATAATATGTAATATAGAATTGGTATTTTATAATGTAAACAAATGGTATGGAATTTTAAATGGACTGAAAATCCTGACATTTCTGCTGTGTTCCTGTTACACTCTTCAGCATCTATTAATCAAGTAATTGTCTAGAAAAGAGCCTTCTTTTTTAGTTCTTCTTCATATTTCTTCCAAAATTATTTCACACTGTTACAATAAAGTACCAGAAACACAATAAAGCCAATAACAACAGTTCTTTGATCTGAAAAGAAAGCATACTAGACAAGTAAACATAGTGTTCCCCAGGATCAGTCTGGAAAAAGTAAATTCTGCTAGCTGAAAAAGAAAAAAAAAAACACAAGATCATGTCATGGACAACACGACGTGAGTCTTTGGGACCCCTGTGGCTGCAGGTTTTGTTCCATCCACTTTTCCAATTTTTCCTTTAATTGATTTCATTATTTAATTAGATTCTCCCTTTTTCTTCTCTTATTCTGCATTTAGAAAAAAAAAATTACATTCATAAAAAACTATAGAAATATTCATATTTTTGACATAATTTTAAGTTGTTAATTCTCTTCCATCATTATTTTAGTTCACATTTTTTCTGTGGCATTTACTCACTTAACTGTATTGTAATAATGGCATTTAACAATGACTGAAGTAGACAGGGAGAAAGTGACACTACATGAGCAGCTGTGCAATGGGTGACACTTCAGTACCACACTGAAGAATGTGAGGTTTTTTACAATGGCTGGAGTGCCAATCCTGCCACCAACCTCCCAGGTTTTCCCTAGAAGTTGGAGGACCTGCTTGCAGGGCTGGATGCAGATTCATGTCATACCCAGGAATGCAGGTTAAGGTTGCAGGTTAAGGGCCTTGCTCAAGGGTCCAATGGAGTAGAGTCACTTCTGGCATTTTACAGGATTCGAACCCTAGCCACAGAGCCATCACTCCGCCTAAGAAAAGAGAAAAAAGACCAGTTCATTAAAGAATGAGATAATAATAATAATAATTTACATTTATTGAGCGCCTTTCACAAACCCAAGGTCGCTTAAGATCAATAGGATAGAAAGTAACACACTGATTGGTAAATTGGCTGGAACAAAAACCTGCAGTCACTGGGGGTTTGTAGCCACTTGTTTAGTTCTGAGTTTTCTTAGCTGCGGATCAAATTCTTGTGTTGTTAGGTTTTATCTTTTATGGGTTTTTTTTTATTTCTCTGTTATTGTTTTTAGATCGAGTTTGAAGTAATTTGTTGTATAAGTTCTGTAGTACTAGGGTGTTGTACCGTGTTAGCCATTATGAATGTAGAGAAAAGCCAAGCAAAATGACACCTTTTATTGGCTAACTAGAAAGATTACAATATGCAAGCTTTCGAGGCAACTCAGGCCCCTTCTTCATATCTGTTTGATTGTATACTATGTTACTTTATAGAAATAAAATTAATAAAACAGAGTACTGAGTTTTTTGGAATGTATTTGGAAGCTATTTTTGTATTTTCCACATTCTTTTATTTCATTAAGTTATGTTTTGTTGGTATGTTCTGTTACTTAAAGAAATACTCCACCCAAAAATTATATTTTTTAATATATTTCTTACCCCTTGTACTTTATAGTGGCAAACAAAGTTTTTTTAATTTGATATTTTCAAGTTTAAGACATCGCAGAAATCAAAGGTGGAAAGAGTATCTGTATAAAAAAGAAAAAGAAAATAATTTCACATTAATCATGTTGTATAATCCAAATACTTGTTATCTCATTGTTTGCTCAAAACATGTAAAACGAATTTTTTTTTTATTATTATTGCTAAACAGTTACTTCTGGAATTTTTGGCACATATACACAGAAAACTCAAACACATGGAAAGAAGTTTTTGAATTGAAGACAGGACTCTTGAATAGTGAATGATAAGGAGAGGTGGGTCTTCAGTTCAAAAAGTCAATCCCATGAGGCTTTAGGTTTAGTGATTATGTATGCGCCAGTAATACTGGAAATAATTTTAACAATATTTTACCAAAAAAAATTGTTTTGCATGTTTTGAGTGGATAGCAGACGTGGATTATGTAACACGAGTAACATGAGATATATTTTTCTTTTTTCTATGGTAATTTTTCACATTGTTTACTGTTATACAGCACTGTCCACCATTGAGTTCTCTTTTGAACTTCTTTCTCTCCATTTTGCATGAAAACATAAGATTATTTTTGTGGGGGGTAGGGCAACATTACAAAGTGCATGAGGTAAGTAACATAAAAAATATAATTTTGGAGTATTCCTTTAAATAAATAAAATAATTAATATGTATATGCTCATTGAACCTAACCTAAATAGATGTTTTACATTAATGAAAAACTGCATCAACCTCAGCCCACCATAAAATGTTGCACTGTTGTACAATTAAAAACACAACTTATATTTCAGTTCTCATTTCCAAGTAGTGGTATGCTGAGATACAGAAAGGGACATGAAATAATGTTTCTTATTAATTTTTATTTTATCTCTTTAGCTTCTTCAATAAATTACTGAATTATCATCACCAATGAAAAATAACCATAGTATCTTAAATGTTAAAAACAGCAATCAGAAACCCAGCATACTTTATTAAATAACTTTGAAAAGCAGGCCAGTTTGTTTGCCGGATAGCAATGCTACTGTTTTACAGCTGCACTCTTCCCTGGCAGCTAGACTATTAAGAGCTGTAAAAAGCAAAGCTGATAACATAAAGAAAGTAATTCTGTATGCTTTGAAATGTGCCACACTTCAAAAATCATACAGAACATATAAAATACTTTATTATGAATAGCACAATAGTTTATATATTTTTCTGATGCAAATAATTTTATTTATGAAAACTACCAATTACTGATGGAAATAATCATGTATACGTTATGCATGCTTAATCTTTCTGTGAGTGCAGTATGACTTTTATTGCAATGAGGCAATTCATATTAACAGGCTGCACCTGTGCTAATTCATAATACATAGCAGCTTTTAATGGATGCCTTCAAAAACTGGAAACAATTTTGAGTACAATTTATAGGTGCCTTCATACTAATATGCCGTCTTTTTAGTTAATTAAATATAAATGTCATTGCTATCATAAATCATAATCACATTACTTGCTTATTTGCAAATATCTGCACAAATCTGCGTTATATTTTGTGCTTATTATTATAAGAAAGTTGTTTTATAAGTAATATACCCTGACATTTACATCTTAAAAATCTACAGTATATTTTATTTGTATCTCCTGAGCTGAACTCACATAGGATCTTTATAGTCTATGATCCCTTTACAATCCTTAGATCTTATTCAAATTGTAGGGGAACGTTTTGGAAAACAGAAAAGTTATAATCTGGGATGTAAAAAAAAATAAAGTTTAGCTTTTTTAGAGTTATGTTCAAAATTAGCTATGCCCGTCATGTTTTAATGCTCCATAACATTTACTGGCATTTTATTTTCTTTAAAAAAATTGTGAAGAATTTCAAAGATTACAGATCCCACATATTCTCATTATTCTTTGCCATTCCAGTCACAACTATGTGCGAGGATCAATAACTCTCTACATCATTAATCTACACCGGTCACGGAAGAAAATCAAACTTGCAGGGACTCTCCGGAACAAAACAGTGCATCAGTATTTGTTACAGCCACATGGAATTGAAGGTCTTCAGGCAAAGTAAGTGCGGACTTTGAAATGAAAATTGGTACTAGATGTGTTTTTCTATGTCAAAGACAACAGTTCTGACCTTCCCAAATACTTCAACCTGTGATTATTCAAATCAACTTAGGATACTTGCTGTTAAAGCCTAATTTATCTGAAACAAAATCCTCTCAAGAAAAGGATGAAAATCCCAGTCAATCTCTTTATCCACTCAGGCATATTTTAAAAGTCACAAAGGTATGTTCAAAATATATAACTGGCTATTGTGATTTTTAATGATTTTAAATCATTATTATGGAAGGCATACTAAACTCTCTACTGTCTTAGAAGTAAATAGGGTGTTACTTGAGTGTGCTATCTGATCAGGTTCATGGAATTACTTATAAGGTGATTATTTCCATGTAATAAAAAATGTTCCCCTTTAGTGTTAAGCTTCAAAAAGTTCTCTTAGTAACCACTTACATAAATACATGACTTGCTGAATTGGTCAAAAAAGATGTTCGATTGCAGTGGCAAACTACTGTTATAAGTACAGTAAACATTAACAAAAACAACAGAAACAAATCTATAAAAACTGAAGGGCATAGTGCACAAAGAGCTTCATCCTCAGAATGATAACATGCAATTTAAAATAGAAGAATTATAATAATGCTCTAGACTATTAAAAATGATGTGGATAAAACACAAAAGAAACAAAGATTTTCCAGCTACTCCAGATCGATTCCTCACCCAGAAAGAACTTACACAATATCAAAATATGTTCACTTCCATGATTATTCGTTTCCTTCTTCTGAACAAAAATAACTAACTTTGAACTAGACAGAACATTACATTATAAAGTCAGAAGCATGTTCATGTTTCTGCTACATCACTTGAGCTGCCAACATGAGTCTGTAAACCTAGGTAGAGGGCAACACCATCTGAAAAATATTTCAAAAGTAACACCAATTGCTACCAACAATGAGAAAAAAAGGCACAGACTGTTTTTGTCGACAATAATTATATTATCAGCCATTTAGTCAGCTAGCCGTATGTACATCTGTTGTGAACTAAATCATGAGCGTGTGCAATGTACAATTAGGAAAGCTATCAAGACCAATAGGGATCCTATCATGTTTGTGGTTTTCATGGACAGGCACAATCAAGGCACAATCAGGCAGGGGAGGGGGTCCAGTTTGGTGAATTTATAATCGTATCGCTGATATTGGCAGAAGATGTCGTCTTATTGGCATCATCAGTCTGCAAACCCCAGCACATATTGGGAAGGTTTGTGACCGAGTGTGAAGTGGCAGGTATGAGGATCAGCACCTCCAAATCTGAGAGCAAGGTCTCAGTATGAAAAATGTGGGTTGTCCTCTCCAAGTAGTAGGCGAGTTACTGCCTCAAATGGAGGAGTTTAAATACCTCAGGGTCTTGTTCAAAAGTGGAGGGAAAAGGGGATGATGAGATTCACAGATGGATTGGGGCAGCAAGCACAGTATTGCAGTCACTATACCAAACTGAAGTGTGGAAGAAGGAGCTGAGTCAGAAGGTGAAGCTCTCGATTTACCAGTCAATCAGTGTCTCTACCCTCACCTATATTCATGAGCTTTGGGTAATAACTAAAAGAAAGAGATTGCAGGTACAAGCCACCAAAATGAGCTTTCTTTGCAGAATGGGCAGGAGAGTGGAAAATGAACGAATGAATGAATGCGTTGTGGAAAAAAACAAATTTTAATAGTATTCCATAAGTTCATTCAAGTAAAAATAGATAAAATACTCAATTACTAATTGGTTTAATGTTTACTACATCATTCTGATTTTTGTGCTTCTGAAAATGCACATTGTACTAATTAATAAGCTAATTAATACTTCAATGAGCAGAAAGAAGTTTAACTGTGTACAATACATTTCTTAACATACATCCATTATTGTATAGTACTTGATAAAAGGATATGAATAACATATTTTACTTATCTAATAACAAATACATCTTTGCTTACAATACCTTTTAGTCAAGTTATCTCAATATCCTCCTTCAAGTGATTTTTTAAAAGTAAGCAGAGTCCCCACTTCAGTTACATGATTTTGTAGTTTTCTCCAGAGTACCATGAATCTGAATATGAGCAAAGCTTTTGTTTTATGAATTTTCGTATCCCAGGAAATATGGTCACCTTGAGAAAATGACAGAAAGAAGAAATAAATGGGAGAGGTAAAGTCATGGCTGGACAGAATCCAATTCCTACTATGTTTTTGACCCACTTTGCTTATTGTTAATTTTAATTTTATTTATATTAATACAGACTTCTAGACTCAATGTCCCCCACCACATCCAGAGGAGTCAGATGAGGTGGCTCGGGCATCTGATCAGGATGCCTCCTGGACGCCTCCCTGGTGAGGTGTTCTGGGCACTTCCAACCGGGAGGAGGCCCCAGGGAAGACCCAGGACACGCTGGAGGGACTATGTCTCCCGGCTAGCCTGGGAACGCCTCAGGATTCTCCTGGAAGAGCTAGAAGAAGTGGCCGGGGAGAGGGACGTCTGGGTATCTCTGCTCAAGCTGCTGCTCCTGCGACCCGACCTCAGATAAGCGGAAGAGGATGGATGGATGGATGGATGGATGGACAGACTTCTAGAATTTGCTTTTGAACCTCTATCCATTATTCTGGATTCAAGTGCACAATGAGAGCACCCAAATATTGTTTACCTTATACAGAAAATGTCTTATCAGTAAAGGAAATTCCTATATTCTGTCAAAGGATACACCCAAGCTACCATGTTTTCCTTTAAAAAACTGAGTTTCCATTGACACTAAAGTTTCAGCACCATTTTTAAATCTATTCCTGTCCATACTGAAACACACAAAAATGCGTATAACATAGACCTTTGTCTACACTGGGCATGTGCGCATCGGTGGTAGCTTTGTGAAGAGACTGTGTAGGGAAAAATTCAGAAGTATCATTGACCCTGATATCACATTCACAGCATAGACAATGAAAGAAATTCTTTAAGGAGCCACAGCAAGTTGCACCAATTTCACATTAATGCACTGATTACAATTGAAAGGAAGGCCGGATTAAGACCACCCACCACCCCACCCACACAGGTCCCTGGGTGACTTAACTCCTTAACAGATTTAATCATACTTTTAATAATGTATCGCACATACAACAGGTCTAGAGTGGTATTTTTCACACTTGATTATGGCATGAGACTCGATTGCTTCATCCAGTGTGGGTCCTCCTAATTATTTTGGCATGCACATACTCGATCATTCCATTGAGAGGGGGAGGAAATCTTGGACATTTCAACTCGCAGATACCCATTTCATAAGTTGAGTGTATTGGTAAAAAGGACCCTTGTCAAAGGCCCCTAGACAAGCACCAAGAATGTCCTGATGGTTGATCTCCCCTGGGTTGAAAGTAACAGTCTACAGGACTGGCAACAGTCAACAGCAATAACACCATTTATTTATATATCATATTTTCATACAAATGATGTAGCTCAAAGTGCTTTACAAGATGAAGAAAGAAAAATCCAAAGTGGTCTCCCCTAGACTTTCTCGTATATTCAGATATGGGGATGAATATTTGAGAAGTAAACCGCAAGACAATGATTATATTTTTATATTATGTACATTAAAGAACTATCAACAACAAATCAAATCAAATTAATAATATATTGAACAATTATTATAAAAGTAAAGTTGAATAAATCGCGCTCTGCAGCTGCATGCATAAAAGGTAAAGTTCCACTTCCGGTTAACGGAAATAGCCCGAAAGTTGGTAGAAATCTACGTTTTGTACCTAATACTTGTATGCAAAACTTGGTTGACCTTGGTGAAAGCATACTAAAGTTATTGTGTTTACATACACACACATCAACAAACAGACATAATTCCAAAAATGGTATTTTCAGACTCAGGGAGTTCTAAAGCGTTGAGATTCATCAAAATCTCAAAATGGAATTTTTGGAGGATTCCCATACTTTTTCTATACTTCATATATGATAAAGTCAGGGAGGTCTAAAACGTCGAAATTCATCAAAATCTCCATACCAAATCTTTCCATATCTCTCTCTATATAAAATCCAACGTCTGTCTGTCTGTATGTCTGCCCGCATTTCACAAGAGAACTACTTAATGGATTTAAATTGGGTTTTTTTCTATAATTTGCTTGAACATTCCGGTTAATTTTGCGACTTCACTTATTGCGGTAAGAATCATAGTTCACTCGCAGGATATATTTGCGCTAATCTGAGACAGAGGCTGCAGGCTGAGTGGAGGGGGAAGCGTGACGTCAGGAGTGGGGAGCCGGGCAGGGCCCTCCTCACTGTCCTTTTTCACTAATACGCGGGCAGAGCCGCGGGACACAGCTAGTACTTCATATACGAGAAAGTAAAAAAGAAAAATATATAAAACTAAGATTAGGCAATATTAACTAACAAAGAATAAAGAAAGTTCCAGTGGCCAGGAGGACAGAAAAAAATGCCATCAGCTATTTTGACATTAAAATTGCCATCAGTCATCTTGTCATTATATAAAAACACCACAAATGTTAAAGCGACACTTTAAAAAATTGTCTAGCTTTATGTTTTCTTGCAAAGGGATTGATTATAAGAAGTCTACAGCAATCGACGCACTTCTTGTGTACCAAACTACATTTGTAAAACTAACTCAGAACATCCATATGTGTTTAACTACTGCATTGTGCTTTTGTGTCTCTTTCCTATGGACATGGCCTTGAAACTACCGGCAGGCTTGTTGTGTCTGACACAATCCCACATACACAAATGATCTTCCAGTGGTGGCCAATGTGCATATGGTAGAAATATCTGGAACTTTCATATTGTGATAGGGAACTGACCAAATACTTTTTAACAGTACATGCCAGGAACATTTAGAATACAATACAAAATGCATAATGAAGTACAGTGATAACAGGCTGAAGTGTTCAGGTTGCAATATCTGTCACCAGCAGTCTGAACAGCTGAACTGTCAGGAGAACAGTCAGGACAGGTAGAGGTCATAGCATTTTTTAAATTTATGGCCTTTTAATTCATATTATGGATGTTCAGGGTTGTTTTTCTGTTGTATATATTATTTTGTTAATATGTTTAGCTATTAGTTTAAAAGCTGCACTTTACTGATCATAAGGGTGCTGAATACATCTAGACAGCAGTAGGTATCAAAGGAGGAAGGAGACTTAAGATGGAACCCATTCCACTGTAGTAGACACACACTAACATGTCCTCTTGGAAACACCACTGTGTGCCAGTCAGAGGAAAATGACTCTTCTGAGTGGGTTTATTATTTCAATTTTTGCAAGTTATTCTCCATCTTTTTACAAGATCTAGCACTTATATTAGGGGTTTCTTGAGTTCTAAAATCTGAATTTGGCATTATTTTTAATTAATGCTTACTTTTGTATTTTTATGTATTTTCTGTCATTGTTTATTCACAATCACAATCACCATTTTGACTTCCTGTCATTAGAGGAGTTGTTTGTGTTATTAGCGGCATGTCCTAAGAGGTTGTGGCCTCCAATTTACAGTGTAAT
The DNA here is from genome assembly GCF_900747795.2 of Erpetoichthys calabaricus. Lineage (NCBI taxonomy): Eukaryota > Metazoa > Chordata > Cladistia > Polypteriformes > Polypteridae > Erpetoichthys > Erpetoichthys calabaricus. The sequence continues at coordinate 285,680,796 of NC_041395.2, forward strand.
GGTCGTATTTCATTAAAGTTCATACTTGGAAGCACTTCATTACCTGACTTTGTGGATCAAAAACAACCCATTTTGTGATTTTAAATTCTATTCTTCTTTTGCTATTCTCTGGATTATGACCTCGCTCAGGTTTTTTACTTTAATTTTGTGTCATGATTTGGCCATAATAATAGTGTAGTTGACTTCTCAGTCTTCCACTAATATTTTGGTTTAGACTTTACTCTTTTCTTTCAGTTATTCCATCATTATTCATGTTAGTTCACCTAGCATAATGGTACCTCAGAGAAAAAGGCAAAGTCAAAACCAAAAATGTGTATTCCCTGGTTCATATATAATTGGCTAAGCACCCATTGACATCCTCCAAATGAAGCAGAGTACCAGGAACTCTCTAACAAGACTTCCTTTTTATCATCTTAAAGCATGGGGCAGAGGTGTTTCTTTTTATTTCTGATAAAGTGATGTCCCCTCAGAATTCCATTTTAGAGTAACAACTATCATTGTTGCTCAAGATGAATTAAGTCATGAAGCATTAATATTGTCATAGAGAAAAAAATGACTGCACATTTAATAAAAATAAATAAATTCCTGATTTTTCATGTTTTATTAAAAATCCTGCATTTATCAAGCTGCTGTGAAGACACTGTGAACTGGAACACCCATGTAGTAGTTGTGGAACATGCCATGGGCTGGTGCTTATAAAAGAGAGAGAGAAAAACTAAAATTAAATTACAACAAAAGTAAATCCTGTATTAAAGGTCGTCAATGGGTGGTTGTCAACAAAGCCTGCAGGGCAAATTCAAGTCTGATGCTATGCACATGTAGTGAATTTAGTACTGGCTAAAACTACAAAGGTTGTAATTGCAAATACGTTGCTATTCAGTTTTTATGTATAACGTCACAGTATTTATTTGGAAGTAAAATCAGCACATGACTACATAGGAAAATGTAAGTCAGAACATTCACTTGTGTTGACTCTATGACAGACACAAAGGCACTAGTCTTAAGGATGAAGAATGAAGTTTCAAATACAGTATAGATTCTGCTTTATATAGTGTGCATTTTTCAAGGTGTTTTACATAAAGTTTTTTCAAGTAAAATACGTAAGGATAGTTGTAGTTAAAATAATAATGTAGACAGCATTGCTAAGTGGCTGAAGCCTCCAGCTACAAATCCTTTAACTTGCTAATGCTTGCACTGTAGTAATACGGAAACAATTGCACCATGTGCATAGGATATAGCAGTCTGTTTGGGAGATAATTTCCTTTAATTCACAAAAAAGCTTATGTACAATTAGAAAACTATGCAGGGTCATTCAGAGCACTGTGTATTATTTTGCTGCTCTAAAATATAATAAGGTAAAATGACAAGCACAAAAATAAACCATAAGAAGTTTTAAATCACTTTGTAGGAAAACAATGATACTACATAAAACTACCACAAAATCTTGAAATTTAACCATAATTTGGAAAATGGTGAACACCAGAATCCTGATACTACGTAATTTCAGCTACCCATTTTTTATGTAAATATGGACCACTTGTGCCAAGATCATGTTTATTACATTAGCAAATATATAACAAACAACTATCGGAAATAAAACATTGTTTATAAAGCATAAATTGTTCATTGTTCCTTTTTAGTTATTAAGAAATATGTAGAAAGCCTAAAAATAAGTGTGCAAATTACAGTACTTCCAGTTAAATTCACTTAACCTTTACATTCAAGACAGCCAGAGCACATACACAGCTTTATAATTAAACAACAATGAAAGTACATAACCATGTACAGTATGAACTAAACACACACACTTCTGCCAAAATGAATAATAATAAAATTTGACTGATGCTTTTATCTTTATTGCATTTTGAATAATGGAGGTAATGTACCTTTAAAGGGTGTATTTCTTTTTATGCATCTATTTAAGGGAGGAATGCACTATAATTATACATTATATTCTTCATAATATAACACATTCAAAACCCATTTAATCCAAATTCAGGCTGGGGCTGAAATCTGTCCCTCCACAACTGAACCCAAGGCAACAATTACACCCAATTCAGAATTACCAGTTACCCTAACATGCATAGCCTCCAATCCAACAGAAATCCAACAACAATGGATCCACTAATAACAAATGCTACTTATTCCACCATGTGTAATCCAACGTATCTTTATTAATATTATTTTTCAGGTTATTTCTTTAAACATTTACTGTATTTTGTGTACAGTATTTGTGTGTTGAAAATATGCATGACAGATAACAAATAAATAAAGCTACTTCAATAATTTTTAATGTCCACTATGTGTTTATCTATAATTTAGGGATTTGATGGTGTGATCTAACTTATGGCAAGAGAGTGTTTAGTGCTGTAGGTGTACAAGTATAATACACAAAGTGAAACAAAAATATGTTGTTATTAAAAATATAGTGCACCTTGAAAGAACATCATATGAATATAATCAATGATGCTTTGTGGGACTGACTTTACTGTATGAATGTAACCATAAATACAACTAAATAAGCACATCAAGGGGATTACCTTGAAAATGTTTTTCTTTCTGGTACCTGTAGCCTTTCTTTTATAGCAGTTTACTCATTAAGAGAGGTAATGTCTTAACTGCTATGTTTGCACCCAATTTTTTTTCAATGCAGCCTTTGACTTATTTTAGGTAAATATGTGGAAAGAAGTCTCAACTGCAGCAAACCTGCTGAGGTCCCTCATTGGAACTAATCATATTTTGCTACTGGTACATTTCTGCCATTAACTGGTGAATTCAGCTAACTACCTGTTTATGCCACCTGTGTGGCAGGTCGACATCTTTTCTTACTGTAGGTTTCTTACTGTTTTGTTATTCACTGTTTCAGAGAGAACCAGCCCTCCAAAGCCAGTAGTGGTAATTTTGGAGTCCTCACTTTCTTTCTATCATATTGGCTTTACTTTTTTTTCTCTCCTATCTGTTTTACTGTCCTTGTCCACTCTCTATTCTCACATTGCTTTCTTAGTCTGCATTTTGAATAACTTTTTAAAAACACTGAATCCTCTCATAATGATGGACTCAATTCTGTACAATGCTTTTAAGCACATGGAGTCACAAATTGAATGTGTCTTACTTTGTAATCTTTTGGCTGTACGATCTGTCAGAAATAACCAATCCTCCTAAAAAATGAAAAGGCCTGTAACATCAAGCAACAAAGTTACAGTACTGCTACATACAATTTTAAAAAAGAGGCTGGTTTGTTTTTCCACTTTTTATTTATTTTTATAGTTATTTTGTGATGTCATCCCATCACCACTTTGTGGTTTGTTTTCTCTTTCAACATTATTTTCACTATATTGTTGATAATAATAATATCCATTGCAATCACACAATTAAATGTTGACTGACATATAAACAGTGATTCAATCCAAAAAAATGAGAAAACAAGACTTTGACTTAGAATTCTATCCATCCATCCATTTTCCAACCTGCTGAATCCGAACGCAGGGTCACGGGGGTCTGGTGGAGCCAATCCCAGCCAACACAGGGCACAAGGCAGGAACCAATCCCAGGCAGGGTGCCAACCCACCGCAGGACACACACAAACACACCCACACACCAAGCACACATTAGGGCCAATTTAGAATCGCCAATCCACCTAACCTGCATGTCTTTGGACTGTGGGAGGAAACCGGAGCGCCCGGAGGAAACCCACGCAGACACGGGGAGAACATGCAAACTCCACGCAGGGAGGACCCGGGAAGCGAACCCAGGTCCCCTGGTCTCCCAACTGTGAGGCAGCAGCGCTACCCACTGCGACACCGTGCCGCCCCACTTAGAATTCTATTTTTGTTTAAAAATTCACATTTTTTTGTGATTGTTATTTGGCCTTGACTAAGCCTTCTTCCGAAGGTCAACAGAAAGACTTTGATTTTCCTGGCAACGAAATAATAATTACAACTTAATTCATTCTGTTTGGATCTTATCCTCTCCAAATGACTTTCAAAGCACTGTGTAGGCATTGCTTTATCATATTATAGTTACTATTGAAACTACATTAAACTGACTAAAAATTAATAAAACCATATTTTACTAATATTCTACTATTCTATGTGATCCAGCACTGTGTGTGTAAATTAGTATAAAATTCCTGTATAAAAGTTTCTTTCTCTCTCAATGTTTCTGTCATGGAAAAGATCTTGACTCACAACATAATATTTTGGTCTTTTATTGAACTCATTAGAATGTATATGTGCCATCTAAAACTTTTTAAATTGAACCATTTAGGAATACACATGTGCACCTCTTTTCTATATAAAGAATACACAGCTGATTTGTCTTTAGTTAGAGAGAAAAGGGAGTTGTTTTTGGCAAACAATTTAAATAATATTATTTTAGTCTCCTATAACAGTATTTTTGTGCACACATGTCACCAGCATAAAAAATAAAAAATATTCTTACATTCTTTCCATTTCTATAAGGGAAAATATGGTATAAAGATTAAAGTAGACTGTAATTAACTCCTATATGCAGTTTCATGATGTACTGTGACAGGGAAAGTCAGTTAGATACATTTGGCAGGACTTTCAAATGAGAAAGAAAATGTGTAGATTGTTTAGAGTTATCAACTTTCAAAGCTAAAAGTTCAGAAAACCAGAAGTACCAACACCTAAAACACTAATCAAAAAAATGCAAACTGAATCCACGGGCCATCCAGCAACTGGCATACTGAATGTAATAAATTTGTCTATGGCCATGCAGACAACACTGAGAGCTCTTTTTCGAACGCTGTTCACAAGTTTGAAGAGCATGTGAGACACTAACTAGCTTTCTTGAAATGGGCATCATTCTTGAATGTGCATGAACTTCGGTGTGTGCTCTCGCTGTCCAAGTGGGTAGTGACAACTTCACATGGTTAAATCTATACAGTCCTCATTGTGTCAGTACACGTAAATCTCAAGTCTTATGCTGTGCTCCATTTACCTCTGATATCAAAGCCGGGAATGATGTCACACCCGAGTTGATCAAGTTCTAGTAAAACATTCAGAAAAGCAATATGGACGTGTCCTGGAAAGCCTTTGTTGTGATTGCTCCAGCTGAATAAATAACAGTTGATAATGATGCATTATGCAATATTTTGTACATCCAAACACGGCAGCAACATGTCCATGGATAGAAGTTGGACAGTACAGTGTGTATGACTGATTTAATAAGACACAAATAGACAGAAGTGCTAATATCCAGTATAATAATACAGCTGTCACTAAAGTTTGTGGTGTATGTCACCATGTTGGGTTGATGTCATAATCTGATGTCGGATAAACTTGGTGTTGACAGACCAGCCCCAAGTATCTGAGTTGGAAATCCAAATTGAAAATTCCAACTAGAAACTTTGCAACTTCCCGCTTCAAATGGAATGCAACATCAATTCTCATTGTCTGCTTAAGACATCAAAATATTCCCCAACAGAGGCTAATGCTGGGAGTAATGTCACACTCGAGTTGGTTGCGTTCCAGTAAAACGTCTCTTGCACAGTGAAGTTCTCTCCTTCTCCCTGTACCTTCAGTAGTGTTTGCAGCTCGTGGTTTTTTTTTTTTGTGTGCCCCCTGTCTCACTACCCTGTAACCCCTCATATACCACCGGTGGTATGCATATCATAGATTAAAAACAACTGGTGTAGAAGACACCCCAGGTTCCCTCTAGGAGTGTTTCATATCTTAGCAGGCTAATAAGCTGCTATGACATATGTGCATAAGCAGTGACTACTGAGGAAAACCTGTGTCACGTTAACCTGTGTCACATTGTTGTAGTAATTTATTGGTACTAGTGACCAGTTTTGTTTAATATTGCACCATTATTTTTCCAAACAATACAAAATAAAGTAAAGTTGTAGATTTATTTTCTCGGGGAGTCTCATATTCCAGAGATTTATTTCCTTTAATTTTGAGTTTGGCAGGTGTCTATGTGCCCCCTTTCCTTGCCCCTCCATCATTGTCTCATAGCATTTAACATACTTTAAATTTTTGTTTTGTAACAGCTTCTGAGTTAAATGATGCTCTGTAGCCTGAATATGTATGCAGAATTCTGAGCCAACAAGCTGTAAAGAGAGCCATACAAAAATAAACTGAATTATACTGAGCCGTGAATGAATTAATCAACAGGAAATCGATGTCATTGTGGCAGAGGTTATCCTTTTCTAGTTCTCTTGTGTAAATGGGGAACTGCACCATTGTTCTTGGGGGAAAAATGTACTACCTTTATTTATATAGCAGGTGAAGGAAGCTATTGTGAGGGGATGCCCAGCGGTCAAAAAGATGCAATAGGTAAGTGCATAACTAGAAAAACACAGGGCAGAGCCAAGTCCAACAAAAGGTTTGAGGCAAAAGAAAGCAAATGAGAGAGTCATGGCAGAAGAATTCTTGCAAATGAGTGTGTTTAAACATAGAATGGAATGGAAGGGGATGGGATGTCCTTTGTGTACTGTGTGTTCTAGAATGACAGTAGGCAAGGCTATCAGCATGACAGACAGAGAGATAAGCAGCCTGGAGGGACTTAGGGAAATTCTGGGAAGTTACTGGCAGAAATGCCTGATCTTAGACAGAGTGAGGCCAAGGAGAAAATGCCACAAATGGCAGCACCTTCTAGCCATTAGAGGGCACATAGTCCTAGAAAGGAACGTATGGGACCATGCTGTTCCTCAAATAGTGCAGGCAGTAGGGGTGCTGCCTCAGAGATCTGGTGCTTTAAAGTCAACAGAAGACTTAGTGTGGTGTCCATGAAGGTAATGGATGGCTGACTGACTAGGGCTTGCTCAGAACTGATCCATACCCCAGAGACAATTTAAGTGCAGAGTTTGGAGGACAGTAGGTAAAAACTCAGCTGGTCACAGGAAAAGAAGCCAGGGTCAAAGAGAAGAACAGAAGGCAAAAAAGTGCTTTCTGGTGGTATTTTGTTGGTTAAGTGAGCAGTCCAACCCTCAACCGCAGCAGGCGTTGTTGTTTTCCTCTGTTTGTTTGCAGATTAGATGACTCCCTTTTTGTATTCATTTCCTTATGTTTATTTTGTGTAATAAAGGTGCCATATTAGTTAACCTTTTGTTTGATTTGTATTTTTCTTCATGGAGAGGCCTTCCAAAAAGGCCATTCCTGCCATTCTTATCACACATTAAAATGTCCCATTCTAGAAGACAAAATATCCTGACAGCTTTACAGTCAATCATAAGAAACTCAGGTGATAACATATATAGCTGTGTGAGCTCTTTGAGAGCTCTGTTATACAAGCACAGTTTTCCAAGATTACCCATTTGAAAAATGATAGGAAATTAGATACACCCTGAAATAAGGAAGCATCTTTCCTACCAGTTTAATAAAACATTTGTAATGTTTTGTGTGACCATGTGCTATGTACTTCTCATTTATGTTTCATTTTAGTAAGTAGAAGCCATTTTCACAAGCTTTCAGGTCGGTGCAAGCAGACACTTCAGCAATTGAAACAACAGTGAAACAGGCCACATGGCACTTCACCATTGGAAACTGAGCATTATTGTGGGAACAGTAAAGTATGCTGTAATATATGTCTTTGGATCGTTGGGCTGTGCTGTTCATCAGTTTCTGTATCTTTGTGATGCAAGTGGTGAAAAGCTGTTGTGACAGGACATACAGAAGCCATATATTAACACTGTCCAGAAGTGTTAAAACTGATCATACAGTAGGCAATGTGCCTTACAGCTCAGCAGCGTGTGGCCTCATTATATTAGTCATTGGTGCCCTCTAGTGAAACATGTATGAATTACATCAGTTCTGTAATTGTGAAGGCACTACAGTATGTGTAATCCTTTGAAGTTATCATGAAATCTGGTTTACTGTTTTATTTGATTATTTTACTTTGTTTAACAAGCTCATTTTTCATGGTGACTCACAAAAGCAAACTGTAATACAAGTAATGTGAGTGATTAAACTAGATTAGAATGCCTAATTTTGAGACTCAATTTGCTTCATTGAGCTCATTCATGCTCTACAGACAAGCTGAAATTCAGATAAATCAAGTTTTATAGCCCAATTCTACTATAACTTGTTCAGCATTTTCTCACATAAGCCTGACTCTTTTATATCTCTCCTAGGTCTGTGCAGCTTAATGGAGAGCCATTAGTCATGGTGGATGATGAAACCTTTCCAGACCTGAAGCCCAAGACACTTCGAGCTGGAAGAACAATAGTTATGCCACCAATGGCTATTGGTTTCTATGTGGTTAAAAATGTCAATGCATATGCCTGCCGGTACAGATAGCTGTGCCTCTTCATATCTTGCCACAGAGTCAGTTGCTCTAACAAGCCAAAGGAGCCAACTTTACAAGAGAGATATGTCTTTGTTTGTTGGGCAAGGTTTCTTTTCTGGATCTGGTTAAAAAAAGAGTGGAGGAAGGAACATAATCTGTTGTTTTTGCCTCTTTAAAGTATACAACAAATGATGTAAAAACTTCTTATTTTTCCCATTTTAATTTATTATGTGTATTATCTTTCAAGAAAGTGGTTGAATTGTCTATAAACAGATTACTAAAACATTTGGCAGGATAATGCCATGAACTCTAATTTGTACAGCAAATTGTGCGTAGCTGAAACTACCCCTCATACAACTCTCAGTTTTAAATATGTTCACTCTAGAAGCAAGTTTAAAAGTGACATTTTACAAGGTGTGAAATATGCAGATTTCAAAGTTAGGAGAATGCAGAGGTCTCATAGTGGCAGTGATTCAGTATTATGTTGTTCTCATTGTGGTACATGTAACAGACTGTCTATCAAATCAGCTTGTTGCTCAGTAATGTCTTTCTTAAAAAATTCTTTTCACCTAAGGGAGCCATGCTGTAAATTTTATTGTGTGACTGAAATTTTTTTCTGTCCAGCATTCCGATTAAAGATGTGGGGCTGCTTTGTGATTTGCTTTTCTGCCCATTAATCATAAACACGTCTATTTAAATCCACACTTGCTTTCTTAGACTCCCTACATAGAAAGAAAATATTTCTTCTGTATAATTTATATGTAATTCATCACTCAGGTTATAAAGCTAATGTGCTACACATTCTTGTCTTGTGCTTTATGTACTTAATATGTACGTTTGCCAGATGTCCCATAAAAAACTCAAAGTTCAACCATATATTTAAAATGAAATGTAAACGAAAGCTATATATTTTGCAGACAGTACAACTGTAGCATGTGCAAAATCTGGTCTTTGATAGTCTGAAGATTCATTCTCTTAGGACATAAGCTACTCCACTGCTGTGCTACTCAAGCCAAACAGCTGTCTGAAGACTTGTGGCTCTTCGGCTAAACATCACTGCTACTGTCGAATGCACTGAAAGAAATATTTTTTGAAAACACAAAACAGAAAAGTTGAATATATTTAATAAAGAGATTACAGATATAAAAGAGCCATTACATAATATTCAATATCATTTAATGGTTTCTCAATTCACTTTTTTCAATGCAGAGGGTTTTTTTTATTGTTCCTGACAGACAAACCTGGCTGCTTTCTTTTATCAATAGTATGTGTACATATTTCTATGTCTTTAGCAAGATTGTATTCTTTATTTGTGTATCAGGTATTATTTTTAAAGCATCCAAAAACAGTTTTTATAATAAAGACTTTAATAAAAGATTAACATATTGTGCTCATTAAATCACAAATTGTTGCCATGTTTAACATGCTTCTTTTCCGAGTAACTACTATAGGTGGAATGCCTGTAGTTCCTATCATTTTATTGCCGTCTGAACAATCAAGGGATGGAGAAATTATCCATATGAATGTTGAAAAACTATCCATCCATCCATTATCCAACCCGCTATATCCTAACTACAGGGTCACAGGAGCCAATCCCAGCCAACACAGGGCATAATGCAGGAAACAAACCCCAGGCAGGGCGCCAGCCCACTGCAGGGTGTGCACACACACATACACACCAAGCACACACTCGGGACAATTTAGAATCGCCAATGCAACTAACCTGCATGTCTTTGGACTGTAGGAGGAAACCCCTACAGATGCGGGGAGAACATGCAAACTCCACGCAGGGAAGACCCGAGAAGCGCACCCGGGCCTCCTAACTGCGAGGCAACAGCGCTACCCACCGTGCCGCCCTGTTGAAAAACAATTTAGAAATCATTTTAATTTAAATAATAAGCACTTTATTAGACCTGAAATAATAATAAGTCCTTCATTTTAAAATGTATGTACATTTCTATCTTTGCAGATTATTTTTAAAAAATATAGCAAACACTGCATTTCCAACATGTTTTTTTTGTTCTTGATCATGAAATAGTTTTTTTTTTCTTTAAATGATAAGGGTAGTGAATGGAAAATTAAAGAAAAGTAAAAACCTGTTGACAGCAAAAGGCTAATGAAAATCCAAATGTCACCCTGCCACCAGCAGGTGAACATCACAGTGAGCCACTTAGTTTTGTTCATCCCATCTATTGCCATCTGATTTGTCTGAAGGCACCATCTTTCACCCCCAGCAGACCTTGTTGCACATTTAAGGTTTATATTTTCACACAATAGTTAAAATGGCATCCCATATTCAAAATTTTAATTTTTTCTAAAACTTTGTTTATGAAGACTTCACATTTTAAATACAGAGGCTTGATATGCATTGGAAATAAGGAGCAGCTAGGACTGACACCAGCTCAGCTTGTGCCTTCATACTCCATTGTCTGTAATAATAATTATAATTTATATTTGGCTGATGCCTTTATATGTGGGAACATAATACTATTACAGTATTACATAATTAATTTTTACAAGACTCTGCCTGTGAGCCTGAGGTGGGAACTGAACCAGCAACATTGCAGTTTAAAGTTCTGAGCCTCTGCTGGCTCACTCAGCTGGGCCATCTCTCAAATGATAAATCTTTTAATACCTTTACTGATGGAAACTTAAGGAATTTCAATATTGAACGTTCAAAACTGTTTTGACTTGCAATAAGACTTTTCTTTTTTTTGCTGTTATTAAGGATTTGCAAGTAATAGTCTACATGCCTGTTTTTTTAGTTCTATGAAGGAGAGAAAGTATTGAGGAAGATGGTGCTTTGGTTTTAAAATGAAGTTGTTTTACACAAGGAACACCTGATGAGCAATAACAAATAAATAGCTCATAGGCTGAAGCGGAAGGCCTCAAACAGCTTAGCTAAGATACTAGGAGTGATCTGGCACAGATTACATGACTTTTGGTCGCATTTATTGTAGTCCTCAGACAGACAAAAGGGTTGTGTGTATTTTTGAAGCAGTACACAGCCTGCAGGGGAAGTGATAAAATGCAGCCAAACAGCAAAAAGACGCTGTGCCTCTTTGGCAACATAACCACAACTGTTTTTTGATTTATATGAAGTGCCGAGGAAAATGTCTGCATGCTGTTCATCATGTGCTCATTTAACGGTGAGAACTCCATAAAATGACCGGTTTTTAGAACCTGGCAACCAGATTTCCCGGAAAGAGCTGCAGCGGGTGATTAGGAGACAGGCTGCATAGCAGCATTTGCCTGGAGAGTAGACTTCCTGGTGGCTGCTGCTTATTGAGCCTGTTAGCTAGGGGCTTCTAGTCGTAGAGCACAAGCTATTCATCGATATTTTTTTTTTCTGATGACAAAGGTTGTTACTAAAACACTTAACAAAACAACTTCTACTGTTGCTTGATTAAAGTTTTATTTAAATAACTATATATATATATATATATAGGGCGGCACGGTGGCGCTGCTGCCTCGCAGTTAGGAGACCCGGGTTTGCTTCCCGGGTCCTCCCTGCATGGAGTTTGCATGTTCTCCCCGTGTCTGCGTGGGTTTCCTCCGGGCACTCCGGTTTCCTCCCACAGTCCAAAGACATGCAGGCTAGGTGGATTGGCGATTCTAAATTGGCCCTAGTGTGTGCTTGGTGTGTGTGTGTCCTGCGGTGGGTTGGCACCCTGCCCAGGATTGGTTCCTGCCTTGTGCCTTGTGTTGGCTGGGATTGGCTTTAGCAGACCCCCATGACCCTGTGTTCGGATTCAGCGGGTTGGAAAATGGATGTGTATATATATATACTGTATATATATATATATATATATATATAATCATTCCATTTACTGAATATGATTAAAACAATTTTAGAATTACAAGGACCCAGAATTTATCTTGACATTTTCAGGTTCAGTCACCATAAGGTAGGGTACCAGACTCTCACAGGGCAAAGTCTTATTCACTAATTGCTCTAATTAACCTACCACTCATGTATTTATAATGAAAATTGGAGTTTCTTGATCAGGGTCCTGCCCAGAGCTGAACATTTGATATTTAAAGATGTATCCAAGAACTATAAAATTCCATTACAGGCTCTGCAGGTAATTTGCAAAATCTGGTTTTAAAGTCAATGTACAGTATCTACAATCAGAAAGATACTGCACAGATTGACCTACATGTGAGGTGTGCCAGGAAAAAACCTTAGCTGATTGCAGCTTTGCAGTTTACTGATGATGGCGCAGCAGTTATTGATGGTGGTTCAGCAGAAGCTCGCAGAGGCCTCTCTGGACCCAAAATGGTGCTATTTCATCCTATTTCGTCTCTTAGCCTAACCTTCTATGGTAAATGGACATCAGAACAACCAGTGTTCATGTCTACCATCACCAGCCATTTTTGCTGTGCAGAAATAGTCCAAAATTCAGCCCAAAGGACGATCTGCTGGAGAATCTATGCAACCTTGGACTGCTGTGAGGACCAGGCCTTCAGTTCTCAGCGTCACCTGATACAATGGCTGTAGGAGGTGCACATGAAAGTAGTGTGCAAGGATGTGGAAGTGCAGAAAGTGGGCGGGAGTCCATGTGAGGCTAACAGCAAGCCATAGCAGGCAGGCTCTCCTGTCCATTCTACTCTCAAATGTCTGCTCCCTGTATAATAAAATTAACTATATCTGACTTTGGCAGACTACCCAGTGTGAGTTTAGAGTCTTTTGCGGCTTGTGTTTGCATCAACAAGGAATGGTGCAAGAACTTGGTGCTATTGTCTAGTTACTGCTCACCGCTGGGGGAGTTTGTGACTATTAGATGCAGACTTTATTTACCTTGGGAATTCACTACTGAGGTGTACTTTTCGTACGTGGATTACTTGTTTAGCCAGATGTAATTGTTGACGATTTGGCATGATCCTGGATCTGTCGGTTTTTCGAAACTCTTGCTGGATGTGTTGTCATAGCAGCACATCCAAATCCTCAAAATCTATGTAAGCAAGGATTAGCTCACACACTCAATCAGTGTCTGTGCATGTAATTCATTTAGTCATGGCTTCACCATTCATGAATGAGTGACCAATTGATATCGGTGCGCAAATTATAAGAAGAGAATTTCATATAGAGAGAGTTTTGTGTGATCGGCAAGATCCTTTATTACTCCCGGAGGAAATTCTTTTCGAAAGATACCGCTTTAGCCAGGGGGGAATATTGTACCTCAAAGATTTATTAGCACCTTACATTCAAAGTCAAACTCGGCGAAGTTGGGCTCTCACAACCACACAGACAGTATGCATTGCTTTGAGGATTTTTGCAAGCGGCACTTTTTTTATATACTGTAGGCGATGCAGAAAATCTATCTAAAAGTGCAGTTTGCCAGGCGATTCGTAAAGTCTGTTTGGCTCTGAAATATTTCCTTCAGGTTTTCATAGTGTTTCCTGGACACCTGTGTGTGCAGACAATAAAAGAGGCGTTTCATGCCATTGCAGGTAGGTAATACACAGGCTAAAACACCCACAGTTCCATAAAGAATCTCACAATCAGCCTAATATTCTCATTACCCAGGATTTCCAAATGTGATTGGGGCACATGGGACTGATCAGAGTGGAGTTCAATTAAACATTATTTGGAAAATGTACCTCTCATGATGAATAATCAGACACAGTGTCTTCATCAAATATTTGACCTTCGTCAATATCTCGTTGGTCAGACACAAGTTCTAGGGATATGACATTCCCTGCAACTGACCCAACAAAAAAAGAGGGCTATATGGAACATACCTATGGCACACATTGAGGACAAATACAGTATATGCAATGACCATCCTTTACCTGAAATGAAGTGACCACTGCATCCTGCCACTGGTTCTGGGGAGGAGCTTCCCCCTGGAATGCCCTCAGAAACAGGGCGATGGGCATTTTGCTGGATAGCCAACTCTTCTGCAGGGGTTAGGTCTGGACAGTGTGGACCTCCACCTGTTTTTTGTTTGTCTGCCTTCTTATTAGCTTTAAAATTAATGTTTTTTTATATTATATATGATTATTTATGTCAACAATTCTTTAAATAGTTACTGTATACAGTAATCCCTCCTCCATCGCGGGGGTTGCGTTCCAGAGCCACCCGCGAAATAAGAAAATCCGCGAAGTAGAAACCATATGTTTATATGGTTATTTTTATATTGTCATGCTTGGGTCACAGATTTGCGCAGAAACAAAGGAGGTTGTAGAGAGACATGAACTTTATTCAAACACTGCAAACAAACATTTGTCTCTTTTTCAAAAGTTTAAACTGTGCTCCATGACAAGACAGAGATGACAGTTCCGTCTCACAATTAAAAGAATGCAAACATATCTTCCTCTTCAAAGGAGTGCTTGTCAGGAGCAGTGACTGTCACAGAGATAGAGAGAAAAGCAAACAGATCAATAGGGCTGTTTTTTTTTTTAAGTATGTGAAGCACCGCGGCACAAAGCTGTTAAAGGTGGCAGTTCACACCCCCTCCGTCAGGAGCAGACAAAGTGAGACAGAGTTTGTTTTTCAATCAAAAATCAATACGTGCCCTTCGAGCTTTTAAGTATGCGAAGCTCCGTGCAGCATGTCGTTTCAGGAAGCAGCTGCACAACAGATCACAACGTGAAAATAATCTTTCAGCATTTTTAGACGAGCGTCCGTATCGTCTAGGTGTGCGAACAGCCCCCCTGCTCAATCCCCCTACGTCAGGATCAGAGAAAGTCAGCGCAAAAGAAAGAAAAGTAAGCTGGGTAGCTTCTCAGCCATCTGCCAATAGCGTCCCTTGTATGAAATCAACTGGGCAAACCAACTGAGGAAGCATGTACCAGAAATTAAAAGACCCATTGTCCGCAGAAACCCGCGAAGCAGCGAAAAATCCGCGATATATATTTAAATATGCTTACATATAAAATCCGCGATGGAGTGAAGCCGCGAAAGGCGAAGCGCGATATAGCGAGGGATTACTGTATACCAATATTTACCAGTTTGAAGTATATTCTTGTACTTCACTTTAACCTGTTCCTATGTTCTCCTTGTGCTCACGTTTGATCTGGAATTATGACATATTAAATAATAATTAATCTGACATATAGGAAATGAAACACTGCATTCAGTAAGTACAATGCACACTACTTAGCGTTTAATTTGTTGACCACTTTTTGCCAGCCGTCTTTTCTGGTTTCGGCTGCTTTTGCAGTGTTACCCCTTGTGCATATTAAATCTTGGAATTCTTCATGTCCTTCGAATAAAAGGTCCTACTCCGCTTGTGTGGAAAATAATGCACCCGTTCTTTCGTCATTTTGTTACAGCCTATCAAAGACTTGCCGATCATGTTTTCTAGACTCAATATGTATGAGCTTTTCAATCAGCGCGGGCGCGCGCATTCATCTCGGATGATTAGATCCGGCTAGACTAATCTACTACATGGCTGCGTTTGAAAAACCAACTTATCCCGGATGAGTTTCACTGGCATTAACTTATCCAAGATGAGGCATTTGATCTCGGATGATTTAAGTGACGTACGGAAAATACCCCCCTGTCATTATAGTCAAAGTTTACATTCCCCTAGCGTAATACTAATGAAGCTCTCTGTGAGCTATACAGCGCTATCAGCAAACTGCAAAATGCTCACCCAGATGGACTGTTTATTGTCGCTGGAGATTTCAACCATGCAAATCTCAAGTCAGTACTCCCTAACTTCCATCAATATGTGGACTTTGCAAATGAGAGGGGAGAACATGTTGGATCTTGTTTACACAAACATTCATGAAACATATTGGGTAGAGCCCCGCCCCCACCTGGGCTATTCAGACCACCTCTCTGTTATGCTAATTCCAGCATACAGACCACATGTCATGCGATTCAGACCAGTTCTGAGGCAGGTGAAAATCTGGCTAGCAGGACCAATCTTAGCTCTTCAAGACTATTCTGAGCTCACTGACAGGGACATGTTCAGGGATGCTGTTACCAATGGTGACTGCACCATCTTGAAGGTGTACATAGCATCAGTGACCAGCTACATCAGCAAGTGCATTGATGATGTTACTGTCTCTAAGTTCGTCACCGCATGCCCTATCCAGAAGCCGTGGATTACTGCGGTGGTGTGTGCTCTGCTGAGGGCCTGGGACTCTGCTTTTAGAGCAGGTGACAAGGCGGCCTTGAGAAAAGCAAGGGAAAAACTATTCCAGGCCATCAGAGTAGCAAAGCGCACACACACCGAGAGAATTCACAACCACTTCCAAGGCAGTGGTGACGCACAATGCATGTAACACGCCATGCAGGTTAACACTAGTTACAGGATAACACCACTGGCCTGTGATGGTAATGCCTCCCTCCCAGATGCGCTGAACAACTTCTGTGTATGGTTTGAGACGTACAATGACATGGTGATGAGGAAGACCACTCCTCCTCCCAACAACCAAGTACTGTGTCTAACACCACCTGGCAGATGTTCTCACAGACATCTTTAACATCTCCTGAGCAACGGCATTGTTCTAATGCACCCATACTCATTAAGTGTTTCAAGAGGCTCATCATGAGGCACATCAAGACCCTTCTGCCCCCTTCACTGGACACCCTGCAGTTAAAAAACCAACAAAACCATTCAATGGATGATGCCATAGCCACCACCCTCCATCTGGCCCTCTCTCAACTGGACAAGAACACGTACATATGAATGCTGTTAATACACTTTAGTTCAGCATTCAACACAATTATTACTCTGCACATGACTAGAAAGCTAAGACTGCTGGGCTTGAACACCTCCACCTGTAACTGGATGTTAGACTTCTTGACTGAGAGACCTCAGACAGTCAGGCAATTGCACCACCACACTGAGCACTGCTGCTCCTCAGGGCTGAGTGCTTAGTCTTCTGTTGTTCACTTTATTCATTCACGACTGTCCAGCAATGCACATCTTGAACTACATCATCAAGCTCACTGACGACACAACTATGGTGGGTCTCATCAGCAAGAACGACAAGTCAGCATACCAAAAGGAAGTGCAACGGTTAGCGGACTGGTGCAAAGTCAACAACCTGTCTGAATGTAGACAAAATAAAGGAGATGATTGCTGATTTCAGAAGAAGTAGAAGCGACCACTCTCTGCTGTACATCAATAGCTCAAGTGTGAAGATCATCAAGAGCATCAAATTCCTTGGTGTTCACCAGGCAGAGAACCTCTCCTGGTCCCTCAACATCAGCACCATAGCCAAGAAAGCCCAGTAGCATTGTCGCCTCTTGCAAAGGCCTATGAAAGCCCATCTTTCACCACCCATGCCCACCACCTTCTACTGAGAGACTATTAAGAACCACCTGAGCAGCTACATCACTGTCTGGTTTGGGAATTGCACTGTCATTGATCAGAAGACCCTGCAGAGGATAGTGAGGACAGTTCAGAAGATCATCGGAATCTCTCTCCTCTCCATCATGGACATATACACCACATGCTGCATCCGCAAAGCCACCAGCATCATGGAGGACCCAACGCACCCCTGACATAAACTGTTCACCCTCCTGCCATTTGGAAAAAGGCACCGAAGCATTTGGCCCTTTACCACCAGAATGTGTAATATTTTCTTCCCCCAAGCCATAAGACTCCTAAACACTCAGGGACTAGACTGATAACACACATACACACCTTCCCACTCAAATAGATCTCTTTATATTTATTATTATACTGTTAACGTCTTCCTACTTCCAGTATCATGTTTACATCTGTTCCTTCTATTAAGATATTGTCACATTTTGGCACAACCTGCTATTTTTTTTTGTACCTTTAGACATCATAAACGTGTAATGGTTGACACTGCACTGTCTTCGTTTGCACCACTGTCTGTCTTTGCAATGTCCTGTAATGTTCACACATGCTTGCATTGTAATGTGTAGCTTTTTCTGTAGTCCTATGTTCTATGTAGCACCATGGTGCTGGAAGAACATTGTTTCATTTCACAATGTACTCTGCTTACTGTATATGGTTCAAATGTCAATAAAATCTACTTGACTTGAAAAATAACATTAGAGCAAGGCTACAGTTTGCCATTGAACATCTAGGCAAAGACCAGGCATGCCTTCTGGAACAATGTGCACTGGACTGTTGAATCGAAGATAGAGTTATTTGGCCACAGTAACAGTAGACATGTTTGTCGCAAACTGAAGGGAGCATTTCAGGAGAAGAACCTCACACTGACTGTGAAGACTGGTGGTCGAATTGTTATTGTCTGGGTTTGCTTTGCTGCCTTAAGTTCTAGGCAGTTTGCAGTCATCAGTGCAATTATGAATTTTGTATCATATCAAAGTGTGCTTGAGGAGAATGTAAAGCCACCTGTCCTAAAGTTGAAATTGGACTGGAAATGGACCTTTCAACATGATAGTGATTCAAAGTACACTAGCAAATCCACCAAGGAAAAAACGAGAAATGGAAGGCTGTGGACTGGCCCAGTCAAAGCCCTGATTGAATCCCATTGCAATGTTACAGGGGAATTTGAAACAGGCTGGGCATGCAAGAAAACATGCAATTTTGCATGTAGGAGTGCTCTGAGACTGGTGGGCAGTTATGCAAAATGGCTACAAGAAGACATTTCTGCAAAAGGGGGAAATACCAGCTTCTGAGGTCAAGGGTGTATTTACTTTTTCCCCAGTAGACGAATACATCTATTGATATTTTTAATTGAATAAATAATCGAAAAGGCAAGGGCATCATCTAAGTATATACTGTAATAATTTGTAAATTACTGTATACATACATTTTAATTTAATTAAAAATTCCATATAATCTACTGAACTTGGAGTTGCTGTTCTGTTTTAATGCATTCTCCCTTCCTCCCTCTGCAAATCGGAAGCCTAACTGGCTTGGCAGTAGTGATCACAGTGCTACCAACTGAGTATGGGAATATTTAATATATCCTACTTTACGTTCCTCTGTGTTGATAGGGAAAGTTTCTTGACCCAGGTTCAATTTACATAAAAAGGTTCTTCAGACTCTAGAGATATATAAGAAATTTAATTCAACAAGGATAACTTTGGAGCACACCAACACAAGGTTACTCTTGTAATACAAATCTGGTTATGCTGACAGTCCTTTGTTAGGCAAAGAGCTTATAGAGTATGAATATACAAGAGAATGTTTAGCATATAGCATGTTACAAATAGGTCCCTATATGGGACATGAGATAATCCTATATTAGGTTGCAAAGAAAGATACCTGCTCCTTCATGCTGAAGGTCAAGGACTAGCTATGGGCTGCATACTAAAGATTAGCTCATCATACTGAGAACAGTTAGTCAAAAGGCAATGTGAATGAAAAGCTTAATGGATAAAAATTCTTACACAAAGATTTTCCACTACAGTGTCTCTTACATTCTCAGATGTTGTGGATGTAAGACACTCTTTAGATTCTCCATGTTCACCGTATGACATCACTCAGATTCACAGCTTGTCCAAAAGGCAGTTGAGATAGGCCGAAGTCTGGGTCTGTGAAGACAGCAGCACATTTTTAATTTAAAAATCCACTTAAAAATAAATTATAGTAACTTATAGTAACTAGTGAGAGGCCAAATTATAAATTATTAATTAATAGCATGAATAATTGTAAAAAAAATCTTAATTAGACATAAAAACACAATCTGCAAACAAAAGCCACGCCACCTTGTACTTCTGACCAGCATCACTCAGAACAGTCAATTTTCATGAGGTATACACATTTAGAAGATGTTTCTGCAATGCAAAAATGTCTGTTTTGTCACATTGATAAATGTAATTGCCTGCTATGAACAAGCATTGAGGCTGACAGGATTTTAAAAGACCATTAAATGAATGTGCTTATGGAACAAAGTGACTTGTTGTCTTCTCAGTACAGCAATGAATCTGCCCGCCATTGCTGATCCAGGGGCCTATCACTCTCTGTCTCCGTTCAATGACAGTACAAAATATTTTAAATGAAGTCAGGTTTGCTCAGTGCAGTGTCTCTTGTGTTCTCAGCTCCTCTACAGAGCAGATGCTCAAGTGACCCAGCAAGAAGGACTTGATTAGCTCGAGCAGCTGTTCCTAAGCAAAAATTTGGAATAATTCCAATGCATAGTAATTCACTCTGAAAAGGAAACCTGATCAAAGTGACCTATGCAGGTTGTGTTTTAATGCCTCTAGCTCACTCAATCATCTTTGTCACTTTGGGATATGCCTCTTGCTACTGTTACAAAACAAATGCAGTTCTTTAAAGTCCTAATTGTAGCACTCAACCGCTGTTATACTTATTTTATGTCTTATTTTGGGGTTTTATATCTGGGTATTTCATTTCTGACTTTTACTTTTGTTTTAATTTTAAGGGTGTTGTTTTTAGTTACCATTTTGCACTACACCATGTTGGCCACACGTTGTCACCGGTGGTTCCAATAAAAATATGGCAGCATATGGACGGTTCACTCTCCCTATCTGGATATACTTTTCATCAGCAGTAGTTAGCTTTGAATTCAAGTAGGTCTAGCGTGAGGATTTTTTCTTTATTCTTTCCCAGGTCCTGATTTCTATCTTATGAATTCATCTTTGCCCTCTGCTTTTGTCACCTCAATCAATTTTTGACTTTACTGGTTTTGACCTTGGCATGCTCCTGACTAAAATTTCAGCCTCTTGTCTCAAGTCCTGGCCACCCTTGTCTCACAGCAACAGCAGGTGCCAATGTAGTACCAGTGACACAAATGCATAGTGCTATGATCATATTAGTGTTGACTGTGCCTCTCATAATCTGGTGAGGTTTACTGTAATAATAAATAATCATAATTAAACATATTTTCTTAAACTATATTCCCTGCGTCTGTGTAGATTTCCTCCTAAAATCCCAGTTTCCAACCACAGTCCAAAACCAAAAGCAAATCCAAATATAAACAGACCTGCAGTGAGTTATCGTTGTATGTCCATCTGTGCATATGTGGACTGGCATCTCAAACTGAAAAGGACATTCCGTCCTCTTCTGTTGGAAGTTTAGACCCTGATTGAGACATTACTGGAGTGGTGAAAAAATTTGCTTTTGAATTTGTTTGACTTATCTTATGGAACAAAGAGTTTTGAAAGATTTAAGCGCATGATCTATCTGTAAATCTTGGATACTATGGAGATGACTGGAGTGACATTCTAATGGTACCTCAAGCAGATCACATACTGTGGAATTGTGGGAGAAATGTTATGACAACAGGAAATTCCAAAAACACTGAAAAAGCTGTGCAATGGAAACAAAGATGGCTTTGTGGCATAATGGGAAAAATCTAAACATTTCTCAGTTTTTTACTAAACACAAAAACTAATGAGAAAATAGTAAACCTTGGATCCTAAAGTCCTAGATCAATGTATAGATTATGTAAATCCATCCAGGTAATCCCATAAAAACGTACTGTAATAAAGGTACAGATCTGTGGTGTCCAAGATTACGGATTCTCTAAACAAATCTTTCCACGATGTCAACGGGAGCAAAAATCTGTTTAGGAAGTCAGGACATTGCATGCTTTTCAATCACCAGTTTTTTTATGCTTTTTGGTACATTTGATTATTTGGCTCTTTATTTTGTTGTCCAAGATGCTATTCTTCTGATGAATAATTTTAGGGAGCACATGGTAAACCTGGGTCAATTTTTTTAAAGAAAATATATAATAATAAATCAAAATATCAAAGGTTTGAATAAAAATTAAATATACTGTGAAAATAAAAGGAAAACTAGAAAATACAGTACATACTTAAGAAGCGTTAAACAAGAGAAAATAGCAGAAAAACTGAAAAGGAAGAAATAGGAAGATTGTCAAAACAAAAGAAAATGAGAAAAAAAGAAATGACGATCAGTTAACATATATAATAGTTAATAAAATTAACTATTAATCCAATATTTCAAAATCTAAAATTCTGAAGCTATAATCAGAAACAGAAAATCCTCAATCTTAAATGGTCAAAAGGCCACAAACTGTAAAGACGAAGAACAGCACAAAAGGGAGCCAAAGAACACAACTGAAAATCAGTACCACCACCGTACCACTACCCAAGTCCTCACCACCCAAAGTCAAATGTCTGAGCAAAGAATAACCTCTAAGAAAAAAAAAATAACTTATTCAAAATTGTTTGTGTTCTTGTCTCCCCACTCTGATTCAAACGAAAGAAATATAAATTAACAGAATACCAAAATATTATACTGATGCAAAGCAACATGAATAAATTAAGGAGGTAAAAGAAGTAGCCAACACGACATGGCCAAAAGACCAGACTGGTGTCAAAACCGGAGAGACTGAATATCATGTCAAAACAAAATAGCGAACAAAAATCAACATCATGGGTGTTACCAAGTAGTCTTTAGTAAATAAATCTAAAAAAACAAAACCAAAAATCACAAAAGAAAGACCGAAGTAAAAAAATGTGTGACCAAAAGGAATTTTTTTAACTGAGAAATCTAAATAGAGTGCAGCAAGAAGGTTTTGAAACTATGCACAATTTTGGAAACCGACACTACCTTTTATACTGTTGAGGTAGTGACATCACACGTTGCATAGCAACCAGAATGGAAACCATAAACAAAACTCCATAAAAAGGCAGCACAAAAGACAAAATGACAATAAGCATAAGAAGATGTGAGAAAATAGTAATTGGATCAAAATAAAAAGAAGAGTTAGAAATGAAAACAGAAACTGATTTTCTTTACAAAAAAGCAATTATCAAAAATCCAGGCAAAATTTATGATGGAAGACCTAAGAAAGAATAACAATGAAAAGTAACAATAACAATAATTGTCTTAGGGTTCAGCACAAAGAACTTATTTTTTAATTTTCAAATTTAAAAGCAGTTTGTTCTCTCAAAATTTTTTGCAGTGTCCTTTTATAATTCCAATAAAAAAAACAGTCAGCAGCAGTGAAAATTACAAGACGTTTCTCAGAGCTATTCTGTTCTCCATCAATAACAAAAGACTCCCATCTATCCATCCATTTTTACAGTTTAGCCTATTTTTTATGGCCTTAGGAAGACAGCGGCTATAAAGCCAGCACTGCGTGCAAGTTGACTGCCAGGGTTGAAAATTCTCTTGACAGTTCATCTCAGTTGACATTCATTTTACTTGATCTTTTCAGAGGAAAACTTGAATGGCCACCAAAATCCATGCAAGACCTGGTTAGGACTGGCACCTTGCACAGTGGCTGGCATTTGAATTTAAGTCTTAAACATGGGGTAACTTTAGGGAAGTAAGAGCAAATATATTAAGAAGCAGGTTGCAGGAAAATAAATCTGTTCCCATGGATAAAAAAACAAGAAGAAAATCTGAATCTGTAAGAGAAGAAAAACAAGATGGACACACTGACAGTAAATAACAGCCTGTTTAAATATCTAATGACAAGGGGACTTGGACCAATTAACAACATGACGTCACCAGGATGGCACCTGTCCTAAAGTCACTTGGAGAATGTTTCACTTTATGATTTGTGCGGTCCATCCAGATCACTCGATTTGCAGAAATGAGAACTCTAATTGGAAAACATTTGGGAAATGTCAGAGCAGGAGTGAGCCCAGCAGATGTCTGCTAGACAGCCAATTTTGAAAACTCTTGGTTGCGGCATCTGATCTGCCTGGCTGCTGTGTAGCAATCGTTATTTAGTTCATAACAAGGTAACAGTTTGCTTTGTGTTGAGGCATAACAGAAACCAAATGCAGAGGATTAAATCTGCTTGAAATTGCAACATTCACTTTGTGGTTGTCCTCATTTGCTTTGACAATACATTCTTTATTGTTCTTCCCTAATTTCCACAATGTGCTGTAAAAAGACAGCTGCACATATTAAAGGTTTCCATTATTCTTGTTATTCTAATGCCTTTTAATGGCTCTGTCAGGATTTTGGTCCAAGCCTCTTCCAAGTACATTTTTTTATGTTTCTGTGGAACAAAACACTTGAATGTGCTGCTTGCGGTGCTCTTCATAACAAGTCCGATAACCAAGTGGCTGATGGAGAAACATGAAGTCCAAATGTTAGTGTAAACGCATGCTGGGCTCTTTCATCAGCAGTGAGCTGCTTGTCAAGGTGGATCACCAAGTCTAACTATAAAACAGACTGTGGGCTGGCAGACTGGATCTGAAGACTTTAAATGGCGGGACTGGCCATCATAACTCCCAAAGGTCCGATGAGCATTAGCATATCATCTCTCTGCATAACCACCCATGTATCCATGTTCAGTGTCCGATCAGGATCATGGAGGCCCAAAAGCAAACAACTCAAGCAAGGCAGCAAGTAGCAGTGGTCAAGGTGCCAGTCCACATCAGGGCAAGGAATGGAATTGAGGTTCAAGCTCTGAGATAGCAATATTTTTGCAACTGTTGCCCCATCATGCCATTAGTGTATGGTATATAATTATACACATACATTATATGTTGTGAAGGTTTTCCCCAGTGGGCAAGGGATTGCCAGGAAAAACGGCTGTCCCAGAACAGAAACAGAGGACAGCATACCCCCAAGAGAAGTGACACATGTCATGAGCTCAGTTACGGAAGAGAGGGAGAATTTTGATTTGAGAGGAGTTTAGTAATCCTCCACCAGAGGCTGGATGGTAGAAGCCCACCCAGATAAAAGGTATGTCTGACCCTCATCAGAGAAAAAATGGAAGTCCACCAGAGATGGGCTGGAGAGCAGAGTACCACCTGACTGATAGAGATTAGAGACTACTATTTGGGATCATGTTGACCTTTGACAGATAAGGCCTGGGAAGACTGTCTAGAATCCCACTGTTTGCATCCAGCCCATCAGGTGGCAGCACAGTCCATGAGTGGGATAGTGCGGGCTTTAAAGTGAGGCAACATAGAAAGTTCTTGAGAGACTTTTAAAACATATGGAAGGCACAGGGGTGTGGTGGTGTTTGGGAAGCCAGAGAGCATGGTGGTTTGGTGGCCCTGATCATTAGAATCTTTACAGAGTGGAAGAGATGCCAACTAGCTTTAGAACTGTCAGTGAAACAAAGGTTAGTAATATGTGTCACCAGAACAAAAACCAGAAGTCAGATTCTGCAGAAGTTAAGTTCAAAGTTCTTTCCTTTAACCCTTTAAACTCAGACCCATTGTTTTGGACATGCCAACGGGAGCAAACAATAGTGCCAATATTTTAAAAAGTACATAAAACTATTTATTTTCTCTTTACTACAATTAAATTGCCGTATTTTGCCATTAAAATGCCGTTTTGAATACCCCAATAGTGATGTTTTTCTTTCTTCCCTCAAAGATTTCTGTATCAGAGCAACTCCTGCAACACCTGTAGCTTCCTTCAATGTCCTGATTCAGATGTGTACAATTTGACAGACAGACTATTAGCTGGTCAGTGACACCACCTTCCACTCTCGACATTTTCCACTTTCTATATTTCAGAATTTTTTTTTTTTTTTTTTTGGAAAGATGTTTTTAAATCTTACAACTATTGCTGTTGTCATTTGGATACTCAGTATAATTTCTTTACCAACTACTGTATATACTTTATGTACTAATATAGTAAGACCTGCCCTTCAAAACGATACGTAGGCCATCAGTTTTCAATAATTGAAATCTGTGCCACGTGTTACCGGCCTCACGGTCTAGGGGAACCTGGGCCAGGTACAAGCCACTGTTACTACAGGGTGTAGCCACAGTGATATGGTGAAAAGCATAAAAGAAACAGGCAGCAGTCCCGAGTCTCAGACCATACTTCTCTGTTTTCTTTATTCTCCTTTTCCCAGAAATATATATATGCTTCAATTTCTGCATAGATCAACATGGCAATCAGTGAACACAATGGTGCAAGCCAATTTCCTCTGCATAACAAACATTGTAAACACATTTACTTTGAGTACTTGATTAGAAACCAATGTCTCCAGAATACTAAATCAAAGCAGTCTGACTGTTCAAAGCAGGTGACTCTTTAGCAAGACAGGTAAATATTTATGTCCTGTAGATAGCCATCAGCAATAACCTGTAGCAGAATTTTCCAGAAATTCTGCCTTTTCTTTAAAACACAGGTTTATAGCCCATTACAATAAGTAACACACAGAAATGTAATTTTCTTTAGAATACTGAATTCTAGCCCATTACACATGGATACTTCTAAGAAAAAGTAAAAGCAAAGAAAAAGTATCCTGCTTTTTTTGTGCTGCTTCAAAACAGTAAAACTAGACATATTACTTGTAATATTTAATAACAACTTGTTCTGGGTGTGAACATTCACTGACACTTTTATAGTGTTTTGAAACTTATTCCAACCCTACCGGAAATAAGAATAACATTCAAAGCTGTTTTTTTTTGGCATAAATGCTACAACATTTTGCAGCTTATTCTGCTGAAACATATGTGTACAACATAACTAATTCTGAAAGATAAATGTCTGTCTTTTATTATTAGGGGAAGTGTGTGAATATTGAGTGACGAATGATTAAGTTTTAATCAGAATAGCAGAAAATGAAATGAAGCTGTGATTAAAGGTTTGATAAATAAAGTTTGACTGGTGAGTTAAAAGCACCACCACCTTGTATAGCAGCATCACATCTGAATCACAGCTACCATTACCATATATAGCATGGAGTCTGCCCAAAGAAAAAGATACACTACAAAATGTCATCCAACTAACACCAACTGGCAGGAGGAAGAGGAGGAGGAGGAGGTTGGGAGCATGCGCTGATAGCAGGTTGGCGTTTGTGTGTGACAAGTGTGGGAGAGACGCCACACCACAGAGACAAGCTGGTGAGAAATGGGCAGGCAGGTCCAGGAGGACAGCAGGTGTTGTCGTGTTTTGTTTACTTTGCTACTTTCTGCTTTCTAGTTGGTAATGAAAACACAACACTTGATAGGTTGGCATCAGTCCGGATAAGTGTTAGTGCTCAGCAAGAGGCTCATCTCTCAAGGACTCCTTTTTGATTTTGTTTTGACTTTGATTGCTGAATACTGGGCTGGCATTGGTTGTTTTTTTCTGTTTTAGATATGCATTTTTGCTTCTTTCACTGTTGCTCTGAAATCTTCCTTTTTCACAAATGAAATCTTTACTTATTAAGAAATATTGCTTTTGGTTTTGTGGGCCAGAGTTTTTTTAATGGGTTCTTCTCTCCCTCTTGGTGCTTTTATGACTTTTGTAGCTCTAAGAAAACGACCCCATGTTTGGCCTGTGCAAGACAGAAGCCTGCTTCTAGAGTTTGAGAGTGAGGTTCATTTTGATTTCTAGGCCCATTTTTAAGCCTAAGCCTAAATTTTGGAGACTAGCCTCAACATAGGTTTTGTAAGCAGGCAGAATCAGAACAGTAAAGACAATCAGTTGAATAGGAACCATTGGTGCTAGAATGTACACAAAAACAACAAGAGCTATTCGTGTTTTACTTTTTACTCACCTTTTAAGCTCAAATTATTGAAAAAATAACTATAACACAAGCCAGAGTTGATCAATTGGGTGGATTTGTAGAATCTGGCAAAAACAAAAATCAGAGTTTAGAGATCTGGGTAGTGAACCAGTAATTCAAAAAAAAAAAAAAAATTTTGTCCTTGAAACTAAGTTACTATTCAGTAATTATTTACCGTTTTGATGCTGAAATTGTTATCATAAAATAGGTCATTATGATAGCAATTGAGGAGAAGAATTATGGTATTTGAGGGTTTTTTGAGTGCCTCTTTCTCTTGCAATATTTTGACTCAAAAACTAATCAGCACATTGTCATCTCATAACAGGCTTAAGTTTCAAGTTTTTTTTACATATTTTTTATATATATTTTTTTTCCCATCCAGCCGTTTTAGCTCTAGACCATCCTCAAGAAACTGTGACACACAGACACACACAGACAGACACAGACACACATCCATCATTGAGATATCAATGTTTTCTGTATCAGGGGACCCTAAAACAATGAAATCCATCAAAAACCGGCGATCGATATTTTTGACCAATCTAAAGCTTTCACTCCTCCTTCATAGACAATAGGTTATGGTGGGGTAGGGCGCAAAGCAAAAACTGTTTTTATTCATCTTTATAAGTGGGTCTTTCTTTTACCATTTAGGTTTGGAGAAATAAAGTCCACAGTCTTGAATAACACCGTCTAACACATCATTTTTTGACAAATGAGTAACAATGTCTCAGTACCAGGAAACCATCCAGAGACGCAAAGCTTAAGGAACACTGAAAAATGTAACCAACACAATAACAAAAAAAATGTACACAGTAAATAAAAATCAGTTCCTAAAAGTTGTCCAAAATATCACATGAGGGTGTAACAGTAGGAATAAGTAAGGAAGAAGTCAAACAGACATTGGAAAGAATGAAGAATGAAAAGGTAACCAGACCAAACGGCTGAAGCATGGAAAGTCTTGGGGAGGAAAGAATGGATAACTTACAGCAACAAATGCCAGGTCAGTGGAGAAATAGTGTGATTGTACCAATATAAAAGGAGAAGAGAGACATCCAGGAATAGGAAAATTATAAGAGTATAAAGCTGATGCCACATACAAGCAAGATCTGGGAAAGGACACTGGACAAAAAGCTGAGATGAGAGATGATGACAGGGAAAGAACAATTTGGACTTGTGTCAGAAAATGGTGCAACTGTGATTTTCACCTTAAGACAGATTATGGAAAAATTGAGAAAGAAACAGAAAGCATTGCACATTGTATTTAAACATTTAGAGAAGGCATATGATAGTCACCCAGCCAAAAATGTGGCGATCTATCAGAGAGATGGGAGTACCTGAGGAGTATGTATTATTACGGCTATGTATGAGGGTGCCTACACACAAGTGAGAAGTAGTGAAAGAATATCAGATAGGTTTGAACTTACTGTTGGGTTACATTAGGGATCACCATGGAGCCCATATCTTGTTACTCTAGGTATAGATTTATGGCTAGTGAAATAATAGATCAGGCCCCATGGTGCATGCTATTTGTGGATGGCAGAGTGGAATGTAATACCTCTAAGAACATTGTGGAAAGAAAACTGGAGGAGTCGAGAAGAGCTATGGAGTGTGGAAGCCTTATAATTAGTAGGAAAACACAGAATACACAGATGAGGAGCTAGATTCGGAACTAAACTGCAGAAAGCAATCATGTTGGAAAAACTGGAAACAGGCAGGACTGCTATGTGACTGACAAATCAGTGCAGAAGTCCATCCATCCATCCATTTTCCAACCTGCTGAATCCAAACACAGGGTCACGGGGGTCTGCTGGAGCCAATCCCAGCCAACACAGGGCACAAGGCAGGAACCAATCCCAGGCAGGGTGCCAACCCACCGCAGTCAGTGCAGAAGTGAATAAGTAAAATATCTAAGACAATGGCCATTGTTGTATGGATCACAAACCTGGGCAGTTAAAAAGGTGTATGAAGGAAACTGGATGCTACAGAAATGATGATGTTGAACTAGATGTGTGGAGTAACAAAGCTTAATAAGATCAGGAATGAGAGAATCAGAGGTATAGAGAAAGTTGAGGAAATCTCTCTCTATGAAAACACAGGAAGGTAGGTTAAATAAAATGTTCTGAGGCATGTAATGAGAAGAGATAAAACAATGTGGGGAGAAGAATCGTGGATATGAAGGTGTTGGGATGGAGGAGAAGAGGTCGGTCAAAGAGAAAGTGGATGGACTGTGTGAACGGGATATAAGGCAGAAAGGGATATCAGATGAGGAAGTGTGCAAGAGATGAGAATGGAGAGAAAAGCTTTAGAAGAAGAAGAAGAAATTGCCAAAAGCAGCTCAAAATAACTAGCAATCTTAACAGTACAGAGTGTCATCAAAAATGTTCTGGAGCAAAAGCAAATTAGCTTTAAAGGACATTTATTTTATATCACAAAGTAGGACATACTGTACTGTGAATATGTAAACTTCTAATGAAATAATCATGCACATCACTAACAGGCAGGCATTACAATATAGCTTTGGACTTTATCATAAGACACAGTCATTCAATTAATCATTTATTAAACACATCTAGTCCAAGGCAGTGTTGTCAGTGTGAGAGATGGTTCTGGAAGCATCAGACACAAAACAGGGTACAAATCCATCTTCTTAAGGGATTAATTTAAAGCCATCAGTCAGCCTAACCTCTTTCGAGTCTCGGGGGTGTCAAACTACACCACTACACCACTGGCGGTAACGGCTGCACCCAGCACCTGTCTACATCTTGTTGTGATTTTCTTAAAATGATGTAAATGAAAGCTACAACTGAAAATCATAAGAAAAATTGTATACTGTGTACTGTGCGCTGAAGGTTGAGGGTGTTTACAGTTTGTTGAATGGTTTTAATAGAGTTTAAAAAAACCTGTCTGTGAGGCCTGCACTTGTAAGTCATGCACACATGCAAGTGTACACAGGGGTGCGGAAATAAGGAGCTGCAAGACAATGTGGATAAAAAGGGGGATGATTAGTGCAGAAGGAAGATCAAGCAAGGACAAGTGAGACAACAGGAGTGGACGATTGCTTGTAAGGAGACTTTGGGTAGAGATGAGAGGAGAGGATGTGTGGCGTCTGCTCTGGAGAGCAGTTGAAAAGGAGCAGTGCCAATGGCTGGTCCAGAAGTTCCAGGAAGCGTCAGGTTTAAGTCTGTTAAGCAAATACAGGAGAGCAGACAAGAACAGAGAAAGGCTACTGGGACTTTTCATGGAGACAGGTAGATGCAAATAATTATGTATCTATCTTACTGAGTGTGCATTTTTTATTTTTTATATACTATCCATCCATTATCCAGCCCGCTAAATCCTAACTACAGGGTCACGGGGGTCTGCTGGAGCCAATTCTTTATATACTATTTATGCATTATTATTCTTATCTCATTTTTATTTGTTTTTCTTTGCATATACTGTAAGTACTGTACTTCTTTGACATCTTGTAAAACACTTTGAGCTTCATCAGTTGTATGAAAATGTGCTATAGAAATAAACAATGTTGTTGCTATTG
The DNA here is from genome assembly GCF_900747795.2 of Erpetoichthys calabaricus. Classification (NCBI taxonomy): domain Eukaryota; kingdom Metazoa; phylum Chordata; class Cladistia; order Polypteriformes; family Polypteridae; genus Erpetoichthys; species Erpetoichthys calabaricus. Next base: position 285,711,907 of record NC_041395.2, read on the forward strand.
TTGTTGAAGCATGGCAACATCTAGTGTGAGGGCAAAGCCCTGGAGTATCTCTGGACACTGAGGGAGGTGGCATCTCGGGAACTGTGCCAGGTGTGACTGCAGAGTGATGTCCAGGTGAGGGGAAAGTCTCAGGAGTACCTTCTGTTGAATTTTAAAATCTTGATCACACTTTAAGACACAGTATGGTTTTTATGGCACAGTTTTAAAGATGATTTGTGGATACAACAATTTATTGAAGTATGTTTTGTAATAAGACTCAGGCACAAGCTTAAAGGTTTGGGCATTTGTACCCCGTGTACTTGAAAAAAGATGAAAAATAAACAGAAAACGTCTTTACAGACAGAGTTAAAAACGGAGCTGATACATGTTATAAAGATGGTGGATATATATGCTGGAGACAGGAAGAGGAGGGAGCTTGTGAAACTGGAATGAGAAGTAATGTCATCAGAAGAAGGGATTTTAGTTGGTGGAAATTACATCTTTAGGAGGGACACAAATTCTATTAAGGGTCCAAAGAGGTAAAGAAGGAGAGAGTATTACAGTACAGCGCCACCCCTTGGCTTGGCTGAGAAACGTTCATTTGTGAGCCCATAAACTGTCTCTTAAGTGCATGTGTGTGGAAATTTATTTATTTACTTAAAATCTCATGATTTTATTGAACTCTTGTTTGTCTTCCTCACTCACCCCAGTTGATCACGGTCATGACTATTGATGTCCCAGAAACAGGAGGGTGACCTTGTCTGCATGTCCGGGGTATGACCATGTGATGGCAGCCTTACAGATAACTCATAACTCTCATATTGGGCTGTGATCTGATTATTGGACAGGAGACAAAGTGCAGACAGAGGTGAATGCGCTTCTTGGGATCAGGTCACTAATGGAGTCCAACAGGGAACTGTGCTAGGATCATTACTTTTCTAGTTTATATTATATTATTACTTTCGATTTAAATTTGTTTATATTACTTGGTGATGAGAAAAAAGGAAGTGTTCTGAATATCAAATAAATATTTTATCAAACAATTGTAAAAATAGACAAAAGAGGCATTTAAATTGTTGGGGACACAGTCAGGGAAACTTGAGTTGATGCAAAACAAATCAACAGTCCTGACTGGAAAAAGAACTTGGAGAATAGTTAGGGTGGTTTTTCTCATGTAGTAGCAGTGCAAGGTTTAACAAAATAATGCTCCTTTAGGTGACTGCTGGCCAGATGTTGCTGACTTCCTCTAGTTGTCCAGTTTTATCTTCAGCACAGAGGAAGGGGTGCAGCAAGGAGAAACAAACAGAGGGATCCAGCTGCAGACCAATAGGATTGCATGTTTTTATCACATGATTTACACATTGAAAACTCCGAAAAGTGCAGCACTATACGATACTCCTACTACACAGCCCACCTACTTGGTCTTCATTAGAACAATCTAGACGAGAATAAGCCATTCAACCCAACAAAGCTCGCCATTCCACTTAATCATTGTAAAATAACATCTACTATTTGGTTGCTTCTTCCAAGTGTTTGTGGTTCTCTGTGTAAAGAAAAACCTCCTAATGTTTGTGCGAAATTTACCCTTAGCAAGTTTCCAACGTCACCTGTGCTCTTGCTGAACTCATTTTAAAATAACAATCTCGATCCACTGTACTAATTCCCTTCATAATTTTAAACACTTCAACCATGTCACCTCTTAGTCTTATTTTCCTTAAACTGTATAGGCTCAGCTCTTTAAATCTTTCCTCATAGCTCATCCCCTGCAGTCCTGGAATCAGCCTAGTTGCTCTTCTCTGGACTTTTTCTAGTGCTGCTTTTTCCTTTTTGCAACCTGGAGACCAAAACTGCACGCAGTACTCCAGATGAGACCTCACCAGCCTACTCCTTAGTCAGATAACCCTCGTACAACCCTAATCCTAACCATAGTGTAAGGATATTTTATGAGAAGGACCCAGGAGGTAAACAAAGACTCAAATGACTGGGTGGTGCTAAACATTATGGGATGTGTGCGATTTGACTGGCTTATCAACGGAGCACAGCTGTGGAAGTCTGTAGCTGGACTCTATTGGAAAAAACAAAAACTGCTAATATGGAAGGTGGAAGGTCCCCTTGTGATCCTCTAAATCAGTCACCGTGACACACTCTGATGCAAATGTGTTTCACACAGTGTGTTATATAAATGGTATAAAGAGTTATTACATTGCTTTAGAAAATCTCAGTGAAAAGGTTAGAAAAGAACAAAGTGCATCCCCTGGGCTTACAGACTTGAACAAAGGAGACTACATGTGCCCCTCATTTGTGTCTTCGGAATTTGAAAAAGCATCAATAAATTCTTCCAGGGAAAAGCAAATCAACCCTGAGTGCTTTTGTAAAGGTTTGGCTGTGAGCTGGTGACAACTCAGTTATTAGCAAACCAAAGAGTCAGGCAGGCTGAATGGCCTCTCGCTTGTTCTTACAGTATATGGTGGGCTGGTAATTGGAGTTCAGTCACACAGACGTTAATAATCAGGGACCACAGGATAATCTAGTTCCAAAATATTCTGACGGCATTATATCATCGTAACATTAAAGATAACAAAATGCTCCTCTATTGCTGTGCTTTTAGCTACTACTTCAAGGTACATTTTCCTTTAAACTCCTGTAATTGCCGCACTTCAGAACATGTAATGTACAAAGAAAAACCGCTTTGATTTAGACACCTTTAGGGTATGTTGCGTTCTTTTGGCGTGAGTCATCTGCTCTTTTCCTGTATTACATAAGGCGGTTTGTCAGTAACCAATGTGCTAATACTAAGTTCACAATTTTTCTGACATTGCAGTAGTATTTTTAAAAGAACTGCGCATATGATAGAATTCTTTTTTGCTCACAAGACTTTAACAATTTTATCCTTTGTAATATTTTTGTAGTCACTTATTAAAAATGCATCTGATTCTTTATTAAAATATTTTGGGATGTTGTTAATACTTAATCATGTAATTAAATATATACAGCCTTGCAGAGATTTAAAGACATAATGCCATGTGAGCCATTCTGTCGAAGTTTCAAGAGCTAATGCTTGTGTAGAGATTGTATTGTTTGTTTCATTCTTCTGCCATGCGGCAAACTATAAATCTCTCAAAATAGGACACAATTTATGTCCGAAAATTAAAACACAAGTATGGCAATCTATTGTATTAGTGATTTATTCATTTTTTAATTGTGCTGATGTGAATTCTTGGCAGATGAGGTCATATCTAATTTCAGCATAGGCAGTAAATGTCACTGTGTTCATTTCAACAATAAGTGACATGTTTCGTTTATATCCCTGTGAAGGAACTCAGTTCTGCTGCTTATATCCGTGACTCTACCACACAACAATGTGAAGCACAATGCTGGCCAATGAATAAGCTGGGCTGGATCCAAGAGCAAAACTTTCTTTTTTAGTTCATAAGAGTGTTTTCTGCAAGTAGTTTATTTAAGAATATTTTGGTAAAAATACACGTGTTTGGGATGTTGTAAGCATATGGCTGACTGACATAGCAGTTTAGATTATGTGGCACAAGTAACACAAGATTTTTCTTCCATTACCACAAACCACATGAGGTAAGTAACACATAAGAAATATGTTTGGGAAGAGTAACTTTAAAGAACAAAAGCAAATGACAATCTAGCAAAATCATTTTATTAATCTATTATTTATGTATTGTCACACCGTGCGAATAGGAGGCAGCTGAAGGGCTTAAAGAATAATGGTAACACATCTGCCCAGGGGGTGGTGGGGTACATTAACTCTCTTTCAAAGTCCCCTGCAGACCTTTCCCGGGAAATCCCACCAGAAACCACTGCCTCAACTCAGGACACGTCACTTCCGGTCCCAGGCCCAATGATGACATCACTTCCCACAGACCTCCTATAAATCCTCACACCCTTCCTCTGGAATTCAGTTCTGTTTTGGACTCAGTCTTGTAAATTACTCTGGTCTTACAATTCTTTACTTTTGCAGCCAGGAACATATCATACGGGTGGCTTACCCAAACCTATCTCATGTCTGAAGTGTCATCTTGTTACAGTAAATATATATATATATTGTGGTGGTCTGCCAGCTGCTCAACCCGACCAAGACGACCAAAGAAGAGAAGGATGGGGGAAGGCAGCTACTGTTGGACACTGTCTCCCCCAAGATGCCAGATGGCGAGTTCCCTACAGCATAACGGTGCCCCAGATTCCCACAGGGCATCACGGAATTTGTAGTTCAGCATCACAGCCCTGCTGGGTACTGTGGGTGTTGCCAACAGACGCTGCAGGAAGATCTGGGGATTTTTATTTTCCATATACAGTAATCCTTCGCTATATCGCGCTTCGCCTTTCGTGGCTTCACTCTATCGCGGATTTTATATGTAAGCATATTTAAATATTTATTGCGGATTTTTCACTGGTTTGTGGGTTTCAGTGGACAATGGGTCTTTTAATTTCTGGAACATGCTTCCTCAGTTGGTTTGCTCAGTTGATTTCATACAAGGGATGCTATTGGCAGATGGCTGAGAAGCTACCCAACCAGAGCGCGTATTATGTATTAAATAAAACTCCTCAAATATATTGTGAACAGGGGGGCTGTTCGCACCCCTAGAGAATACGACCGCTCCTCAAAAAACGCTGAAAGATTACTTTCACATTGCTCCCTTCCTTGCTGGGCTTACTTGTGGCTGCTTTGTCAAGCGACATGCTTCCCGCACGGTGCTTTGCATACTTAAAAGATCAAACAGCACGTATTGATTTTTGATTGTTTTCTACTCTCTCTCTCTCTCTCTCTCTCTCTCTCTCTCTCTCTCTCTCTCTCTCTTGCTCTGACATTCTCTGCTCCTGACGGAGGGGGTGTGAGCAGGGGGGCTGTTCACACCCCTAGACGATACGGACGCTCGTCTAAAAATGCTGAAAGATTACCTTCTCATTGCTCCCTTCCTTGCTGGGCTTCCTTGCAGCTGCTTGGTCAAGTGACATGCTTCCCACACGGTGCTTCGCATACTTAAAAGCTCAAACGGCACCTATTGGTTTTTGATTGATTGCTTTTCTCTCTCTCTCTCTGACATTCTCTGCTCCTGATGTACACTCCTTTGAAGAGGAAGATATGTTTGCATTCTTTTAATTGTGAGACGGAACTGTCATCTCTGTCTTGTCATAGAGCACGTTTAAACTTTTCAAAAAGAGACAAATGTTTGTTTGCAGTGTTTGAAAAAAGTTCCTGTCTCTCTACAACCTCCTGTGTTTCTGTGCAAATCAGTGACCCAAGCATGACAATATAAAAATAACCATATAAACATATGGTTTCTACTTCTGATTCCAAGGATTAATAAAATAACAGTGGGAGGTCGAGCTTTTAGTTACAGGGCCCCTAAACTGTGGAATGGTCTGCCTGCTACTATAAGAGATGCCCCTTCAGTCTCAGCTTTTAAATCCCGGCTGAAGACTCACTACTTCAGTTTAGCATATCCTGACTAGAGCTGCTGATTAACTGTACAGACTGCATCTCTGTTGTTAGTCATTAGCACTAAAACATAAGTAACATGACAGTTAGAATTGTATACTAACCCTCACTTATTCTGTTTTTCTTCTCGGTACTCAAATGTGGCACTTGGTGCCATGGCCCACCTGCCAAATTGTTTTGCCTGCCTAAGGGAAAGTCATCCCAGATGGAGGATCGCAGGAATCTTGGGAAAGAGGGGTCCTTTCATCGGATTGGCTGGCCCAGCACTGTTTCAGCTGTGGAATAGCCAAATGGGGGAGGCAGCTTGAAGGATGAGGTCTCCAGGACTCTACACAAATCCAAATCTTATTATGGGATATATCATCTACTGTTAAATTCTGCTCTGTACTTCTAAAATTTATATTTTTTATTTCTTACTATATTGAGAAATTGTTCTGTTCTGTGTACTGCATTGTATTGTATTGACCCCCTTCTTTTGACACCCACTGCACGCCCAACCTACCTGGAAAGGGGTCTCTCTTTGAACTGCCTTTCCCAAGGTTTCTTCCATTTTTTCCCTACAAGGTTTTTTTTGGGAGTTTTTCCTTGTCTTCTTAGAGAGTCAAGGCTGGGGGGCTTTCAAGAGGCAGGGTCTGTTAAAGCCCATTGCGGCACTTCCTGTGTGATTTTGGGCTATACAAAAATAAACTGTATTGTATTGTAAACTGTACTTTGCGGATTTTCACCTTTTGCGGGGGGTTCTGGAACGCAACCCCCGCGATCGAGGAGGGATTACTGTATCCCAGAAGTTCTCCCAAGTCACGGGGTCAGAAGCCCAAAAGTACTTTCAGGCTGAAGAAAACCTCAAGTCCTTCATTTGACTCAGAAGTGCTGGCAAGTCAGAAGAAGAATAGAAGCACTTCCGGGTCAAAGACATTATAAAGGACTACTGAAGACCCAGCAAGCGAACCAGAGTTGGGAGGTAGAGGACAGAGCTTGCTGGGAGGTGTTGAGGAGAGATTTGTGCTTTATTGTGATTCTTATTGTTATTGTATTGCCTGTGTATGGTGGTGGAGGTGCTTCAGGGCACTACAAGAAGAACAAAAACAAGTAAAAACCTTCTTGGTGATTTTACCCTGTGTTCAGTGTGTCTGTCAGTTGGGTTGAAAGGGGCAACAGCGATCCCTAGCATCTTACAATACGTATATGTTTTTTAATGTATATTTACAGTATACAGTGCATCCGGAAAGTATTCATAGCACATCACTTTTTCCACATTTTGTTATGTTACAGCCTTATTCCAAAATGGATTAAATTCATTTTTTTCCTCACAATTCTACACACAACACCCCATAATGACAACGTGAAAAAAGTTTACTTGAGGTTTTTGCAAATTTATTAAAAATAAAAAAATTGAGAAAGCACATGTACATAAGTATTCACAGCCTTTGCCGTGAAGCTCGAAATTGAACTCAGGTGCATCCTGTTTCCCCTGATCCTCCTTGAGATGTTTCTGCTGCTTAATTGGAGTCCACCTGTGGTAAATTCAGTTGATTGGACATGATTTGGAAAGGCACACACCTGTCTATATAAGGTCCCACAGTTGACAGTTCATGTCAGAGCACAAACCAAGCATGAAGTCAAAGGAATTGTCTGTTGACCTCCGAGACAGGATTGTCTCGAGGCACAAATCTGGGGAAGATTACAGAAAAATTTCTGCTGCTTTGAAGGTCCCAATGAGCACAGTGGCCTCCATCATTCGTAAGTGGAAGAAGTTCGAAACCACCAGGATTCTTCCTAGAGCTGGCCGGCCATCTAAACTGAGCAATCAGGGGAGAAGGGCCTTAGTCAGGGAGGTGACCAAGAACCCGATGGTCACTCTGTCAGAGCTCCAGAGGTCCTCTGTGGAAAGAGAAGAACCATCCAGAAGGACAACCATCTCTGCAGCAATCCACCAATCAGGCCTGTATGGTAGAGTGGCCAGACGGAAGCCACTCCTTAGTAAAAGGCACATGGCAGCCCTCCTGGAGTTTGCCAAAAGGCACCTGAAGGACTCTCAGACCATGAGAAAGAAAATTCGCTGGTCTGATGAGACAAAGATTGAACTCTTTGGTGTGAATGCCAGGCGTCACGTTTGGAGGAAACCAGGCACCGCTCATCACCAGGCCAATACCATCCCTACAGTGAAGCATGGTGGTGGCAGCATCATGCTGTGGGGATGTTTTTCAGCAGCAGGAACTGGGAGACTAGTCAAGATAAAGGGAAAGATGACTGCAGCAATGTACAGAGACATCCTGGATGAAAACCTGCTCCAGAGCGCTCTTGACCTCAGACTGGGGCGATGGTTCATCTTTCAGCAGGACAACGACCCTAAGCACACAGCCAAGATATCAAAGGAGTGGCTTCAGGACAACTCTGTGAATGTCCTTGAGTGGCTCAGCCAGAGCCCAGACTTGAATCCAATTGAACATCTCTGGAGAGATCTTAAAATGGCTGTGCACCGACGCTTCCCATCCAACCTGATGGAGCTTGAGAGGTGCTGCAAAGAGGAATGGGCGAAACTGGCCAAGGATAGGTGTGCCAAGCTTGTGGCATCATATTCAAAAAGACTTGAGGCTGCAATTGCTGTCAAAGGTGCATCGACAAAGTATTGAGCAAAGGCTGTGAATACTTATGTACATGTGATTTCTCAGTTTTTTTATTTTTAATAAATTTGCAAAAACCTCAAGTAAACTTTTTTCACGTTGTCATTATGGGGTGTTGTGTGCAGAATTCTGAGGAAAAAAATTAATTTAATCCATTTTGGAATAAGGCTGTAACATAACAAAATGTGGAAAAAGTGATGCGTTGTGAATACTTTCTGGATGCACTGTATGTAAGCTTTTATATAAAACACATATATATTACGTCACACATGTTAGCTTGGGGACCTGCTTTCAGGCTCTGATAAGGTAAGCAATACCACTCTGGGTCGAGAGAAGGCGCTGTCACTAATTGTATCTTCTCTTTCCTCCATAACTTTGAGAAGACACCCAAGGCGGATGTCTAGCTCTGCCTCTTCCAGCCCAGACACCATAAAAACTACAGTCCTTAGAAGGTGGCATCACATTTTGTCCAGACAATCAGCAAGGACTGACCTGCCATTATTGATTTTGTTTAACTCAATGACAAGCTGTGCAAAGCCAACTTTATTTTGTGTTGTGGGCATATTCTTTTTTGTTATTTTTCATTCTGCCAATTAAATGGGGTACCTCGGCTAGTACCCCAACATGAATGAAGCAACAGTAAGACATTCAAACAGAGGCATTTTCATTAATGATTACATTTTAGCCCAAAATAATTTACAAAAGCGAGACATAAACTGGCCACCTTGAACTTAGAGTACCAATGATGGGTAACCAGTTAGGTGACCTACTTCTGTAATGAGTATATCAGCTGTCTGTCTGACTGAAGGTCATTTTTTTAATTTTAACAAAATAAACATATTCTGAAAAATGATTAGCTGTCTCCAAAATTGTTGTATTACATTAGAAAATAGGCAAGTCTGTAACAAAATCTATAGAAATTGCCTCCTAGAAGCGACTGGCTCTAATAACCCAGGAGGTGTTAACTCTAATGATTGGTTGATACTAGAATGTCCAAACATGTTAGACAGGTCTGCTAATTCCAGTACTCTGGGGCTTAATTCAGGTGTAGCATATTTCCCAGTTGGTGTTTTTTCAGGTTCAGGACTGTGTGATTTGAATATTATTTATTAAACAGTCCAGGCTATCAACAATTACAAGATTATGACATTTTTCTGGAGGTAAAATATAATATTCTTGGTGTTATGATTCTATACTTTTTAAAATATTTTTCCTGATCATTTACTGTATATGTTTTTTATTACACCATGTAACACAGTTTTTGTGTCTGTGAAATAATTATTAGTTCCTGTTAGCTTATATATCCAAATGATAGAAAATAACTTTCATTTCAAAATAACTTTGATTTTGTGGTCAGGACATCAATAGTTCAGAACACGCATTAGATAACATTAACAGCCTTGGCAAGAGATTTCAAATTTTTTACAAAATCTTCTGACTTGTGTCCATATAGTCCAATTAAACTTAAAAATTACATGTCCTTTTAGACTGACGATTGTAAACTAAGTTACTGTCACGAACAAGACCCCAGATGTAGTCCCCCATCATATTCTCATTGTATTGTCCTTGGTATCAACGCTCGAATTCCTTGAGATCTTGGTGGAATCTTTCTCCTTGTTCCTCTGAGTACGCTCCCATGTTCTCCTTAAAAGTTTGTAGATGAGCATCCAGGATGCGCACCTTTAGCGACATCCTACACCCCATAGCCTGATAGTTCCTTACTAGTGTCTCTACCAGATCCACATAATTCTCGGCCTTATGATTTCCAAGGAATTCCCATACTACTGCGATGAAGCTGCTCCAAGCTGCCTTTTGGACCTCTGTGAGAGTGCTGGGAAATTGTTGACACTCCGTGAATTTCTTTATCTGTGGTCCAACAAAGATACCAGCTTTTACTTTAGCCTCAGACAGCTTGGGAAAGAATTCTTCTAGGTATTTCATGGCTGCAGACTCTTTACCGAGAGCTGTGACAAATTGTTTCATTAGCCCCAACTTGATGTGCAAGGGCGGCATAAGAACCTTCTTAGGATCCACCAGAGGCTCCCATTTGACGTTGTTAATTCCGACGGTGAAGTTGCTCATCTCTGGCCAATCTTGACAATGGTAGCTCGATTCTCAGTAGTGATATGCCTTGTACCTGTCCTGCAACTAGAGGGTGAGCTGCTGTATACCCTTAAACAGCAGCAGCATCAGTGGGAAAAGTCATCCAAATACTCTAAACTTTCTGCACAGTAATCCGTTAAGTAAATACCATGTCAGGAATCAACGTGCCGCAGCAGCAGTCCCCATAAGGTGTTACGTACTTCGGGTTTGGTAAACAGCAAATTGCTGCTGCTATACAGGTGCTGCCATCTGGCAGCCATGTCAACGACATCTAGTGATATATCCAACTGATGTTACAGCAATTACATTGGTGTATGTTTAGACTTTATATATACAACAGCTTGGCACCATAACTTAATGCCATTGAACGACAGAATTATTAGCAGTGACTCAAACAAGGTTTTGCTGCAGTGATGCTAAACTTATGGCCATGACTGTATACAAAATGTTGGACAGAAGTGACAAAACCAATGTTTTGACTCAATGGATGATTGTTACTAGTTGCTTTTGACCCAAGCAACACGAAAATAACATTGTCTTGCCAGGAGCAAAACAAAATTTTTTTTTGTTGCCTTGTGTTATTTTTCTTCAATCATTTGTTCAAGCAGAATTTATGTGTTACTTTATTTTATTTTTTGCCTGTCTTTATTATTGTTTTTCTTTTAGTAGTCTTTATTATAAGGTATTATTCATTAATTTTTGCATTTTGTTTATGAAGTGGTCTCTAGACATCTGCTGAGCACGATTATCATGACAATAGCATAATGTTTGGTTGTGTTTAAATATGGCACTGCTGACACATAGTACTACCGATCAGTGGATAAGAAAGGCTTTCTTGTGGTCTAATGGTACTTTTGACTACAATTTTCAAGCAATAAGGCTTGTGTTTGCTTTATGACTTTGGTTCCTTTTTCAATTCATTTACCTTTGAGTGAGGCTCTGCGTTTCATTATACAGTGATCCCCCGCCTGTTGCGGAAGTTAAGTTCCAGACCCATCAGCGATAGGTGAAAATCCGCGATATAGAAAGACCATATACAGTAAATACATTTTATTATAGTTTAAGCCTTAAAATACCCATCCCACACACTTTAAACACATGTAAACTTATTAAAACACACTTTGTAAACACATATGATATGTGGATGGTGGGCTAAGGATATGAGTAACATAATAATAATAATGTACAGTAGTAAGAATCATAATGTAGCATACCGTCGATTCATTCAAGCCGTAATGGCGAGCGACGTCCGTGTAACGCTTTCCTTCCCTTCTTAGAAGATGCAGGATGCTTGGGAGCCATCGTAGGGCTTAAAACAAAACAAAAAGTTCACAAAAAGTTTGCTCACAACAATCGGATCACAAGCAAGGTATGCAATACGCAGAGAACTGAGATGCGTCAGGGACCCACGCTCACTGTTCTTGCGAGACTACACCACGTTAGCAGCAGCCAATCAGAGCCCAAGAGAATGAAAATCCCTCTCTGATTAGTCTCTTCTTTCAGCCAATAATGGGCCTTGTAAGAAATCATCTGGGTACTATAGCGCAAAACTCTTTGTCTACCGTAGTGACTGCTGAAAACCATATGCTTTGTTATGAATTGGCTGCAAAGTACACTACAGGTAGGATGTACTTATTGAATTTTTCCGCACAATAGCTGAACCATGATAGAGCGGGGGATCACTGTATTTACATAATTGGTATTTCCCACTGATTCTTTTTCACAATAGTACCTGAGTATTTAGTGTGCTCATAATACTTGGGTTCCACAGAAGTTTCATCAGAATCATACAATCTAGAAAGGGTAGCAACTTTGCTGGTTTTATTCCTTGCTCTATATACAATATACAATTGAATTTGCTATAAAAGAGAGACAATGTTGCTTGTCTTGTATTTAGTATTTTTGCTATGTTTAAGCATGCTGCTCGTTACTAGTCATCTATGAGAATTTTAAAATATGACAAATATTTACCTTTTTTCCAAATTAAGTATGATTGTTTATTTTTTTGTTATTATTTATTCACCTTATACAATATCTTGTATTAGGAATTTGTTATTGTTCACATACGTCTTGGGGTCAGAGCACAGAGACAGCCATTGTAGAGCAGGTTAAGGGCCTTGCTCAAGGGCTCAGCAGAGTAGGATCCCTTTTGGCAGTAGCAGAATTCGAACCGGCAAACTTCCAGATACCAGCGCAGATCCTTAGCCTCAGAGCCACCACTCCATTGATAACCCTGAGTGAGAAATTTTATAGCTAACATTACTTAATCTGTATGAACTGTAAATCTCTCCAATTTAACAGAAAGAAGATTAACTCTCAACCTTTGTAATACTCCTCATACACGTCACATGTGAGTTTGAATGTCCTTAAAAAAGTAAGAATATCATCAATATACATCAATACAAAAACACACCGAATATCACAAAAAATATTGTTCACAAAAAATTGAAAAACTGCTGCAGTGTTACCCAATCTACAATGCATGATGTGATATATTCAAAATGTTCATCTGAGATGTTAAAGCTGTCTTCCATTCACCCTTCTTAATTTTGCGTATTCGTTTAGAGGTACCTTATAAATCTAACTTAGTATCTTATTTGTTTTCTTTGATATTTAACTCCTTGTAATCATTAAAACAAAAGAAGTAAATCTTAAAGTATTTACTTATTTTACATGATGTAAAATATTTTGTATTATCTAAGACAAGTAAATATTACCCATTACCTATCAAAGAGACTGGCTCTTGATAAGAGGAAACCGGCCGGCTTGCTCCATCAGTAGTGATGGCTGTCGTGGAGACTCTGCTGACTTCAGTTGCTCCTGTGGTGCTCTCACTACTCGACTGCTGCTGAAGATCACCTGCAACTTTCATAAGAAAAGCAACACCATCACTCATGGCCATTGTCTTCATTGGCATCTGTGAAATGTTTGGCAAACTACAGATGACGAAGAGGAAAAAATGAGATGAAAATATAATATCTGGCTTTCACAAAAAATAAGAATTTAAAAAAATGAGCGGAAATTCAGTGAACACATAACACTGATGATTGTTTGCCTACATGGCTGTGGCACTAACCAATTTACCAGCACGTCACTCTATACATTTGAAGATCTCTCAAATTCTTTTTGCAGTTTCTTACACTGATGTCCTGTGCATTTTAAGATATCAACAATTGCATTTCAAGCTGTCTCAAAATCATTTCCTTTAAAAATTCAATTTTTAATAGGACTTCTTGGCTAAATTCAATTATTTTAATTGTTTTAAGATATTTTGAATGCATTTTAGACATCTGAAATAGATATTCACATATTTCCACACAATCTACTGATACCTTACCATACATTTCAGATTCAAATTGAAATAGATTATAAGATATCTTAAATGAAGAAGGAAACTAATTTTAAGGTTTTAAAAAATATTCCATTTTGGGTGCATTTTGTAATGTTTGCTGTTGACTTGGCTACAGTCTTATATCAATGAATAAACCTGGTCACTGCCATTTGTGGAGTTTGTTCTTTCTTTTTCTCTCTGTCTGGATTATACTTCAGGTACAAATTCTTCTCCCACATCACAAAGTTGAAACTCCAGGAGACTGCTATTCCATTTTGTGATAGTGTAGCAGACAAGGACAGGAGGTATTTGTAATAGTGATCTTGACCATTGCTTATTTATGATAGTACATTTCCCTGACAGACAGAATTAAATGTGCCCTGCTTATTTATTGTCTAACAGTGGAGCTTTTTATTGAAACACTGTGTTAAAAAAAATTGTAACAAAACTGAATATTGTGGCTAAAGAAGTACATTTTTTGTATCAGCAGAGAAGTCCATTGCCGCAATTGTTGTTTTTTGTTTGAGCTCCAGGATAAAGCTTGTTAGCGTTTCTTTTCATTTTCAGACAAATAAAGAAATGAAATAATGCTAATCAAAAGTAATCTCACTTTTCTAGCAAAATGCCTAAGTAACAACTGAATAAACTGATAGGAGGCTTGCCTGAAATGATCAGTTGTATTACTGTTGTAGGTGTCCCGGGACATTTGTGTGAGCTCGACTGTATATACCCAAGACAAACTGGATGTGTCACTGAGCTGCCTGGGTTTCAGCAGTTACAGACAGTCGACAGAAACAGAAAAAAATTATTAGCAGGCACTAACATTATCCTGATGACAAAAAGCTAAAGTCAACTGTGTTTCAGTCAAGCAAAGAGCATACATCATCAAACTAACTTTATTGAGTTGGGGTGAATACCTGCTACTAGTTTCTAATTAGGACCAAACACTACACATTAGACTGAAAAAATAACCAAAACCCAATGTGCAAAAACACAATTTTCAGCTTTAACAACCAAAACAAAAAATAAAAGACAATTACAACAGTTAACATTATATTTTTTAAACTTTCTTTGTGCGTGACATCACACACTAATTCACAACGGTATTCTCATTGTCTCTGTAAGAACTTTACATAAGCACAGCAACTACTGAGGGGAAAAGTTGAACTCCACAGACCAGGGGCCTCATGTATAATAATAATATTAATAATTCATTCATAACGGTTCATACGCACAAAAATGTTGCATAAGACCATTTCCATGCTCAAACTGCGATATACTGTATAAAATCTAAACTTGGCGTAAAGCCATGCACACTTTCACAGTAGCTCCAACTCTGGCATACGCAAGTTCTCCGCTCGGTTTTGAAAACTGGCAGCACCCAGCGTCAAAGAAGTGCTACTGTTCCAGTGTGGTTTCCCTTTGTTTTTTAGATCCACATCCCTGACGTGGCTTTATAAATACTCTGAAATTAACCGCATATTGTTTATTAGTTTAAGGCATCTGATTGTAATTAACTTGTAACAATATAATGGCCCACGGAATGGCCAAACTATTCCAAATACTATAGCTGCTTTAGCGTTGTTACTCTCATTGCACCACTCGGAGCATCTGATTGGAAGGAGAAATACCGGTACACAGAATCAAGCACACACTGCCTCAGCCAACTATTTGAACTGCTCTCATATGACAAACGCTTCAGAGCCTTTCCTGTATGGACCTCGCGGTTCAGAAACAGTTTCATCCCAAGAACTCTAAACGCATTCAATCAGTCCATCAAGTGCTCCTTGTAGAACTGTTTGTACCTATTAGTACAATTACCTCACTGTAAACTTGCGATACAGTTATAATATTGCACAACCTGAGCCACTTTATAAAGTGCGTATTTACATATGATGACGATATCATTTTTAAAACGAAATGCAGCAAAATATGTTTATTACATTATACAGATAAAATGGTAATGTCATTTAAATAATCTATATTGTGAATAATTAAACATGTGAGGACACAGTGTCGCAGTGCTAGGGACAAGCTGGCGCCCCAATTATTCCTGCCTCGCGCTGTATTCTTGCTGGGGCTGGTGCGTCACTGCAGAAAAACAGATGGATAGAATAATTAAACATGTACTATGAAGATATTTCAATGTTCCTTAAAAGTTTTGAAGAATTGGTGTTCTAAGCTTACAGATGGCTTAACATCTATTACAGAGCTGATTGTGTGTTGATTGGTTACTTGTAGAAAGAAAAGGAAGGACAGGAATTGGGGGTTAATACGTTTGAAAGAGACAGTACTGATGCAAAAAATTATTTCATCGAAGGTCGCGCACGGCGCAGCAAGCATCTTGCAGGAGGCAGGAACAATCTCTGGACGTGATGCCAGCTCGTCACTATCACTGTGCCACCGTGTTCCCATGTTTAATACATGCTTTAACTCCTATCATCATGAAAATGATACCAAGTATACATCTCAGTATTTAAATTATTCAGAGAGCTGTAATATTACAAATGTAATGGATTCTGTGTCCTGTCTGAGGAAGAGAAAGCCCGTTTAAGAAGCACATAGTGATTCACACACATAGAGAACATAGAAGATCAAATACAAAACAAAGCATTTAACGTGCTACTTTAGTTATGATGGGATTTGAGAAACTACTAAATTAAACGATTTTAAGATGAAGTTTATGATGTTCTACTTTAATTACAAAATAAACTACGTGATTAAAGTGGAAATTTCGAGATTAAAGTTGACATTTCGTGCTTTTTTCCCACTGTGTGCCTATTTTTTTTTCTCTGTACCCTAATAAGCTTTCATATGACACTCAGACGGTGGGCTATGACTCACCTTTTCACAGCGACTTTGATATCTGACCGCTTCTTTTTTATTTCGGGCACTGTTCGACTCTCTATGTCACTAGACCAAATTCCTTTTGTTGATTATATCACTGTTTAAACCAACAAAAAATAAGTTTTTCCTTGACTCCACTTGGTATTCACTGAAATTCTTCTATTTTCCCCCGTGCTTTTGCCATTTTCTTTTCACAGAAGGCTGAGCTTAAGGGCTATTTATATTGATTTGCATATTCAAAGAGGCGTAATTCTGGGAGGAGTTGGGGCGGGATAGCAGGTGCATGCACGTGCGTTACTTTTCACGCTGACCGGGATTTATGTAGCGGAAGAACGTGGAAGTTGGCGTTCACGCAGATTTATGCATCTGGATTTTTTTGTGCGTAAGCCCATTTCCGCTTTTGTCCGCACACCATGTTTTAGTGTGAATTCTAAGCACTGCGTTATACATGAGGCCCCAGAAGTTGAATTGAATAAGAAAAAAAACATAGGGGACAACGTAAAGTAGGTACTGTACAAGTCAGAAATGCAATTGTCAAAAATTTTAAAAAATCAGCCAATATCGAAGTTAAGAAACGACAGAAGTTCAGTGAGCAAAAGAAAACCCAATTTCACAAAAATACTGTGTTTCCCCGAAAATAAGACGTACTCCAAAAATAAGCCCTAGGATGATTTTCAAGCTGCTCTGTAATATAAGCCATCCATCCAGCCATCCATTATCCAACCCGCTGAATCCGAACACAGGGTCACGGGGGTCTGCTGGAGCCAATCCCAGCCAACACAGGGCAAAAGGCAGGAACCAATCCCGGGCAGGGTGCCAACCCACCGCAGGACACACACACACAAACACACCCACACACCAAGCACACACTAGGGCCAATTTAGAATCACCAATCCACCTAACCTGCATGTCTTTGGACTGTGGGAGGAAACCGGAGTGCCCGGAGGAAACCCACGCAGACACGGGGAGAACATACAAACTCCACGCAGGGAGGACCCGGGAAGTGAACCCAGGTCCCCAGGTCTCCCAACTGCGAGGCAGCAGCGCTACCCACTGCACCACCATGCCACCCCTGTAATATAAGCCCTACCCCAAAAATAAGCCCTAGTCAAGATCATCAGCTGAAAAGTAAGGCACCTAAGGCCAGGTTTATACTTCACATGATGCGACACGTGTGCTTGAAACATCCATTAAATTCCAAGGACACCTTGCCACAATATCTCTGAAAAAGATGTTTAATGATTACATCCATCAATTCGGGGATGTGTCCATTCCAGCAAGCATTGGCGCAAGACAGAAACAAAATCCCTGGACAGGAAGCTTATCGCAAGGTGAAGACAAGCACACACATAAGTAGTATAAGCCATGGACTTTCTGTCAAAATGATTTATGACCTTTGAGCCACGCCCCCTTTGGGCTGTCATTAAGCCCCGTACCTTTTTGATGGATGTGTGACCCTAACCCTCCCTAGGGACCTGTCAAGGTGTGGGTTGGGGGTTTTGATGGATGTGTGACCCTTCCTTGAACCCGCCCCCACCCTTGTTTACCCAGGGACCTGTCAAGGGGGGTTTTGATGGATGGGTGCCCCTTCCTTGAACCTGCCCTCACCCCTGTTTACCCAGGGATCTGTCAGGGGCCTTTTGATGGATGTGCACCCCTTCCTTGAACCCGGCCCCACCCACCTGCTTGGTTCTCCTTTCTGTCAAGAGCAGACTTGACGGATGTCTGCCCCTTCCTTCACCCCACCCCATACCCCTCGCCCGAGGACAAGTCTAGGCATGTCAGGGCAGTCGACATGGGCCCAGGTATGAAGGAACTGCCTCTGCCTTGCCTCCCGGTCAGGCAGGCCCTGATGACTGGCCCCTTCCACTTTCTTGCTCACTTCTCTCGATGACAGGCTCAGAGCAGGTTCCAGCCAGAGCCATCTACCTTATAGCCTTTCCTGCCTCTACTGTTTTGATAAGAACTCTATTATTTAAAATATCTATTACTTTAAATATCTAAACTTTGGTTTAGCACTTGTAAACCATTTTTTGTTTTATCTAAGTCAAGCAGAGAAAGATCCCAGACAGTCTTTGCGCTGTCCCTGCTGTCAGCAGGCAGGCAGCCTCTGTGTGATGCCCCAGGGGGTCGAAGCTCCAAGCGTGTAGTTCGAAATACGAGCTGGTTGCTCTCTGTCTACACAGCAGAGTACCTGGGTCTCTAAAAAGCTGACAGTCTCTGCGTCCCTGCTAGCAGGCACGTGTAACAGCTGGAATCCCCTCCTGCTGTGTTCTGAGCAAGCATCCTTATCAGCAGCTGGGCATAGCTGCAAACACTATGAACCCGGAGCACCACTAGATACAGTCACAGGCTGGGAAACTGACAACCCCTAACCCCTCCCTGCTGTGTTGTGCGCGCGCACTTGAGTACGTAATGTTTAGGGGCTGAGTTCTGCGCAGGCGCAAAATGTCCTACAGCTGTGATATCGGGCGTCCTGCTGGGGGATTCCCTTGCGAGTTCGCTTGCAATCTCACACCTCGTTCCCCATGATATGTACACAGTTAAAGGATTTTAAAAATCATACGCAATTAAATAATAGACATCAGGGATCTTTTATATCCGTTTGAGACGTATAAAAATATATCCTCGGCTTTCTAATTTGTATAAAAATCGATCTAAAACCTTTTTTCATACCCTTTTAAATATAGATCGATATAAGCCCCTGATATGTAAAGGTTGTACACAGTTAAAGGATTTTAAAAACATACACAAATACATAATAGGCAACAGGGACCTTTTATAGTCCGTTTGAGACGTCTAAAAAATCAAGCCACGGCTGTATCTATACATATTAATAAAAGGCAAAGCCCTCACTGACTCACTGACTGACTGACTGACTGACTCACTCATCACTAATTCTCCAACTTCCCGTGTAGGTGGAAGGCTGAAATTTGGCAGGCTCATTCCTTACAGCTTACTTACAAAAGTTAGGCAGGTTTCATTTCGAAATTCTACGCATAATGGTCATAACTGGAACCTGTTTTTTGTCCATATACTCTAATGGAGGAGGCGGAGTCACGTATCGCGTCATCACGCCTTCTACGTAATCACGTGAACTAAAAACAAGGAAGAGATTTACAGCACGAGTCAAACGCGGGAACGAAGGTAAATGATGTTAATTTTTGAGTGTCTTTTAATACTGTGTAAGCATACATATTAACACATGTACAATTAAACGTGTGCATTTACGGGGTGATTTCTCAGGCTTAAAAGCTCGCCTTTTATCAAACGCGGGAACAAAGGTAAATAACGTTGTTCACTGTATTTTAATACTGTGTAAGCATACATATTAACACATGTGCAATTAAACGTGTGCATTTACGGGGTGATTTCTCAGGCTTAAAAGCTCGCCTTTTACTAAAAAAGGTAAATGCAAACTGTTTTCATTCTGAAGGGCACAAACCACGTTAGATTTCAGACGTTAAACGCGCAAAAATGTCGGTACACCAGATAAATAAGCGCAACATATTATCAGTTGTATTGTATGCTTACAATACATATAGAAATGTGTTAATCGTTAACTAATATTATGGGATGGTGTTTTTCGACTCGCGCCTTGATTTAAACGATTGCATTTCTTGGTGGGTTTGCGTAGCTTATTGTCAATATCTTTACACCTCTTTTTAAGACTTAATTTAAAAAGGTTTTCTTTTCTTATTAATTTAATTTAAAAGCAATACTTCACCGCTGCGAAGCCCCTCTAGCGCTGACGTCCGAGGTTCGATTACCGTAAGCGAGTGCAGTGAGTGTGTACGCCTGATGAGCCAAGAATAAGGGGGAAAGACGTGTCGCGTACTCTTTGCATTATTTGACAGTAAACTATTTTCAATCATTCTATGATCTGCTTCTCACAACTGAAGGCACCGTGGCTGATGTTACCTCACTTGCTGGCCAACCATAAGCGTTACCTGGCAGGTAACCAGCCACTCACTTCACTCCCTTACGGGAATCGAACCTCGGACGTCAGCGCTACAGGCAAAGCCCCTAAAATTGCGCCACGGCGTGTGGTTCGTTAATTTGACAACATGTAGATCGGGGTAATTACATTCCGCGCCACGGCGTGTGGTTCGTTTATTTGACAACATGTAGATCGGGGTAATTACATTCACGGCATTCGTAGTCTGATTCACAATCTGATTGTATGGGTGGTTACCTACCAGGTAATGCTTATAGTTGGCCAGCAAGTCAGGTCGAAGTGATCACTCGAGTGAAGGCAGCTTCACAAAAAAACAGATCTTTAACAAACTGTTATTAGTATATTTTCCCTCAATTTAAAAAGGTTTTCTTTTCTTCTTAATAAAAATTTAAAAGCGGTACTTCGCCGGTGCGAAGCGCGTGGATTTGACCGACTGACACATACAGACATATTCATGAGTGCAGGTACTTCGGAAAGAAAGCACCGTGTAAACCTAAAGTCTAAATTAAGTTCATAGACCTACAAAAGGTTGCCATTCATTTGAGGCAAGATTGCTTTTCTTCTGTACAACTATATGTTGCATTCTCAAGAGTGTGCTTGCACGGCTTCGGATATAGATATATATATATATGTATGTATGTCTATATATAAATATGTAAGCTTATAAGTACTGCCTTACTTCTCTTTAAGAAAGGAAGATGTAATGATACTTGATTTAAACGATTCCATGTCTTCCTGGGTTTGCTTAGCTTATTGTCAATATCTTTACACATTTTTTTAAGACTTATTGACTGAAACGGGCTTTCACGAAAAAAGTTAGGGCTTTGCTACAGGATACACCCTCCACAAGTTAAGCAAGTAAAAATAAAATATATATTTCTGTTTTATTTAAACCTTTTAAGTTCGTATGCATAGCCCCATTTGGCTGTTTTATTTTTTTTTTCTTTCTTCAGTAATATTTAATCTCCTTAAAGAAAAAGAACATATCCATTTTACTTTTTTTGTATCTCTTTAGTAATATTTTAGTGTAAAAGGATAACCAGTATTTAAACCTTTTATGTTACTTTATACATTTATTTTACACAATGTTGAAAAATTAATAAGGAAGCTACATATTTTGGCAGCTGCTGCTATAATTTTCAATGAAATGAAAAAACCTCTCCAAGAGAAAACGTCAATGAAGAAGAAACAGTTTGCACTATCTAAAAATGAGAAACCCTCATTTATAAAAGTTTGCTGCAGATGACTTAACTGAAAATAAATGAATAGTTCCTATGTGTATAATACATATTTATCTATTTTAATTATGCCTTTATTCCAGCAACTTGCAACATCTGAGGTACAATTTGTTACATTACTTTTGTTTTTTGCAGCACAGGCAGGTGAAGTGACTTCCTCAGGGTCACACACTGGTGTCAGTACCAGGATTTGAACTGACAAGCTCCGGGTTTACTGAAATATTACTGAAGAAAGAAAAAAAACGAAAACGGGCAAATAGGGCTATGCATACAGATGTCCATCCATCCATTATCCAACCCACTATATCCTAAATACAGGAGCCAATAAGTAGATATGTATATATACAGTATATATATATATATATATATGTGAATGTATGTACTGTATGTATATATATATGTGAATGTGTGTATGTATATATGTATGTCTATATTTATATCTATATATATATATATATATATATATATATATATATATATGTAGATATGTAAATTTGTATATGTATATATATATGTATATGTAGATGTGTATATGTATATATATGTATATGTAGATATGTATATATATGTATATATGTTTATGTATATATATGGTTACATAACCTCTTTAACACACTACTTCTCCGCTGCGAAGCGCGGGTATTTTGCTATATATATATATATATATATATATATATATATATATATATATATATATATATGACAGCAACACTCATAACAATGACAACACAATTACATATATATATATGTAGATATGTATATATATATGTGTCAATCTATCTATGTATGTATGTCTATATATATATATATATATATATATGTAGATATGTATATATATGTAGATGTGTATATATGTAGATATGTAAATATTTATGTATATATATGTGTCTGTGTATATATATGTGTCTGTGTATATATATATATATATATATATATATATATATATATATATGTATATATATATATGTATATATATATATATATATATATATATGTATATATATATATATATATGTATATATATATATATATATATATATATATATATATATATATATGTGTGTGTGTATGTATGTGTGTATGTATGTATGTGTATATGTATATGTGTGTGTTTATGTATGTGTGTATATATATGTTGATATGTCTATATATATATGTATATATATGTGGATGTGTATATGTATATATATATATGTAGATATGTGTATATGTAGATATGTATATATATGTATATGTATATATATGTTTATGTGTGTGTGTGTGTGTGTATCTATACTAATTAATAAAAGGCAAAGCCCTCACTGACTCACTGACTGACTGACTGACTGACTCACTCACTCACCACTAATTCTCCAACTTCCCGTGTAGGTGGAAGGCTGAAATTTGGCAGGCTCATTCCTTACAGCTTACTTACAAAAGTTAGGCAGGTTTCATTTCGAAATTCTACGCGTAATGGTCATAACTGGAACCTGTTTTTTGTCCATATACTCTAATGGAGGAGGCGGAGTCACGTATCGCGTCATCACGTATTACGCCTCCTACGTAATCACGTGAAGTGAAAACAAGGAAGAGATTTACAGCACGAGTCAAACGCGGGAACAAAGGTAAATGACGTTAATTGTTGACTGTCTTGTAATACTTTGTAATTGTTGAGTGTCTTTTAATACTGTGTAAGCATACATATTAACAGATGTGCAATTAAACGTGTGCATTTACGGGGTGATTTCTCAGGCTTAAAGCTCGAAGTGATCACTCGAGTGAAGGCAGCTTCACAAAAAAACAGATCCTTAACAAACTGTTATTGGTATATTTTACCTCAATTTTAAAAGTTTTTCTTTTCTTCTTAATAAAAATTTAAAAGCAGAACTTCGCCGGTGTGAACCGCGGGGATTTGAGCGACTGACGCATACAGACATTCATGAGTGCAGGTACTTTGGAAACAAAGCACCGTGTAAACCTAAAGTTTAAATTAAGTTCATAGACCTACAAAAGGTTGCCATTGATTTCAGGCAAGATTGCTTTTCTCCTGTACAACTATACGTTGCATTCTCAAGAGTGTGCTTGCACGGATTCGTCATATTACAACCGGAGTGCTGAACTGACAAACTGGTATACAAACAACAATCGTAAAAACAGGATTAAATAAAAAGGCCGCTTCCGTTGGCAAAGCAACGAAAAAGGAAGACCTTATATGACGTTCGTTTATAAAACAGCGGACAGGCTGTGTGAAGTCAGCTACACAAAAAAACAGATCCTTAACAAATTGTTAGTGGTATATTTTACCTCAATTTAAAAAGGTTTTCTTTTCTTCTTAATGTAGAGAAAAGCCAAGCAAAATGACACCTTTTCTTCTTAATAAAAGTTTAAAAGCAGTACTTCGCCGGTGCTAAGCGCGGGGATTTCAGCGACTGACACATACAGATATATTCATGAGTGCAATTGTTGAGTGTCTTTTAATACTGTGTAAGCATACATATTAACAGATGTGCAATTAAACGTGTGCATTTATGGGGTGATTTCTCAGGCTTAAAGCTCGAAGTGATCACTCGAGTGAAGGCAGCTTCACAAAAAACAGATCCTTAACAAACTGTTATTTGTATATTTTACCTCAATTTTAAAAGATTTTCTTTTCTTCTTAATAAAAATTTAAAAGCAGAACTTCGCCGGTGCGAACCACGGGGATTTGAGCGACTGACACATACAGACATATTCATGAGTGCAGGTACTTCGGAAAGAAAGCACCGTGTAAACCTAAAGTTTAAATTAAGTTCATAGACCTACAAAAGGTTGCCATTCATTTGAGGCAAGATTGCTTTTCTTCTGTACAACTATATGTTGCATTCTCAACAGTGTGCTTGCACGGCTTGGTCATATTACAACTGGAGTGCTGAACTGACAAACTGGTATACAAACAGAATAATCGTAAAAACAGGATTAAATAAAAAGGCTGCTTCCGTTGGCGAAGCAACGAAAAAGGAAGACCTTATATGACGTTTATAAAACAGCGGACAGGCTGTGTGAAGTCAGCTACACAAAAAAACAGATCCTTAACAAATTGTTAGTGGTATATTTTACCTCAATTTAAAAAGGTTTACTTTTCTTCTTAATAAAAATTTTAAAGCAGTACTTCGCCGCTGCGAAGCGCGGGTATTTTGATATATATATGTATATATGTGTGTATATATATATATATATATATCTATAATAATAAAAGGCAAAGCCCTCACTGACTGACTGACTGACTCACTGACTGACTCACTCACTCATCACTAATTCTCCAACTTCCCGTGTAGGTGGAAGGCTGAAATTTGGCAGGCTCATTCCTTACAGCTTACTTACAAAAGTTAGGCAGGTTTCATTTCGAAATTCAAAGCGTAATGGTCATAACTGGAACATATTTTTTGTCCATACACTGTAATGGAGGAGGCGGAGTCACGTATCGCGTCATCACGCCTCCTACCTAATCACGTGAACTAAAAACAAGGAAGAGATTTACAGCATGAGTCACACGTGGGAACGAAGGTAAATGACGTTAATTTTTGACTGTCTTTTAATACTGTGTAAGCATACATATTAACACATGTGCAATTAAACGTGTGCATTTACGGGGTGATTTCTCAGGCTTAAAAGCTCACCTTTTATCAAACGCGGGAACAAAGGTAACTGACGTTGTTCACTGTCTTTTAATACTGTGTAACCATACATATTAACACATGTGCAATTAAACGTGTGCATTTACGGGGTGATTTCTCAGGCTTAAAAGCTCGCCTTTTACTAAAAAGGTAAATGCAAAACTATTTTCAATCAGTTTATTGAAACGCTCCCATTAAGGATTGCAATAACATATTCGCGAGATAAAAGAACGAAGTAGGGGGAAATGGAGGAAGAGCCGCGAACAGCTAAGAGCAAAAAATTAATTAAACAATTGAGAACGGAGCGAGTTAAGCATACAAGCATGTTCATAAGGGAAAGAAAGCACGGTGTAAAACGTAAGTTTAAATTAAGTTTATAGAAACGCTCCCACTGCGGATTGCAATAACATATTCGCGAGATAAAAGTTTAATGAGAACA